>NC_091534.1:5062466-6262466 GCF_041682495.2 Bombus fervidus | reverse complement strand
TTCTTTTCTTTTCCTTTGCTTCTTGGCAGAACCGCGCGTAAAAACGCCCTCGCTCGCGTCGTTCTTGCGCGCGCCGGACGTTATTTATACTGTACGATTGCCCAACTTTTTCTGCCTGTTCTTTCCGTCTGTCTTCTTCTCCGGCGGAATTCTCATTCTTAGCTGTGCAACGTTACGCCGCGAGTTGCACACGTTCGACATTCCTCCGCGTGCCGCTCGCCGAGGGTGCTAATTGATTACGCAAGCCATTCGCTCGAGAAGTTGGAGACCCTTTCGCTGCGGATCGTAGCGTACGTTCGATAAGATAGATAAATAAGTGTTATTTTCAAGGTATGTGGTATGTTAAGCAGCTAACAGGGAAATTTCGTTTTAAGAATCCCTTAGGGAGCGCGTAGTTCATATCAAGCGACGACGAGTATATACGTCGAAGGGAGGGCAGATTCTCCTGTTACGAATATTACGAAAAAGCTAAAGCAGAACGAGGAGGAATTACATTTCTGTTGGATAAAAAATTAACAATTGGTCGGTGGAAAAGGTATTGTTATTAAAAACTGAACATTAACCTTACCAGGTTTCAAAATTCAATTTCAAATTGTGCATTCGTCTTTGTTTATTTTGCTCATCTGTCTTTATGTAAATTGCTATATTAATTAACAAGACAGTATAAGAGTTTACAGAAAGTTAGATGAACGTGGAATTTTAAATCAAATTTTAAAAACCGTCGTTTGACCGAGTCTGCTGAGGTTAGGGTTTCAGCAGATCTTCTAGTCATTTTTTTTTTAAAGGAAGGAGGTTGTTTCTTAGAACGGTAAGTGATACTTATGAAAAAATTGTACTTATTAAGAAATTAGAGTCCATTACAATTTTATTACCTCCCAGTTATTTCCTATTAGAAATTAATTACACTTTCATGATAATTCAATTAATAGGAAGGTCTATGTTCTAAAGCCTGGATTATCCTCAAGCTAATAAACGAGCGTAAATACGATACAATATCACAAGTAAGTTGCTTCTACAGTGGCGATCTACCGTGCAGTCGGACGAGATTGTTGCTACTTGTTCGAACAACGATCTTATTATCTCATTTAATTCGTTAATCTCATAATTATTAATCATTTATTGGTTCCATATAATTACACGTAGGACCATCGGCGAGCCACCAAGAAATTATTCTGGAGAACGCAACAATTAACGTTAATCACCGCTTAAATGGGTAAAAGGAAGGGCACAATGGCAATGGACAATTAGCCTGTGCGTCTCGCTCCTGGCGTATGATCACCGTGCAAACGCTAAGAGCAGCTCTCGCCACTCCTCATTCGCCGGGTTCTAATCGACCTTAATTTCCCCGTGAAACACTAAATCTACCCTCAAACGGGTTGCCTGGCTAGCCTCAATAAACCAAGAAGGGAAACGGCTTCGAACACCGATCATTACCGTCTCAATTCAGCTTGCACCGATCTCAGCTCACCATGGGCTCGCCTTCGGATTCCGCATACTATTTATTACAGCGTAACAATATCTTTCATTACCTTTACCTATAATAACACCTATTCATCTTTGAGAGCCGTTCTCCTTTCCCTGGAACCGTTTCTTTCCAGAGGAATCCTCGTCGCGATCCTCCAATATCACGCATACATAGAGAAATGGTAGGCAGAGCGAAGGAGAAGAGGAAGAGAAAGAGGAGAGGAAGAAGAAGAAGATGACGACGAAGGAAGAGAAGATAGAGGAGGAGGAGGGGGGGGAGGAGGAGGACAGGAGACAACAACGGTTGCTCCTGGACGGAGGACGAAGGAGGGCAAAAGCAGCCACGCCACGGAGGATGAGGATTCCCCTCGACCAGCGAGCAGCGAGAGAAAGAGAGAGGGCCACCCACGTCGAGGGCGCAAAGGCGATATTTAGCGGAAGGCAAATCTCTCTGGGGCCACCCACGTCGGCTCCTTGGTTCGTCGTCGGGGCTACCTTATTTCAGGGTGCAACCAAGACGGCTGTGTTGCCTCTCTGTGCTACGGTGCGTGAGCCACTAGCACGGTAGACGCGATACTCCAGGGACGACCGATCCAGTCACAGTGCCCTGATTCCTTTCGATGTTATCCCGAATGACAGCCACGAAATTTGTCGGGTATCGTTGGACAAGATAGTAGACCTGAAAAACAGGATCTTTGCTTGGCCAAACGATACGTTTGGAAGATACAGGTTTCTACGTACACCATCGTGAGTTGGTGTTTGCACGTTTCCCAATTGTATGAAATTGTTGCAAATATGTAAAATGTATTAGGAAATGTATTAGGAAATAATAGACGCACGATATTTTTGTTTTGTATTATTCTATTGAATTGCGTGTGGTACATTTTCTTCTATTAAAATATTTAAAGATCACAACATTTGACAGATTGGCTCTCGTGTTTGTGTAAAGATGCGTTGTTGTAAATGACATGTTTGTAAGAGGAAGATACTTTTTGGACAAGCTAATGCTTCCAATAAAACTCTTGAACTTAAACCCGGTGCCGATTTCGCTGTGATTTCCAGAGGAACAATGCCAGTTACGACACACTGCGAAGTTTCTACATCTGTATATATTTTGTATATACCAATTTATATATACAGTAGGCTAGAAGTTTTGAAAGCAACAAGTGTGTACAGTAACTTGCTCGGTGATGTTCAAACGCGTCAGTGCTGTACGTGATGAGGATAAAGGTACATCACGTTGTGCTAGTCATCGTATGTGTACATATTTTTTCTTTCGCACTAACATCTTTTGCTTTATTTACGCAATTTTCATTCGCGTTAAACGAATCCAGTGTACAATGTTAGTTAACAAGTGTAACTGAGTAACAGAGTGTACAGTGCACAACCCACCGATTTATTTTCCAACGCACAGTCCAAACCGATGTACTTAGAAACGTGAAATTTGGACGGTATACATATTTTATGACGTAGGCGTGGGGTAGCACAAAATTTTTGCAAATACGAACCCTTGGAGGGATAAAAAAGGGCTAACATTTTTTTTTAAAGGACATTCATATCTCACGAGTTGCTGAAATTAGTCACGTGAAATTCGACACGCGGACTACTCATTGAAGGTAAACAAACACGTGTTCGAGCCTTTTTGGAAATTCGATTCCTAACGGGTGTTCCAACAGAGGGTAACACAGAAATTCGAGTATCATTTACCTAGTATGTTATAGTATATGGCAGCTAGTTGAAATAAATAAAAAGCGGTGATTGAAGGTGAATGGAAATTGTTTCTACAGATATCTAAGTTAAATGAATTTGAGTTAGGTCTATTCGATGTTTTTAACATCAACTATTCGTCACAGATGATTATTATTCGTTTCAATTTTGATTTAACAGAAAATTTGATCCCAGCTATGGCAAGAAGTAGACATTGTACACTAGAGAAACATTTTTCTATTGTAGTGTTGAAAATGTATTAAAAATGTCAGTGTTTCGTTTGGATTGCACGAGTATTGAAATACTTGTGCAGAGCAGTGGACATAAATCTTCACTCACGCAATTAGTACGGAGCTTGTTTGGCAATTAGTACAACAACGTGAGTATGAACGAGGTATATACAGAATTGTACGGGGAGAAAAATAAATCAACAGATAGTGTGGAAATATCATGTGGAGATATCAATGAAGTGGTTCCTTTGTTTTTAATACAGCAATTGTGACAGCATCGGTAGAGTTTTTGTCAATTAAGCCAAACGTATTGAAGATTTTAACGTTGTAAGGGCAGCCACGACGATGTAAACTCTGATTATACACTTGCACATTGAAATTTTAATGCACGAGTTGCCAGTACATTATATGTAATTTGATAATAAGGCGATTAGCAGAAAATTGCAGTGCGGCTGGTTGAAAATGACCTGTTTATAAGAGCATTTTTATGGCCACCACGTATAGTAGATTCCGTATAATAATTTGCAAATTACTCGTAATACGACGTACGATGACACAAGAAACGATAATACCATTAGTTACTAGATAAATTATCAACATTTCACGCCCCATTCCAAGGATAACAATCCTTCGGTGTTCGCGAAATTAAGCTGTTAGGAAAATTAAATTCGCATAAACTAATCATTTCAATTCTTATTTCAATATACATAATAGAATTGGACACGTTTCTTTAATAACTTCATAGTAACTATTGGCAACTAAGTGATTGCGGATTTTGTCAGTACCACCTAGTGACAAAATTCGCAATCACCTAGTTGCCAACCCAATAGACTGATATGCAAATTTATGTAAACTCATATTTTCATGAACGCGATTTTAAGGAAATGGAATGTAAGTAGATCATTTGTAAGTATCGTAATTTATTATTTTGATTTTACTTGGAAGTATTAACACTCGACAACACGTGTAACATGTTTTTTAAACTTTCGGAACGTCCATGCTGAATCTCAATATTTTACGTTGTATACAAAATGATATTAAACGTCGTGAAATTCAGTAACTCGGTTTAAATTGAGTGTCGATAATCTGTGAATAAATGAACGATTGTTTACGTTGTGTATATATATTCTTATACCAACGCAGTGAAACAACTCACACGTTGCTGTTTCTATTGTTATTATTGTTATGCATTAGCAGTTGCAGGTGCATCGTTGTATTTGCAAAAATAATTCTTATACCAACGTAGTGAAACAACCCACACGTTACTGTTTCTATTGTTGTTATTGTTATGCATTAGCAGTTGCAGGTGCATCGTTGTACTTGCAAAAATAATTCTTATACCAACGTAGTGAAACAACCCACACGTTACTGTTTCTATTGTTGTTATTGTTATGCATTAGCAGTTGCAGGTGCATCGTTGTACTTGCAAAAATAATTCTTATACCAACGTAGTGAAACAACTCACACGTTGCTGTTTCTATTGTTGTTATTGTTATGCATTAGCAATTGCAGGTGCATCGTTGTACTTGCAAAAATAATTCTTGTACTAACGTAGTGAAACAACTCACACGTTGCTGTTTCTATTGTTATTATTGTTATGCATTAGCAGTTGCAGGTGCATCGTTGTATTTGCAAAAATAATTCTTATACCAACGTAGTGAAACAACCCACACGTTACTGTTTCTATTGTTGTTATTGTTATGCATTAGCAGTTGCAGGTGCATCGTTGCATTTGCAAAAATAATTCTTATACCAACGTAGTGGAACAACTCACACGTTGCTGTTTCTATTGTTGTTACTGTTGTGCATTAGCAGTTGCAGGTGCATCGTTATACTTGCAAAAGGGAAGTGTCGTCAGAGGAAGATAAATCCTGTTATACCATTTATCTCTTTCCTCGGCCAGTGTTTTTTATCCGCGCGAAGCAGGAGACAGGACTCGTCCTAATTGCTAATTGCGTGACTCCCTCCATCCATCCAGCTCGTAACCGTGAATCATCAGCAACAAAATGTCAAATAAAATCAGTGTAGCAGAGCCATGTTATCCTATCACAAACTTCGCTCAGAATAATCGTAACAAAATGAAATTAAAATTTTGCTAAAAATTGCACAAGCAAAAAGTAACTCGTGACTGTTTATAAAAATCTATATTTTTACGAACGCAATTAGAAAAATAGAAATAAACAGAAATATGTAAAATAGACACATAGAAATATAAAATTCCCATAGAAATTTTTCTACAAAAATAAAAAACATGTAAAATTTTCGCGAGAAAACAAGGTGTTGCAGAAAATTCTGGAAACGAGCAATTCCTTTGCTTTTGTAGTCGTCCAACTAACGGCGTTTCTGGTCCCACATACGCCATTGCATTTCTAGAAAAGACACAATTCTACAGATATAGCGCTCTTCCGATCGTTTATCATTTTCCTGTAGCTACACGAAGTTAGAACATGAAACAGTTGCATGGACCACCCTGTATACGTATTGTATCATAAGCATCTTTAAATGTCACCCAACGCACAAACATCCGCAGTCTAACGACAGAAGCAAACAGACGAAAAAGAACGAGTGGTCGCGACAGGAAGTCCGATAGGATTTAAATGACAGTGATCTGTGGTGTTTTGTAAACGCGTCAGGAACGAAGCCACAATCTAACGAGAACGTTTCCATGAAATTCCCCGGGGATTTTATTTTATTTACCGATCGATCCCACGAGGCGGTTCAAAGATGTCTACTTGTCACAAAAAGAATCTTACGACTACACAAAAGAGAGGGAGGGAGAGAGAGAGAGAGACAGCAAGAACTATTTCTGTTGCTCTGCCTTATTTCTCATGAAATTTTTTTATTATTTAATTTCTACTTTACAATTTGTCCAACTGGACATTTGGTAAATTTTTCTAACCTAATTGCTAGATAACATGTGTATGGCTAACCCCAACGGGATACCATCTTCGAGTTTGTCTATTTTAAGCAGTCAAAGTTTCTTTTTATTATTATTATTTAATTTGTACTTTAAAATTTGTCCAACTGGACATTTGGTAATTTTTTCTAACCTAATTGCTAGATAACATGTGGATGGCTGACCCCAACGGGATACCATCTTCGAGTTTGTCTATTTTAAGCAATCAAAGTTTTTTTTTATTATTATTATTTAATTTGTACTTTACAATTTGTCCAGCTGGACATTTGGTAAATTTTTCTAACCTAATTGCTAGATAACATGTGGATGGCTGACCCCAACGGGATACCATCTTCGAGTTTGTCTAATTTAAGCAGTCAAAGTTTTCTTTTTTTTATTATTATTATTTAATTTGTACTTAATTGTTGAATAACATGTGGATGGCTAACCTCAGCGGAATACCATCTTCGAGTCTCATGAAATGAACGTGTGCGTTTTCGAGTTGGAGAAGAGAATGGAAAGGAAGTCCGTGATTTACGACAATTTGCGAAAAGTCGAGATACACGGCTTCTAAAAATCGAATAAGTTAATTACCGTGCCGTACACGGCGATGTAATTGAATGAAATTGGCCCGGAAAATCATTTAATAAGCTTTAATGAGGCTCCGCAGGCTGGGAGGGCCAGCGCACCGCTCAACACGGAACGAGAATCATTCGGGTCGCAATAAATTCTCTGTTCGTTTGGTCTCGCGTGTAAGTGCATTTTAAATGATGGAAAGTAAAGCATGATCGGTAGACGAGGAAGAACGTGTGTTTGATTATAAGGTTGACGATCAGGTCGGAAAGGGACGTACGTGTCCGTGAAACCACGTGTCTCTGATAATTCGAAGGGAAAGAGAAACATAATGAAACGTTGGTATATGGCAGAGCAGATCTATAATTAGTTGGACAGATAAATTATAGGTTATTATCGACGTAATTGTTGAAAAAGGGATATTTTGCATTCTTTGTTGAATAAAATAATACGGGCAAAATGGGTTGCCTGTGGACAAAGAGAAACTTTGTACTTGCATGCTATTCGCGCAAATTAACCTATCCAAGTTTCAATTTCGCTAATTTCAGCCAATTTATTATTCGATGCAGGATACTTTCGAACGTTTAACTCTGTTTTTATTTGCACAGCAAAACGTTACCAGGAATATCATGTCTTCCCTTATCTCTCCTTGAAATTAATGTTTTTCTTTTTTTTATTATTTAATTTGTACTTTACAATTTGTCCAGCTGGACATTTGATAAATTTTTCTAACTTAATTGCTAAATAACATGTGGATGGCCACCTCCAGCAGGTTACCATCTTCGAGTTTGACTATTTTATTTCTTTAGTGAGGTTAGTGGGTTGTTTTCCTTTTAGTCTTCTTTCTATGAGAGTACAGTAATGTAAATAGCAAAAACTAATTTCCGCTACTCTGCTTTTATTGCCACAGGGAACATTACCGGTAACGTAACTTTCTTCTTGTTTCGCATTGATGATATTATAAACAGTAAAAATACCAAACAATATTAAATAATATTTGTGTTGCCGTTTATCGAATGTCCAGCTGGACAAATTGTAAAGTACAAATTAAATAATGAAACCTGCTGTCTAATATTTAATATTGAAGTTGTGGCAAGAAATATCAAACACTAGAAACTGTTTATTAGTATGTATTATTATCATTGAAACGAGATTCAATTTCTTAGGTTGTCAAGATACAAACTTAACCTAGAAAAATTTATCAAATATTCAGCTGGACAAATTGTAAAGTACGAATTAAATAATAAAAAAAGACACAAAATCGTTTACTATCTGGCAACGATATCTGTCAAACGAAAGCGTCCTTGGAGCTGGTGCAGATTTTCCGCGCGACGCGACGTTTGGCAACCAGTGTTTAGGGCGAAAAAACGTGGTCCTGTTGCGGCGTGGCCGAGGGCAACCACGTGGTCTCGGTTAATACCATCGAAAACGCGAAGATGGCAGCCAGAGACAAGCAACAAGTGGAAGAGAAAGATGAGCGCGGGTTCTGCCGGCCGGAGAACGTCATTACGTGCACTGCACGGAATAACACGTTGCATTCGTCTTTGCGTACACGCCGGACATTGTGAGCGAGGTAAATTAATAATTGGAGCATTTAATGCAGACGGACTGGTCGCCGTGGCACGCCTCGACCCTCCTGCAAACGTGTATTTGCAACGTGCATACGTCTCGCAGTGTGATGTACATTTGAAATTATAATGCTGAAGCGGATCGTGCAGTGATGGGATGCGATCGGGAACGGGAGAGAAGAGGAAAAGAAAAAAGAATCGGCAGGTACAGAGAGAGAAAGAGAGAGAGAGAAAGAAATTGATATAGGAAGGAACGCTTATGGCGGATCTTATTTCTTTCGGTTTACGACATAGTATGCAAGGGGCGCTGCTAGTCTGTGATTGAAATTAATTCGTACTTTCTAGTGACAGATTTTTATCTACGATAATGGCATTGTGACGTTAACGAGGCTGCAAGATACCAGCAGAACTCGTTTCTTTCCATGTAGTTTCTATGCATTAAGATTCGTGCAACGGCGTATCACAAGTCTATCAATCCATCACTTTTTTTCTCTCGTTATCCCATAGATTGCCTGCAATCTGTTCTGTCGGACATCGAACAGCTTGTTATATCGGTTCAGGTTAGCGTGTCGATGCTACTCCGGTCGATCTATCGCTAGTCTATCATGGAAATTAATTTCTACTTGTTAACTTGAATTCGCGATAATATTAGTATTGTAACGTCAATGGGGATGCAACATACGAAGCTGAGTTACGTGTTCTTTCCTTAATTCGTGTTATGCAGATTTTTCTCCTGCATGCCTGTTGCGCGTACTATTTGTCGTAAATATGGACTTACGTATCCGCCACCCATAGTTCGCTCACGGCTATCGTTTACGTTCCTCATTTTTGCTCGATGGAAAAAGCACTTAAGTAGTTACATGCGGATATACGTAAGTTGATTCAATCGGCAATAACGTCTCCTGTCAAACTGTAAGATATTGGTTCAACATTGTCTCGCTCGTGCATGTAACGATTGCGTGATGTTCGATAGTGTCACGAGGCCGTGACGAGACTATCGTTTACATCGCTTCAGTTTTACTCGAAAGAGAAGGTGGCTGCTTATGTACAAGCACCTATGTAGGTTGGTTCGAACGACAGTAACGTTTTGCGTCGAGCTGCAAAAGATATTGGTGCAACATTGTTTCATCGGTGCGTGTAACGATCGTATGATACTCGATAGTGACACGGGATGCTGATAAGAATCGGTGAAATCGGTAGTGATGGGTTCGACGGAATAAACAATCTGTCGTGAGATGAAGCTTGGGAAAAAGTTTCCCATTTTTTTTTTTTTTTTATTTAATTTGTAGTTTAAATAAAACAATATAATTTTGGGTATTTGTGAAATATTAAGATCTTTATAATATTAATTATTTGTAGTAAGAATGTATTATAAATTATAACATTATATATTAGTTTAGTATCGTAAGTTAATAGCATTATATATTAAAACGTTCTTCGTCGAGAGTCCTGACATTTTTAGCAATAAAATGACGTTCAGTCTCGCGCGATTGTTCTGGGTATGGGAATGGCACGTGTGTATGTCGTACAGTTATTTTGCAGTCGCACGCGCCTCTTCTGTCGCGATGAGTCGTGGCAGCAGGAATGGAAATTGTGCCATATACGACGATGGGTTTTGTAGTCGCTCGCGACTAGTCTGAAATATAAAAAGGGCCACACGTGCTCTACTCACGTACAGAACAATCGCGTACCATCAAAAGTCATATTGTGCTGTTAGAACGTGTGATGAGCGTACTAAGCACGTTCAATATATAATACCATATGTCGGTAATATATAACAATAATACTATAATGATATGCAATATTGTAGCATATAATACCGTTAATATAAATAATTAATATTATACCTATGAGAAATTTTCTCACCAAACATATGTTTAGTTGTGTTTATTCGACCGAAAATTTAATGACTTTATTTACGTTCTTCGGCTTTTTCAAAAATTTTGCTGTTCAGTAGTAACAGTTTTTAGACATAAATAGATTAATATAAATCATATAATATAAATCATGTCAAATTTTCAAACTCGATTTTCCCTAAGAACAACGTCCTACGACGAAAACTTATTCCCAATCTTCGACTCATTTTTTCACGTAGGATAACCTCCTGTCCGGTTCCACTACGGTTACTATACCTGCCTAACCCTACCCGTGCGTAATAACGTACATAATAACCAAGCATGGGACATACGTGTCGCATTAGCATAGTAAGAAAAAGGAAACAACCGGACAACGAAACGGAAAGAAAGCTAACGTGCCTTTATCTGCCCAACGCGATACAACTCACGCGGATCGACAAGATTAATTGCATCCGCGAAAAGAATGTTTTGTAGGAGGCCGTTGTCGGTCGGACGCATTTGCCTAATTCGATCGTTTCTACGCGGGTAGGATATTCCCTTGTTGAGTGAAGCAAAGGTAGATAAATAAAAATGAGAATCGGCCGGTTTCCACTTACGCAACGGGCCCAGGCTGTCCCATTGGCGATTCGGCCCGTGTCCGTTCTCTGTTATCAAGGGTCTGGTGACGGCCAGGCTACGTTTCCTGCGACTTGTAACGCGTTTCGAAAATTTGCGAGAAGAAGGAGGCGCGGAACGTGTCGGCCGCGTTAAGCGCCGACCACCCGGCCGCGCCACGACGGAAGTGGTATCCTGCTCGGCGCTGACCGAGCGATATTTGCAGTCGGCGAGCGTGCTCGCCACGAAATTTGCCTAATAGGCTCGTATCTAAGCGAAGCATGCACAGATGTCGCGCGTCGCGTTAACTTGCCGCGCGATGAAATTGATTTACGAGGTGAGCGCCACGTGTTGGCTGAAAATGTATGAGCGCCGGTAGATACCCGCCCATTTGCGGCGACATAATTGCAACGTCGTACGCATAGGTGCGCTGCAGGGTTAAATAGCGGTAGAATTACGAGTTTGTTATTTACCTTGTTGTACAGAGCGTTCCACGAAATTAGGTTAGGTTAGCGGCTTGAAAGGGGCAGCAGAGAGAAAAAGGAAATTTTATTGGTGAAAATTAGATGGTTTACTGTGGTGTTTCGCGTGATACGTATGTTTGACGTGGAAGTGGTGGCGTTTTGTAGCTGCCAGGCGCGTCTCTCGTTTTCTTCACAGAAATTACGTATTCTTTTTACACTAAACCATGGGTTTTTGTAATCCTTCGCGAAACAGCGTGTTAAAATATTTGGGGGAAACATTGGTTGCTTTCGAAAGTGCTATTTAAAGTACTAGTTTCCTCTGTCGTTACAAATTCATACTTCTTCATTTCTTCGCATTTCCGGTATATGATGTTGGTAGGTGCCATGTTGGCTGTGTTACGTTGAATTACGCTACACGATATACCGTAAGAGTACTGTGAGAAGCACGTAAACCAGAAGTCAGTCTAAACCGCAACACAGAGATTAAGTTTCATGAATAAAATAAATAAATAAATAGTAAATGCTATATCTGGTATCTTTGGATAAAGAAAGATTACTTCTAGCAAGAGAGAGTGAAACAATAAAACTACACCAGTATATTTAAAACAGATCCGAAGACTTCTTGTAGAAAACATTGTTTTTTTTTTTTTTATTATTATTTAATTTGTACTTTACAATTGGTCCAGCTGGACATTTGGTAAATTTTTCTAACTTAATTGCTAAATAACATGTGGATGGCTACCCTTAATGGGTTTTTGATGTAAGTGTCATCAAAAACATCATGTGCTATTCCTTTAAATTTGCAAACACTGTGATCACCATAAATAATTATAAATAATTTGCATACAAGCAAAAAATATATATTTTCGACATGTTCCTTTTATCTTTATTGCAAAAGTATAGTTTGCAACGCTGTGAGTAAGAATTGTTATAAAATTGATGATGTTCAGTGTGCATGTGTTGCAGCATGTGTGTCGCTTAATGGTACTTACCTTCTTCTATACATAATAAACATTATTTACACAGTTTAATCCAGTTAGTAGTTATTTACAAATGAAAATTGCTCTTGAATTCTGTACTACAACGTTTCCATTGCCATGTACAATAGGACGATAAAAAGAAAACATTTTCTAATTTTCACACTTACTTTACGTTTTCTATAAGAAATCTTCATATCGTTGTACATTAATTTACACTACAAAAAGGATTGGTAACTAAGTGATTGCGGATTTTGTCATTAGGTTGTATTGACAAAATCTGCAATCACTTAATTGCCAACCCAATAGTTAGCTGTTGCGACCCCTTTGAAAAGTGTGTACGTAAAATGTGTGGGGAAAAGTAGGTGACGACGAGTATACTCGTCAAACACAGAGTACATGTCATAATATAGAATCAAGTTACAACGAAGTGACTGTTTTGCTTTTTCATAGTAACGCGGAATATTGTCATTTCTTCGTGACGAGTATACTCGTCAAACACAGAGTACGTGTTGTAATATAAAATTAAGTTACAACGAAATAACTGTCTTGCTTTTTAATGATAACGGGGAATATTGCTATTTACTCGTGACGAGTATACTTGTCCAACACAGAGTACGTGTTGTAATATAAAATTAAGTTACAACGAAATAACTGTCTTGCTTTTTCATGATAACGGGGAATATTGCTATTTACTCGTGACGAGTATACTCGTCCAACACAGAGTGCGTGTTGTAATATAGAATCAAGTTACAACGAAATGACTGTCTTGCTTTTTCATGATAACGGGGAATATTGCTATTTACTCGTGACGAGTATACTCGTCCAACACAGAGTACGTGTTGTAATATAGAATCAAGTTACAACGAAATGACTGTCTTGCTTTTTCATGATAACGGGGAATATTGCCATTTCTTCGTGACGAGTATACTCGTCAAACACAGAGTACGTGTTGTAATATAGAATCAAGTTACAACGAAATGACTGTCTTGCTTTTTCATAGTAACGCGGAATATTGTCATTTCTTCGTGACGAGTATACTCGTCAAGCACAGAGTACATGTTATAATATAGAATCAAGTTACAACGAAATGACTGTCTTGCTTTTTCATGATAACGGGGAATATTGCCATTTCCTCGTGACGAGTATACTCGTCAAACACAGAGTACGTGTTGTAATATAAAATTAAGTTACAACGAAATAACTGTCTTGCTTTTTCATGATAACGGGGAATATTGCTATTTACTCGTGACGAGTATACTCGTCCAACACAGAGTACGTGTTGTAATATAGAATCAAGTTACAACGAAATGACTGTCTTGCTTTTTCATGATAACGGGGAATATTGCCATTTCTTCGTGACGAGTATACTCGTCAAACACAGAGTACGTGTTGTAATATAGAATCAAGTTACAACGAAATGACTGTCTTGCTTTTTCATAGTAACGCGGAATATTGTCATTTCTTCGTGACGAGTATACTCGTCCAACACAGAGTACGTGTTGTAATATAGAATCAAGTTACAACGAAATGACTGTCTTGCTTTTTCATGATAACGGGGAATATTGCCATTTCTTCGTGACGAGTATACTCGTCAAACACAGAGTACGTGTTGTAATATAAAATTAAGTTACAACGAAATAACTGTCTTGCTTTTTCATGATAACGGGGAATATTGCTATTTACTCGTGACGAGTATACTCGTCCAACACAGAGTACGTGTTGTAATATAGAATCAAGTTACAACGAAATGACTGTCTTGCTTTTTCATGATAACGGGGAATATTACCATTTCCTCGTGACGAATATACTCGTCAAACACAGAGTACGTGTTGTAATATAGAATCAAGTTACAACGAAATAACTGTCTTGCTTTTTCATAGTAACGCGGAATATTGTCATTTCTTCGTGACGAGTATACTCGTCAAGCACAGAGTACGTGTTGTAATATAGAATCAAGTTAGAACGAAGTGACTGTTTTGCTTTTTCATAGTAACGCGGAATATTGTCATTTCTTCGTGACGAGTATACTCGTCAAGCACAGAGTACATGTTATAACATAGAATTAAGTTACAATAAAATAACTGTTTTGCTTTTCTATGGTAACGCGAAATTTCTTCGTGACGAGTATACTCGTCGAAGGCAGCCAACCGCTAGAAACCTGTCAACGTTTCCTCCGCCCACTAAACCGTCGTGATCACGTCGTGTAACTAGCGATCGAGATTTGAGAATAATAAAATGGAGCGAACCGCGGCGACGCGCCGTCGTCTTAATTTAAATCTCGAGCGCACCAGTCGACGTGTCTCCTCTTGGCCGAAAATACTCGCTATAAAATTTCCAGAATGATTAATCGCGCTCTCCAAGAAATTACGCCACGAAGAAATACGACAGAAGCGCCGCGGCGTTTACACAGCGTTTCGAACGCTCGGATCCGGCTGCGAGATAAAATTTCAATTATATAATTTCTGGCTGTGGTCTTCGGGCCGCTGCCCGCCGCCGTACGGCTCACAATTCATCGTTAGTACTGTATTTCCATCGGCTGGCAGCTAACGATTTCAAGCGGATACGTCGCCGAGCTACGTAACAGCGACGGGGTGTGCGTACAAATGCGTGTACGTCTTATCGAGCTATCTAATCCTCGTATTCCTCGATCGTGGACCACCCAGGTGGTACACCGCGGAAGTTGGCACGCACGATTTGCACACGCACACGTAGCCACGGAACGCGCTAGCCTGTCGCCGTTCATATACACGGTGTACTCTTATATAAATCGACGCTGTTTCTTGCGAGAAACGGATGCTAACTTTGCCGGGGTTGAAAATAGTCTGCAAAGGTGGGAGATTTGAGAATTATCAATAGCCAGTAGACAGTGGCTTTTAAGTTACAGTTAGTTGTTGCAACCTCTTTCAGAGTAAATGGATAGACTAAGTCTTTTTCTTTTTTATTTAATTTGTACTTTACAGTTTGTCCAGCTGGACATTCGGTGAATTCTGAGTTGATTTTTATATTGTTTCTATTGTTCGGTAGATTTATAAGGATGTAAAGCTCAATGTAACACGGAAACAAGACTGAATACTTTCATATGAACTGTTTTAATTGTTTTCATATGCAGAATCTTTGCCAGCAGGTACTCGTTAAGGGACATCTTGTATTACCGCAAAATTATATATTTTATACAATCAAAATTGTTATATCATGTGTATATACCGGGTGCGGTCGAATAAATTCTACAAGTGGTTGGTTGCTTATGAAAAACTAAGAAAATGTATTTACATAAGTAAATATTAACTTGTATTATAAGGATAGATGTAGGTAGTTGTATGTGTATGTAACAGAGTTTGGGCTCATCTGTGATCATTGCTATGATTTATTTATTGTGTTTCTGTTTATGAGTAAGTTTATGTCTATTGTTCTCTGGTTCACTTTTAATTATAGGTAGTTGCATGTAACAGAGTTTGGGCTAATTTGTAGTCATTGTTATGATTTGTTTAGTGTGTATGTGTTTCTGTTTATGAGTAGTTCATGTCTATTGTTCTGGTTCACTTTTAGTTATAAGTTGTTGTATGTAACAGAGTTTGAGCTAATTTGTGATCATTGCTATGATTTATTTATTGTGTTTCTGTTTATGAGTAAGTTTATGTTTATTGATCTCTGGTTCAGTTTTAGTTGTATGTTTATGTAACAGAGTTTGGGCTAATTTGTGATCATTGTTATGATTTATTTCTTGTGTATGTGTTTCTGTTTATGAGTAAGTTTATGTCTATTGTTCTCTGGTTTACTTTTAGTTATAGGTAATTGTATGTGTATATAACAGAGTTTGGGTTCATTTGTGATCATTGCTATGATTTATTTATTGTGTTTCTGTTTATGAGTAAGTTTATGTCTATTGTTCTCTGGTTCAGTTTTAGTAATATGTTTATGTAACAAAGTTTGAGCTAATTTGTGATCATTGTTATGATTTGTTTATTGTGTATGTGTTTCTGTTTATGAGTAAGTTTATGTCTATTGTTCTCTGGTTTACTTTTAGTTATAGGTAGTTGTATGTGTATGTAACAAAGTTTGAGCTCATTTGTGATCATTGCTATGATTTATTTATTGTGTTTCTGTTTATGAGTAAGTTTATGTCTATTGTTCTCTGGTTCAGTTTTAGTAATATGTTTATGTAACAGAGTTTGAGCTAATTTGTGATCATTGTTATGATTTGTTTATTATGTATGTGTTTCTGTTTATGAGTAAGTTTATGTTTATTGATCTCTGGTTCAGTTTTAGTTGTATGTTTATGTAACAGAGTTTGGGCTAATTTGTGATCATTGTTATGATTTATTTCTTGTGTATGTGTTTCTGTTTATGAGTAAGTTTATGTCTATTGTTCTCTGGTTTACTTTTAGTTATAAGTAGTTGTATGTAACAGAGTTTGAGCTAATTTGTGATCATTGCTATGATTTACTTATTGTGTTTCTGTTTATGAGTAAGTTTATGTCTATTGTGCTGTGATTTAGTTTTAGTTGTATGTAACAGTCTAGTTTAGTTGTATGTGTATGTAACAGAGTTTGAGCTAATTCGTGATCATTGTTATGATTTGTTTATTGAGTATGTGTTTCTGTTTATGAGTAAGTTTATGTCTATTGTGCTGTGGTTTAGTTTTAGTTGTATGTAACAGTCTAGTTTAGTTGTATGTGTATGTAACAGAGTTTGAGCTAATTTGTGATCATTGTTATGATTTACTTATTGTGTTTCTGTTTATGAGCAAGTTTACATCTATTGTTCTCTGATTCAGTTTTAGTTGTATGTTTATGTAACAGAGTTTGGGCTAATTTCTGATCATTGTTATGATTTACTTATTGTGTATGTATTTCTGTTTATGAGTAAGGTTACGTCTGTCCTTCCCTGGTTCAGTTTTCTTCTCTTTTTATTTTTCTTTCTATCTAAGTTTTCTATTGGGCTGGCAACTAAGTGATAGCGGATTTTGTCAATAGAACCTAATGACAACATCCGCTATCACTTAGTAGCCAGCCCAACTTTAATAAATCTTTTAATAGATTAAATTTAATAGATGGAAATAAAAAATTCTACTTGGATATATCCATTCCCCTACTATCATACTCTTATTTCTTCACTTTCATACTAACATACAGCCATAATGAAAAATTCACGTGCACGGTTTAATCTTAAGACTCAACAGCATTTCTCACAAGGACTGAATGTCAACTTGTAATCTTTGACGTATACAAAAATTGTAGACTCGACATAAAGTTCGCTTTGTAGCGCAAATTACCAGCCCGCGGATGTTCATCGTATAATACGAAAACCGCGTAACGTCGACAGTAAGAAAAAGAGAAAAGAACGAAAGATAACTCAGGCTGTCTTATGCCATCAGCAAACAATTTTCCCTTTACCAAACTAACCCCCCTCCCCTCACTTTCTCCAAACTCTACAAATTGAATCTTTCGAACACCCCGTATAGACATGGAGCCGCCAAGGCCGTGTGTTGCACGTGCCAGCGTCGAACGAAAGAAAGTGTGGATGGTCGTAGCGAATAAGCGATAGTAACGCAACGTTTATTAATCACCGTCGGATAATTACGTTGGTGTAGCCGATCGATCGTCAACGTTTCTCACACCTGCCTATCGTTTCTCTCTTCGTCCGACGAAACGTCAGCTAAGATCGTGTTACATTGGTTCGTCTACGAGATCGTACGCTATTCAACGCGTCGTAGCCCGCCGAAGGACTCGAAGAGAGTGAACAAGCGATACAACGTATCCCCCTAATCTCACGAAAGAGCCGGCTGATTAATGGATAACAAGCGGCACCGTGGAAAAAACGAAGAAGACGATAGAAAAAAAAAGAAAAAAGAGAGAGAGAAAGAGAGGGAAAAAGAAATCGTTGTCCCGGTTCGATTCGCCCGGCTCTCGAGTAATGTGTCAGAGCCGTTGAAGGGGTTAAAGGGGAGCAACGAAGTATCGGATCGAGGTAAAGTGCGAAGTAGAGACGGCCCCTTATAATAGCGCGGCTTGTTGGGTGGTCCAGCAAGGCCACCGTGGGTGGCCCACTCACCAACACCGTTTCGATATTAAACACGGCCACGTGTAACGTGTGTACGTATATAGGGCCGGTGATACAGGCACGCACACGAATCCACGGGGCCACGTTTAACCGCAATATATCATTTTACTTAGCACCGAAGCGGTGAGACTGCAGCCGGTGGCCCACGGACCAGCAACGTAACAAGTATGTTCCGTGTCCACTTTACAACGATAATGTTGCTGTATTTATGCACGAGACAGATAAGATGCTTTCTCCTCGGTCATTTTCATCTTCTTCTGCTGTATAACACGTACACCACCAGCAAAGTAGAAATTTCGCGCCGTGATTCTTCTCTTTCCCCACTTTCCCTGTATCTTTTTCTTATGGCGTATTAACTCTCTTTCCTTAGGATTCTTCTTTCTTTCTTTTTCACTGCCTTTCGATCTTTGTGTTCGACTCGTGCCTCGTCCAACAGCCTCACGACGATGTAAGCGTTTTTTAACGACCATGTAAATCGCTGCAACACAGACCACATTGAATAAGTGTAAATATAAATGGAAAAAGGAGAAACTTGACTTGGCAGCGATAAAGCCAAGGGTGGTTGGTTGGAGTTAGGTTAGGACAGAAGGATTTCGTGGTTCGAGTGCGTTTTCGCTGGGAAAATGGCGGCCTCCATTAAGCGCAGCTGATTGGGTTGGCAATACCACCTAATGACAAAATCAGCAATAACTTAGTTGCCAACCCAATAATTAAAAATTAGTAAACTGAAATTTATGAGATGGATGAAGATATATACACGATGTAAGGTGATGTGTAAAAATATTATACGAAATTGTTATTATATTGAAGAAAAAGAAGACAAGTGTGAGAAGTTGAGGATGCTGAGGCTTAACGAGCACGAATCGTGAGCCTGAGCAATGTTTTAATGCATGAGAAGGAAAAAACATTTTGGTTTGTTAAATTCTTTATTGAAGTTAGGAAGACAGAAGAAAAGGATATTCGATTTGATAGCTGAACGTATGATGACGCACCATGATAACTAAAAAATATATTCTAATTACTAAAACTATATACTAATTCATAGGAAATGTTGAAGTAATTACTTCAAGAATAACTTTTGTATATCCGTGACCTGGAGACCACTGTTACGAAGAGAATAGAATTTAGTGAAGAAAATTCAAAATAACGAGAGGTTCATATTATTGTACCCTTGAATATAAATTTTGTTTTTGGGCTACAAGATGTAGAAACAAAAAAGCTATAAGTAGATTTCTATTGCTGTTTCTTGTAGCCTTCAGTTGGAGCTACACACCAAGGTTAGCTTTTTGGTAATGTCCTTTGCTATAAATATATGAACGTGCTCCCTATCAGCTTCTTATTGTATTGTAACACTGTAAGAGTGAGGATCTGGATCAGCATACACTATACCTGTACTTATACCTATAATTATTCCAATGTATTTTTTTTATTACAAATTCATCCATTCGTTGCTCTATTAGTTAACCTCAACAGAAAAGTCCTTTGCTATAAATACATGACCTATTACCTTCTATTGTATTGTAACACTAGAAGAGTGAGGATCTGGATCAGCATACGCTATACCTATACTTATGCTTATTTCAATATATTTTTTTATTACAAATTCATCCATTTGTTGTTCTATCAGTCAACCTCAGCAACCAGAATCGGAGACTTGTTGCCAACAAGCTGTCATGGAGCAGAAACCTTTTCTGGTTTGAAATAATTTTGGAAATTTAATTTTTTCCATTATAATAAGATCTTGCGTGTACGAGAAAATTGTATATTTTTTTTATAGTCGAAATTCATCGGAGAATACATTTGCAGAATGTGGAATTTGTAGAATTATGTATGCCACCTGTTAGTCATAGGGAAAGCTGAATGAAAAAAATTGATTTAAATTTGCAAACACTTTAAGCAAATATCTGTATAAAAAAGAAAAATATATTCGTTAAAAATGTTCTTTTTACTTTTGTTACAAAAGCATATTTTCTCATCGCGAGTAAGAGTTGCTATGAAATTGATAACGTTTAATGTCCATGTGTTGCAACATGTGCAACGCTTACATTGTTTTATCCGGTAAACACTATTTGCACAATTTAACGCTATTAGCAGTTATTTTCAAGTGGAGATTGCTCTGAATTTTTAATTTGTCCACCTACGTCCTCCAGGAGAAACCTTAAACTCAAAACGCAGGAATTTTCATTATTTTAAATTACCATGTCGCGTATTGTGCACCTTTCGTCAAATTCTCGCGACTAGGTCAATCATTTAAAATATTCAACTAAAATCATAAAAATATTCTAAAATCCAGAACATCTCAACATTGTTAACAACCGCTGAACTAACCTATCAGATCAGGTAGCAAGCAAATGACCAGTTAGCAAATTTCACTTAAAATTGCACACTCGTCGTCGCTTCTTTCCTTCTAACATCTAACTTCATACAAATTCCTATACAAACAAAAATCGACAAATCGATCAATCGGATAATATTAGTAAGGTTAGGGTTAACCTGTTGCAACGTACACTCGTCGCTTCTCGAGTTCTCAAAACTAAGACATCGAGTCTCGTGCTTGTCCGCTGCTTATCTCTCACTCGAATTCTTCTATTCTCAAGGACCATGCTGGTTATCATCCGACAGTAAATAGATGCCGAGGCAGTTTTTCAAGAAGTCAGCAAAACGTAGCGAATGGTGAAACGAGCAGGCGCCCCACATTCGCTTTGCAATGGCCAACGTGGGGAGTCGTGATCCTGTCGACGGACAATGAGATGAAAAATAAAGTGCTGGACCAGGTCAGGTTAAAGGCTTCGTTGCTTACATACGAGCCGTCCCTCTCTCTTTCCTATCCCTCTCCTTCTCCTCTCTCTCTCTCTCTTTTCCGTTTTCGTTGTCCCCTGTCCTTACGTCCCTCGCCCCGGATTCCGCTAAGTCAATTCCGTTGAGGATACGGCAGAGGCGTCAGACGATCTGGGTGGTCTGCATCCTACGCAAACAGAGTATACAAGCGGATACACGCTGGTTGAACAGGTAGTGCTCACGAAAATTTACTGACTTTGCGGATTTCGTGCATGCTGCACGCGGCGAGGCTAACTTTTGGAACAATGCCTGCCCCCTCCCCTGCTCGTCGTATTTTTACGCGTTCCACCCCTACGCAGATCTGTCGACAAAAGCCGTGCGTGGACGATGGAAAACGGCCGGAACGAGAGCACGAAGACAATGCGAGTCTACCTTCTTTTGCAGCGATATACTTGGGTTAAACTGGTTGTTCGGTTAGAGCTGCCACGAGGTTTGGTCGTACGGAGCCGCGATCCTGCAACTTATTTTATGGGGGTCGCTGGTAATGGCGCTTCTGCTTGAGAAATTCGACGCGGCTGAAACCGCGAATCCCCGCGCTATGTTATTTTTATGCCACTTGGTGTTGTGCTTTATGGACGTATCGCGTGTCTGTTGCAACATCTTTTGTCTAGCTACAATGGAAGAAGATGTCGGATGATAAAAATCATCTACATTTTGATAAATGTGATTTTTCCACTTTGTACGTACTGTTTGTATTTTTGTACCTTTAAATTGAAATGTTGGAATATTTCTATTTCAATTCGCAGAATTGCTGCTACTTCGTCCTTCGACCACCCGCATATCCGTGCGAGCTAATCGGTTTTCGTCGGTCGGACGCATAATTGCCATGGTCCGCCGCCTCTGTAACTTTGGCGTTTACGTACATTGAGCAAAACGAGCTGCCTGAAAAGCTGAACGTCCTTGTACGAAGCTTCTGCACGTGAAATTTTCCTCTGTCGACCCTCTTTTACGCGGAAATCTCGACAAGTCGAAGGATTTTGTCTCTTCAAAAACCTTGAAGAACCCAACATTTGTCACAGTGTGCTAATGAAGTAATTTCTTGAAGAAAAGCTCTACACCTTTTCTTTCGTATATCCGTGACTAGGTAAAAAGAAAGAAAAAATTCCAAATAAGCAGAGGTGCATATTATTGTGCCCTTGAATATAAATTTTGTTTTTGGGTTACAAGATCTAGAAACAAAATTCTATTGCTGTTTCTTGTAGCCTAACACTGTAAGAATGAGGATCTGGACCAGCATACACTATACCTGTACTTATTTCAATATATTTTTCTCTTACAAACTCATCCACTCATTTCTCTGTCAATTAACCTCAACAGAAAAGTCTTTTGCTATAAATATGTGACCTATTACCTTCTATTGTACTGTAACACTAAAAAAGTGAAGATCTGGATCAGCAAAAACTATACCTGTACTTATACCTATAATTATTCCAATGTATTTTTTTATTACAAATTCATCCACTTGTTGCTCTATCAGTCAGCTTCAACAGGGAAGTCTTTTGCTATAAATATGTGACCTATTACCTTCTATTATACTGTAACACTGTAAGAATGAGGGTCTGGACCAGCATACACTATACCTGTACTTATTTCAATATATTTTTCTCTTACAAATTCATCCACTCGTTGCTCTATCAGTTAACCTCAACAGAAAAGTCTTTTGCTATAAATATGTGACCTATTACCTTCTATTGTACTGTAACACTAAAAAAGTGAAGATCTGGATCAGCATAAACTATATCTGTACTTATACCTATAATTATTCCAATGTATTTTTTTATTACAAATTCATCCACTTGTTGCTCTATCAGTCAGCTTCAACAGGAAAGTCTTTTGCTATAAATATGTGACCTATTACCTTCTATTGTACTGTAACACTGTAAGAATGAGGGTCTGGACCAGCATACACTATACCTGTACTTATTTCAATATATTTTTCTCTTACAAATTCATCCACTCATTTCTCTGTCAATTAACCTCAACAGAAAAGTCTTTTGCTATAAATATGTGACCTATTACCTTCTATTGTACTGTAACACTAAAAAAGTGAAGATCTGGATCAGCATAAACTATATCTGTACTTATACCTATAATTATTCCAATGTATTTTTTTATTACAAATTCATCCACTTGTTGCTCTATCAGTCAGCTTCAACAGGGAAGTCTTTTGCTATAAATATGTGACCTATTACCTTCTATTGTACTGTAACACTAAAAAAGTGAAGATCTGGGTCAGCATAAACTATACCTGTAGTTATGCCTGTACTTATTTCAGTATATTTTTCTCTCAGAAATTCATCCACTCGTTGCTCTATCAGTTAACCTCAACACTAACAGCTGTTCGTCATTTTTCAGTTGATTCGTCACCGCCGTCCCAAAATTCTGCATCGAATCACTGTGCAGCCACGCGACTAACGTTACGCACGTTCGATCGTTGTTAGAAAATAGCTAAAAGAAGAAAAATACGACGAGGACGAAGAAACGATTGGGAAAACTTCTCGCGGATATCGCGTGTCGAGACCACCGTCAAACTCACCCGCAACGAGCATGCAAACCCATATACATACTCATGCAGCTGCTGGCGTATCTCGGATGCGGCGCGACACTTATAGAGGCAGGCAATGCTAATTCAAACAAAGTTATTGTTCGGTAGATATATATTTAATTCTTTTCTCATTTACATACGAGTACGGTGGCGGCTCGCCAGCCTCACAATGTGCCATTGTCGAGGACCTCTGCTTGAATGGGCAAGGACCATCGAGACCGCGTTTCCAGATGGCGATAATTCTCCTAGATGAAATTAAGCACAGCCTACGCGCTACACGAACGCAACCAGATTTATCTGGATCAAAACCAACTGGTTATCGTGATACCTGCTCGTAATTAACAGCTTGGAAGCAACGAGAAGAAGAGTGTTAGGTCGTCCGAAAAGTTCCTTTCTCTCTACAAGGAAATTGTTGTGATCCATTTTCTTGTATTAATAGCATAAACGTTTGACAGGTTAGGTTTCACGTTTCTATAAAGGTGTCGTAAAAGACATGTTCGTGAGAGAAAGACTCCTTTGCAAACGAATAAAGAAACACTTGTACGCGTTTACATATAATTTCCAAGTTATTCCAGTTGATTATAGTTTCTTGTTATGAGTGTAAAAGTCGAATACTATTAGGTTACCCGGAAAGTTTCTTTCGTTCTACGATATGAGAAGATAATAATTGCACAATTTTGTTCTGTATTATTTTATCATGTCATGTACGATATATTTTGTTCTATTGATACAATACGTTGTGCATCTATTATTTCCTTATGAAACGAAAGAAACAACCTAATAATTTTCAGTATCCAATTTTCAATATAACGTCGTGTACAGGACGTTTTATTTAACATTTCGCTTACTTTCAGCGAGAGAAAAATTGCATTAGGACAATCGTCAAAGTTTGATCTGCTCAAAACAGTGAAAATTCTGGCTCATCACAATTTTCTCTTTGAGGTATCTTTTCAGCCATTTTTCAACACCATTAACATTTGTTAAGTGCAATCACGTACGTATTTTAATTATTTATTTATTTTTTTTTTTAGGGAATTCACGAATATGCTGCATCTGTAATTATGTGAAAAAGAGTTGCCATGATATATTAGCTGCAGTTAGGATATTATTAGCTGCGGAACGTCTTCTTTTCACACATTTTGGAAATCGCCGAAGAATAGTCGTCCCGCTGCGCTCAAGTTTACCTTTTTTTCACGGCAGACAAGAGGGCTCTTTTGTCGGTGAACTGCACTTTGCTTTTTCGTTGGCACGAGCTGTTAAATGGTTCCGGATATCTTCGGAGAAAGCTACTGAATTTGCGTCGGGTCTTGTTATAGCCGACAATGGCTACAATCATCGTGTCTGTGACGCGGATTATGAACATAAAGTGGGTTCAGAAAGGGAGAGTGCCATTTTGTAACTGAGAACGAGGAATTTAGGAAGAATAAGAATACAGGGTTTACATTCTTCTTCTTCTTAAATCTTCTCTCAGGATCCCACTCAAAGATGTTTTCAAGTCAGAATTGAACAATGTTTAACGTTGATGGAAAATCTATGAAAATACAGTATGCATATATTTAATATGCAAAATATACAAAAAGATATGAAGGTAGAAGAGCATCTGAATATTTAGAAGATGAGGCAAATCTTTGTGTACTGAGCTGCCATTTTTTAGTTCACAAAAATATGAATTTAATGTTTATGCAAATTCATATTTTTTACAAATTAGAAAAAAGGTATCTCTACATAGACATACCTTTTGTACATATTTGTTCTATATATAATATATATATATATATATATATATTTTGTAAGATTTCATAGAAACTTTGAAAATTACAAATTACAAATTTTAAATCATTATCTATTTCAATATTTTATTTAGATTGCAGAATCTCTAGATTACGAACAATCAATTTGCAACTTGAAATTATTTATCAGAAAGCCCCTAACCAAATAAGATTTTCCAAAAAGCAGACGAATGAGACGAAAATTAGTGGGTCAGGTCACTAAGTTGTGCACGGTTCGTTCATCTTTCAAATCGCTCGTGTTCGTTCTCCTATTTCCCATTTATCAATCTCTACGAGCACCTTGTACGAGAGAAGCTTCATCGGGTGTGCGAAAAGTGAAAGGAAAATTGAACGTGGAAAGATGGTGTGTACACGGTGGAACGAAATAGCGTGAAGCCTGGATTATCTGCTACACCCTCGTTGGAGTGTCTCGTGTAGACTTGGAGATTCATCCTGATAAGGATTTCCATGCTGCGGCAAGTATCTTGTTAAAATACAAGCTTTACACCTGTACAGCAGCAGTGGACTACTACATCTCACTGAGGCGAGGAAAGTCCTGAAACCTTGTAATGGAGCTACTTCAAAGTAAATCTACAAGCTAGAAAGTTGGTAAATATAGGAACAAATATGAATAAAAATAGATAAATATGTTGAATATTATTATTATACGTTATAAGTAACTATAAGTGTAATTAATTATTATTCCATGTATTAACTACTTATTTGTTTGTGTTTTAAAAATAGCAATTTTATGATACATTGTTAGAAAATGCGATAAATTTGTTTGTATTCTGTGAATTTTAGTCCATTCTCCAATGCTTCCACTTTATTTCTCCTCATTTTTCACAGATTCTTTGCAACAGCTGACTCCATTTTCTTAACCTAACTGCAACCTTGTAGATGTTCAGAATTCTGACAAAATTCAGAATTACTAATGTTGAAGTAATTACTTCAAGAAAAACTCTACATCTTTATTTATGTATATCTGTGACCTTGAGACAGCTATCATGCAGAAAATAGAATTTAGAGAAACAAAAATATTCTAAATAAGGAGAGGTGCATATTATTATGCCCTTGAATATAAACTATGCTTTGGGTTACAAGGACTAGAAACAAAGGAACTAATAAATAGATTTCTATTTATGTTCCTTGTAGCCTTTGGTTAGAGCTATAAGGTTAACTTTTTTGATAATGTTCTTTTGCTATAAATATATAAATGTGTAACACTAAGGCAATGCACCTTACACAGTTCCACTCACCAGAATCGTCAAATATGCTTTCCCAATAAAGATAAAGTGTTATAAAAAAATGTTAAACAGTTAGGATCAAAAATTGCTAAGAATTGGACCAAAAAGGTGATCGCCTATTGTCCAGATTGTACTGATGAGCCAGATTTATGTTTAAAGAGTTTTAACACAGTGTACCGTTAGATGCAAGATTTGTTTTCATTTTTTTTTTTTTTTTATTGATGTTCTAATAAAAATGTTCAATTGTTTAATGGGGCAACTTTTATTTCAAAGTATCTTCTATTTATCGGTTATATTCAAAATGCCCTGACTGTCAATTTTCATACAATTTTTACAATTGTAAGAAATTCAAGCGCTCCTGGTCACCAATGACCCACCGTGGTGTCATACGAGAAACCATGACGGGTCACATATGACCAACGTGGTAGTCAAAGTGTTAACTTGGGCGACGGCAAACAAGCGCGACATTGTACGCAGACTACCTTGAGGGAAACGCTGCGTATCATCCGGTCCTGGCTGGATTTATGATTTCGATTCGGGTTAACCATAGAGATGTATCACGGCGTGGCCTTGGTCGGTCTCTGCTCTGGCCATATCGCTTTTCGTCATGGCCCGCGGTGCGTCTACGGACCACCGACGTCGTCGCAATTAGTAAGTCGGATATCCTTCCCCCTTGTTCTCTCGCTCCTATTCACCTTAACATTGTGCCCTTCTCTCGGTCGTGTTCTAGTTGTCCGCTTCCTCTTTTTCTACCTGTGCCTCTTTCTTTCTCCTTATTCGTGGCATCGGTCGCTCGTTTCAGTCCCGTACGCCGTATCTGTTTGTCGAGTAATTTGCCGATGAAGTCGCAGAATAAATACCTTCGATTGTAGAAAAACTTAATCAATTCGTCAGCCATCCGTTTCAGTCTCGTATACCGTACACGTTTGCCATGGGTAATTTGCCGATGAAGTTGGAGGCTCAACACGTCGTTTCCGTTTGTCCAATAACTCTCTGACCAAGTTCAAGCGTTCACTTTGACTACCCGAAGAAGCTGGACAAATTGTAAAGTACAAATTAAATAATAAAAATAAAAAAAAGAAAATTGACTGCTTAAAACAGACAAACTCGAAGATGATATCCCGCTGAGGTTAGCCATCCACATTTTATTTAGCAATTAGGTTAGAAAAATTTACCAAATGTCCAGCTGGACAAATTGTAAAGTACAAATTAAATAATAAAAATAAAAAAAAGAAAATTGACTGCTTAAAACAGACAAACTCGAAGATGGTATCCCGCTGAGGTTAGCCATCCACATTTTATTTAGCAATTAGGTTAGAAAAATTTACCAAATGTCCAGCTGGACAAATTGTAAAGTACAAATTAAATAATAAAAATAAAGAGAAAGAAAATTGACTGCTTAAAACAGACAAACTCGAAGATGGTATCCCGCTGAGGTTAGCCATCCACATTTTATTTAGCAATTAGGTTAGAAAAATTTAACAAATGTCCAGCTGGACAAATTGTAAAGTACAAATTAAATAATAAAAATAAAAAAAAGAAAATTGACTGCTTAAAATAGACAAACTCGAAGATGGTATCCCGCTGAGGTTAGCCGTCCACATTTTATTTAGCAATTAGGTTAGAAAAATTTACCAAATGTCCAGTTGGACAAATTGTAAAGTACAAATTAAATAATAATAATAAAAAAAAACTTTGACTGCTTAAATTAGACAAACTCGAAGATGGTATCCCGTTGGGGTTAGCCATCCACATGTTATCTAGCAATTAGGTTAGAAAAATTTACCAAATGTCCAGTTGGACAAATTGTAAAGTACAAATTAAATAATAATAATAAAAAAAAACTTTGACTGCTTAAATTAGACAAACTCGAAGATGGTATCCCGTTGGGGTTAGCCATCCACATGTTATCTAGCAATTAGGTTAGAAAAATTTACCAAATGTCCAGCTGGACAAATTGTAAAGTACAAATTAAATAATAATAATAAAAAAAAGAAATCTGACTATCATGAATCACATGTTTCGCTCAGGACACCACAGTATTTTAACACAATGCACTGTTAGATGCAAGATTTGTTCTCATTTTTTTTTTTTTTTTTATTGATGTTCTAATGAAAATGTTTAATTGTTCAATGGGGCACTTTTTATTTCAAAGTATCTTCTATTTATCGGTATTTATATTCAAAATTCCCTAACTGTCAATTTTCATTCAATTTTTACAATTGGAAGAAGTTCAAGCGCTTCGGTCACCAATGACCAATGATATCATTGATAATGTGCAAATTGTTTGCTTTTCTTCCAATTCATAAACGTTCATATGGAATATATACTTTTGGCTTGAAAGAAACTCATTTATCGCTGTTCCGTTTCAGGACCGTATATTGTATATTTTTTCTTTTTGTTATTTAATTTGTACTTTACAATTTGTCCAGCTGGACATTCAGTAAATTTTTCTAGCTGTATATCGTCTATGGCTGTCGAATAATTCGCTGTGCAAGTTCAGGGTTAATATCAGTAGTCTTTGACTCTTTGTATTGAACAATGGCAATGCCTAGATGATATTGACAGTGTGCAAATTATTGTTCGGTTTCGTTCATTTCTTAGAAATTTACATCTTCTTCGAATATAAATACTTTCCATTTGAAAAATGAATAATTTTGATGATACAAAAAAAAAAAAAAAAAAAGAACTACACAGTCAATTCATCACTTTCAGTTCTCAACAATGTCTGCAGAATAATCTGCTGACGAAGTGGCAAAATAAATACTTTCGACTTTAGAAAGCTGGGCTGAGTCATCAGTTTCAATCCACCACTCTGTTTTCAGAATAATTTGCTGTTGAAGTCCCAAAATAAATACCTTTGATTTTAAAAAACTGAATCAATTCACCAATCTCCCGTTTCAGTCTCCACTATGCCGTACTTGTTTGACCACTCATTTTCTCACGAAGTTCAAGGTTCAGTATGGCATGTGTGTTTATAAAGCAATTTACTGCTGAAGTTCAAGGTTAATATCCGTAGTGTTCAACCCTTTGCGCTCCACTGTCTTAACGACATTGATAGTGTGCAAATTATTGTTTAATTTTCTTTCAATTTATAAACCTAAATATATTTTTCGAGCATAATAACCTCTGTTTAAAAAATAAATAACTTCGAGTGAAAAAATCTCGATCAATTCATCAATTCGTCATTTTAGCAACCAGTACGTCGTATCTGTTTGCTGAGGAGTATTATACTGATGAAGTTCAAGGTTCTATATGCCGTATCTGTTTGTCGAGCAATTTACCGATGAAGTTCGAGGATCGATGTGCCGATATGTTTGGTGAAGTTGAAGGTTAATATGCGCAGCGTGTAAAACTTTAAGCTCCGCTACATTAGCGCCATGGCGATATTGATAACCTGCAAACTTTTTTTTTCACGTGAAGAAATCCTCATGGACGCAAAAAAGGAATTTTTTTTTTTTTTTTTTTAACGTGGAGGAAATCTTCATAGACACCTTTCTCATCACCCTGCGGTGGGGCTGGGGACGCAGGGCGGTAGAGAGAAGGTAGTGCCGGATTCTTACCGGCTAAAACCTCCACTAATGTACGGAAGAACACGAGGAACACTATTTTTGGTCTTTTTTCCCATTGGCCCTAGGGGGATGTGTACCAAAGACTTGCAGAAAGTATCACACAAATTACACAAAGGACTAGCCTTTGTTGTCTCTTGCATTGGATTAAGATGGATTTTTTTTCTATGCAAGTATATATTCCCAACCAGGAGGGATTCGAACTCCCGATACGTCGTTTTCAATTCTGGACCTTAACGAGCGTAGCTGGCTGCCCCACATACCGATAATTTACAAATTGGTTCCAAATCGTTGACGTTCACGTAAAATAAGTACTGTCATTAAAAAAAAAAAAAAAAAAAACAATCGATTGATGGGCGTTTCGATTCCATCTCGCATACCATACAGTGTCTGATAATTTGCTGACAAAGTGCAAGGTTAATATCCGCAGCGTTTAAATCTTTGCGCTCCACTGCAGACGGCGTCTCAGTGATATTGATAACGTTAAAATTGGTTTCAATTCATAGACATTCACAAGAAGCAAATACTTCTGCTTTTTAAAAACTCGATCAATTCATCAATCCCGTAGTTCAGTCCGCAGTACGCCGTATCTGCACGACGAGTAATTCGCTGATAAAGTTCAAGGTTAATATCCGCAACGTTTAACCCGTTGTACTCGACTAGAGCAACGTCTTGGCGAGATTAATAGCGCGCAAATTGCTTTTCTTTCGATTCGTAGACATTTCTATTAAATAAGTACTGGCGATTTCAAAAATATTAATCAATTCGTCGACGCCGATTACGCATCTGTCGAATAACTGGCTGACCAAGTGCAAGGTTAATATCCGCAGCGTTTAACCCTTTGCACTCCACTATAGCTGTGTCTAGGCGACGTTAATAGCACGCAAATCGGTTCGCACATTAGTTTTCTCTCGGTTCATACTGTAGAATCATTACTACAATTAATTTATTTAGAATAAATGGATTAAACAGATGTTGAGGTTAGGTTGACGATGGATGTTTAACATGAACTAATCACAATAACGTATTACGATTAAGACAATTAGATAGTTAATTTGCAACTCTCGTCACCACGGATTCATCGCTCTCTCTCACACGGACCACACTCTCTCGACAAGGCTAGTAACACACTCTCGACAAGGCTAGTAACACACTCTCGACAACGCAATTTGCACTCCCTGATTTCTCGATTTACACTCTCTGACTACTCAACTAACACTGACTATTAATTCATCTTTGTCCCTTAGCATCTCTTTGTCTTTTGTCTTAGCTCCACCACGCAAATGTTCTGCAACTGCTTGTGGTTAGGATCACACACGTCGTTCCCGCGAAACTGTTTGATTGAAGGACCGACGATACATTGTTAGACCTGTCGGCACTTCGGCTTTCTCGCGACATTGTTTATAGTTCACTCGATATCTCTTAGGCCTTTCGTCCACGAAACTACAATACTAACTTACGTGAAACAAGTATCTTTGATTCAGAAAATCTGAATCAGTTCATCGGTGTTTTTGTTTCAATCTTGTATGTTGTACACGTCTTGTGAATAATTTGCTGATATGTTTGAGGTTAATACATGCAGCGTTTCATCCTTTGTATTTCACTATAGTAGTGTGTGGACGATAACGTGCAAATTATTATTTGCTTCATTTTCGATTCATAGTTACTTACGCCTTTTTCCAAAATAGATATGATACTTTCGGTTTTGAAAAAGTTGCGACGTTTCGTTTTGAAATTACTGTACATGGTATAAGATTATGTTTGTTTGCACAAGGGCAGTGAAATTAGTGCAGTGGCACATTAAGGAAGTAAATGTTATATCGTGTGCGCAAAACCGCGGTGTAATAGCGATTACGGAAGCGGAAATTGTGTATAGTAATAACGTCCAATTTTCATAGAATAATTTCCAGTGGTAAAAAGAAACAAAGAACACGCTACATCACTTCGTTTTATATTCTGCGTGTCATCGTCATTACGGAACTATCTAACTCTTTTTTTCTTTTTTGTAAATAATTCTTCTGTAAAAGCCTTCCACGACGCGGAAGATAATTAAATACCTCGTTTTTCTTGGTACGACGTACGTATTATATATAGAAACATAAATTACTATTGCTATTTAATACTTTCTCTTATATTTTAATTACTTCAAAGTGGTTAAATATATATTGCGAAAGTGCAGGATCTTTAATCTTACTATGTACTTGTAAAATGATTTACCACTGACACTGTGTACGCTATAAAGACGTAAAAAGGTATTCTAATTACTATACTGCCTTATCTTGTTTAATTTATATAATACACTATAATAATATACCATGGAGGAAAGTTACTCAACCATTAAATTAGTTTTCAAAATGTAACGAATGAAGGTTATAGAACTAAACCTGCTAACATCTCTTCGGTTGTTAATGTGACCATTATATTAACATTAAAGAAAATTAATAAATGTTTCGACCGAAGATAAACTACGATTCATTAGCTCTAGTTATTATTTTCTAGTTATTGGGTTGGCAACTAAGTGATTGTGTTCCGCAACACATGTAACATTGAGAAGCTTGTAGAAACTTTTCATGACTGCGTCATATGTGTTATACAAAGCATTTACAAAACTCCATTAGCTAATTTTACCGCTACAATACTGATAGATTATATGCCAATAAAATATTAATGTTAATAAAAGTACCAACGAAGTTTCAACGAGTTCCGTATAACACTACATACGTATGCGTTACAAATTTTACAGAATAATCGTTCGAATACTTTCCGTGTAAATTAGCTGACGCATCTCCGTCGATAAAATTCGACATCGGAAGCCACTGAGAAGCTCGTACGAACAAGGCCGTAGAGAAAAAACACGCCGGTTAACTGCCGCATGAACCTGTGAGATACGTTCAGCTCCAATTCTCACCGCCAGCGTAACCATTTAATTAACGCGTGACTCTGGCTCCGTGTAATCAGCCGATAATTACCAATAGTTGACCGATCACGGTACCGACCGAACCCGCCACGTCGATCGTATCTCTAACACAGGCGCGTATCGAGGGGGGAAACGAGGAAGAGGCAGGAAGAATCCGCCGAGTCAACCAAGATAATGACAATTGCTTGTCCGGAACGGAATTCGTAGAGGAATTGTCGGCTGGCCAACACCGGAAGTCCACGTTCCTATGGCGTTTCGGCGCCACACGGCCAGACAACAACGGCGGGCGTATCGTCGTAGATAATCCATCGACGAGAAGCACCGGTAGCTGTTCGTAGATGCAGATAGCCACAGGTTACGATCTTGTTCGTCCGTCTCTCTTAGTCTTGGCCAACTGGTCTACACCCGTGATGAAGAGTAACGATTCGCCTCGTTACAATGGTAAAGGACGATCCTCTGTTGGAAGAGCCGCGCCTCCGATCCTTGGCATTAGTCATCTCTGCATTCGGCTTAACGATGATGTTGGACAATACCGGCAGACGGAAAACCGAAGGCCGGTAAAGCGAGGAAGAAGATTATTATAATTGAAGTTTATGGCAATTGTAGATTCCCAATGTGTTGCTTTATCTATGTAGTACATAATCCTACAATGTTCCGTTGAGGAGTAGAGGATATTGTAGGAATTGAAATAAGATTAGTTAGAAGGTTTTTGTGATGGTTGTTCGAATGTGTTGATGTTTGAAGTGTATTTTTTAAATTGTATTGCTGTACCTATAGTATGTTTCATCGTAGTGTTAGTACACATGTATTAGCTGTTTTACAGTATGTTTATAGTTTTACAATGTTTCATTGGACAAACACCTTTATATGTAAAAGATATTTTAGGAATTGAAATACGACTAGTTATAATGTTTTTCTAATTATTTTAAAATATTTCGTTGGACAAATACTATAGAAGATACTGCAGAAATTGATATACCATGTATATCTAGTTATTGTCGTTGAATTATTTTTGAATAATTATACTTCGGTAAGTGGTTATTTGAGACGGAAATTCATTAATAGTATTCATTAATCGTATTAAAAAGATTCAGAGATGCCTTCATTCAATAAGAAATTAACGTACATTTCTGCTTTCCTCTTCGTACACGTTTTAGTAACAGAGAAAATGAAATTGACGATACAGCGTAACATGTCTTTTTGATTATCTAACTTCGAAACAGTTATCTGACGATAATACAGAAAATTCAGTCGATAAGCAGTTGGAAATTTGTACGTAGACTCGACGAACGATCGAAATCAACAAAATCATTTTTAATCCTACTAAATTTAATTTGTCTAGTTACATTAACTATATGTATCTATCTTGTTTCTTTCTATGGACAATTTGTAACCTGTAGAGCGTTGGTGCGCGTACAACTTTAATCGTTCGCATTTGTGTAGAAACGGCCGTAATAAAGAGTTGAAAAGGCGAGAAGGAGAAGAGAATGTGCAATTCCATTACACGAAAGCTGGTGATACTAATGATATGAGTTACTTTTACGCTCCCATAAAGTCCTGGACAATTTTATTCCAGACAGTTATCAATACTTTCTTAAGACGATGTACCGTTACGACTTATATTCCCTATTCGCGATATATATATATATATATCTACACGAATTACGTCGCAAGTAAGCTACCAGCGGTAAATGAATATCTTAATGCGATAACTGCAAATTGGCTGCGGTAAAAAAGAGGAGATTAAAGCCTCGTTTGGCTGGTAGAAGAGAAGAAAATGAATATATATTTGAAATGTAGGAATAACTCAGCTACGTTCGTCAATTATTGGTTGATTCGATTAACATGCATACCGCGTATTTTATGCAAACGCGCTAAAAGCGAATGAAATGATATTCACGTTAACGTATGATATATTAAATGATCGTATATTCAGTTTCCGTTTGATAGGTTGACGTACTCAAAATGGCAGAGAAAAGTGCCCATTATATAGGGTGTCTGCAGAATCATAATGCAAGCGGTCGGTTTTTCGACAAAAATTAATCGAAGAAAAAGAATAAGATTTTTTCGTTTAGAACTCTGTTTCTGAGAGAACTGAGTTCGAAAATCCATCAAGAACTCGTGTATTAACTACTAACTTTCTTAACCACTTCTTTCTTTTTTGTTCCTGTTCGTGTCTGTATTATTAAATATGAACAGTATCGTGATTTGCTATACCTCTTGCACGACACTGATTATTACTTTACTTTATTCTCTGTTTAATTTGAATGGTTTCATAAATAAGGTAAATAATAAGGCCAGTACCTTTCTTAAGAATCGCTTCATTAACCAAGAAGCAAATTGTCCATGTTTAATAACGTTTAATAATGTCTTGTTTAAGACACGAGCAGAAACACAAGTTCATAATTGGAAACGTGCAGTTAATGTACAGGTTAAAACGAAGCCTCAAACGAAAACACGTTATTCTTTCTTTCTCCACTTATCCTTTCATTTACATTCACCAGCCGACCGCTCGTACTACGATTTCCGATTTCCTTTATATCAAAAGTTACAACAGAGACATTAATAGATCGCCATTTCCAGTGTCAACACAATCGAACGTGCTGCCCATGTCTCGACAACTTCCTAACTTCATCTTGAAAACTCTACCGAATCCCGAAAGCTGCGATCAACGACCAAACTAACTAACCACAATGTCTATCTGACAGTCATCGATCACGTCGAATTAAGATGTTGCACGGTCGCGTCTGCATTTTCCGGCGAATAATATTCGTCGCTCGTTACTGCTTTACTCATTACCGGTAAAGAGATCACGCGTCGAGCGATCTCCTGTCGCGAGCACGGTAGTAGTCGAGCTCAAATTCAGCAAGTTATTGCAGCCCGACAGTAACACGGCAGAAGGCGCATAGTATCGGCGATAGCCAGCTGCGGTATCGACGGGAGACCTTATTTTCGATGGTATCTGCGAAATAGAAACAAACGAATGGACGGACGGATGGACGGACGTGTATGCCGCATTCCGTGTTTATTATTTTGCCGGTGGGTGGTCTGGAGAAGTCGAGAGCCGTCTTGGTGGCCGATAGCATCTCTCGTGTCTCTCATGTGCACGCACCGTTGAGCGCGGCCAACGCAGTGAACGAACGTGGCGCACCGAGTCGTCTTGCGTAAGGGAAGTAGTCGACTTCTCTTCTTCCCCCACGCCCATTCTCCATTCTCTCATCCCGTGAGTTTCTCCTTCTTCCATGTTTCGCCGGCTGGTTCGGCCTTCTCTTCTCTCTTTTTCCGTCTGGTTACGTCGCTCCTTACTTCATCGTCATCTATCCTTCTCCATGTTACTCTTCGTTCATTTCTTTTCCTTTTTCCTCGTCGTGCGTCGTTGGCGTACGTATTTTTTCCTCTTATTGTCGCTTATTGTTGCCCGATGTGTCCCCCTTCTTTATTTCCCTCGTGTATGACATCGGCGCCTCCTTTTGTCCTTGTCGACGTTTCGACGTTTTCTGCTTTTAAATCGATGGGTTTTTAGTGGCGTTCTTCATGTTAGGAGGCACAGGCGAAAGACCGGATCGTGCGTCGTTTTGCCGGCTTTCTTCTTACCTACGTTGGTCTTCGTCTTTTTCTTAATTAAATATGTGCGTGCGTGCTTGGTTTTTACGTTGTCGCGATTTTTAAGCTCGCTAATGAAGAGCACGTAAGATAGATAAGAGGTGAGGAGAAAATAAAGTGGCGAAGCAAGGATTCTTTTAATGGAGAAATATCCGAAATATCCGTGGAATCATGAAACGAGTATTTCAGTCATGAAGATAATCCGCATCGCGATTATACGCTACTCTGTTAATTAGTTGTTATGGCGTCAATCTTCAACATGTTTTAATAGATACTTACTAACCGGAAAACGATGATTGTTCGTGTAAAAACTTGATACCGATCATGGAATATCAATATTATAAAACGCGAAACGAAAAATCTATCTGCTCAGAGATTTTTGTAGGCCACTGCGTATTTAAAAGGCAGACAAGAATAGCAAAAGTCCTTTGAGAGAATTTACATTGAAATTAAGCAAGAGAAAAATATTTGTCATTATTACAGTAACGAGCCATAAGAACAGCTATAAAATACAGTCTTCTGGCATTCCAACACATCTAATTAAAGACAATTTTGACCGAGAAAAATTCTTACTTTTTACGCTACTGTTCCAGAACAGCAACGTTTCATCGTAGATAAAAGCACACAGTAGGAAGCCTGTAGAGATGCAACCCGAACTGCAGCGGTGCACATTGCGGAAAATAGATCTACAGGGGACTACGGTGCGCCAGTCGTGCGCTCTGTTTCATCCTGGTTCCGCGACTATCTCGCTCTCGCACTCATTAAGTCGATGCAGCGTCGGCAAAGATCAAAGCTCGTCTTCTACGGAGGACCGCTTAATACTGGGTGGCGAGTTAAGAGTGTCGTAAAAATTATTAACGGTCCCTCCGCACGCTGTGCCTTATCGCCAGATCGGCAACTGCAGTAGGATGTATGTATTCGTCGAAACCGCCACCATAATATGCAATGACATTTCCACTCCTTTTTCGTTCTGCTTCGTGCCCTTAATTCGTAACCGAGACTTTATACTCGCGAAATTTATTCCCTCGTCGATCAACTAATTTCTCTTTCATTGAAGATTTATGAATGTATCGGAGGTTCGTCGTGTGGAACTTTCGAAACAGCGAGAAACAACCAAGCAATAACCGATCTTTGGTTAAACGTCTATAAATTAAAACGAAAGAAAAGCAACTAGAGGTAGGATTTAATTAATGTCCTACGATATATTAATTTACGATTATCGATGCTCGGAAAGAAGTTAATGGTGGATCGTTTAAAAGCTTGTGAAGGTTTCCGTACAAAAGCCTGATAAACACAGCGGTAATTTCGCAACGCGAGAAGAACAGGTCGACCACCCGTTTTATTTCTACGTGGCGTCGCGTCGCGTCGCTTGTATCACGCTCGGATATTATGTTACTGTTACGCAAACAACGAACGTCGGTGCTCCTTTGCACCGCTTTCCGGCTAACACGAACCGATACTTGCCATTTGATTTTTCATTTCAATATCATCCGAAACTAATATTTCCTAATCGATAAGTGCCAACTCTCTCGCTGTTGACATTAATGCGAAGTCTTTATAGCGTTGTTGTATCAATCTCCTGTTGGAAGGTTCGAGACAGTCAACGAAAACTGCCACAAGGTCCCTGGAATCGGAGAAGAAAATAAAAAAGCAACGACCGTCCGTATCAGAATCGAAAATTGTCTCGTATTTGGTGGAACAGGGTGTCGGGCTCGGCATCGCGGTGGGTGGTCTCGTATTTATACATTACCTTTTTCGATCTGCCTGTTTGTTTCGCTCTCTCCTTCTCCCTCTTATTTAATTTTCTCCGTTTGCTGCCTCTCTTTCGCTCTCGCCGCTCTCCTTCTCTGTCCTTCTTTTCACACTGACTCCTCACTACACACGAGCCCGCGTACACGTGTGTAGGAATGTCGAGCGCGTGTGAGACTCTCCAATGAACGTTGAGGCGTGCAACACGCGCGTGCAAGCAACAGGCGTGCACTCACACATGCAAAGCCAGGCACGGGAGTGGTGTACGACGCCTAATGAAGTCGCATCGTTATGCAGATATTATGAAGACAGGTTAATAAGTTAATCGTCCGGTGTAACGTTCTTCCCCGTGGCTTAATGAACGCATTCAAAACAGTTGCCCTCTTCTCTTCTCTACCTGGCATATTCGCCTTATTGTTAGTTTTCTACGTGACTTATCGTCCTTGAAAATGTATCGGAGAATTTGGCATACAAACGTTTGGTTATAGTACATAGATAGTATACATATACACAAGTACATAAGTATCGAAGATATAAAAATAGTTTGAGGAGGTTGGTCATAATTTATAAATCAATACGCGACAAAATGTAATGGACGAAATTATTAAAATCGTACGTATCGTTCGCAAAAAACGTTTCATTCGATTACACGTGCAGTAGATAACAATAATAATAAGGGAGGACGCAGTCGAACCCTATAGTTGCGGCCGCCAATCAAATCATAACCAGTGGCAGGGGAGACGCGTATAATCAATTATGCAGATTCGCTTCAGTGGCGGTGGTGAAGAGACGGTGGCGGTGGTGAAGAGACGGTGGCCGGTGAAGCAGTAAACTGCTGTATTTCCGGTCCCGATTAATATTGCCGAGAGCAGCAACGATTCCGATCTCCAGAGGCCCGTAAGGGAGTCGTGTTTACGTTCGAGTACATCGGTGGCCCTCTTCCGCTCGTCTTCAACTCTCCACCGCATGTCGGCCGCGTTCACTGCGCTTCATGAATCGCTCGGGCCTTCTCTACTAACACAGAATGCGACAAGCGTATACAAAAGTCCTCAAGACCGTGTAGAAGCAATGACAAGGAAAGAGTAATCGAGAGAGGAGCCGGAGAAGAAAGAAGGAGATGCTGCGGCGATCTGTAAGCGGCGTTGTGTGTCTCGTGCGTGTCACGTAGTCACTGCCATGTGTGGGTAATGTTTTTGCTCGAGGGGAAATGGTACCGCGTGTGTGGTCCTGCGTCGAGCCCCCTGCACCCCTTCTGATGGCACATCGCCGTATCCTAGCAACGTAGAACGCCACGCCGATTCAACCAATCGCGGACGAGTTCCGATCACTTCGGCCAAACTCGGCTTATTTCGGCTCCGACGTCATCGGTACCTGCAGTGACGTATCGCTCTGCCGCGAAAATTGGGATATACGATAAGTCTCTCACGATGAATCGTAATTTGTTTAAAGTTTTTCGCCTTATTCATTTATGATAGTGTAAATGAAACGTACACGATGTAAAAGGTATTGATATGTACGTTGATTAGAAAACAAAATTGGTATAGGATATTGTGTCAGGATATACGGTGAAGAGATAATTTTCAAATGTTATACTTAACAGAAATACGAGTAACTTGTGTGATTACGTAGAGGTATTAAATATGGAATTGTTAAAGTTATTTCAAGATTTATAAATAATGATATAGGTAAGCGTATATATAAAACGTTATATCGCTATTGTCACGTCGATTACGGATGGAAATTGTCTTTGTAATTTGTATTATCCGTCCTTGTATCTTTTGAAATCGTTATTACAAAAAAATGCAGAATCATAAATTTGGTGGACGAGACCCAAAATTCATTGAAGCGTGCGCGTCGAATTACGGTCCTGAATGTTTGTGCAGCTCCGATCTCGGCGAGTGGCGCTGTTGGAGGGGGGCCGTCAACTATGGCCGGCGCTGAAGGCAGGCCACGAAAGAAATGTGGCACCGCATTTCGCTTAGTACGGACTTAGACTGCTCTAAGTGGCGGTCGTGTACGCCGGTGTCCGACCACGACGACGTCGACGTCGTCGTTTTAGAACGCGTGACAGAGAGATAGCTAGACTTTAACGAGAGTTTCCAGCTGCCGTTGTTGAACTGTGGAACACTCTCGTACTCTCACGTCGCCTACGCCTCCTTGCGTAAACCGGATGCTCGTCACTGCCGCGTTTATACGAATTCGGTAGCCGTGGCGAATTTCCTCGAGCGTAGTGTGCATATTCGAACGAGATCTAACTGTGTCAAGTGACAACGATTGTGACAGTGACACCGAAGTGCGCGTGACTGCGTGCCATGCCAGTATTGTGCCGATAGAAAAGACACGGTGAATCGATTTGATCGTTAAACGTCGTGGCGTACGCGTTTATTTTGCTTCTATGACACAGTAAGAGGCACGTGTGGTGCTGGAGCGTGACTGTTTCCCGCGAAAACGTTGTAGTACGATCAGGCAACACTCTTGCCCCGGTTGTCGCGTGATATTTCAAAACAAGCAAACTCGCGTGTGCGCCCTCGTGCTTGTCGGCGGTACTGTGAATCCCGCGAGAGGGAGATACAGAAGAGAGAGGGAGTACGAGGATTCCGCATGCAAGTAGAAAAGCGAAACACAGGGATAGAGAAAGAGACAGAACGACGAGACGAATTGGTGAAGAGAGAGCAGTCACGTATTTACTCTTCTACGGTGGTACGAAGCTAACCTAAAAACCGATACTCGGTCCGTTTTGTGCGTATACCATCGATGGGCATGATACATCTGCGCATGCGCAGAAGAAATTGTGTGTACCTCGTGCGCGAATTTCGATTATCGTGCCCGTCGCATGTGTACGGTGTCGACGAATTGCGCGGTAAACAAGAAACACCGACTGAACGTGTGCTGTGACAAGTGTTTCTGGAAAGGTTCGTGCGAGAATTACGTGCAACCGCGGTTTCTAACGAGTGTGCAGAGTGGAATCATTCCCTTTTCTTCCTTTCTCCATTTCTCTTTCGTGTTCGTGCCTTGTTCGTGTTTCGTAAAACGTCCCGTGTCGCGTTCGGTAACGTTACAATATACGTGTAAGTCGAGAGAGGAGGAGAACCGACGAAAAGTCTGCCGGAAAGAAAAACGTCACATTGGAGGGGATTAAGATTAAAAATAATCATACTGTGGATTGTGCCGGGGCGAATGTATGACGGATCATGGTTTCTGCGTCCGGCCCTACAGGGATCCTAGCGGGACGCCCTTCTGGTTCTCAGTGTCTTCAAGGTTCGCAATCGTCGCAGAATGGATGTGCTACGAAAAATCACAGTGAGAAGAATGCCAAAACCGTGGAGAACGCGAAACAACGACACGAGTCGGATCTTTATATCAGGCCAAGCTGGACCGACGCAGCGATAGCGTTAGATCAGCTCGAGAAGGTAAGTTATCTTTTTGCCAACAAATTTTCTCTAGTTACCACTGCGTCATAATAATTTTCATATTCAAGGCGAAGCGACTGTCACGCATAATAAAAATTAGAAGAAAAATACAGTAACGTTATAGGACATTATTAGCGATTGGAAAAACAAGATATTTCTCTACTCGAGGTAATTCTCTGCTCGAATATAATTTTCGTCCGTTCCACCCAAGTTTTTTTCGTTTGTTTTCTTACTCCCTGAAGTTCTTCTCAAGCGCTCTATTATATATTCCCTCTCTATAACCTTCACGTCGTTAAAATAGAAATGTAAAATCTCGCCGACTATAGCGACCTCTCGTTGTTTTTGTGTGTGGAAAACTATTTCTTATAGCCGACAACACGCTATGAAAAGAAATTCTTGCGTTTCAGAGTAAACCATGTACCGCACAGAGACCATACTGCGTTATACTAAGTACCGTGCTATTAATCAAATACTAATCGTTATCAGGATATCTCACATTGCCAATGATATAACGATATTATCAGTAATCATTGCCAGTAACCTCGAGAGAAACGATAGATTTCTCTTTAGAGAAAAGATAGATGCGTGTAGGTTATCGTATAATCTGCGGACCGGCGTAAAAAGAAGAGAATAAGCGGGGAGAGTAGTAAGTCTCGCGCACAGGCCCGACGGTTCTTAGGTCGACGTTCGAGTAGCGAGTGCTTTTCCTATCGTGAGCCATCTGATCGATGAGATACACGTTCTCTGCGGGTTATGCGGGCATCGGTGTCTCCACGGAGGCTGCTTACGCTAACTAGACACAGATAATACGCCACTCGTTTCGACCACCTCTAAGACGCGATAACAGCGAGATTTCTATCGGCTGTTCCGCGATACCTGTGATTAACGATACGCAGCTCGCGTGTTCTATACATCGGAAATTCCCCTCGGATTATATCGCTAATCGATTCTTCGTGTTCTATCCTAATGACGATTTTTAATTCGAGAATGAAAAGAAGCGAGATCGCGTTAGGAGTAATTGGACAAACAAATAAAGGAATATTTTGGATTTTACTTTTGCAAACATGCGAAGGAATTTGAGGAATTTAAATAGGACAATCCTATGGTATCGTTTGTCGTTTCCTAATCTTCGGGTATAAAGTGCAATATTTGTCGTTATTTATCTGCATCAACGCAAAGATACTTCGACTTACGTATAGAGAAGAAAAGATTTCTTTATAGTTCATTGCCTTTACATTTATACAATTATACTTTAGCATTTATACAAATTGACGAACTCTCGTTAAACGTTTCGCACGTAAATCGACCAGATCGCCTGGCAAACGTATTAAGATCGTTGCCAACATAGAAAGTTACTAAAGTAGGACAATGTCACTAGAACGTATATTATCGCGTGTTGTCGCGTCTATCGCCTCGATTCGCTGCTCTAGGGCTACTTGGCCGTCCGCTTATCTGAGGAGTAGCCAGTGCGAACGCGTTGTTCGTTTCCGCATAAAGATATGAGACGCGTGGAAGGGAGCGGAGCGGTGTAGCGACCGATGTTATCGTCCGAGCAAAGAGTTTATTTTATCCGGAAGAGTTTATCTAGAACAATGGTCCGTGGCCACACGATGTTTCGTTGCACGTACCATAGGAGCCTACCCTTTCCACGAACGGCTGCTCTCTAAATTCTCCGCCAGCTAGCTGTAAACTTTCACACACGCGGGTGGTCTGCAGACGTGTTTTCCAAGGTGAGACCTTAGCGGCGGATGACGAAAGAAAGACATAAGAAAGGTTGTGAAGTGTAGATCGACGAAGGATCGACTTCCTGTCGAAAGAATATGCATCCCCCTTGTTTTCCAACGACACGAACCTCTGGGTTCTCTTAGAGAGGAAAAGAAAAAAAATACCTCTCCTCAGACGATGAAGACGATCTCCGAAGTGGTCTTGCGACACTGAGATCGCTCCTCGAGATCTTTCCATCTCGAACGCCAGACTGAATGTGCGCGGCACGTGAACGCAGGCCCTATCGCCTTTCGAAACACAGAACTGTAGAGCAGGCTTTCGACGACAGGCTCTTCCTTCGGCTTTTCTAAGAAGCCTAAAACACACCCCCTGGTAGTAGCTGTTCGAACTTCGAACACCTTCTGTCACTCGTTCCACGTTTCAGCTCGCTGTCTCCTTGTCTAGCCTTCTCGTAATCTCCGCTTTTATCTGATGGACCGAAGTGCAACGACTAAGAAATACCGTTGGGGCGCTACTGGTAAATATATTAACGAAGGTAGCCCCTTGGACAGAGTAATTCATTTAGATGAGGAAGATAGCGTGTGTCAGGGATACGATACAGGTTCGTGTACAAGGTAGCCACGTTAAGGGAATAATTTGAATCAAAGTTATTTTACCGCAGAACAGGTGTGGAAGGTTCCTTAAACGAGTTTCTTTCTCCATAGCACAACGATTAGACTAATTTTAATGAAACATCGAAGGGGACCATTTCTTTCGACGAATTATAAGATTCCATTTATGATAAAGGAAAATTAATCGGATAAATGGTGACGAGACTAAAAGCGAGTTTATTCTCGTTGTTCCTCTAACGAATATATTGGCTCGGCAACTAAGCGATTGTGGCTTTTGTCATTAGGTGGTGGTAATGGCGGAAGCCGCCATTACTTGGTTGCCAAGCCAACGTATATTGCTTTTACTCTTTCGCTCTTGGTATATTGATTTTCCGTTTTTGTTTCATGAAGCTTGGACAATGTATTTGCGTTGGAATTCTAGGAAGAACACGGTGCACAAATAGAATTACAAATGCACGTGATAAAGATAACGTTTACGTATTTGGCAATTCGTTCGAGGAATATTCCAGTTGTATTTACATAAACGTATTTATCCCGCGTAGATGGCGTGCAATAACAAAAACTGAACTTTGCAAATGAAACACAGTGTCGCTGTAATCTGAAGCGAAATAAGCATTTGGAAGATAAGATTATCGTTGCCTATATCAAACGCCTGTACAAATACATTTAATATTGTAACACTGTCTGCTTTGTAAACTGTCTTCTTTCGTTACGGTTTTATTCTCGTATCACTGTTACACAATTTTTTTTTTTTTTTTTTACTAAGAAATCTTTTAATATTTAAATTAAAATTTTTATTTAGCCGATAGTTTGTTGCTGAGAAGCAGCAGCTTCTCGTTAAAAATTAAAAAACTTTTGCGAATAGATAAATACAATTGTGGCAGTTGATAGAGCAAAATAACACACTTATTTCTTGATAGTTTCATTTTTTAGCAATTATCAAAATTATTATCTATCCAAGGATAATGCTGAGACGTTGTTTAACGAAAGATTTCTTACTTTGTCGAAGCTTGTATAATCAAGTATTATCATTCGCGATAATAATTTTCGATACAACGTAATCTGGAAACAAATTATGTATCTCTGAACAACTCGTTTCTTTATGTAAATGCAGAGGAACGAAGAGCGTACATGAATCGCTGGTACTCATTTCATTGAAGAAACGAGTTCTATCGAATCGCCATATAGACGGTGAGATTATCTGGAACTATCGTAAAGTAAGAAACACCTCTTCTATTTTCACGTTTCTTCCGAGGATTCCAATTAACAATTTCTTCTGCTTTCCGTTGGGAACTAGTTTCTTCAACAGCTCCCACATATTCACGATAACTTAATGAACTTAAAAAAAAAAAGAAGAAGAAGACTTATTTCACCATGGTGTTTTTCTCTATCGTTAGTCATTTCTCTCTTATACTTGTCCTTTTCGATGGATTTATCAAAAGCTGATATTCTCTTCTATTTTAATATTCCATTGGTGGAATAAAATTAAGGAAACGGGTGGTGTTTCGTTAAAGAAATTTGACTCCAAAGACTGTAGAATTTTTATGAGTTGCACGTTTGTCATATTTTATGATCTCTGTTTAACATTTTGTTGTGAATGGCGGTTTAATATCTTTTGTGTATATGTATAGAATTATTATATAACTTAAAAGTATTATATATAATTTTATATATGTGTAGTATATGGGGGGGGGGTTCGGGCGAATTATAAACAAGCGGTTGCGGAACATGTGCATGGTGAGGCTAAAATAAAAAACATGAGGCTAAGACAAAAGATAAGACTAAGGGACATAAACGAATTAACAGTAGTGTGAGTTGAGAAGCCAGAGAGTGCGAATTGAGTTGTCGAGAGAGTGTTGCTAGCGTTGTCGAGAGACTGTTGCTAGCGTTGTCGAGAGACTGTTGGATCCGTGGTGATGAGAGTTGCAAATTAAGTATCTAGTTGTATTAATTGTAACACATTATTGTGATTAGTTCACGTTAAACAACCATCGTTTTCTGTTTAATCCATTTATTGTAAATAAACTAATGGTAGTAAAGATCCTACATATGTAACATAGAGACAAGCATAGATACAAATATAAACATAGACACAATATAAACATAGACATAAATATAGACACAGGCATAAACATTGACATAAATATAGACACAGGCATAAACATTGACATAAATATAGACACAAACATAAATATAAACATTGACATAAACATAAAAATAGATACAAACATAAACATTGACATAAACATAGACACAGGCATAAACATTGACATAAATATAGACACAGGCATAAACATTGACATAAATATAGACACAAACATAAATATAAACATTGACATAAACATAAAAATAGATACAAACATAAACATTGACATAAACATAGATACAAACATAAACATAAACATTGACACAAACATAAACATTGACATAAATATAGACATAAACATTGAAACAAACATAAACATAAACATTGATATAAATATAAACATTGACATAAACATAAACATAGATACAAACATAAACATTGACACAAACATAAATATAAACATTGAGATAAACATAGACGCAAATATAAATATAAACATTGACATAAACATAGATACAAACATAAACATTGACATAAATATAAACATAGATACAAACATAAACATTGACATAAACAGAAACATTGATATAAACATTGACATAAATATAAACATAGATACAAACATAAACATTGACATAAATATAAACATAGATACAAACATAAACATTGACATAAATATAAACACTGACATAAACATACATACAAACATAAACATAAACATTGATATAAATATAAACATTGACATAAACATACATACAAACATAAACATAAACATTGACACAAACATAAATATAAACATTGACATAAACATAGACACAAATATAAACATTGACATAAACATAAACATAGATACAAACATAAACATTGACATAAATATAAACATTGACATAAACATAGATACAAACATAAACATAAACATTGATATAAATATAAACATTGACAAAAACATAAACATAGATACAAACATAAACATTGACACAAACATAAATATAAACATTGACATAAACATAAACATAGATACAAACATAAACATTGACATAAACATAAACATTGACATAAATATAAACATTGACATAAACATAGATATAAACACAAACATTGACATAAACATAAACATAGATACAAACATAAACATTGACATAAACATAAACATAGATGCAAACATAAACATTGACACAAACATAAATATAAACATTGACATAAACATAGACACAAATATAAATATAAACATTGACATAAACATAAACATAGATGCAAACATAAACATTGACACAAACATAAATATAAACATTGACATAAACATAGACACAAATATAAATATAAACATTGACATAAACATAAACATAGATACAAACATAAACATTGACATAAATATAGACACAAACATAAACAGAAGCATAGACACAAACATAGACACAAATATAGACACAACATAAACGCAAACATAGGCACAAATATAGACACAACATAGACACAAACGTAGGCACAAATATAAACACAAACGCAAACGATACTTAAGTTGGTTCAGACAATTTAAACAAAATGTTTCGAACAAGGAGTGTTCATATCAAATGAAAAATGTACTGATATGTATATACAAAAATTTCGAAAACATTTTTTCATAAAAGACCTGAGTTACTCTGCATCCTTTAAAAACAATATACATATATGATTTTAATTATATACAATTAATTATAATATAATACAATATAATATATATATATATATATCCTTTGTATTGCATTGTTCAACTACAAAAGAAAGGAAAATTTAACGATACGTTGGCATGTATTACTTAAATTTATTTCTCACTCTGATAATATAAATAAAAAATATACATTCTTTGGTTTGTTACGAAAATGGTTACAGCAACAAGGGTATTGCTGACTATCTTGAAGAGTATCGTAATTTATTCATATATTGCCCCTTTTGTATTCATTTATTCCGTGTAACGCTGCGCATGGATACGTAATTACGTTACAGGGTGGAAGGATTCCACGGGAATTTTCACGTATCCGCGTTAATCTACCGTGAAAATTAATGTTCGTAAATTTTCTTAAGTGCTTATGAGATATCGCAATTTAACTTGGTGTTTTCCCCTCTTCATTAATTTCCCTTGTACGATGCCACGTATAAATATACGCCTGCAGCAATGGAATGCAAAATTGCATCGGAATTACCATTTATTCACGTTAATTTGCCGCGCCGGTAATATGTTAATAACACTCTTAAAGATTGTCGCAAATCACTCATCTTATTTCAAAATTTCATTCATCGTTCACGTTTCCTATACTATGCGCGCTGTACATAATACACGTTCGCTATCATAGTAATTGTATTCTTACGCCATCTACTCGTCCATTAATATTGACATAACATTCACATGGTACTTTCACGGTTGCCATATAACGTTTGCATAATATCTGCAATCGGTACTCGTTCATTGCCACTTCGCTGCACTTACATCCTATTCATATGGTGGTAATTAAGTAAGTTCAATATTTATTAAATATCATAAGATGCATAGTATTTCCACGATACTCGTTGAAGACTATTAATACTCGTATTATACGCGCAAAGTGTATCGTATTATACGCGCATAGTATTTCGTAGACTCTATATAGTATACACGTTTAATAGTATTCGTATGAATTAAAAAATAAATAGGAAACACGTATTTCCAATTTTTCATGGACGATAAATTCGAATAATTGCTTTACACATTTTGCATAACATAGCACTCGGTGTTATGATATCCGGTGCTTTATTCCATTCTATTTTGTTCTCTACTGAGCCATCGCGATCGGTATACGTTCACTGCCACTTATATCATATTCACGTGGTAATTAACTAATTACAATATTTATTAAATATCATAAGATGCATCGTATTTCTATAGTACTCGTTGGAGACTATTAATAAGAGTATGGCGTAGACACATTCGGTTGGCAACTAAGTGATTGCGAATTTTGTTATTACCACTTAATGGGAAAATCCGCAATCACTTAGTTTCCGACGAAATGATAGTCGTATTATACGTGCAAAGTGTATCGTATTATACGTGCAAAGTGTATCGTATTATACGCGCATAGTATTTCGTAGACTCTGTATAGTATACACGTTTAATAGTATTCGTATGAATTAAAAAATAAATAAGAAACACGTATTTCCAATTTTTCATGGACAATAAATTCGAATAATTGCTTTACACATTTTGCATAACATAGCACTCGGTGTTATAATATCCGGTGCTTTGTTCCATTTTATTTTTAATTAAAAAAAGAAACGACGAGTCAGTGTAATAAATCGGAACAAAAACAGCGTGGATGATGCTTCTCCGAATGTTGATGATCGTTTGAGAGTTACGTTCGCTCAAACCATCAACTCTACTTCGTCCAGATAAGCCGGTACATCCATGACGTGGAAACTGCTCGTGTGTGACCACCCAGAGAGAGAGAGAGACAGACTAGCTCGAGCAAAACGTTCTCGAGAACTGACACTCGTTTCGCCTGTTATTATAGATATACCTACATATTAGGTATCTTCGGCGAGCCAAGAGCAATTGAAAGTAATGCACGTGTTTTACTATAATCGCGGTCAATTTTTCTCAACCATCGTGCTACCAACATTGACCGATATACACCAAGCAAGCAGATTGGTGGAATTGTTTAGAAAGAAGCCTCGATATCACTTGAAGAGGAAATACGTAATCGAGAAATGCGTGGAAACGATGGTTTCGTTGCAAGTTAGAGAAGCTTGCTTACTTAGCGGTTAATTGCCATTAAAAACGAAGAAATGAAGCGTAATTGCTGGCAGGTGAAATAAAATTCTCAAAACTCTGAAACGAGCCTTGCGATAGGAGAGGCACGCTGTTGGTCGAAATTTCGAAATTATTTTTTATTTATTTAATTGTCGCCTCTCGGCTCTGAACTGCTTCCAGCTAACAGCCCCATTAACGATGTCCATTCGGTAGAGAACGTATCTCTCCGTTTTCAAAATTAAATATCAATCGTTAGAAAGTTGCTTCACTCGCCTAGAAATAAAACACTGGCGAAAAATCTGTCTGCGAGATATCGAAATATTTCAGATTGTCGTTTCCCTTCGAATTGTATCGGATTGTACATGGGCAAAGTGGACACGACGATTTGACGATCGTAGTTGGTTTATGCGAAAGATGTAGCAGCTGGAAACTTTCGACCGGTAGTGTACCTCCGCGAGGGACAAACTTGCCGGTCGCCACCCAAGGCGATCGCGGTGCGAATAAAGCGGAGCCGATCGCGCCGCTGTTTTATCGTTTACGCGGTTGCAGAATGGGCGGCGGTGCGAGGGACGGTATCGGTGAGAAGTGGCGAGAGTAGCGGCCGGGCGTTATCGAGACAAGAGGGAGAAAAAAGAGGCGCGTTGTTCGGGGTCGACGCTCCACTTTTCTCGTCGCGTCGCGTCGCGTCGGCCTGAAAAGGGAGAGCCGCTCGCCGTGCAGTGCGCCCCGCGTTCATGACGGATGAGTCAGTCAGTCACGGCCACTGCCCTTACGATTCTTCTGCCTGCATACTCGCACGCATATACTCGTTCCGCGAGCCAAACCACGGGACACCCTTGGGTCATGTAATAATTAACTATTTCGCATAATTTTTTGTCTTTGTGATCGTTTTTCTTTTATCGAATCGAAATGAATTGCCTGCCGCGAGCATCTTGTAAAGCGGTGTGTTCGTACTTAGTTGCGAACGACCAGCTTTTCGTTTGATTAAGGCGTCGATAGTGTAACGATATTACGAAAAAATTAGAACATACATGTATACATTAATATACACATTACATACACATATGTCATATACAATATATATTTGATGTACATTACGTACACTAATTATATGCAAAATTATGTGTACGATAAATATTGTATATATTGGTATGCATTAATATACGTTATATATACACATTACATACACACATATCATATACAATATATATTTGATGTACATTACGTACACTAATTATATGCAAAATTATGTGTACGATAAATATTGTATATATTGGTATGCATTAATATACATTATATATACACATTACATACACACATATCATATACAATATATATTTGATGTACACTGTGTGCAATAATTACATCTAATATTATATATACAACAATTATTGTGTACATAGGTATACATTAATATGCGTTATATATATACATCACATACACACATATCATATACAATATATATTTGATGTACATTACGTTCAGTAATTATATGCAAAATTATGTGTACGATAATTATTGTGTACATTGGTATGCATTAATATACATTATATATACACATTACATACACACATATCATATACAATATATATTTGATGTACACTGTGTGCAATAATTACATCTAATATTATATATACAATAATTATTGTGTACATTGGTATACATTAATATACATTATATATACACATTACATACACACATATCATATACAATATATATTTGATGTACACTGTGTACAATAATTACATCTAATATTATATATACAATAATTATTGTGTACATTGGTATACATTAATATACATTATTTATACACATTACATACACACATATCATATACAATATATATTTGATGTGCATTGTGTACAATAATTATATCTAATATTATATATATAATTATCGTGTACATTGGTATATATACAATATATATTTGATATACATTACGTACAGTAGTTATATGCAAAATTATGTGTACATCATATGCAACATACATTTGATATAAATTATATGTACACTAATTTTTATATACATTAATATACATTACATATACATTGTATGCGTACATGTTATATTATATATATACATTATATGCAACATATATTTAATATAAATTATGTATATAATAATTAGTATACATTATATGTACATTACATACACTTTAATGTACAATAATAGTAAACACGATATATACAGTAATTATATACAACAAACAGAAGCCAATTACAAGTTTCCACCGCATAACACGGAATTCTTACAACATTATTCTTCGTTCTATAGCGACTGGGGAATTGAGGAAATTGGAAAAGTAATGAGAATTTTTAAATGCAGTCACCGTCATTCGGTGTTTCTATTTAACCTGAAGCCCCAAGCGGACAAATTTTATTCTACATTTCTGGCTTACTTTCGCATCTAGTATATCATCCTATCAATGGTTTGCTCATACTCAGTCGGTAATTAGACAAATGTAAATATATCGGTTCGCCCGAAAATTTCGTTCCGACTTTTAAGGAATTTGGTCGCCGTAAAAAATCATATGGAGAAGCTTCTCGTCGAAAAACCTGGCAGGTTCTGGAAGAATGAAATATTCGAATTGCGTGAAAGACACAGAAACTTTGTGAAACGAAAAAACACCTATATACATCGATAAATGTATATCGGGTGGAAATGTAAATCGGAACCAACTTCTCGTGCAACCCGATGCTGGACAAATTTGTGAACTTGAATTTCCCGGAAAATAAGCTCCGCAGGAAAAACTTTCATCCCACATTTTCTTCCTATTTTTCCACAAGGAATCACCTCGTGCCTTTCAGCCGCACCCTGTACATGTCATACATTACGCGTTCGTGAAAATAATAACGAATTTGCATACAAAATGCGCGACCTTGATCCTGCTTGGCGGTAGCGGTGGACAGCCGCGAACCGGAAATACGCAAAGGCGGCGTTTACGCTGCGCTCGAACACGCATCGATCGACTGCACGACGCGATCGCATCGTACGTGTACCTGTGTGGTGCGCGCGCACGCGCGCACGTGCGCATGCATCATCGCGACGAGACTCCACTTACTCCAATTTGTTTACCGTCCTCGAGGATGATTCAGTTACAGGCAACGACCTCGACCTCCTGCACCACCTCCTCCTATACACAATCGTTCGCTTATGCACAGCCACGCGATCATATTTCCGCATAAGCAGCGGCCGACTGACGTTCCTGCGTGCCTGTTGGCTCCTTATAAAATACTTTTTTCGCCTCTTGGTTGGCAAGCACGAGAAGACATTCGTTACGCAATTCGTGCTGGTAATTTCAGGCTGTTTGAAGTTTAAAGGGGAACAGGTAGAATGCGCTCGTGAACGACACTTCGCACGAACTTCGATCGGGACTTTAGATTCCGTTTGGTGCGACACTGTCAGCCGACGATTCTCACGCTACAACGGTAAGAGCCAAGCGAGTTTTACGAATGTTTTTTACTTCGTAATTCCTTTCGGAAATGACTGACTTATTGGTATGTTCTTGGGAATGTGTAATCTGCAAGTTGAAACGTAATGTTTTTATTTTAGTTGTTCGCGTTGTTTATTCTACATTATGCGAGTCTTGCGGTCGTCTTTGACAGTGTCAAGCATGGTTGACGAGTGGTATAAGAAAGGTTATGGAATTTTCTCGATGTTACATTGTTCAGGTTGGAGTTGATTTTAGGAAGTGAAATACGAAATTTTGGAAAGTTGTAGAAAAATGTTTCGAAGAAAGATATACTTTTCTCTGCAGGCAATAAATAATCACAGACAGGTAAATGATCAAATAAAAATGTCAAATAAAAATTTGCGACGATGTGAATGGGTCTTATCGATCGATTAGTTCGCGAAGTTATTAAACGTGGCGGTGTGAAAGGTTAATAATCAGCTAAGAGTAATTGAAATAAAAAAAATTACATTTGTATGTACTTCTATTGGGTTGGCAACTAAGTGATTGCGGATTTTACCATTAGGTGGTAATGACAAAATTCGCAATCACTTAGTTGCCATTACCATTTTGTCATTACCACCTAATGGTAAAATTCGCAATCACTTAGTTGCCAGCCCAATAGTACGAGATTAAAAATTAGAAGCAGCCATGTTGGATTACTCACAGCTATAAACTTACAACCCTTGACTCACGATGCGAAATTCACGCGGAGTAAGAAGCGAGGCTCGACGAAGTTCGTTATTTCACTCGACACAAAGTGCCATTTATCTCGAGCCAATTTTCTTCGTTTTGAAGTTGCCCAAGCTATAGCGAGAAGGTTGGGAAACCGAGATGAAAGATAGAAGCGAGAAGCCAGGAAGAGCAAAAGATGGAAGAAGCGGCAGCATCGTACTATTTTATAATCGCGTCTTAATTTGTGGCAGCTGAAAGCTGAAATCCCCCTATCCGAGGCAGCGAGACCACAATGCTGTACATTCACGCACGTTGCGTCGGCTCCGTTCGTCCGAGTGAGATTAAAGGGCGCCGACACTACGTGTGAGGCTTTTACACTAATAATACCTACGAAAGAGGCCCTCGTAACCGTGCAGAGGGTGAAGCAGAGCACGCTGGCCGAAAGAGCACCGCCTCTCCACGACGACGCTGACGACAATGACGAAGACGTAGAAAAAGACAGCGACACTCAGCTTAGAAACTCGTGGCGCGCGTGTCAATTACGCGCTCGTATTTCCAACTTTGCTTCAGTTTCATATTTCCATGGAAACTAAGTGATTGTGGATTTTGCCATTAGGTGATAACGACAAACTCTGCAATAACTTATTGCCGACCTAACCTCTTCTTTTTTACGTGAAGAAATCCTCATGGACACTCTGCTGTTGCGGTAGCCATTTCCTAACTGATTAATTTGGCGCTAGAGGAGGCCATTGCCCCTAGCGCCACCCTTCCTGCTAGTGGCGGACCTGGGCCGCCTGACCGCCATCACTGCTAACCTAACCCAACCCAAATAGTAGAAGAGATATGTTTACACATACCGTATAACGTTTTTTCATATATATACTATATACCATTTACACATGTGGAGTGTCAACATCGCCACGTAGACTTCGAAGTGTTTTATCTCATCTCAATATCTCAGTCTAATCGTTAGACCGCGGATTTCTGTGCAAACTCACTTGTCCATGAATATAACAGAAAATACGAAAACTGGTATAGAAAATTCGTCTATCTATGAAATATCAGAAAATCCACTATACTTTGAATATTTGATACATTATTATACACATTTATATACTATACATTTTTTATAAATTGTTCGCACTCTACGTAATAATATTGGCTTGCCAACCTAAAATACGAAGCCGAGAAAAATAGATACGATGTAATTATTATTATTATTATTAGAAGTTTGTACGTAAAAGGATGCGATTGATCCGGCCGTGGAAGCGCGATATTTCAAGTGAGAAAGTTGGCGTCACGTCGCGTTAATTTCGCAAGAAACGCGCTGAAAGCGCAACCTACTGTTCCAGCTCGGACAAACGCTGCTCTGTCGGTTGCCGAAAGTTCGCAGACAGACGTTCGTTGTGTCGCTTCCGATACGCCACGCTCTTCCTTTTCACGCGGCTTTTCATCTGCCCGACCTGGAAGCTGTGACCGTGTCAAATGAATATAAAAGAGGGAGAATATTCTGGCGCGAAAAATCTGAAAGAAATCGTTGATGTAAACGAGAGTGTCGGTCTCTGGTCCGTTTCTAATGGCGCAAAACCGCCGGCGAGCGTCGACGAAATAAGTCAGAGCGAAATGGATGGGATTAGGGGACGCCGGGTCGGCCCAGACCCTTTCATCCTCGCTGAAGGATACACGCCCCTTGCTTGCTGCAAACCACTCGAGCCCGCTGGCTCCTTTGCGTAGGGTCAGTACCTGATTGATGCAGTTTACCTATCGCTTGAACGTTGCAATGCTGCACATGTAGACTTTGTTGGCGCAGGGGCTAACCGATTATGAAATTACCAGAGAAGCCAGCTGTTTTCCCCTTTTCTTTTTTCCTCTGCCACATTGTCTTGCAGGTTATGTAGGTTTTGCTGTTTTAGTTTTAGAAGTAGGATGTAGGAAGAGGCTGAAAGTGACGTAGTAAGTGGCAGGCGTGGTGGTAGTAGTTGCGTGATGGTAGTTAAGCCACGCTAATTGCTAGCTTCGAAATAATTACAAAACGTATTTCGTTAAATATCCGTAAGGCTGGAATGAGAGGACGAAGTGGCGTCGACTCTTAGAATAACCCTACCAGATACGAGGTCAATGCGAGATAGAAGGCGGAGGAAGCTCGTTTACCCGTGGCTTTTCCTTTCCAATAGATACTCGCCGCTGTTGGAATTCTTCGGCCGATTAGAGCGCCAGTCGGATCGAGTTTCTTGCGGACACTTTGCAGCCGGTACCTACCGCAACAACCTATTCGTTTATCTGGCGAGTCGCATGTCGTAGCCGCGAGCGCACACGCGTGTAACCTGTAGAAAACGAGACCCGGCGTACGTGTGGCGCGAACTTTTTCCCGCCACTTTTACCTACGTAAGGAAATAATTCTGTACAGTCCAGGGCCGTTTCTCACGCGCGCAACATCCACATGCAACACGCCACACATACGCATCTCGCTTCGTCCGCCCACGCCCCGCCAATCTCTTGTCAAATAGAGCGTGTGCGTTTGTTCGATTCCACTGGCGACGCAAACAGATCTGTTCGCATCATAATGCGAATGACAAACGATTCCGCGGTCTGCTAATGACGCACGCGCCACGCCAATGTGGTGGGCAGTTTGAGACGTTGTTAAGGTCTGAATGGATTTCTTTTTTTTTTTAGTGGATTTTAGCAGCTAGAATTTCGATGAATTTTACAATTCTTGCAATTCTTTCAATTTGATTTTACAATTTTATTTTAAAATTCCTACTTCATGTTATATTTCTTTTCCGCAATGATGTGATGACTTTCGCAACGATAATTAAAAGAATAATACAGTGAATTTTATTTTGTTTTTTATGTATTCAAACTGAAAATAATTTTGTATCAAGGCTACCAATACCAATACCAGTGAAAATGATTGGTACTTGTCAAAGTGTACAGGAGTCCTGCACTCTGTTTATCGAACCTCAGTTAACCAGTTCCCTCGTTTTCTACAACTTGCCACACGTTTTTCAAATTTGTACCGCATATCATTCAATATGATGATATCAGTTATCAGGAAAATTCTGGATCGATCGCTAGATGCTAACACAGAAATACCACATCAGTTAAAATGGCTGGTTCTACAATTTTATAAATGTGGCAACCCTGTTTAGGGATCATGGTCGCAGATGGATTAATAATACCAAAAATGTACTATGTAACATGGAATTCCTTCTGTAGGAAAGTAACAAATTAATAAATATAAAAATATTTTATTATTACGTATTTTTTAAAGATCATTTTCACTGGTTTTGGTAGAAATAGCTTCGTGTTAACTATCGGTAGTTCTAGTGTCAACTGTGGAATTTAGATTGAAAATCCCTTGCGGGGTACGTAATTAAAATCAAGCAACGACGAGTATACTCGTCAACCGCACCGTAGTAAGCGTTTGGGTGGACGTGTATACGCGTCGAGCGCAGTTGACTGGTTAATTTGTCGAGCGAATGGTTTCTGGATATCAGATTTCTTCCATCAGAATTTGCTTTTGATTAAAGCGACTTCGGTCCCTGCAAGTGTCCAAATCGAGTGTCTTCTAGTACAAATTCAACCCTGAAGCTTTGCTTCCATATCACGTGTACGCAACATTGTATTCCAGATTTATCCTTTTTGAAACTTGTCTTAAATCTGGTTTTGAAGGTAAATTTCTTTTGGCTCTGGTTCGTCCAAAAATGAATTTGAAATCTGATGATTGTGATTGACTTATGATTAGTTCGACGAACATGATTATTTTTTTGCAAAATCCGAATAAAAATAGTGCAACATTGTTTCTTCCTACGTTAACGGTAATTGTTATACCGTAGACGTTCATGGGAATTGACAATTCCGTAAATATGATTGGAGAGACAAGAGATGAGAAATTTGTCAGAGATTCGTTTCGTCCACTAAATTTCAAAAAAATATTCTTTGCTAATAGCATTAATAGTAACTGCTAATAACAATTGATTGGACGATATTGTTTAACCAGGTACTTGTTTCTGACGAGTATACTCGTCATGCGTAAAAAGAACGAAGCATTCCGTAACGACTTAATTCTATATCGTATACTCTGCGTTTGACGAATATACTCGTCATCGCGTACTTTGCAAGCAGGTGGCGAGTCAGAATATCGCGGGAGGCAAAGTAGCTTCATAATATTTTTGCATTTCATATACGCAATATAATATAATATATAATACTTTTTCATTTCGTGTGTACATTATATTAACACGTACAATATTTTTCATTTCATATATACGATATACTATGACATATAATATTTTTGCATTTCTCATACACGATATAATTTAATATATAGTATTTTTCATTTCGTGTGTACATTATATTAACATGTACAATATTTTTCATTTCATATATACGATATATTATCATGTATAATATTTTTGCATTTCATATACACGATATAATATAATATACAATATTTTCACTTCGTGTATACGATATACTATGACATATAATACTTTTGCATTTCATATACATGATATAATATAATATACAGTATTTTTCATTTCGTTTGTACATTATATTAACACGTACAATATTTTTCATATCATATATACGATATATTATCATGTATAATATTTTTTCATTTCATATATACAATATACTATGATATATAACATTTTTGCATTTCATATACACGATATAATATAATATACAGTATTTTTAATTTCGTGTGTACATTATATTGGCACGTACAATATTTTTCATTTCGTATATACGATGTACTATCACATATAATATATTTGCATTTCACATACACGATATAATATAATATATACTATTTCTCATTTCGTGTGTACATTATATTAACATGTACAATATTTTTCATTTTGTATATACAATATACTATGACATATAATATTTGTACATTTCATATACACAATATAATATCATACATAATATTTTTCATTTCATATATACGATATATTATCCTGTATAATATTTTTTATTTCATATATACGATATACTATGACATATAATACTTTTGCATTTCATATACACGATATAATATAATATACAATATTTTTCATTTCGTGTATACGATATACTATGACATATAATACTTTTGCATTTCATATACATGATATAATATAATATACAGTATTTTTCATTTCGTGTGTACATTATATTGGCACGTACAATATTTTTCATTTCGTATATACGATATACTATCACATATAATATTTTTGCATTTCATATACACGATATAATTTAATATACAGTATTTTTCATTTCGTGTGTACATTATATTAACACGTACAATATTTTTCATTTCATATATACGATATATTATCATGTATAATATTTTTTCATTTCATATATACAATATACTATGATATATAACATTTTTGCATTTCATATACACGATATAATATAATATATACTATTTTTCATTTCGTGTACATTATATTAACATGTACAATATTTTTCATTTCATATATACGATATATTATCATGTATAATATTTTTTCATTTCATATATACAATATACTATCACATATAATATTTTTGCATTTCATATACACGATATAATATAATATACAATATTTTTCATTTCGTGTATACGATATACTATGACATATAATACTTTTGCATTTCATATACATGATATAATATAATATACAGTATTTTTCATTTCGTCGTTTGTACATTATATTAGCACGTACAATATTTTTCATTTTGTATAGACGATATATCATCATGTATAATATTTCTGCATTTCATATACACAATATAATATCATACATAATATTTTTTATTTCATATATACGATATATTATCATGTATAATATTTTTTATTTCATATATATATATGATATATTATCATATATAATATTTTTGCATTTAATATACACAATATAATATTATATATAGTATTTTTCATTTCGTATATACGATATACTGTCACATATAATATATTTGTCTTTCATATACACAATATAATATAATAAATAGTATACAATCTGACTAAACGTCTGATCAACTATAAATTGTATTACCACCTAATGACAAAACCGGCAGTCACATAGTTGCCAACCCAATAGCTTCGATCTCTTCCGAATCTTATTTCTTGTTACGCGAATAGTCACAGATAATTGAATATTCGCATTGTGAAACCGTGCGGGTGTACGCGTTTGCTTTATCGAGCATTGACAACAAACAAGTCTGCTCGCACAGCGAAAAAGTTGCGCGCCGAAAGAGTCGAGTTTTGTTCGGAAATAAATTAATCTCGGGAGCGCAAGCGCACACAGCGCGCTGTCAAAAACGTCTTCGAAGCGTGCTCGAATTTCCGCCAACGGTGCACGACGAAGGAAGAGACATTGAAAGGGAAGGGACATAGAAAGAGAGAAGCAAAGGAGAAAAAGAAAGCGCTGACGCCACGAGCCCACGACTCACGAGTCGCTCTCGAGATGTCTCTGTGTACATATGTATATATATATATACACGTATGTGCGTATGTGTATAGGCTCGTATAGCAGCGAGAGGGAAGGAGAGCAAAGCGGCGGAATTCTGCCTTTTTCCCGTAAGTGGTCCCCGCGGGTCTTATGGGGTTTCTCGTGGTGGGCAATATCTACATATTACAAGCTCGTGGCGCGGGGACCACCGTCGTTGACATAAGATCCTGTTATGCTGTCTGCTATCTGCTCGCGAACCTCGTGTCGCGCTGTAAGAAAAACATTAAAAGTAGGAGTAACATAAATTCGTTAAACGTTGTCCCCTTCACCCCATTACGCGTTGCCTCGTCGAATTTCCTTCTCTCGGCTTCTTTCTTCTCCTCTTTCGTATTACTCGCCACTATAAAGACGCTGTCAGGCGGCGAGCTTCGCTTCTCGATGTCGACGACAGTGATGCGAGTGTTCTTGTTGCTTGTAGTCGATCGTAATCGTTGTTTAATTCTTCGACGAGGATGCAATCGTGAAATAAGAATCGGATTGTGAAAAGCCTGTTCACGATGGATTTTTAGCTTTCTACGTTGGAGAAGAGCGGAGGAAGAAATTGTGATAATACGCGCAGGATCGATGGATCACACGAGCGATCAAACGAATAAAAATTGTGCTACATTTGATGGTTCACTAAGAAATTATTAGACCGTGGATCTTCGTGGGAATCTATGATTAAACGTGGAAGGAAATTTGACAGAGACTCACTTCGTTCGCTGAACTTTTGCAGTGTGTCTTGGTCTTTAACGACGATCGGTTCGTTGATATTATTTAAACGTAGAATAACGCGAGAAATAGAGTGGTTTGAATAATTTAACTAACGAAGCAGCTCTGTTCGATAAAATTTCAGACGCAAGTGTAAATTTCAAGAAGGGACGTTCGTAAATTTGAAATTCAATCTCTTTCGCATTGTTTCTTGCTGTTGCAAATAGAGACAGGCAATTTTATTTTCTTAGACTCGACATTTTTGTCATTTCATATATACGACATATAACAATATATAATATATTTTCATTTTGTATATCCGATATATTGCCATGCATAATATTTTTCATTTCATATATATGATATATTATCATGTATAATATTTTTGCATTACATGTATATGTTATATTACTACGTATAATATTTTTCATTTCATATATACGATATATTGTCATGTATAATATTTTTGCTTTTCATATATACGATATACTATCACATATAATATTTTTGCATTTCATATACACGATATAATATAATATACAATATTTTTCATTTCGTGTATACGATATACTATGACATATAATATTTTTGCACTTCATATACACGATATAATTTAATATACAGTATTTTTCATTTCGTGTGTACATTATATTGGCACGTACAATATTTTTCATTTCGTATATACGATATACTATCACATATAATATTTTTGCATTTTATGTATACATTATATTACCACGTACAATATTTTTGCATTTCATATGTACGATATAATATCATACATAATATTTTTTCATTTCATATATACATTATATTACCACGTACAATATTTTTGTATTTCAAGTATACGTTATATTAGTATGCATAATATTTTTTCATTTCATATATACATTATATTACCACGTATAATATTTTTGTATTTCAAATATATGTTATATCAGTATGCATAATATTTTTTCATTTAATATATATGATATATTATCATGTATAATATTTTTGTATTTCATATACACAATATAATATCATACATAATATTTTTTATTTCATATATACGATATATTATCATGTATAATATTTTTGTATTTCATATACACAATATAATAAAATATATAGTATTTTTCCAATACATATGTACAATGTACCATCACATACAATATTCTTACATTTCATATACACAAAATAATATCATACATAATATTTTTCAATTTATATATATGATATATTATCATATGTAATATTTTTTCATTTCATGAATACGATACATTATCATGTATAATATTTTTTTATTTCATATACACAATATAATATAAAATATAGTATTTTTTCAATTCATGTATACAATATATTAGCATGCATAATATTTTTCCATTTCATATGTATAATATACCATCACATATAATATTCTTACATTTCATATACACAAAATATTATCATACATAATATTTTTCCATTTCATATGTACAATATACCATCACATATAATATTCTTGCATTTCATATACACAAAATAATATCATACATAATACTTTGCATTTCACATATACAATATATCACATATACACAAAATATTATCATACATAATATTTTTCCATTTCATATGTACAATATACCATCACATGCAATATTCTTACATTTCATATACACAAAATAATATCATACATAATATTTTTCAATTTATGTATATGATATATTATCATATGTACTGTTTTTTCATTTCATATGTACAATATACCATCACAAATAATATTCTTACATTTCATATACACAAAATAATATCATACATAATATTTTTCCATTTCATATGTACAATATACCATCACATATAATATTCTTACATTTCATATACACAAAATAATATCATACATAATATTTTTCAATTTATGTATATGATATATTATCATATGTACTATTTTTTCATTTCATATGTACAATATACCATCACAAATAATATTCTTACATTTCATATACACAAAATAATATCACACATAATATTTTTCTATTTCATATGTACAATATACCATCACAAATAATATTCTTACATTTCATATACACAAAATAATATCACACATAATATTTTTCTATTTCATATGTACAATATACCATCACAAATAATATTCTTACATTTCATATACACAAAATATTATCATACATAATACTTTGCATTTCACATATACAATATATCACATATACACAAAATATTATCATACATAATATTTTTCCATTTCATATGTACAATATACCATCACAAATAATATTCTTACATTTCATATACACAAAATATTATCATACATAATATTTTTCAATTTATGTATATGATATATTATCATATGTACTATTTTTTCATTTCATATGTACAATATACCATCACATACAATATTCTTACATTTCATATACACAAAATAATATCATACATAATATTTTTTCATTTCATATGTACAATATACCATCACATATAATATTCTTGCATTTCATATACACAAAATAATATCATACATAATACTTTGCATTTCATATATACAATATATTACCATGTACGATTGTAATTTCATATATATATATACCGTGCAAACTTGAAGGAGCCTTATTAGTATCGCCCATGTTTATAAATTCCTATCTTACGAATTATCCCAATCGCTTCAATTTGGAACACGATACTGAATCACTAATTCCGTACTATAATCAATTGCAATTCAGTTAGCTGCTCAAAAGAAAGAAAAAAAAAGAAAAAAAAAATACAAAATAAAAGAATGGGTGAACACACGGAGACGAGGAAGAAAGTCGAATTTCACCGCGAACGTATCAACCGGTCGATCGATGACGATGGCTCTTGAATGGCGGAGAAAAAAAATGATTGATTGCGAGAGCCTCGAGTCTCGAAAGAGGGAACAGCTTCCTCCCGAGAGAGGAACGTAAACACGCGGTCATCAGTCGGCGAATGTTCGACGGAGGTCTGCGTGGCCGTGGTTCCCCGGGGACCATGTGGCCGACGAGGATTGTCCGCACGTCTAGAGTTACCCGAGTCTGGCGGGCCGCGAGGCCGCGGCACCGGGGTTAATTGGCTGGAAAACCTTGCTATCCGATACTCGACGCCCGGCTACTGCCCCGAGATACGTAAGCGTGTGTAATCTGTATTTTCATCTGCACGTCTATCGTGCCGCGTGTTTCCACGCTGCTGCCTCCTTTCTTCCCCCTCCTTTATCTATCTTTCTCTCTACGCTTCTTGCTACCTTCCGTTGCTCTGTAACTGTAAATACCCGAACGCGAGTCTATAGAGAAGAAAGGGAAGCAAACACGTAGAAAGAGCGAGCGAGAGAGAGAGAAAGAAAGAAAGAAAGAGAAAGGTTGTAAAGAGAAGAGAAAAGCGTTCGTTCCTTTTCTCCTGTAAGGCTCGATTCCCTTCTGATCTGTGCCTCTTCTCCTGGCCTTCCTTCTCCGTCTTTCTTTCCCTGTCGGCCAGGAAAGATAGGTATTGTTGCGGGTGGTCCCTGGTGCACATTGTCAGACCGGCCACCAGGTAGTGTGCAACGTTGCCGTTCGCAATGTTGCGAGCGTTCCTATCCCTTCCATTCTACCCTCTTTCTTTCTTTCCTCCTTTCTTTTTGTTTCACTTTAGTTTGGCTTATCCTTTTTGCTCCGTTTTTCTTCTCTCTTTGTTTAGCCTTCTTCTTCCGACTCGCTCTCTTGGTGGGGGTGTCCCGCTCCTGGGTATCTGTGTATATGGCAAAGGGGTGGGTGTTTCGCAGTTCCACCGTGTAGATCCGAGTAGCGATCTGTGTCATATATATACTTCGCCTTATTATTTTCTTGCCGATACCTTTTTCAATGAATCGTTAATTTTTTATCGGATAAAAATGTAATATTTTCTCTGTTGCTTTACCTCATTCGTCAAATTTATAACACAAGCATTTGTCCTGCGCTGGACGTGTATACTCGTCGTTGTTTGACTTCAATCATGCAAATTAGCGATTTTTCAGACTAAATTGCCCAGTCAATTGGTTAATACGGTTCACGTGATTGGTTGGAAGCTTGCATACAGTTAATTACAAGCTTAAGCTTAACTAGGAAAAATAGCACAACTTGCGTTCAATGAACAGCTACACTTGTAACACACTGTACTGTACTGTGACAAGGTAGAGAATTATTTTTTTTCATCCTTCCGTCCTAAACCTCTCATTTTCCTCCTGGTCACGGAGAATACTTTAAAGAAGCTTCTTTCCACGTATTCAGCTTCCTGATGCTGCCCGATCTCGTTTCTGTCAAATTTCATCCCACTTCATTCATTGCCAGGTTCGCGCAACCTCGTCTACGCTCTTCTGCTCCTACCTTCCGCGTCTCCTTCTGGCACGTTTCGTGGAAGAGAGGTGGAGCGTGCACGTTCGTACGAGTACAAGCCGCAGCCAGCTACTTATCATCGTCAAAGCCCACGCGGCCAATTTAAAGCGCTTCGGCTGCCGTTCCGGCCTCTGCCGCCCTTTAACCGCTGGAATCTGTTCTTTCTCTTGAAAATCGTAGGCGGCGTTGTCCGTGGCCGATCGTAAAGCTGCCCCAATGAATTGGCAAGTGGAACATAGAGTGCAGCAGAAGCTGTACCGTTTTATCGGGTGCGTGGCGCGAACGCCAAAAGCATCCTACAACCGCTTCAATTTAGATGCTAATGCGTACGACATTGTAATTATTATTCATAGTTTGCATGCGAGGCAAGTCGAAGGGATGTCACGTTGAACCGAGGAATAAGACGTCCGAGGATAGTTTGAAATTGAAAGTTATAAATTACCGGCTACGACGATAGTCGATAGCAGCGCCGGCTGTTTCCTCGTTTACTGGCTGATTAATTTCTGTTAATTAACGACATAGTTCGTGCACCTTCGTTTACTTTGCTTCCTCCTAATGAAACGCTCCAATCGTTTGAGAAGATTCTAGTGAAATGTAAAGTAAGGAGGCGCGAAGTTGAAGTAATTGTGTATTTAATAATTATTTCCTTGCAATTAGCATTTTATGGTAGTACGTGCACCAATTTTCTTTGCTTCTTGCAACCTTTTCAACATTGTTGCGATTCTTCTTGCAACCTTATTCAACATTGTTGATATTCTTGTAACCTTATTCAACACTGTCGAGATTCTTCTTGCAACCTTTAACATTGTTGCGATTATTCTTGCAATCTTTAACATTGTTGCGATTCTTCTCGCAACCTTCTTCAACATTGCTGTAATTCTTCTTGCAACCTTCTTTAACATTGTTGCGATTATTCTTGCAACATTGTTGAGATTCTTCTTGCAACATTCTTCAACATTGTTTCGATTCTCCCTACAACATTCTGCAACATTGTTGCAAATCTCTTGCAACGCCCTGCAACATTGTTTCGATTCTTCTTGCGACATTCTTCAACATTGTTGCGATTTTTCTTGCAACATTCTGCAACATTGTTGCGTTTCTTCTTACAACATTCTGCAACATTGTTGAGGTTTTCTTGCAACATTCTTCAACATTGTTGCGATTCTTCTTGCAACTTGTTGTTCTAATAATTATTCATTCTATTTTTATCGTAATATTCCCAGCAACGTTCACAGTTTGTAAACGGATAAAGGAATAACATGTAGATATAAATTTGCAATTTGTTAAATTTGTAAATTAGAATACAATTTACGCGGTAGTTTTCATGCGCGATGTTAACTACGCGGTCAGAAAATATATCTTCCTGGAAGTTTTAAAAGTAACAAGTGCTCAGAGTAATTTAACGTTAACAGCATAACACAGTGTAATACAGCAACGATTAACGTTAACAATGAAACCGATGAACTCCCAAATATTTCTAGCGCTGCAAATATTCGGGAAAATTGTTTCCAAGCGCATCACGCTACAAATATTTCTAAATATCCTCGCTGATTTTTAAGAAAATATTACACTTGTTAAATGTTGCTCGGAAAATTCATTCCAATTTTTGAGCAATTTAATTTACATGGAAAATCACGTTGAAAAATTTCTCGCCAAAGAACCTGACAAGTAATACCCAAAATAATGCGAAGAAATGTTATGGAAGAAAATGGCCCCTACGCTATTCGATAAACGTACGTCGAATGGAGACTTATATCGGAACGAACTTTCCGAGCAACCTTTCGAATCTTTCCAACCGCTGCAAAAATACGCGCCAATTCAGGCTATCCGCTTGTACTCAAACTGTTCATAGCGTGACACGCGCGTAAAAACGTACAATATCAACGTTTAACCTTCAACGATAGGTTAGAACCAATCAACCGAGATGTAAATATAGAAATTGAATTGCCGGCTATACCTCGCTACACAACGAGAAGGAAAACACAATTTCTGAAAATACAATTTCCTCGATAAATCCTAGAAACAATAATTCGTTTAACATATTGATTATATATTAGTGATGGTCGCGATAGTCTAAAGTTTCAGATGCCTTATTTTTCAGGGCAAAGCGGAAGGTCAGAGATCTGCGGTTTGGATCAGGGCAAGGCTGCAGGATCAGCTGAGTCAGCTGGGCTACTTCCTGCAGAGGCGCGCAGGCAAGGTCCTCTTTCTCGCGATCATCGCTTTGGCTATGTTCTGTGTCGCTCTCAAGACCGCTCAAGTTCACAGCAAGGTCGAACAGCTCTGGGTTCAAGGTGAATACGCTTTTTAAAATATTGCAAACATCTCATCGAAATATCTTACGATCTTCTTTTTTATCTAACAAGACAAGCTTGGATAGAATGGAAGAATATCAAGTGCTTTTCATTTTTTGACAATTTTCGCGCTGATACGTCATGCTCATATGGCCCGCGAGATTATCAAAAACGCAGTACTTCCGTTGTTAAATTTCGCACGCAGTTGTCCTTGCTTTTTTCAGCTTACCTCCTCGGTAGAATAGCGAAATTTCTCTCAACTCGATTTTTCTTTACGATTTCAATCTTGCTATTTTCTATTCGGTGCACTGCAATGTACTATTACGTATACTTGCTGTGGTAAAACAGCGTACGTGTACGTAGTTATTTTCTAACACTTCTTACAATCTCACTATTAGTATCTTTATTAATATCGCTATTAATATTTTATAAGGATTGTCCACGTAAAATGGAATAATTTATTTACTGGTAATTATGCAAATATTTCCTCTCGTTGTTTAATTAACCATAATATTTCTGTTCGTATTTTAAAACATAGACATTTCTTACGGGACGAGCCGATAACTTTTTAGAAAGTTTCTACATATACAGCTCAATGTATGCTGTGTCATTATCGGCCCTAGATAATCTACGATGACTCCGGAGATAAACGTAGAGCGTTCGTTTGGGCGAGCGAAGATATTCTTTGTCCCATTTTTCAACTGAAACGAACGTAAAACAACAATTAATTAAATGTGGCTAATTAAATATTCCAATACGATTCTTTCATTCTAAGACTACTTAAGATTCAACGAAGAATTACATTTTTCTCTGTGCACAGCCACACAGTGTTTAGCTATCTGCGTTAATTCACAAATTTTGGAAGGTTGGAATAATTTAGTCGATCGACTAGAAACTACTTTAAATTATGAAACGCTCCGACAGTTTTTGTTAAATTGCTACGTATTACAAGTTGTTTGCTAAACGTGTGTTAGGTATTGCTTGGCTATCTTCTTCCCGTGTCACGTTCCTTATCCGTGTCTCGTATTTCAAACGTATCTTCACAACGTCCCAACGTAAATCATCTAACTTTACGAAAATTTGTCAACCTTTTCGTTTTGACGACCGCGACGGATGCGCGTCAACGATAATTCTCGTCAAGACTCGTGTGACGTACGACGAACAATAAGAAGAACCGAAATACAAAAATTACATCTGTATCTTGCAGAGTATCGTCGATGTGCGTGGCAAAAATGGTCTAGTTGGTGAGAAGCGACAGTCGGTCAAAAAGAAATTGGCAAAAATCAGTCGCTTTTGTGGTTACTGGCCGAGAATCTCGCCTTGACAAGCCTCAGCAAGAATTAAGAGATTCGACGAATGACTAAGAGGTTTTATAATATAACGATGTTCTGCGCGTAATACCAACGCGCATCTGGCACGTCACAGCGGCGAAATCTCCTGCAAATCGCGTCAGTGTACGCTAATAAAGCGTACAACACGGCTTGTACGTTTGCCGTGACAAGGACATTACTCTCGCGTTCTCTGCATTTTCTCGCTTCCTGCGAACGCACGGAAAATTGGATTTCTTCGGCGATATGGTCGCCGTGTCACATGGCGAACGTTAGGCAGCAAGTGACACCGGGTTGCATTCGTTTAGGCGAAAACGCGTACGATTCGACCGGCTGGTCTTAATGGCTTATCACTCGTCGGAGAGCAGAAAGGGACTGCGAGGTTGGCGTATAGCTCGCACAGAGGACGACGATTTCGTGTGAAAATATATGCAAAGGGTGAGAAGCGGACGAAGAGAAAGGGCGGCGGATAGTGAGAATGGTGTGACAAAAGGAGAATAGAGAAAGAAAGAGAGAGAGAGAGAGAGAAACTACGCTTTACCATCACGCTCATCGCACACGGTACATTAGTTTGCTCTCGCTGGGTGGCCCTCTATATTTATCCGTAGTCAGAAACGCTAATTCGAACACCCCGTTGCTAACTTCGACTGGAAACGTTGCTCGTTGGCCGAACGAAAAGATTTCGAACGACTTTCGAATGGAAAGTGAGGTACGCTACGGTTGAGAAAGAAGCTGTTGGTAAATGGAATTTCGTTGAACCGTAAAATTTCTTGAGAATCGAATGTTCTTGACGGAAATCGACGGTGGTGTATATGAGAGATAAGCATTTTTGGGATTTTTGTTTCTTGTCTGTGAAACGAATGCTTCAGTTAGTTGCAAATTTTTATCTGTTATTTTATGCTGATGTCGTTTAGTGACACAATGAAAGTAATAGATAGACGAGACAAGTTTTCTGTGGCATTTCATAGACCCTCGAGGATATATAGTACAATGGCAATTAACGTTATGAAATGTTCAGTAGGCTGCGCAACATATAGAAATTCCATTATCAAGTAAAATATCAACATTAGTTTCTCATATTTCAAGATATGTTGAAATGTCTATTTGAGGTTAACTCTCGTCCCCTACCTTTCAGAGAAATTGAGAAACATATACAAGTTCCATTATCAATTAAAATATCATATTTAACATTTCCTTATTTTTCAAGAAACCTTGAAATGTCTATTTAAGGTTACCCTTGTCTCTTACATTGAAGAGAAGCTGAAAACATGTACAAGTTCCATTATCAAATACAATATCATATTTAGCATTTCCTTATTTTTCAAGAAACCTTGAAATGTCTATTTGCAGTTCCTCTTGTTACTTATATTAAAAGAGAAGTTGCAAGACGCATACAAATTCCATTATCAAATAAAATTTCATATTTAGCATCTTGTCATTTGTGAATATACATATACATCTTTTTTTCATTTCAATATATATATATAATAAACAAGAGCAACTTGAAATATACATATATACACACATTATAATTGTATATTAAATAACATATTTGAAGTTCCTCTTGTTTCTTAACTTTTCCCACAAAGTGAAGTTGCACACTGTGGATAGACTATTACAAAACAGTCATTAAATATTCGAAGAAGGAAAATAAAGACAATAACAAAGAAAAAATATTTCAAGATATGTTGGAATGTCTATTTGAGGTTCCTCTTGTCCCCTACCTTTCAGAGAAATTGAGAAACATATACAAGTTCCATTATCAATTAAAATATCATATTTAACATTTCCTTATTTTTCAAGAAACCTTGAAATGTCTATTTGCAGTTCCTCTTGTTACTTATATTAAAAGAGAAGTTGCAAGACGCATACAAATTCCATTATCAAATAAAATTTCATATTTAGCATCTTGTCATTTGTGAATATACATATACATCTTTTTTTCATTTCAATATATATATATATAATAAACAAGAGCAACTTGAAATATATATATATATACACACATTATAATTGTATATTAAATAACATATTTGAAGTTGCTCTTGTTTCTTAACTTTTCCCACAAAGTGAAGTTACACAATATATTATTATTATTATATATTATTATATACATAATATTGATAATATTTATTATATATATAATAAACAAGAACAACTTGAAATATATATATACACACATTATAATTGTATATTAAGTAACATATTTGAAGTTGCTCTTGTTTCTTAACTTTTCCCACAAAGTGAAGTTGCACAATGTGGATAGACTATTACAAAACAGTCATTAAATATTCGAAGAGGGAAAATAAAGACAACAACAAAGAAAAAAATATGAAACTGCAGTTCCCCTCGGTTTCAAAACTTGAACTAGGACATTTTAAGCAAGAAACACGCTATATACCACGTACAATACTAATGCCACTGTGGCCAGCGATTCGATCCATTACCTAAACAGTTCAGTTCAACGACCACGACCGAACAGTGTTTCGTGACGAGAGCAGCGGAACAATGAAAAGTGCTGTTCTAGTATCGAGGACAAATATTACTTTCCAAGAGGAGAGTGGAAGCACGACGAGCGTCGAGGATCCACGGTTTGTCCTGTGTAACTGTTCCAAAGATTCTTTCGTCGCGGTCCGCTTGGCACGAGGAGCGGCCGTGATCGTTGCCCGTCTAGGATCAAAGTTAAGGCCACGCTGCGGGATTTCCTCGAGCGCGGGAAACACGCTCGCGGACGGCAGATTAAAGACGTATCAGCGTTTTATGAGATTTTAATGAGCAAACGAGTTTGCTGAGCGAGCCGTGGCTCTTGTTCTGCAACGGCGGCGGCCCCCGGATCAGCGAAGCGTGATCCGACGCGTTGGCCGCCGTTTTATAAAATGCGATGTGCTCGCCGACCGAGCGGAGTTGGCAAAAATTTGCATCACGCGGGAAAATCGTTAAAAAGTCATCCATCTCGAACGGAAGTCTCGGGGACCGCAAAAGCACAAATGGCAGCGGGAATTTTTAAGCCGCGCTTTTACGAACGTTTTCACGAAACGATTTACGTTCTGTCGATTCTGTTGGTGAAAATTTTCTCGTTGGAAATTTTCGACTATTTGTCAGACTGCGATATTTGTCAGTTTTTGAAAAAAGAATTTTAAAAAGTATTTTAGTATTTTATCGCTCTTATTGTATCGCAATAATTTGTTAACTGTTGCGTATACCGTGAGAATAATATTTTTTAAACAATACGAACATCGTACAGATTACATTGCCATATAACACATGATTAAAAGTTTCATTTTCAAGATTGCATCTACCTTGTTAATACATTGCGCAGGGCGCTCTGCGCGCTCAACACGCCCCTAGGGCCCGCACATTTTTGAACGCTCCAGTAGCATGCTTGACAAACAATGGGATGCATATACGCAGATTTTTAATTTGTATTTGGTATTATATTTTTTATTCAATCTTCTTCTATGTCTAATCGCATCACTTAATTGAAGAATGTTGCTGCTATCACTGAATTCATGTTCGTCGCAAGTGTTGTTTGGTGTATCAGATGAATCACCAAACGACAACTCACTTTGACTTTCATTTTCTTTACATCTATGTGTCGTTTTGCTACTTTTATAGAATTGCGGCTTATTTCATAAAATAATTTTTGTTATAAATTATCCAGTAACAGATTGAAAATGTAAATGATTTTTAAAAAGCTGTTTCCTTACAAATTAAAACCTTGAAATAACAAAATGTACAAAAATAAAACACTTTACATGGTACGGTAGACGATCGGCGCAGATCTACCGATGTACTGGCTATACCAACTGATTGTCTTTACTTAGAATGTCAACACTCAGTTGTTTTGCTAATCATTTGCCACAAGAATGCTCAAGGCTTTATTACCCTGGTAACGTAACAAAAACATTCGTCTCTGCTTGCCTAAGCCATCGATTCAGTCGAAAAAACATGGAAACTAGATATCTCGTGACTCAGCTGCAACGTTCGGCTTGCTAAAAACGAGATAACTCGAGACCCGTATACAATGTGTTAATAACATCGATACGACCGAGAGAAGCAGCTGCATGGTATTGGTATACGTGTTCTAAACACATTATCATTTCTCTCTCTCTCTCTTTGTTTTTATTATTAAAATACCATCATATGTCCCCTAAAAATTCCTCGTTATTTTTACTCTTAAAGAAAATTCCAAAGAAATTCGTCAAATATACTTCACGAAGATAACATAACGTTCAACGAGGCAAAATTGATTCGCACGCTTTCTCTGTGCCCGTTCGCAAAGAAGCTGTCTTCTACTACGCGTATCGGATTATCCAATAGAATTGCACACCGGTACAACCCTTATTTTCTGCAAAGGTGCGGAACCCTTCATTCCTCTATCTCGGCTAATTTAATAGCGTATCGGGAAGGAGTAACGACTGGCGGAAAAAGCGTGCAGCTATTTGCACGTCGGTGTCGCGGCTTTTTACCGCGCCGATCGGTCGAGTGGTACGCGAGGGTTGCGCGGCCGTGCGAGAAGCGGCGCGTTAGCTCGCACACAGGGCCACAGTTTATATGGGCTTTTCGAGATGGTGATCCGAGATGTGCGGCGTGCGTGCGTCACGCGGATCAGTACCGGATATCCGTGAGGCGACTGCAGTCGAGGCGGGATATGCGGGCGCAGTTGTACCGAGCCGAGTGGAGGAGAGCATATAGCGGCTTACAAAAGTGTTGCAACATCCTTCGAAACTTTCGACTAACTTTTCTAACACATCGAGGATGAATTCGCGTCTTACAAAATATAATTAACCACTTCAATAGTTTTTAGACTTCTTTGTCTTTTAAGTAAATGAATATTAGTCCTCGATACTTGGAAAAATGCGCGTTAGACAGCGTGTAGGTTGGCTTGCTGTAGGTTAGAAACGTATAGCCTGCTGTGGTGCGCGCGGTTGGCTGTGTTAACCCTTTGCACTCGGAATTTTATTTCAATTTCGCCACCAGCAGCTCCCAACGCTTTTAAGTATTTTATTTGAAATTTACTTTAACTAAAAGATAAGACGATTTAAATAAATAAAGGAAGAAAGAAATTCGCTGAAATACCAGTTTTATTCACACTATTGTTGTGTTTTCTAATTTTTAAGTGTATGATATATCTTGAAACAATTTCCTGGTTTTCTTTCGCAAGTTTCACAAAAAACATGAAAGAATGTCGAGTGCGTCTCGACAAAGGAGCTCTTGAGATAAAAACTGACGTCGACATAGGAGTGCAAAGGGTTAAAAGTGAAAGAGGCAGGAAGAACAAGAAGGAAAGTAAGAGAAAATGGAAATGAAAGGAGCGAAGATTAACGCGTGATGTGTGGTAGAGATTAGGGCGGAGGTTACAGCGGAGGTGAGGGGGTTAAGGGCGTCGCGAGAGAATTGCGAAGCAGTTCAGGTTATATTGCCCTGTTTCGCCACCTATCCGCGGAATCTAGTTTCAGAAATCTGTCACGTGGTTCGATAATGGAGTACGTAGTTAACTACAAGCGACGACGAGTATATTCATTAAACGCATTCAACGCGTTCAGTTCAAATTTATTTCAAATCCAGTTCGAAATATCGGCAACAGGAGAACTAGTTCTCTGTTCGTAGCTTCGATAATGCAGGAAAAGTGTCAACGCTTGGACCACCATTTTGCCAACCCAATACTTGTCGAAATACTTGCGGACGATGGTGTATGTTAGATCGTTTGAAAAGACGCAACGACGACATTCCACAGATGGGAAAAAAGGAGAGTTTACGACTCGGTCGTGCGATTTGACGATATTCCGAGAGAAGTGTGTGACGGGCATAAATTTCGTCGGCAAGAGATCGATAAACGTTGCTTTATGGTTTCCTTGATTTCGCTCGTTTACTCTGTGCTCACGGTGGAACACGAGGAAAGTAATCGAGAAGGTTTTATCGTCGACACGGAGGGGGTCCCTTCGTTTCAACGTTCATCGTTTAATTGTTCGCGTTTTATTCGCAGAGATTCGTAAGATGGAGATCCTCCGGCTGCTTTAAATCAATATACACCGGTGCGTACAGACAAACGAGGAAAGTGTTCGTACCAGAGAAGCGAACTGTTCGACCACCTGTCGCTTCGCTGTTCCAATGTTTGAACATTTTACTATTACAGTCGAATCTGCTGTAACTCGAACCTCAAAGGAAAACCTGCAACCTTCGAGTTACAGAGTTTTCGACTTATCGAAATTTCACAGTAGAAGAGAACAAAAATTCGACGTACGTAAGCTTCGTACGAATACGAATATGATCGCATTTGTGTATGATCAGATTGTGTTTGTATTTGCAGCTCCCTCTTGCAGCTCCCTCTTGCAGCTCCTTTTATTCGACCCACGTAAATACGAAAGTTAAAGACGTGATAGATGATGGGAATTATGCGTTCCATTATGTTCCAAGTTTTTAATTACAATGCATATGATTTTCTTTGTTTCGTATAATTTCAGTGGCAATACCGATAGGATGAATATAATTCATGTATAGTCGAACATCGAGAATTAAAATCTGCAAATTATAAAGGTTTCGACTTATCAAAATTTCCAGTAAAAGAGTCATAGCAAAGGAAAATTTGACATACAGAAGTTTTGAACGATGGGAAAATTCAAGAGTGTTTGTGGAAAACACTGTAAGTGGCAAGCTTGACAAATTTTGATTTTTCATTGGGAAATGTTTTATATACCAATGAGAATACTGTAGCATAGAACTTGGGTGCAATTTCCCTTTCTTAATAATTATTAATAATGGCAGATGATGGTGTTACAACATTGTCTTTGCAGGACAAATATATGGACAAATAAACATCAGTTAATTGTTTCTACATTTTTGTCCATGTCATTTATTTAAATGAATGGACCTCATAACTATGAGATGGCATGACAGGTTCTTCTACAGATACACTTTTCTCTTCCATGAATTTGGACTAGATTAATGCATAAGTTTCTTTAATTAGTATTACAACATTGTCTTTGTAGCAAAAATATATGGATAATTAAACATCAGTTAATTGTTTCTACATTTTTGTCCATGCCATCTATTTAGAAGAATGCATCTCATGACTATGAGATGGCATGACAGGTTCTTCTACAGATACACTTTTCTCTTCTATAAATTTGGACTAGATTAATGCATAAGTTTCTATAAATAATAATACAACGTTGTCTTTGTGGAAAAAATATATGGACAGATAAACATCAGTTAATTGTTTCTACATTTTTGTCCATGCCATCTACTTAAAGGAATGGACCTCATAACTATGAGATGGCATAACAGGTTCTTCTACAGATACACTTTCCTCTTCCATGAATTTGAACTAGATTAATGCATAAGTTTCTTTAATTAGTATTACAACGTTGTCTTTGTAGCAAAAATATATGGACAATTAAACATCAGTTAATTGTTTCTACATTTTTGTCCATGCCTTCTATTTAAATGAATGGACCTCATAACTATGAGATGGCATGACAGGTTCTTCTACAGATACACTTTTCTCTTCCATAAATTTGTACTAGATTAATGCATAAGTTTTTTATAAATAATAATACAACGTTGTCTTTGTGGAAAAAATATATGGACAAATAAACATTAGTTAATTAGTTTATTGGTAATAAAAAAGAAACAGTCTATGTTCGTCGTGTAAAAAGTGCGAAATTACTCTCGGAAGGATCGAATGGTAGAACCTTCGAGATATGAGCTATCCGTCGGTACGAAAGAACGCGAAACGAACATGAAGCACGTGACAAACCAGATCACAAGCAACATTTCCTGCGTAATTGATATTTCCGTTAATCCTGCCAATTAACTGGACTAACTGAAAGTCGGGAAAGCAATGAAACGTGTACGAATGGAAGCGGATCGGTTTTCATAACGCGCAGCTTCTCATTAGAATACGTCATTCACGTATAAACGGTTGAACGTTATCAGCGATCGAGCGGATGCGCGTAATGTTAACCTCAATTTTGCACGATTATTTTCTATTTGCACGCTGCTCGACACCGTACACCGACCGTGAAGAAACAAGCACTGCCAAGGGGATGTTGTTTTTCAATCACCTGCGCGCCTGCGCCCGTGTACCTGTTACGCGTTTCCTGTTCGGTTTATTTTACGAGGCTGAATCTCTGCCCCTCCACGTATTAGTTTCTTCTTGACGTTTCTTTTATTTCGCGGACAGCGTGAAAAATAGAGAGAAGGTTAAAAGGAACGAGAGAGATTAAGATCGTGATGCAATTTTCGGCGTGTCAGAGTGAGGCAATGATTCACGTTTCACCTTGTTTCCTGCAGCTGCGATTCGGATACGAATACGAGTACGAGATCGGCGGCCGATCAGAGCGCAATTAAAAATCGACCTCGAGGCGGCAGATAAGATCGAAACGAACGAAACACACCGCGTTACGACCAATGTATGTACCAAACACTTCGGTACATTTCTGACGATGGTGTGTGAACTCCATCAAAATGGCAACCTGATCGCCAAATGAACTGATAAAGAGGTTAATAAAATAATACGATTTTACAAAATCAACAAATTAGAAATTCCAATTCTATTCTACGTTATAACACGTACATTACATTATTTATCACTATTTTATTCCATTTATTACGTTACACTGTACCATCATAAATTTGCTATTTCGTACACGTCAGACGCGTCTTCCAACACAAGATATTAGACCGCGTAAAATTTCTTTGAATTTTCCGGTAGACTTAACAAGCATCCAATAATACGTTTATCGCTTCTGATTAGTTCAGTGTGGCTAAGTCAGGCAAACTGAGTTGTGGTACGATCGTAATTATTCGAGATTACGCTTTGGATCGCGGGAATATTCTATCGAATGGGGCGCAGGTGGCGCAGCCTCGCTTTTGTGAATCGAACATCGAGAGCGTCCACTTAATTCAAGCTGTTTTGCCTTTATTTTCGTGTACACACCGCAGCGGCGCGCGCGGTAGGTTCGCTAAACAGAGAAGCCTTGGCACACGCGCCGATATCTCTCCGTCTCTCTCGCTCCGGCTCCTTTCTCTTTCCCTTTCCCTTCATCCGAATATCCCTGTACGGAGCAAGCGGATTCGTTTCGAATCTAGAGAGGAAAAGACGGCGCCTCGATCGCGGGAAGATCGGAAGAGCGGTTCCTTTTGCCCTCTTTGGTCGATAATACGTTCGTATGGCGGTATAGGTTATTCCAAGAAACGAGTGACAAGCTTCTTTCGTATATTTTCGAAAAATACAACGTGTTCTCGTCGATGGATCGATGTTCTTGTTTCGTTCGTTTATTTCCTTGTGTTAGGAGTGTTCGAAATTTACTTTGCGTTGTGACTGATTTTCTGATTCAATTTGTAATTGTCTTTGGCTTCGAAATTTAATTTATGCTTGTATTTCTTAACTTAATTTTAAACAATTTCAAACAATTACATAATTATAAGCACACAATTATGAGTTATATATAAGATTCTGCCTTTGTTGCATCGTTTCAGTACAATACAATTACGTGTATCTTATGAATATACAAATATAAAATAATATTTACATGATCGTTTTATTGTAGCACAGTTGTCTCAGCGCTGTTAATCAGTAGATAATTAGTTAGTTGTTAGCTAGCAAGCTGCCACGGTTTACATACTTCTATAGGCGAATATAGGTTACGAGGAATCAAGTTTAGGTTATGTGTTGTACTTTCGAATTTGTCAGCAAAGTCGACGTTCGACGCTGTTGTCAGCGTCGCAATATTCATAGGGAATAAGATTCTGTTAATTATTATGGGAAATTTCTAAAATTTTTTGAAAAACTGAACTGTGCTATTAATGAGCATTGTGTGCATCAGAAATATATTAAAAAAATAATATGTTTAATATAGCACAGAGTAGTGTAGCTTACCTTAGCTAACTCTCCGGTGGATCCGCGGCTTTACTTTAAGCGAAATATTCACTTTCGCTAATTGTAAAATTAACCATCCGTTTAAATACATTTCTGAACTCCGCGAAATCTATACTTGCAGCAAATATCCTTTAATTTCTACTGACAAACCCAGCAAATTCTAAATTCCATATATCGTATTTTCTACATTTTCAAAAGCCAAAAGCAGGCACAGATTAGCCTACCTTTTGAAAGAGACGACGTCGCATATACGTCTGACAACAAATGTTTTTAAATTGACCATAGCGCGTCAATGCACCTTAGGTTCCCGCCAAGTGGATCCGCGGCTTAAGCCGATATCGGCCTCTAGAACTCGGAAGTGTCTAGGCAGCGTCTTCCTGGAACGACCTGTACCGAGGGCCAAGCGGCGCAAGCAGGCCGCGGCGTTAGGGCGACAAAGACAGACAGAGGACGAAGGCACGACCGTGTACGAGGGTCGACCGACTGCTTACATCTTCATTAGGCCCCCATGTCTCCGAGTGCGACGAAGAGGGTGTACAGTCGGCGGTTAGACGGAGACCGGCGCGCGGTGAAGAAGAAAACGATGATGAAGAGCGAGAGGAAGACGAAGAAGGGGCGAAGCATGGGGTCCATTGGCGAGAACGAAATGGAGAGAATCCGTAAGGCCGCAACGGGGATAAGAAAGTCAGAAGACCGTCGTCCAAAGACCCACCGGGAATCTGTTGTTGTTGCACCGACGGACGGACGGACGGACGAGAACGGCCGCGTAAACAGAGGATCTCATCTTCTATTTACTACGCGCGACTCCTCCAAGCTGCCTCCTGCTGGATCGCGAGCATCCACTTCTCGCTGGAACTTGCGCTTAACGCTAACCTTAGCAGGTCCGGTCATTTTCGAATTGTTGTCTCTTTCGTTCACCTAAGTTGATGTAAATTCTTATATCAAGAAAAATTGAGAAATCGATTAGTCGGACGATATACGAAGTTGGACGAAGTTAGGAAGTGACAGTGAACGTACAATACGAAATGAAATTTTGAAATATCTGACCAGGCCTGGTAAGCTTATTAGCGCCAGAGAATTGCTTCGGTGGAGCAATCTCGTGAGAGGAAATAACAGTTGAAATTTCCCTGTACGTCGTCAAGCGAGTGGAATTTAAACGAAGCCTATGTGTCATCCTCCGGCTGTTACAAATAGTACGTCGCTTTTGGGTATCCCGTGAATGCCTGCACCGACGCGTTCTGTACGTTTCCGCGCGTTTCAACTTCTGCCGAGCGCGTAAACATCCGCAGCACACGAGCAACGTTCGAGGCCTACGAATCTCGCTTCTCAACTGCAACCTACTCGCAGCGCTTCCTCTTTGATGCTGGTACGCGGTGGCAAAATCCGCGTCAGTGAATTTACCTTGTCGAAATAAAATTCAGTCGCTCGAACTAGAAAGCAATCGCAACGCGTCAAATTTCCAACACCAAAAAGAATTCGTCCGTAACGAGGACGCTTGGCTTGGGACGAGGTTTGTGCAAGTAGAAGAGGCGCGGGTTTATGCATGAAAAATCGCGCGATACAGGCGATAAGGTAATTCGGTATGGTAAAAAGCGTGGTGGCGAGGGAAAATGAGAACCGCTGGGATTGGATGGGGCTCGGTTCCGGTGAATGGTCGCGGTGGGTGGCCCGGTGGGCTCTGTGTGTGCGCCAAGCCAACCCAGCCAGCCAACCAGCGGTGGGCCTGCGTGCCTGAGCGATTGAGCCAAGTCTCAGCTCCTCCGTGAGCCTCAGAGAGCTAAGCCTGCTTCGAAGGGCCCCGTTCGTTTTCTTCTCTCGTCTTCCTCCTTCTCTGTACCGGCGCGACCCCTCGAAACTCCGTGAAGGAACCCACAGAGAAAGAGAGAAAAGAAGAGAAAGAAAAGAGAAGAGATGAGAGGAAGAGAGTGAGGAAAGGGGCCACGAGGGTTTCTACTACGCCAAGTAGCCTTAGCCCGGCTTCATCCGAGCCCTTGGCACCGTGCGGCCCGTCCTTTTTCCATCTTCGCGCCACGCCGCGTCTCTCTGTACTATCCATTCGATGAGCATCAACCCCGAAATTTTATCTGTACGACCTAGGATAATGAAGCCACCGTAGGATATGGTTTGGGGGCAGCGTTCGCGAGCAGTAGGTAATTAGGCGTATCGGCGGGACCTTTATTCCTCGGCCGGACCCACGGCCAGGTTTATCGTGGTCGTCGGCTTGCCATATAAATCAACTTTTATTGACTCCGGCTAAAACAGTGTTCTCGTGCACTTACAGCTTTATTGACTCGATGCTCGGCTATTGTTACCTGCTGGTGATCACGCCCCATTTATTGGGTTGGCAACTAAGTGATTGCGCATTTGTCAATACCACCTAATGACAAAATATGCAATCACTTAGTTGCCAACCCAATAGTTAACACTTTACTGACCGAGCGGTTCAACAACATACGCACGTCCGACCGGTAGCTGAGGCGCAGATTCTCGCTGGCGCCGACTCTGTTTCGGTTTAGACTCTCCAATACCATTCTTTTCGTTCATCGCGAATGATAAGTTTTTTAAATTGGTTTAAAACTGTGGGAGCTTACAAAGCAACGCAACTGACGCAACTGAACAACGTACCTTAGTACTAAATAACAAATTACTGCTCAAATAATGAGAAAGATTGTCGGCCGATTAATATCAGTTATCAGTCGGTAAGCGTAGGCGATAAAAAACAGATTAATTGGTTATCGGTCGGTAAAGTGTTAACGCGTATCGATGGGGCAGCGAGTTCGGTTAATCGTTCAAATTTCGGCTCGCAAAAATTTCTGTCTATTTGTTTTATTGTTCCGATCCTGGCTACGTTGTTCCACTTATTTTTCTCATTTTCCAATCCATACTGTTCCTGTCATCGACAGGACAGCAGTTTCTTCGATTTTCATTGCACGAGACAATCGTCATCGATAGATTCATTCGATCTTATGGTAACGATTTCTGTTAAATGGTAGGAGCAAGATCGAAAGGCGAAGTTTCGACGTGTGCGACGGTGTACCGTCGAAACGATCGGAAATTTCACTATCGATTCGTATGGTTAGCTCAGAAAAGTGCGATTATCTCGTGAAATTTAGCTTCCAGTCTTTTCAAGCTATTAATACGCCAAAACTGAATCGAGCTAAAACCAGCATCCAGCAAGCACGAGATATATATGTGCATGTGTGTGTGTGTGTGTGTACGGTCGCTAAATAAATCGTTCAAGGAAATGTCACCGAGCTTCTGGCTGGTTTCATCGCTGCTTCAGAGGGGAAAAACCGACACACCCTTGGCAAAGGGAAGCACGTGATTTTTGTATTTTCACACGCCATAAAGCTGTCCACACGTGCGTTTTCACGACGTTGACATACGTTCGATCTTGTTAACACTAGGAATGGCATCAGCTTCTAGAACGGAAGAATCCACTTTCCGGAACTTATCCGTAAAGTGTCAAGGGACAGCGTTTCGTAGAACGCTGATCCAGCGACAGATGTTGGCCCATAGGCGGTGCATTGTTCGATTCCACAAAAAGAAAATAGAATACGTTGGGTTCTCAACGACATTCACCTACTTTATCGTAGAGTGGACCACGCACGTTTACAGAAACTTCAAAGGATGCGAGAAGCTGCAAAGAGCACATAACGTGCGAAGATATGAGAAACGATCGAAACGAAGTATAGTAGAACTTCGATAATACGAAAGTACAATTTCAAACAAAAAAATTGTGCAATTTCCTTCGTGCAATGAAGTCAGCTGCCTGAAGATACGACTAGCGACATCTTAATGAAAAAAAACGAAATTACTTCCCGAACAAATCCCAAACGAAAAGTACAAATTAAATAATAAAAAGAAAAATAATCGTCGATTACTTTGGACATTTCGAAATGAAGTATAGTAAACTATAGGTTTGTGTGACAGAAAAGAAACGTTTCAAAATTTAATGAAGCATATCCGACTGTAAATTCGCGTCTTACATATAGTCGTATCTCGATACTTTGTCAATACCATCTATTGACAAAATCTGCAATTACTTAGTTACCAACCAATATAAAACTAGAATTTTCGTACGAAGCTTCCGTACGTCGAAATTTGTTTGTAGAATCTCCTCTGCTCGGAAATTTCGATACGTCGCAACCTCCATAGGTCGAAAGATGTTGGTTCTTGCTTTAACCTTCGAGTTACGGTAGATTTGACTATAGTTGTAACGTTTAATGGTTGAAGTAAATCTGTATGCAGGTTCCGCTTCTCTGGTTACGTCAGTGGAAACGTAGAATTGCATAAAAATGTTCAGTGTAATTGTACGATCACGATAAATGTCGTCATGATAATCGAGTGCATTTTGAGGTTCAGTTTCGTTCGAATTCGCAGACTCATTCGTATGATTTTCTGTTCGTACGATGCAGCTGAGCCTGCAAGAATTGCTTCACACGATAAATTCGTTTGATGAAACGTATTACACGGCTGCAACGAATATGATAATTGACAGTAACAGATTTTAGGATGCGTGATTGGTTCGCGTGACTTTAACCTATACGTTGTAGCGCCAGGCTTTCAAAAGTTTACTCTTAGCTGCATATAATACGCGTGCCTGTACTATGTAATTACAACAAATACGATAATCGAACGCAGTCAATTTCGTAACGCGTGAATGGTTCGCGTGATTTTTATGCAACGCCTGGTGCCAGCCATACGACGATGGCGTGCGAAAAATATAACAAGAGGTGCCACGCGAATACTACACGCGGCTGCACACGAAGGCACTCGGCTACTCATACGAGTCTCCCGTGAAGATAAGGGTCGCTCGGGAAGTTTCTGGAAGCCATTGCAGTTTTTAAGGAATTTGGTCGACGCCAAAAATCGTATTGAAAAGTTTCTCGCCGGAAAACCTGAGAAGGAAGGAGGAGAAATTCCACCCACGCGACTCGGTAAATGTACGTCGAATGGAAACGTATTGGCTTGGCAAATAAGTGATTGCGGCTTTTGTCGTTACCATAGTAATATTGCGCGCGCTATGCGAAACGTTTTGAAATCGCGTTCGGTCTGTACGATCGACGATACGCGCGCAGGCAATGGCCACGGAAGCTCGATTAGTTGAACGTACGGTGAAAGACGATCTGTTTTGCTCTGTGTGTGTTATCTGTGCAGTTTTTTTTGCCACTCGTGTTACACGACTCGTGGCATTTTTACGAACGTCTGCGAAATGTAGAAACCACAAACGCCACAAACGAGTCAGGTAGTTTCTAAGAATTGACGCAAGGCAATGATTACGAAAGAAGGGAGGAAAAATGCTGGCCAAAGGATGAATCCCATTCGGCTTATCCACACAGAGAGACCAACGGACGGCAGCATTTTCGACTAAGCGTTTCGCGGTTAGCGAAGAGAGCTGTGGTAGCCTTTTGGCTAGCAATATCGCGAAATTAACGTATAACCGGTAATTGGACGGAATATCCCTTTAACGATTTCACGATCGCGTCCTACCTTGTCCGGCTGTTAAGCCTCCTCGTTTGAAATTTAAGGAGGAGAAGTTAAGGAGGGCTGCCACCGTGGTTGCTTGTGCCGCTGCCGAAGCATTTAAGGACGAAGCACGAGAACCACGAAAAAGGGGGTGGGAGTGATCCGTCTGTTTCTCTCTTTGTCTCTCTCGCTCACTTTCTCGCTCTTGCTCGCTCTCGGTCGTTTCTGTTCGTTGCACGGAATCAAAGGGCCGCTCGTTGCACCTGTTCTCTCCCTCGTAGTTGTACGAGCCACGTTGCTTGGTGTTACGAGAGGAAAGGAACGAGCTGTCCGTGTTGTGCTCGCTCCGTCGTTTCTTCTTTCTTTTCTGCGTCTCCCTTTCCACTCTTTTCCCCTTTTTCTCCGGACCTTGGCCATACTGTTGATTCAAGGCACTGTCGGTCCGGTGGCCGCACTCTCCATTCCTGCTATTGGGGCGAGCATCGAATTATCGTTAAACATCGCTTCTTCCTTCTCGCCGACAGCAGATGAGACAAGGGGAGGACCGCTGCGTGCTGGTTTTGTCGCATGTGGCAGAAGCAGCCCGTTTTATTCTCCGGGCAACCGTCGCCTAATTATTTTCCAGTACGTGCAATTTCGAAGGCGCTCGTTAAATCGAGCTACAGCTACGGCCGGATCGTCCGTTTCCCGAGATTCCCGCGAATCCAATCGTCACGCTGATATACACCGCTCGTCCGCACTCGGACCGCGCGGCTACGGAACCTGAATACGCGATGCTAACCGCAAGCAAGTACTGTTACTTCTAACCGAGCTCGGTGGCAACGATTAGACCGAAGATTGTATCCGCTTACGGGGGAATTGAAAATTACGCAATTACGAAGTCGCAAAATCTACAGAGTTCATACTACGCGGGAAAATATGTGAAGTATGCGAAGCATATATTGGGTTGGCAACTAAGTGGTTGCGGATCTTCTCGTTACCACCTAATGGCAAGATCCGCAATCACTTAGTTGCCAACCCAATACGATAATAGTTGGAATATCTTGTAATTGAACGGACCTCTGCTCGCATACCTTCTTTTATAAAAGCATCAACAATTTGCGAAAATATCAGAAGCCCAGCAACGATGGTCCAGTAGAAGAATAAATAAAATAAATAAATAATATATATTTCAATTGCGAAATTGTATGGAGATTTTTGCCTCTTTGTGTGTCAGTTTGAGATTGCACACAGTTACGTCTACATTTAAACTGCTAACTTTGGTATTATGTGCTGTATTATATATTATATAATATACTACATATATAACGTATTACAATATGGCTGTTATGAAAGCACCAATAACGTGTGAAAATATCAGAAGTCAGCAACGATGGTCCAGTAGAAGAAGAAATAAAATAAATAAAAATAAAATAGATGAATAATGCATATTTCAATTGTAATAGAAGAAGATGTGGAAGTTTGAAATTATTCCAATTGTGTTTACATTTAAATCGTATCTCCTGTTAGCTTTGATACTATATTGTGTTGGCAACTAAGTGATTGTGGATTTTGCCACTAGGTGGCAAAATTGACAAAATCTGCAATCACTTAGTTGTCAACCCAATATGACTCAAAACTAAGGTTACGGATATATTTCTATCTTTTTCTTTTTTTTTTTTTGTATTTAATTAGAAAGTTTCCTAAGGGGGAAAGAAAGTCTAAATATCGACATCATCTTCAAGTGCTTGGATGTTGTGAAAGACGATGATTTCGAACTTGTGCTTGGCAGTGTACGTACAATCGTAGGTTGTCAGTGTCCACGTGTGATCACAGGCACCTGAACGGTCGTGCAATTGGTTTACTCGTTTGCAGTTTGGTATTACGAATTACTGGTTTACAAACCTGACATTCGCTCTCTCGTTTGAAACACGCTGACGTTGAACGAATAGCGGTACGTACGAGAGGTAAAAAATACGCCAAATGTAGAAATACGAAGCGTATTTTCGCAGCTCTCTGCCTCCCATCTTTACCTATCTGTGGTAATAAATAATTAACCTCAGTGTCGAGACTTTAAAAATCGGAAGATTACTAAAATTACTTTCGATCGTCACGGTGAAAATAATCTAAATTTCACGAATAATTACTAAGATATTTTCAAATTAATAATCTTGTATTAGAAAATACGCTTAGCCAACGTCTTAACACGACTTTGTTCGCCATCACGCAGCTGCGTTAACTGTGATAGATAGCACTTCGAAAACCACTTGAAATCGAACTTATTTAAAAAATATCTCAGAAATTATTCCTTTTGAATTCCACCTTTTTACGCAAAATTTGACGATTTATCCGAATTGGCGAAAAAATATTTAAACATTCCATGAGGATCCACGAGACATTCGAAAATTGAAGGCGACTGTAATATCTCGCTACGAAACTAAGGTAACAGAAAACGAATTAGAGCACCGTACGCTGCCCTAGATACCGTGCAACTTTTATTTGAAACATCTTCTCATACAACTGACGACTAACTTACGAGCTATTTTAAATGGTCGCGTTAGAAGACTCAAGCTGAACAAACAGAAAATTTGGTAGACTTACGTCGTCTTAATATACGAACGAAGCTAAGGCAGTTTTCTATAATATCTTCTACGGTATTCTGTAAACAGATAATACTTTCTCGATTCTCGTAAAAATACGCCAATGAGAAGCGATGGCAGATGGAAGACGAGTGGCGCGATGGAACTTCGTGGTACCGTCTCCGCTGTGCTGTGATCGCAATCGCCGCAACGCGACGATCTGTCGATGGGGCGCGCCACGTGGTCGATCTGCGATCGGCAAACAAACGGACAGAGCGTGCGTGGTTGTGTCGGTGGCGGCGACCCGACGCGTCGGCTGAATGAGACGGGGTGGACAAAGGCGAAACACGCGGCCATTCAAAGGTGCCCCGGAGGGACAGAGAGCAAAGTAGATTCTTACACGGTACGATCACGGTAGCCGGAAGGGCGCGGATAGACCGGGAACGCGATCTTGCCCCCGTGTGGCAGACAGGGACGGAGAAATAATTATAGAGACGCCCCGCCGATAAATCAAGATGCGCGTTTCCTCTCCCCTTCCTTCCTCTTCTTCCTTCTCTACCCTCGGTTGAATCACAGGCGCTCGGTATATTCTCCGCGCCTCTTTTCCCTTCCAAGCTTCTTCTCTCTTCCTCCTCCGCCTCTCAGTCTCCGTCTCCTTCCTTCTGCCTGCTTGCCTCCGTTAAGACGCATGTTTCGTGCTACGCAGAGTGTACAGAGAGAAAAAGAGAGAGAGAGAGAGAGAATAGTGTCTTTATTACGCTCGATGGTCCGCGCTGCATTCTACAGGCTGATTCATCTTGTTCGCGGAGCGCGTGCGCGCTAAGGCTGCGCGCTCGTTCACGTGGGCGGCACCAGGCACGGAGAGGGGAGGTCGAGAACTCGTTGTAAGTGATTCCGTTTATAAGGAAACGTTCGGCTATGAAACTCGCCTATGCTGTAAGATGGGCGATCCGCGGCGCGAGTACAGGTTGCCTCAGATCTATGGGTCCTCCGCATCTCGCAGCACGCATTTTCCGGCGTTTGTCATTTCGGTCGCGTCTCTCTTATGGCACTCACCATAGCGGGTATCAAATATCGCTTCGTCCTCGCAATAATCGTACAAATCGGCCGTGTGCACAGAAACGACCTGTAGCGCGCGTTGAAGCGTTCAAAGTACTCGATGCCCCGTCGATAAAGTGATTTGAGTAAATGATCCCCTGTGTACGTCGTCGGGTATCAATAACCGCTACAACACTGTTTGTTACGACCGTACGCGTGCCACAGTGCAACAATAAAAATGATCTGTACTACGTTTTCTCGAGTGCTGTCATTGTAAGTTGAAACTGGCCGATAGCTCGCTCGGTAAGAAGGTCGCTGCTATTGTTGTCCGTGAACAAATACGTAGCGGTTTTCGACATTCCACGCTGTTCGTAGCGCACCGGTAGGAAAGAAAAGAGAAAGAGGCAGGAGGAAAAGGTCGAACGTGCGCAATCAGGTTCCCTTCTACTTCGCGCTACCTTCATTACCGTGTTGGTCTTGTCCAGAGTTTTACGCTCAGGGAGTCTGTCCCTGTTACACAGGTCGGTAACGATGACCCTTTATTCCACCAAAGCTAAATCGTCTGCTTTCCTCGACCGTCTACGATCGTGTCCCTCCCCCCTGCCCCTCCTAGAACGGTATTACATAACGTCTCGTAACGACTTTCATTAACTTGCGTCACGATACGCGTGTATTATACAGTCTATAGATTGGAGGGTAGATAAATACGGGCAATTATTTCTGATTAATTATCCGGCGTTCGTTAGCCGGCGATAATTCAAACGACCGCACACGCCCGGAAACACATTTTTTGATGGAGATTTTATTACGGGTGAAAAAGAATTCTTTGTTGAGCGGAGTATACAGTGGGGGACAGAAGTTTCAGGCGACTCCATCTTTCTGACGGATTGTCGCGCTATATTATATTTATTATATATTATATTGTACATTATATTATTATTATTTATATTGCATCGATGGTGAAATTCGCACGGATAAAATTCTCTAATTCATTTCAACTAAAATTACAAGCCGGTAAAGCGTAAAATAAAAATTTTTGCTACTTGCACTTATACATTCACACTTAGCCTATGGAAGATAACTCGACGACCTACCCTCACCTTGTCTCCCTATCGTTTTCTATCTCCCTAACAAAACACACAATCACGTGAATACCAAAGATGCAAAGAATCAGAATAGAGTTGGACAGTAATTGATTATTTTTTAATCGATTTCTGTAGTCGATTATTTAATACAGTTGCAATAATAGTAATCGTCAATCAATCTATACGATCGTTAATAAATAAATCATAGTCACGAATAACTTGTGTAACTGGGGATCATTAATCAGTAATTTTTAAATCACTCAACGATTTATTTATATTTTATAATCACCTGTAACGTGTATTTGTACCTTTTGAAAATTGTACAACACGGCTGACCGCGCATGTTTATCAAGTTTTTTTTACATAATTCTGATTGGCTAGTACTGTACGATTCGGTGGAACTGAAATATTCATGGTGTTGCTATTACAGGAAACCTACGGAGTAAATCGTAATCAGAAACGTGATGATTAATGGGATGATTGTTGATTAGTAAATTAGTCATGACCATTGATTGCAACAACTTTTGATTCTGTCTTTGTTCATTAATCATTATTAAATAATCAGCAATCTAATCAGCAATAATCAGTAGATAAATTTTCTTCCTCGTTATAATTATATATAATTATATTTGTCAAATATATTTATATTAATCAATTTCACAATTTTGTTAATATATTAATTATATAATATACTAATATATTAATTCAATCAATTTCTAATAATATATAATATACATTAATCAATTTTTCAATTTTTGTTAATATATTATATAATTAATATAATATAAATCAATTTCATCAATTAATCATTCATTGATATAATAACAGAAATTTTTATAGATAATTATTAATTTTTAATATTAATTATATAATATATTAACAAAAATTGAGAAATTGATTAATATTGTATTATATATTATTAGAAATTGTATATTAGAAATTGATTGAGTTAATATATTAGTATATTACTATACTACAATTTTCTTTAATATACTAATTATATAATATATTTAAAAGATTGAGAAAATGATTAATATTACATTATATATTATTAGAAATTGTATATTAGAAATTGATTAATATATATCATATATTAGAAATTGATCGAATTAGTATATTAGTATATTACTATATTACAATGTTTTTTAATATATTAATTATATAATATATTAACAATAATTGAGAAATTGATTAATATATATTATATATTAGAAATTGATCGAATTAATATATTAGTATATTACTATATTACAATGTTCTTTAATATATTAATTATATAATATATTTAAAAAATTGAGAAATTGATTGATATTATATTATATATTATTAGAAATTGTATAATACAAATTGATTGAATTAATATAATTATAATTAATATATTAATTATATAATATATTAACAATAATTGAGAAATTGATTAATATATATTATATATTAGAAATTTATCGAATTTTTATATTAGTATATTACTATATTACAATTTTCTTTAATATATATTAATTATGTAATATATTAACAAAAAGATAAAGTAGGAATTTACATAAAATCGCATGAACAGAAGGAATGTACAATTGGAAATTAAATTCTGACACCAGTCACTTGACTTAACATCAATTAATCGAATTACGTTCCGCCCAACTCTGGTTACCAGAGTGTGCGAGAGAGAAAAGATCTAACAGATTCCAATCCATGCTGTAAATTCGAGATGTTCGAAATTCCATAGGAATAGGAAGGAAGGCCACGCGGTCACGCGTCGTTTCTTCACGCCACCCTCATTATTGCTCGTCCTTCGAGCTTTACGATCACGGGATATTCGTCCCTGTCCCTCAGATTAGTCACGATGAGGCCTCTGCTATCCTCGTTCGCCTCCGCTTCGTACACCCCTGAATATCGACTCTAAAGACCGCCCGTCGTCTCCTCAGCCAGCTGACTTCTCGTTCACTCGCATTTCGTACGTGATGATGTAATCTGGAACACATCGAATCGTCCCAAATCAAGTTGTTAAAAAATGGCCATTTTTGGACCTTCTTGCGAAGGAAGAATTTTTGCAGCACATTTAAGAGCGTTTCTCTTCAATAAAAATTGCTAACATTTATTCAATGTGCGACGACTAAGTCGTAGAAAAATTCGAAATTACAAGGATGAAAAATGGCAACGATGGTGGTGAATGTTGCTCGTGCGTAACACACGTAATCTTCGTGTTCCTCGGATACTGTTCTTTCTGATCCTATCGATATTTATAAACGCGGACAGTGTCGCCGTTTGCTTCTTGTCATGAGTTTTATCTTATTTCCACGGTGTCGGCATTTCCAATGGTTTCATAAATAAGGATAAGACTATCGCCTTTTAAGAATCGTTTTATCAGCGTAACACGTGTTGAAAATGTTGATCGTGTTGCCGCGTATACGCAGCTATACTCGTCCGATTGAATTATTAGCAACACGAGTAGAAAGAGAAGTCGGATACCTCGGAATTTATAATTAGCATACGGGCACCTGGTGGATTTTCAAATTTATTTTTCTCGGAAACGAAGCCTCGAACGGAAAAATGTTATTCTTCTTTTTCCACTTGTTTCTTCATTTAGAATCACCACCCAAACGCTTGTACCATGCTTTCGGGGACATTTTGTATATGAACACTAATAAAATCAAAATCTGTTACTGGGGAATATTACGTTCGGATGTTTACATGTTACACTATTTTATTATTTCCTGATATTATTAATATATTTAATGATATGATTATTATATGAATAGACTAGGTTACTGTAATAATATTATAAAATATGTACGTATTTGAAACAGAAAAAATTCATTATTGAAAAATATTACGTTCGAATGGTATTCGACATTCTGATATTTACATATTATATTATTTCATTATTTTCTGATATTACTAATATATTTAACGATATATATTATTTTAGAATATAATATTTTAGAATAGATTATATAAATGGACTATGTAACAGTACTAATATTATAAAATATTTATTTTATAATATTGTGTTATTATTTTAATAATATAATTAATATTATATTATATTATAATTAATATTATATTATTAAATATATATTTTTTATAAATATTTGAAACAGAAAAAATTCTCTACTGGGGAATATTACGTTCGAATAGTATTCGACATACTGATATTTACATATTATATTATTTCATTATTTTCTGATATTACTAATATATATAACGATAAATATTATTTTAGAATATAATATTTTAGAACAGATTATATAAATGAACTATGTAACAATACTAGTATTATAAAATATTTATTTTATAATATTATGTTATTATTTTATTATTATAATTAATATTAAATTACTAAATGCATATTATATTTTTTATTAATATTTGAAACAGGAAAAATCCGTCACTGAGGAATATTACATACAATTTGTACGAATGGTACAACATTCTGATGTTTACATACTACAATATATTATTATTTCTTTATATTACTAATATATTTAATGATATATTATATGAATGGACTACGTTACAGTACTAACATTATAAAATATTTACTTTACAATATTACATTATTATTTTATTATTATAATTAACATTATATTATTAAATATATATTATATTTTTTTATAAATATTTAAAACAGGAAAAATTCATTATTGGAAAATATTACGTTCGAATGGTATTTAACATTCTGATATTTACATATTATACTATTTTATTATTTCTTCATATTACTAATATACAGGTCTATCAAATAAATTGACTATATTATACATATACACAGTACTAATATTACATTATATTACCATAGACTTGTACGTTTTCTGATATTATATGGATAATATTTACCGATATTTACTGTATCTAACATAGCATTCGATTAGAGGGAAGGGGGCTATTGTTTTACTATATCGAATTAATACATCGAATTTCCATAATTTTAAAATAGTTCGACTAACTTTTCTCCGAGCTGCGGTTCCAAACATTCAACATGGACGATCTTATAACGGCGTTGCATGATCGTGGATGGTTGAGAACCGTCTTGATAGCGGGCAACACGGGTGGTCTCCGGAGGCCGCGCCGTGGCGGAACGAGCAAATACGCCGTCGGCATTTTTGACGGTGAAATCCGACTAGGTGGGGTCCCGACGTACCCCGTGTCAGACGTCATTCTCGTGCCCTTCCCGCGTTGCTTTCCGATGAATACGCGTATCCTTGGTTCATGCGAGACACGGAACCCGGGACACCCACCTCTTAGTCCGGTCTTCTGAATGGTTTTGTGGCTCGGCCTGTCAGTTTCGAGTCTTGAGTCATCCGATATATTAGGAGCCTTGGAATGTATGAATTTGATGGTCTTTCTATTTTTTATTTTGAAAAACGTTCATTGATAGTTTAATGGAATGTAGGATTTTCTATGCTCGATGTTGCGTTCGCTGTTCGAATGGCTTGAAACGAAATATCCGATACGGGTCGTGTTTCGTTTCTTGTAATTGTGTACGGCGTGTTTAGTAACATAATATGGAAAGACACGATAATGCTTTTGTTGCGAACGAAATTATCTTTGAAATTTGTTCTTTTTAACCACTTATGTGTAGTTGTATTATTCGTTATGTTATATGTAAATAAATGAATGTATATTATTTTAAATATAAATATAAAAAATAAATTTAAACGTAAGTAACATTAAAATGAATACTTGTTTATGTTATTTATACATTTATGTATATTATCATATTTACATATATTCATATGTATTCATATCAAAATATAAATATTTATTCATTATAAAATGAATACATGTTATTATATGTTGTTTATGCATTTATACATATATTCATATAAAACTATAAATATGTAATCATCATTAAATGAATACATAATAACATGAATACATATTATTATATATTAAATAACATTAAAATGAATACATGTTTATATTATAAACATTTATTATACATTTATGTGTATTATCATATTTACATATATCCATACGTATTCATATCAAAATATAAATATTTATTCATCATAAAATGAATACATGTTATTATATGTTATTTATGCATTTATACATATATTCATATAAAACTATAAATATTTAAACGTCATTAAATGAATACATAATAACATGTAAAATGAATACATATTATTATATATTAAATAACATTAAAATGAATACATGTTTATATTATTTATACTTTTATGTATATTATCATATTTACATATATTCATATGTATTCATATCAAAATATAAATATTTATTCATCATAAAATGAATACATAATAACATGTAAAATGAATACATGTTATTATATGTTGTTTATGCATTTATACATATATTCATATAAAACTATAAATATTTAATCATCATTAAATGAATACATAATAACATGTAGAATGAATACATATTATTATATATTAAGTAACATTAAAATGAATACATGTGTATATTATTTATACATTTAAGTATAGTATCATATGTACATATATTCATATGTATTCATATCAAAATATAAATATTTATTCATTATAAAATGAATACATAATAATATGTAAAATGAATACATGTTGTTATATGTTGTTTATGAATTTATACATATATTCATATAAAACTATAAATATGTAATCATCATTAAATGAATACATAATAACATGTAAAATGAATACATACTATTATATATTATTTGTGTATTTATATATATTATTATTTTTCATCATTTATTGTCATTCACATATACCATCATTTTTCCATATATTTATATGTATTCACTTTACATACATATTATTATATATTTGTTTATTTCTCATTTAAAAAGTTTTGCACATTATATTATAAAAGCAAAGATGGAAATAAAATCTTTCATGATATAATCAATTGAATTTACAAATAAGCGCTTCCTTATTTGTTTAACTTTCCTCAATCTTGAATATGGTAATATTGTGGCTTCTTTGGAAGCAGAGAAAATATGCTTCTATTAGCAGTAATTATCGATATGAAAATCTTTGCTCAGTCGAAGGAAACACGAACATAAAGGGATTGAGGAAACTGATTTCGTAATGGATTTAGAGGGGGCGTGTTTTGTTTTATGGAACCGGTTTTAATGAAACCGATTTGCTTTTCGTTAATGAGCAATTTGTTCGCCTCTGCTGGAGAAATCAACTAAAATGATTGTATAAGAAACATGAGACTCAGCAGGTGGATAGTAAATAACTATACAGTGTCGTTTCATTTAATGAATGTTTATAGTTCATTTATTTGTTATTTTAGGAACTTATTAAAAATCTAATGTATATATTATAGCCTTGCCAGTTGAACAGATGTATAACATAATGCTATTGGATTTAATTAACGTTTGCAATTAATCTATATACATGTACAACATACAGAGAAGTTAGAGAAGAAAAATTTAATATAACGTCAATAGTAATATCTTATTTGGAAGATTTCATTTTGAGTTGCAGCTTTTGTTTCAATCCTTTTTCCAATTTGCAGCCTGCAGTACTAATTCATTTCTTGAAAAAAAGTTTCATTATTCACATTCAGAATTAATAATATACAATTAATAATAATATAACAATTAATAAAATAATGTACAATTATTTAGGAATATACATATAAAATTTAACACAAATATTACAAACAAAGTTTGTTAGATTTAGTTGTATTTGCCTTATATATATATAATTATAATTTAATTAACTGTATTAACTTATATAATTATAATTGTATTAACTGATGCTATTGCTTTCAGATTTATAAAATCTTTTTTCCTGACATTTTTCTATGCTATATATATATATATATAAATATATAAAAATAATATATAAACTCTATATAAAAATAATAATAAACTATATATAAGAATATAAAAATATATAAACTATATATAAAAATAATAAACTCTCTCTCTATATATATATATACTAAACTACATAAAATATATAAACTACATATAAAAATAATAATAAACTACATATATATAATATAGTTATATATTATTATATATAACTATATAGGTTATATATTCTTATATATAGTTTATTAGTATTACTTACATAACTATATATATATACAAAACTGATATAACTGAGCCTAACAAACTTCTTCTACTGCTAACTAAACTACTACTAAACTAAACTGCATTCTATTTCTATACATACAAGATACAAATAACAATTTTAAATGGATGAACGATGCGGTATAATTCCAATGCAGTTTCTACACTTTGACCAGTGAGAAGCTACAAATATCTAATAAATATCGTTTAATAATAAAATAGTATAAATTACGTTTTAAATATGTGCAATTTACAAACAAACAATCTGTCCAATTGCAAAGCAGAGAATAATTAGCACGAAACGTTCCGTATTACGATTAATACATTTAAACGATGCGGACAGTGAACGTGTAATGACTCGTTTCGACAAGATCGATGGGGTTGTCGTGTACGTGACAGCAAGGGCGACGGTTGCGACCCATAACAGAGCTATTTCCATGTCTTCTTCGGCGAACGCTTTCATTGGTACCCTGCCAGAAATTTTTCCCGGTAGGTATATATCCGTAAAGCTATAGAAACGTGTGTTACGACACCGGGCCAGTTCTCGATGTTTCTCTTCGAGGAATCGTCCCGAGCATAAACATTACCAGGCCGTCGAAAGCTTAAAGTGGCACGAGTCGCGAATAAAGCAACCGGCCAATCCCCCTGATGGTTTGCCTCGTGACTCTGGCCAGCCGCGGTTCTAGCCAACTGAAAAGGGTCCAGGTAGTGAGTTCGCCCTTTGAAGAAAGACAACTGCGTTCCAAACCTGTATTTTAGACGCGGCGTTCTTTGACGAATTACCAGAAATTACCAGAAACTATCGTACCAACTAAATACACCCGTGGAAACGCCGGAATAGGCTGTATATTTTCTTTTCTTTTCTCTTCCTTTGGTCTTCATTTTTTCTCTCCTTTTCTTTTTAGTATGGGGAATAACGTAGAAATGCGTCGGTAAGAATAAGAATTTTTAAAACGTACGATACTTGACTGTTTAGTCTGGGACACTTAACTCCTTTATTCTGTTTTGCCCTTGGATGGTCAAACAGAAATATTGGGTTGGCAACTAAGCGATTGCGGATTCTATTGTTAGATGGTATTGACAAAATCCGCAAGGACTTAGTTATCAACCCAATAACAATGGATAGCACAATGACGAAAGGGAAGCAAACAAAGATTCGTTTTATCTGTTAAGCAGTAGTTACGTACGTGAACATTATTTTGTAAATTTTATGCGCGTCCTTATATTATGTGCATTCTGTAAATGTTTCGATATATGTGTTATATATTAGTCACTGTGTTTTATGAAGAATCTTAGCATACATTTAAAGTGAAAAAGAACCTAAAAATATACAGATGGTATAAATATAAGGAATAAACATAAGTATAACAATAATACAAATATAAATTAATAATAAATATAAGGTAAGAAAAAACATAAAAATAAAATATCTACCTAAGCGGTAAATAAATCGTGCAGTTAAAATATCGTAAGGGTCGTTGGAAGAAATCGGCGAGATTATTTTACGCGAATTAGCATGATGGCCCTTGCATTTGTCAACGATCTGATAAATAAAATTTTATTAATTAGCCCGGGTTTCAAAAGATTCTTCTTGCACATGTATCTCGTTAGACAATTTTCTCTGATTGAGATTCACGTGACGTGTATGGTATTTTTTGATGGTAGAAGGCGGAAGGTTGCAGAAAGAGTTAACCTATACCTCGGAAGCATTGGGCGAAGCAGCCGCCTCGACACATCAGCTGGTGATTCAAACACCGAGGCATCCCGGGGCGAATATCTTGCACCCTGCCGCACTCAAGGAACACTTAGAAATCCTGAAGGCGGCTACGCAGGTCACCGTACACCTGTTCGACACGTAAGTTCATTTTTTATTTTATTCCCTTTTTCTTTCTCTTACTCTTTTCTCTTGTTCGCTCCACCGTTTCGCCAGACACGTGGAAATGTGTACGAAGTTGGCGGAGAAGGGCCACGAATTTTCATCTGAATCTACATCGGATGATAACTGTGCCGTGCTGTATACAGGAAAATTAAGAATTCAGATGTCATACGAGGAATTTTTGAATTTGTATATCGAATGAAATTTTCTTATAACATGTAAGGCGAGTGATTTCGAATTTTACTGAATTATAAGACATAAATCAATGGCATACTCTTAAAGATAGGAATTTTTCGTATATACATATATATTATATACTATATATAATACTAATAATAAATACTATAATATTATAGTAATATTGTAAAATGTAAAATGTATATTTATATAATATATTTTATAATATTGCAATACAGTATTTACAAGATTGTAAAATGTATATTTATATAGTATATTTTACAATATATAGTATATACAGTATATATAGTATACTTTACAATATTGTAAACATTGTATTGTAACATTGTAAAATATAAAATGTATATATATAGTATATTTTACAATATTGTAAATATTGTATTGCAACATTGTAAAATATAAAATGTATATATATCTAGCACATTTTTCAATATATAGTATATATAGTATACTTTATAATATTGTAAACATTGTATTGTGATATTGTAAAATGTAAAGTGTATATATATAGTATATTTTACAATCTTGTAAATACTATATTGCAATATTGTAAAATGTATATATATAGTATATTTTACAATATTATAAATATTGTATTGTAATATTGTAAAATGTAAAATGCATATATATCTAGTACATTTTACAATATATATTATATATAGTATACTTTACAATATTGTAAACATTGTATTGTAATATTGTACAATATAAAATATATATATATATATATATATATATATATATATATATATGTGGTGTGTTTTACAATATTGTAAATATTGTATTGTAATATGATAAAATGTAAAATGTATATATATAGTATATTTTACAATCTTGTAAATACTGTATTGCAATATTATAAAATGTATATATGTAGTATATTGTACAATATTGTAAATATTGTACTGTAATATTGTAAAATGTAAAATGCATATATATCTAGTACATTTTACAATATATAGTATATGTAATATATTATACAATATTGTAAAATATGAAATTTATACATATATATATTACTTACAATTAGCATTTTTCTTGAAATAGAGGAATCTTCTTAGTCTTTATTGATATACAAGAATCTTTTCAGTCTTTCTTCTACAATCTATGTTTAGTGCATGCTAAATATATTGTATATAGTACATTTTACAATATCACTTACAATTAGTTTCTCTTCTTTTTTTTTTTTTACTACATTGGAAGATTCTTCTTGTAGTCTTTCTACTAATATGCCAGAATCTGTTTCCAGTCTTTCTTATCAACTTGAAAGAAAGTTTCTCATCTCTGAGACTCATATGCCCTGAATTTTCTATTATTTTTTTTTTATTATTTCCTATTATTTCTTTTATTTTATCCGTAACTTCACTTGTTCCAAATTCCATTTGTTTCCATCTCCAGAATTTCTTCCCATTCCAAACTATCCTGCGGGGAGGAAGCAGAAGTTAACTCTCCATCAAGTTATTAAAACTCGTACTATAATTTCATGGTTATAGAACGAGTTTCTGGTTAAGAGTACAGCACAGTTGTAACACGTTGATCGTTTAATTAATAATATACGATGCGTAACGATGGTTTACATTATCCTCTGAGAAAAAAAAAAAAGAATAAAAGAAAACTAACGAATATATAAAAATTAAAAGTTGATTTGCTTGGAAATAAAACGTGAATATGTAAATACCGCACGATTTGCCTACTTTCCAAAGACTTCGTAGACACCCTGTGAGTGGCGAGGAGACAGCGAAGAACAACGATTGCCATCGTTTCGAGTTGTTCGCAAGAGTCGATTCCTCGCCGCTGTTATCGGCGAGACGGTGGTTAAAGGGATGCAAAACTTGTTGTATTCATGAATGCATGCTTTCTGTGTCGTTTGCAGCGAGTGGAGGCTGAAAGACATGTGTTACGCGCTGAACATACCCAACTTCGACATGCACTACATCGACCAGGTAATTTAGAGCTACCACTTTATCTAGATATAAGTAGATACGCGATGTCACGTTCGTGTTCGTTGGCTGTTCAACTGTTCAGGTATTCGACGCGTGAACCACTCTATCGCGTTATCGTGCGTGCACTGTGACTCTTTCGATTTCTCATTAGGAAATTCTGAAACTAGCGATGGCTACGATGGCTACGAGACGAAGAGTAAGCTCGAGGAGCAGGCATTGCTTTCCTCATTTATTCATTTAGACTTTTTCTTTGTACTAGATGCAAGGAAACGTTGTTTAAGATATTATAAATATTACGGTATAATAATATAATATTATATATTACAATATAATAATATTGCAATATTATGACGATAAAATATTATTATATTATATAATATATGTATAATATTATTATATTATTACACATTGCAATATTATGACACAATTTGGTGTCAATTATATGATTTCAATTCATTGTAATCACTTGCTGTGTTCTGGATTTTTTCTTTCCATTAGATGCATGGAAATTTTGTTTAAAATATTGCAAATGTTACGGTATAATAATATAATATATGTTATAATATAATTAATATTACAATATTATGAAACTTATGAATATTATTTTATTTAAACTTATGAATATTATTATGAATATTACACATTACAATATTATGACAAATGCAGTAGTACCATCATCTTCAATCATTAACTGAATCATTTGGTGCCAATTATATGACTTTGATTCATCATACAATCACTTGCTGTTCTATGGATTTTTTTCTTTACATTAGATGCAAGGGAAAGTTATTTAAAGTATTGCAAATATTACAGTATAATAATATAATGTTATATATGACAATATATTAATATTGCAATATTATGGTGATATTATATTACTACATATTACAATATTATGACAAACACAGTAGTACCATCATCTTCAATCATTAACTGAATCATTTGGTGCCAATTATATGACTTTGATTCATCATACAATCACTTACTGTTCTATGGATTTTTTCTTTACATTAGATGCAAGGAAAAGTTATTCAAAGTATTGTAAATATTACAGTATAATAATACATTGTTATATATGACAATATATTAATATTGCAATATTATGGTGATATTATATTATTACACATTACAATATTATGACAAACACAGTAGTACCATCATCTTCAATCATTAACTGAATCATTTGGTGCCAATTATATGACTTTGATTCATCATACAATCACTTGCTGTTCTATGGATTTCTTCTTGACATTAGATGCAAGGGAAAGTTATTTAAAGTATTGCAAATATTACAGTATAATAATACAATGTTATATATGACAATATATTAATATTGCAATATTATGGTGATATTATATTATTACACATTACAATATTATGACAAACACAGTAGTACCATCATCTTCAATCATTAACTGAATCATTTGGTGCCAATTATATGACTTGGACCCATCGTAAAATCACTTGCTGTTTTATGTGATTCCTTACAATGAATTTACGATTCAAGTGAGCCATTTATTGCCAGGCAAACTAAAATATTTACTCACGATTTTATATTATGAAATAAACTTAGCATTTATGTCGAATATCAAAATGGTAATCGCGCGGAAAAACAATTTTATTGAATTTCGAGTACGTTGAAGGGGGGGGCGGGAGACGACCAAATGTTTTAACAAAAAGAAAATGATACTTTACATTTACTACAATTTAAGAGTTTGACTTGATTAAAAATGTGTTTGACGAAAAGAAAATGCCACTTGTTACATTACATTTACTTTGATACAAGACATTAAAAATGAAATTGTATGTGCATTTGTACAGAATTGCTATCCTAATAGCGGTAAGGCATGGTTAGATTAGGTATGGTTAGGTTAGATTAAGTTATATGAGATCAGGTTAAGTTAGGTTAGGTTAGATTAGGTTAGATTCAATGGGTGGCTGAAAAGATCTAACCTAACTTAACTTTTGACCCACGATCGTTCCACGCCTCTGACAAAGTGTATGTTACTCAAGACCCTCTTCAATATATCTCAAGGTCAAAATCATTAGAGTCAAGGCTGTTGAAATTACGTAATGTCAAAAGTACATCGTAATAACTAAACTGCAGACTTTTATGCATTTTTGCCAAATTTAAAGGTACAGATACAAAATATTCGAAGTATAGTATCTGTTACGATATTTAACCCTTGTTGGTCCCTCATTTTTCCAATTGAACGTGTCTTTCGTACGTCAGGTTCACACAATGGCAAAACATCGATGAAATGAAAAGATAAATAATTCATGTTGCTCTTCATGTAGTTCGCATACACTTCATCGCGCGTCAAAGTCAACAAGTTGCAGGAAATTTGTCTATAAATGGTCAAACGACACAATCCTTTACCAGAAAAATGTGCAAAATTGACACGAGGGACTGGCGAGAATCAGACGACGAAACAAATCTCCGTTTAAGTTTCGTTTCCCTAATTATGTTCATAAGAAACTGAATTTGCATAAATATCCGCAGTCTAATCGCAACGATCAGTTTTGCCTGATTAAGCAAGCGTACAGTCGCTTATTAATATTAAAATTAAGCATATTAGTAATACTTAGAATCTGTGTAAAATCATGGTAAACCAAATTCTCATGGTAATCTGTGTAAATTCATGGTAAAATCCTACTGATGATTCTCGTAGTCATCATCAATAATCTTTAGAAATAGCTTGTGAGCTCAAACCCACGACAAAAGGAAGAGAACAAAATCCCCGTAGATTCCATTTCTAAAAATATGATATATTTGAATAGTTGAATATATTATATATTGTATTTTATATCTATTATATATTATTATGTTATATTATATAAATATATAAATAAGTATATTTAAATATTATTTAAATATAAATATACAGTATAATATATAGTATAATATATAATTTAATATATAATATAATATAATATAATATAATATAAAGTAATGTAATGTAATGTAATGTAATGTATTGTAATGTAATGTAATGTAATGTAATGTAATGTAATGTATTGTAATGTAATGTAATGTAATGCAATGCAATGTAATGCAATGTAATGCAATGTAATGCAATGTAATGTAATGTAATGTAATGTAATGTAATGTAATGTAATATAATAGAATAGAATATAATACAATACAATACAATACAATACAATATAATACAATACAATACAATACAACACAATATAATACAATATATTATAATATAATACAATACAATATAATACAATACAATACAATATAATACAATATAATATAATACATAATTTAATATAATTTAATGTAATTAAATATTTAAACTTAAATATGAATTTAAATATAATAATTTATATTATATTTATAATTCTACATATGTATAGAATACATGTGTTCATACGTGTTCATGAAGAAACGTTTCCCTTGTAATCTAGCAACAACACGAAGGAAGGCGACGCGTAGCGTAAACGAATCGAAAGATTCTCACAGTTTAGTTTAATAGGAAAAGAATAAAGGAAAATCGTGGCCATCGCTAGGCGTAGCACGTATCCGCGGCGGATCTGTTCGTTTGTGTCCTGGAGTCCAGTCACCATGTCGCAGCGTCGTTCCCCAACGACTCACGTACAGTCGTAAACGTCGAAAATTGAATACGACGCTTGAAAAGCCGAACAAACGTTGCGCCGGTTTGCACGTACAAAGTCGCACGCTCGTTCCCGCGCGCTCACGCGTGCTACATCGTTTCTTGCGCGCCGCTAACGAGCGGACGCGTTAGACGCGTTTCGAGCGGCTGGGAAAAGGGAAAAGCACGAAATTACCTCAGCGTGAGAGACGCCGCGACGTCGAACGCGCCGCTTCCGCGATTTTACCAGCGCCAGTTTCACCGCACCGCACTCTGCTCTCCGTTTAATGCTCTAATTTTCTTTTTTCCATCGTCAGTCGGAGAACGACCGATTTTCATCGCGGCTTCGTTCCTCTCGACTCGGCAGCTTCCAGCAATTCGGCGAGTTCGTTCGCGAGAAAATTGAGGACAAGTTTTGTTAACATGTATTTTGTTGGCCTTTTCTTCCTTTTTTTTTTTTTTTTTTTTTGTGGGATTAACTATGCCGCGTTGCCTTGATCCTTTCAAGTCCAATGTCATTTTTAACGCGTTTCTGAATTTCGAGAAAAGTACGAAAGAATGTTGGTCGATACATGTAATTCTCTTCTCTTCTCTTCTGTTTGTGTTGAAGTATTTCTTCGCATCAACGTTACAAATATTTTTACAGTGGAGCTTTTCAAAGTAGCAGTTAAGGAGGAGACAAAACTGTTCGAATAATGGAATTTTCGGATAATGGATAATAGGAAGATAATGGAACAATAGAAATACAGATTAAGATTGATCGGTAGTTCCTTTAAATATTTATGGATGCCATATATATTTCTTTCAACACAATTTCTTCTTGCACTTCCAAAAATCAAATTTTTTTTGAGTGTCTCGAATGCCTCGATATGAAAAAGCGCCTCTTCTTTTACCATTAGACTGCAGATTTTCATGCAGTTAAACCGTGTCCAAATATCCAGCTTTTATAGGAATTGCAAGAAATACGTGTATCGTATACGCACAGAAAAATTTCAATGAAAAAGAAAGAAAGAAATTGAAGGATCGAATATGAGAATTCTAGGGATTGCGGATTTTTATGCGATTAAATCGTGTCCAAATATTCAACAAAATTCGCTACGTGTACGTAGACTTTTGTAACCGCCTGTAGTTCGAAAGAAACTCCGAAGATCAACCAACATCCGCGCGATTCATTATGTTTCAATCTCGAAGTTTCTGTTGAATGATAGATGTTCCGGTATGCAGGAATTGCCTGAAGTAACAACCAACTAAATCACACGGCGGTCTCCTGTATCTCAGACAAACAGGAATATTATTATCCCAGCGCTTATGTACAGGATGTTTCACTTTTAAAGCGACCGCATCCTCTTATTCCTGTTCACTGGATCTCATCGATTTACAATCGCAAGACAAGATTGCTGTTTACACGAATAACCTAATTGAAACTATATATATTAATTGTGTATAAAATATATTTATAGAGCTATGCATTCGTGTAATTCGTAAAGTTCTAGGAGATTTAACTGTGCGAAGTTTTTATTTTATGGTTCGAATTAATTCAGGTTTGTATCCTGTACGTATGCAACCGAGACGAATACCTGTGTCTATCTGGTTGCCCTGTCGCAGGCACTTTTCTTCGCCAAAATTGCTTTCCTGATTTTAGGTACAGATTTCGGGTTTGAAGAGTAGTTTTTTGGTAATATTCGAATGACAAATTATTTGGGCTATTGATACTTTTATATCTGACATAAAAATGTTCGATACTGGAATTTTAGACGAATAGAAGTTGACGCGTAAACCGAGATTTTGTAGATTTTGGACAGAATTTCGAATTGTCTTTGTTCTGTCACTTTATAAGTCAATTACAATGGTTTGAAAAGATGGTTGGACAGAAATAAGAAACGCGAAAATGCACGACGTAAACGAGTCATTATCAAGGACACAGACATATACAGTTACGCACAGTATCCGCTGCAATTAACACGAAAGACTGGTGATAAATAGACAGCGGATGTTTGTGCATTTTTCGGAAATTTAAGATTCCAAAAATCTACATAGTGCGTGTAACATGCAAAAGTGTATACAATATTTAAAATACAACACTTACTATGATGTTCGATACACGAGACAAATTCCTATTTACGTAACGTTTCTTCAAGTGTGTTCACAAAAATATAGAACTGTTTTAAATTTATCATTCGCGTGTAAGCGCTAGATCGATTCTTAACTAAACACGTTCGAACTCTGTTTTCTTGAAAATAAAGTCTTAAACGAAAAAATTGTTTATTTTACATCTTTTACTTACTTTCGCTTCTACGATAATATCTTATCGATCGTCTACTTGTACCAGTCGGTAATTAACCATAGGGTATATAACCTCTATATAGATTTTCAAATTGGTTTCAAATTTCACCGTGTCACGTTACAGTGTCAATAAACCGCGAAACGTTTTATAGAGTACGTGCTCGTACGTATACGAGTCGAAGAGCTGTCACGAATTCAACGTAGATCTTTTGTAACAAAATTTCAACTTATTTCATTTTTGCTCAAACTAAAAATTTCTTCTCTCACACAAAGTACCTTCGATCACGCAGCAAACGTCTGTTAAATCGCCGCTGAAACCTACGATTCGTCGTCTGAACGTGCAGTTGAAGTGAAAGCCTGTGTAATCGCGTTAGTTGGAAAAATGAAACAGTCGATGGGCAAAAAACGAGCTTAACGCGTTCTCGATTAAATTCATGGTCGCGTTACTCGACCAGACCACCGCGACGACGGTGTAACAAATGTCCGCTAGGTTCCTCGAATCCTATCCAAATTCATATTATTCGTAAATCAAGGGGGCCGAAAAAACGAAACGCTTGGCTGGAGAGACCGCCCTATTCGAGTTTCCGAGAACACACAGGTGGCCTCCCATAATGCCTTCCTACCAAGAAAAACCTTATGGCGATCGTTAGTGTCCACTATCGAAGAAAAGGAGAAATAATCGTAAATCGGTGCCGGGAACGTAGCATTCGTCATCGAATAATCCATTAAATACATCAGAGCATGACAATTTCTTTCGTCTAACGCTGCTAGGGAAATTCTTCCGCGCTGATGGCTGATCGTTAGACCGTCGATTTTTTTCCCTTCCTCGGACATTCCATGGGTTCGAAAGTGTGCGTGATATGCAAAAGTATGCGAGATATCGGAAGCGTCGTATTTCTTACGATATTTCCTAGGGAGAAGCAAATTTCTCTGTGGGTTTCAGTTCTTTAATTATATTCTATAATATAATTATATATAATTGTATAACTATATATAATATAATTATATTAAATTATATGAATTTACATAAATATCTGCCATGATTACTACGTAGCTACGATGTTGAACCACCATCACTGCGATGATGTGATCGATTACTCGAACTCGCCGAATCGATAATTTCCGCGATACATCGCCCGGCCCTTTCTTTGTCTTCTCTTAGTCTTCCAATTTATCTCGTATCTGTCGTTGATCTGTTCGACGAATGATTCGAATTCCTGAACAAGCATCGGCATACGCGATTGCATGTAAAGAAATTAGAAAGATGTCATGTGATTTGTTTGTAGTTCGATATAAATAGATTTCACGCGAGCTTTTCTCGCTAGATATAAATACCGTGGACCAGTTTTTAACGAATTTTTAATTGCAGATCTTCGATAGAATTATACCATGCGCCATCATTACGCCCCTCGACTGTTTCTGGGAAGGAAGCAAGCTCTTAGGACCAGACTCTCCTGTGTATATACCGTAAGTATCATACATATAATTTGTGTATAAATATATAGGTACATAAGTAAGTAAAATTGAATGAAACAAGTAAACAAAATATAATTAAATTAAGTGAATATAGTATAGAATAGTATATAAATAAATAGGAAACAATAAACGAAACAAAATATTGGGTTGGTAACTAAGTGATTACGAATTTTGTCATTAGGTGGTAATGCCTTAGTTGCCAACTTAACTTAACCTCAATAGTAGAAGAGATATATGTATATATTTACGTATAACGTATAACATTTTTCATATATATATATTATATTAAATTGATACATGTGCAGTGTCAACATCGTCACGTAGACTTCGAAATGTTTCATCTCATCTCATCAACATCTAATTAGACCGCGGATTTCTATGCAAACTCACTTGTCCATGGATATAACAGAAAATACGAAAACTGGTATAGAAGATTCTACCTATGAAATATGAAATACTCTGGATATTTGATACATTATTATACATATTTATATATTATACATTTTCTATAAATTGTTCACACTCTACGTAATAATATTGGGTTGGCAACTAAGTGATTGGGGTTAGGTAACACCATTAGGTAATATATATAATAATGTATAATGATATATATAATATAACAATATAAATGTTTCTCATAAATGCATGGAATTCCGTAGTCTATTAATCATTATCGGTATATCGTTCTACAAAGAGAGTTAAATAGATAAATATATATAGAGAGAAAGAGAGTGAAGTGGTTCATTTCGCCTTTGAATTATTTTTTCCACGGTAGCGGCACGCAGATGCACAAGCCAGTGCACTGGACGAATCTCAATCCATTGTGGATGCTGGACGAGATGAAGAAACTGCAGTTCATGTTTCCCTTCAAAACTCTGGAGGACTACATGAAGAGGGCCGGGATAACGAACGGCTACCAAAGCAAGCCCTGCCTCGACCCAGCGGACCCTGAGTGTCCGGAAACCGCGCCCAACAAAAAATCTCAGCAGGTAAGCAAGCAAGCAAGCAACCAGGCAACCAGGCAAGCAACCCAACAAACGCACCTTGTCTCCGAGATTGTAGTACGAGCGAAGCCGTGTGTCGACCGATTAAGGTGAAAGTCTTGGCGTGTAATTGTTGATACACGGGTAGTCCCGGCGCGTTTCGTGGCGTCGTCTTTTGATACCGACAAATTCGGATTAAATTGCGCAAAAAGGATGCTCGTAACAGTCGCTGTAAATTAGCTTGGTAAAAAGAAAAAAAGAAAAGAAAAAAAGAAAAGAAGAAGGAGGGTACCTTGGAATGTACGAGTTTTCTTGCCTCCTTTTCTCCTTTTTATTTTTCTATCTTTCTTTCTTTTTTTTTTTTTGTCTTTGTTTATTTCGTTTACTCGCACCGCGTGGTATTTCCTTCCTTTTACGTCCTTTTTCCTTTTGCTTTTCTTTTTCTTTTTTTTTTTTTCTTTTTTCTTACGTACGATTAGCACGTTCTTCTCGCGTAGGTCAGCCGTAAACTGCGATGATTAGCAGAAGTTAAATCGCTGGCAACAGTAGTAGAATGGTCTTTGATGACTGTGATGAGGCGAAACAGGGGTGAAAACATGGCTTGGCGAGATAGGCTTTTTTTTCTTCGATTAGATGCTCGTCTGAGGAACAAACTTTTTTTTAACATGATTTTAGAGAGAATTTTTATTATCTTTGATACACTTGTGACATGATAACATCTTATATATTAGGTGCTTTTCTTGGTATATGAACAGAGTATTGGATTAAATGATATTTCTGCGTATTGTTTAAATATAATTACTTGTCTTTTTCCAGCTTTAATATTAACATTACCAAATGGCCAGTTTCAATGTTTAATGTAAAATTATACATTTACTGTTATTTCATTTGTTCATATAATTTTATGTAAGTTCTTATGTTATCTCATTAATCAATTTCTCAATTTTTATTAATATATGATATTACTGTCTATTACGTATTGATAAAGCAAAGTTGCATTTTATTCACAAAAACACACGGTTCTTCTCTGAATCTAATTCTTCTGAACTTTTATTACAATCTTGGTGCAACACACTGTCAACAATAATTTTATTGGGAAAGAACAGCTATGTTTTAGTTTCCAGTTTTATTATTTTAGACATTTTTATTAGGATCTTCGTTTTTTTTCTATACTTACAGTATACATAGATCAGTCTCAACTGTAGTTTCATTAAAAAATTAGAAAATTTCATTAGGTTTTATTCATGAAAACACACAGTTTCTGTCTGAAGCTAATTTTCTAAATTTTTATTATAATCTCCGCTTTTTCTTACAAATTGGAAAACTATCAAGAACGTGGAATTATAATTAGAAAATTAAAAGTAAATTTCATCCATGAAAATACACAATTCCTGCCTGTGTCTAATTAAACAATTTTCTAAATTGTTAATATTTTTATTATATTCTCTGCTTTTTCTTGCACATTGATGTGGAAAATTATCAAGAACGTTGCACCACACATGGAATTATAATTAGAAAATTTTCTAAATTGTTAATATTCTTATTATAATCTGTGCTTTTTCTTGCACATTGATATGGAAAACTATCAAGAACGTTGCATCACACATGGAATTATAATTAGAAAATTAAAACTAAATTTCATCCATGAAAATACACAATTCCTGCCTGTGTCTAATTAAACAATTTTCTAAGTTGTTAATATTTTTATTATATTCTCTGCTTTTTCTTGCACATTGATATGAAAAACTATCAAGAACGTTGCACCACACATGGAATTATAATTAGAAAATTAAAACTAAATTTCATCCACGAAAGCACACAATATTTGCCTGCATGTAATTAAAACAGAATCCCTCAAACTATTAAAATTTTCATTATAATCTCCGCTTCTTCTTGCAAATCCGCACCGATGCGGAAAACTTAGCTCAACCATGTAATTTAACTGAAACATGAAAATTATGTTTCATTCACAGGCACACGCAAGCTCCGTCTAAATCTAATTTCCTTTTAATTAATCTTCTTTACATATTTCCGCTTCTTCCTGACGCGAGTTCGCGTCCGAATATCGGAAAGTCCGAAAACTGCAGCGCACGCATGCACATGCACTGCGTTTTCTCGATTAACCAGCGGTGTATCCCAAGTGGGCAAGTTCGTGACACGCTTGTTACGTCAGACGCCGCGCGCCGAGACCATTGGCAAACGTTTGCGCGCAGCGTGCAGGCAAAAAGCTCGCCAACCGCTTATTAACACGCTTGTTCGTGCGTCAGACGGATCGATGTTATAATTCATAGGGCTACGTGCAATTATGCCGGGTCCGTTTATTAGCCTTAATTCCGTCTTGGCCTCGTTAATGGCGGGATTTATGGCTGCGATCGATCTGTCGTGGGAGGCCAACGCGGTTCAAACTGATGCATGTAAATAATCGTCTATTGCTATTACGAAACGCTATTGGGAAACGTTCAATTAGAAAGCGATCGACAAGTTGGTAGAGAAGTTGGATGTGGGGTAGTCGACAGTATCAGGCCAGTTGCTGAGCAAAATTTCTTGAAATATTCGTCTTTATGCTACCCAGTCAGGGTAATGCGCTGTGTAACGTTTGGCAAGAGGATGGAGTTGGCTAGGTGTTGGCCAGGTTAATATAGGAATATTTCTTTGTTTATTTAATTTGTACTTTACAATTTGTCTAGCTGGTCATTTGGTAAATTTGTCTAGCTGCGTGGAATAACAACTAAGTGATTGCAGATTTTGTCATTAGGTGGTATTGACAAAATCTGCAATCGCTTAGCTGCCAGCTGAATAATTAAAAATAAGTAAACTGAAATTTATGAGATGAATGAAGATATATACATGATGTAAGATGATGTGTAAAAATATTATACGAAATTGTTATTATATTGAAGAAAAAGAAGACAAGTGTGAGAAGTTGAGGATGCTGAAGCTTAACGAGCACGAATCTTGAGCCTGAGCAATGTTTTAATGCATGAGAAGGAAAAAACATTTTGGTTTGTTAAATTCCTTATTGGAGTTAGGAAGACAGAAGAAAAGAATATTCGAGTTGATAGTTGAACGTATGAAGACGCACCATGATAATTAAAAAATATATTCTAATTACTAAAACTATATACTAATTCATAAGAAATGTTGAAGTAATTACTTCAAGAATAACTTTTGTATATCCATGACCTGGAGACCACCGTTACAAAGAGAATAGAATTTAGTGAAGAAAATTCAAAATAACGAGAGGTCCATATTATTGTGCCCTTGAACATAAATTTTGTTTTTGGGTTACAAGCTCTAAGTACAAAAGAGCTATAAGTAGAATCCTATTGCTGTTTCTTGTAACCTTCAGTTGGAGCTACACACCAAGGTTAGCTTTTTGGTAATGTCATTGGCTATAAATATATGAACGTGCTCTCTATCAGCTTCCTATTGTATTGTAACACTGTAAGAGTGAGGATCTGGTTCAGCATACACTATACCTGTACTTATACCTATAATTATTTCAATGTATTTTCTGTTACAAATTCATCCACTTGTTCCTCTATCAGTCAACCTCAACAGGAAAGTCCTTTGCTATAAATGTATGATCTATTACCTTCTATTGTATTGTAACACTAAAAGAGTAAGGATACTTATTTCAATATATTTTTCTATTACAAATTCATCCACTCATTGCTCTATCAGTTAGCTTCAACAGGAAAGTCCTTTGCTATAAATATATGACCTATTACTTTCTATTGTATTGTAACACTAAAAGAGTGAGGACCTGGTTCAGCATACACTATACCTATACTTATACTTATTTCAATATATTTTTCTATTACAAATTCATCCACTTATTGCTCTATCAGTTAGCTTCAACAGGAAAGTCCTTTGCTATAAATGTATGATCTATTACCTTCTATTGTATTGTAACACTAAAAGAGTAATGATACTTATTTCAATATATTTTTCTATTACAAATTCATCCACTTATTGCTCTATCAGTTAGCTTCAACAGGAAAGTCCTTTGCTATAAATATATGACCTATTACTTTCTATTGTATTGTAACACTAAAAGAGTGAGGACCTGGTTCAGCATACACTATACCTATACTTATACTTATTTCAATATATTTTTCTATTACAAATTCATCCATTCATTGCTCTATCAGTCAACCTCAACAGGAAAGTCCTTTGCTATAAATATATGGCCTATTACCTGCTATTGTATTGTAACACTAAAAGAGTGAGGATACTTATTTCAATATATTTTTCTATTACAAATTCATCCACTCATTGCTCTATCAGTTAGCTTTAACAGGAAAGTCCTTTACTATAAATATATGACCTATTATTTTCTATTGTATTGTAACACTAAAAGAGTGAGAATACTTATTTCAATATATTTTTCTATTACAAATTCATCCACTCATTGCTCTATCAGTTAGCTTCAACAGGAAAGTCCTTTGCTATAAATATATGACCTATTACTTTCTATTGTATTGTAGCACTAAAAGAGTGAGGACCTGGATCAGCATACACTATACCTGTACTTATACCTATACTTATTTCAATATATATTTCTATTACAAATTCATCCACTCACTCTATCAGTGAACCTCAACAGGAGATGATGAAGTTTTTCAAAGAGCAGTGGTGACATGGAGTGATTAAAGTATTAACACTAACCTTGTCTTATCGAATGACAGGTTTGAAAATTTAATTTAAAGTTGTAGCTTCGTCGTTGCTTCTTTCCTCCATCTACTTTATATAAATTCTCATATGCAAAGATTGATAAATTGATTAACCAGATAATAGAAGAATTTACATAAAGTTAGACGAGCAAAAGAAACAACAATGCATAATTCCAAATGAATTTTGAAGCCGGTCATTTGAAGATCCTGTAAGGGTGGCGTTAAGGAATGTACACTTCCACTGAGAGAGACACAAAAGATATAAAAATACGAAGAATACACCGGCCCTGGGAAGGAATAATTTGCGCCGTACAATGTCTCCCTTGGAACCAAACACTCGTTCGCTCGAACCTTCTTCAAGCAAACTGCAACCCCAGAAATAAATTCCATTGATCTCGCTTAAATGTAACATTCCGCCATCCACGAAACTGCATTAGAGTGTTGCGTATAAAACGAGGAAGACAGTTATGACAGAAGACAAAATGAAGGAAGAAAAGGAAGAGAAAAACGAGACGACAATTCGTCTTCAGCTTGTAATTGCCTGAAAGTAGATGAGAAAGAAGACACGAGACAGCGCACTTCAAAATCAAACAGAAATCGCTCGATATCGGTGGCTGCTGTAAATTCACCAGAGGATTGCAAAGCGAACGGTGTCTGGCGCGTGTCTGAGAAAATGCTGAAGCAAAGGACCCATCGTATCGCAGCGACTCGGTCACCGCCGAAGAAAAGTGTCGGTGGCTCAGTGGTAGGGGAAGGAGGTCAGCTAAAAATTCCACGCGCCTGTCTATCGGCTGGTGGCGCGAGACGTCGCCGGGTCGACGAAATTGCTATCAAAATACCGTCTCGTAGCGACGGAATTACCGAGGCCGCGGCGGCTACGATGTAGGGGAAGGCTGCGGATGCCTAAGATTCGTTTCATAGGATCGATGTCCGGAATAACAAGTGGTCACTTGGAATTCCGCGGCCGATGACGACCGGTTGCGCACACGTAGCGAGTCCGGTAGGTCCTGGACAGCCGCACTCGTCCATTCCGCTTTGATGTCCGCGGCGCGGAGCAGATATTCCGCTGGCCGGAGCCGGCGACCTAGCCGCGGTAATGAATATTTAATTGGCCGTGCTTTGCTTCTTTGTCGCGCCTGTCTCTGTGTGCAGAAGTACGGCGCGAGCGCGTGCGTGCGTGCTGCATCGTCGCGATCAAAATGGAGAATTTTTTCAGCGCGTGAAAAGTCGATGGAGAATGCTAATTTCCAAACGGTGGGTTCACCAACGACGACTTCCTGGGGGGGCCGATGGAAGCGCGAGTGGAGGGTAGGAGGAAATACGTGCGGTATCTGCGTCAGGATCTGTAGAACCGGAAGTGCGAGGCAAGCTGACGTGGAGCGTATTCGTGAGGCACTTGAGGCTTCAGCCACGGTTTTCTATCGATGGATTGAGTTAGGGGTGGAAGCAATCATCGGAGTTAGGTTTTGGGTTGGACTAAGTTTGATGATGTGGAAGTTGAGCAGTGTTGGTAGACGTTGTTCTTTGAAGAGCGATTTTATGGTATTGTTATTGTTATGGATATTTGTAACGTGATAATGAGTCGTGAGAGGGTTTGGTTAATTACTGGTTGTAATTATTTAAGTGCAAACGTATTGCCCATGATGTAGTTTTGAACTTGATTTTTATGAAATTGAAGAATATAGAAAATGAGAGTAGTATAAAATACATTGTAGAAATTGAAATATCTTGTTTATAATATATTAATGAATCTTAAGAAGGTGTGGTTAATTATTGATAATTGATATTTGATTAAGTGCAAACGTATTGCCTATGATATAGTTTTGAACTTGATTTTTATGAAACTGAAGTATACAAAAATTAATCATAGTATAAAATATATTGTAGAAATTGAAATATCTTGTTTATAACACAATAATGAATAGTAAAAGGCTTTGGTAATTAACCAGTAATTGGTGATAATTGATTAAGTGCAAACGTGTTTCCCATGATACAGTTTTCAGCTCATTTTTTATGAAATTGAAGAATATAGAAAATGATAATAGTATAAAATACATTGTAGAAGTTGAAATAGATTGAAATAGGAAGACAATGTTATTTCCATTACTTTTTATCCTCAAGTCTTTAAACATTAATGTTTTCAACATGCACCAAAAAGACTTAATTTATTAATGAATATCTATTAATGTTCATAGACATCAAAAATTGATATAATATACTTGTACAATTTAGATGACTCGTATTGAAAGCAACTTCATTATTGAATTCATTCGCGCTCATAATCAATAGGATTTAAGTATTTCCATTTTTATTAATCCATACCGTACCAATGAATTCATCCAACGTCAAGTAGCTCAAATACTTTCTCTGTTACCGATGGATCCTAACTTCCAATACATTCTCATTCACGATTCTCATTCACACTCACGCTCAGTTACACTTAAGTATTTCAACTTTTGCTAAAATATACCGTACAAATGAGTTCATTCATTGACATTCATACTCAACTATATTAATTTATTGTTGATCGACCACTCGATCTTACCAATTCTTTCGCCAGTGTATTGCCTCACTTATACTCACAATCAGTTACACTTGAGTATTTCCATTTTTACTAAAGCATACCGTACAAATGAATTCATCCATCGTCAAGTAACTCAAATACTTTCTCTGTTACCAATGGATCCTAACTTCCCAATACATTCTCATTACGATTCTCATTCACACTCACGCTCAGTTACACTTAAGTATTTCCATTTTTACTAAAGCATACCGTACAAATGAATTCATCCATCGTCAAGTAACTCAAATACTTTCTCTGTTACCAATGGATCCTAACTTCCAATACATTCTCATTCACGATTCTCACTCACACTCACGCTCAGTTACACTTAAGTATTTCAACTTTTGCCAAAATATACCGTACAAATGAGTTCATTCATTGACATTCATACTCAATTATATTAATTTATTGTTGATCGACCACTCGATCTTACCAATTCTTTCGCCAGTGTATTGCCTCACTTATACTCACAATCAGTTACACTTGAGTATTTCCATTTTTACTAAAACATACCGTACCAATGAATTCATCCATCGTCAAGTAACTCAAATACTTTCTCTGTTACCGATGGATCCTAACTTCCAATACATTCTCATTCACGATTCTCACTCACACTCACGCTCAGTTACACTTAAGTATTTCAACTTTTGCCAAAATATACCGTACAAATGAGTTCATTCATTGACATTCATACTCAACTATATCAATTTATTGTTGATCGACTACTCGATCTTACCAATTCTTTCGCCAGTGTATTGCCTCACTTATACTCACAATCAGTTACACTTGAGTATTTCCATTTTTACTAAAACATACCGTACCAATGAATTCATCCATCGTCAAGTAACTCAAATACTTTCTCTGTTACCGATGGATCCTAACTTCCCAATACATTCTCATTCATGATCCTCATTCACACTCACGCTCAGTTACACTTAAGTATTTCAATTTTTGCTAAAATATACCGTACAAATGAGTTCATTCATTGACATTCATACTCAACTATATTAATTTATTGTTGATCGACCACTCGATCTTACCAATTCTTTCGCCAGTGTATTGCCTCACTTATACTCACAATCAGTTACACTTAAGTATTTCCATTTTTACTAAAGCATACCGTACCAATGAATTCATCCATCGTCAAGTAACTCAAATACTTTCTCTGTTACCGATGGATCCTAACTTCCCAATACATTCTCATTCATGATCCTCACTCACACTCACGCTCAGTTACACTTAAGTATTTCAACTTTTGCTAAAATATACCGTAAAATGCACCGAATGAGCTCACTCGTTGTCAACTACACTAATATTTCCACTCTTATCAATCGATCCTATCGGTGCTATTCTTTCGCCAATATATTGCCTCACTCTCGCTCGCATTTTAAACTTCCTCCGCACCGGCACGTTTGCGAAACCAGTCATCGAATATCTTCGGAAATCGCACTTGTACAAAGTTGCAGCCATCGAATGTCCGGCGATTCGCAGGCGAAATTTCAGATGGCCCGATAAGGTACCCTCGGAACGATCAATTTTGGGTCGTAAAATCGTGGACGTAGCAAAGGCGGGAAAGAAAACGGGACAAGCGAACTGCGTTGAATGAAACGATTCCCATGCGAGGATCGGCGAATGCGTATGCGAGTCGCGTGGGCCGCGGCGCTCGGGACCGACATTAAAATAATAAAATCGAAAGATGCGCGTCATTATTGCGCCACGTCGGTGGTCGCTGCCGCTACACACCGGCATTACGTACGCTTTTTCGCCGCCGACACATTACGCGGCCGTCGTTTCGCCCTCATTAACATACGATCTGAATTCCGCGCCTGTCGCGTGTGCACGGATCACGTTCGCGCGTAAAAGCTCGTCCAGGCAATTTACAGGTTTACAGGCAAAGCGGTACAGCTAACGCATAAACAGCTTAGCTTTTCTACGTACTCGGTATCTGTTGTGTGTTTGAAATTTGAAGCTACAAACATGCACAGAACATATACGATACATATAAAATTATGTGAAATATCCAGAATAGGATACTTGTTGTAGTAATATCTAATAAATGAAATAGGTTGTTATTTACATAGAATTTTGTATAGTTAGAGATCCACGGTGCAGTATAATAAATTTTATTTATTTTAACTAATTAATTCATTAATTTTATTTATTAAATTTGGGATAAAGTTAAAGCTTCACCTAATGATGAATATTTAAAAGTAAAAAAAATAATCATGGTAATTAATATATGGTAAATTAATTGTACAAATTATTTATTATTTATTTGAAGTTAAAACTTGATCTAATGATGAATATTTAAAAGTAATAAAAATAATCATAGTCATTAATATATGGTAAATTAATTGTACAAATTATTTATTATTTATTTGAAGTTAAAACTTCACCTAATGATGAATATTTAAAAGTAATAAAAATAATCATGGTAATTAATATATGGTAAATTAATTGTACAAATTATTTATTATTTATTTGAAGTTAAAACTTGATCTAATCATGAATATTTAAAAGTAATAAAAATAATCATGGTAATTAATATATGGTAATTTAATTGTACCAATTATTTATTATTTATTTGAAGTTAAAACTTGATCTAATGATGAATATTTAAAAGTAATAATAATAATCATAGTCATTAATATATGGTAAATTAATTGTACAAATTATTTCTTATTTATTTGAAGTTAAAACTTGATCTAATGATGAATATGTAAAAGTAAGAAAAATAATCATAGTAATTAATATATGGTAAAGTAATAGTACAAATTATTTATTATTTATTTGAAGTTAAAAATTGATCTAATGATGAATATTTAAAAGTAATAAAAATAATCATAGTCATTAATATATGGTAAATTAATTGTACAAATTATTTATTTATTTGAAGTTAAAACTTGATCTAATGATGAATATTTAAAAGTAATAAAAATAATCATAGTCATTAATATATGGTAAATTAATTGTACAAATTATTTATTATTTATTTGAAGTTAAAACTTGATCTAATCATGAATATTTAAAAGTAATAGAAATAATCATGGTAATTAATATATGGTAAATTAATTGTACAAATTATTTATTATTTATTTGAAGTTAAAACTTGATCTAATGATGAATATTTAAAAGTAATAAAAATAATCATGGTAATTAATATATGGTAAATTAATAGTACAAATGATTTATTATTTATTTGAAATATTGTATATTGTACTATCAATACAGCATTATTGTATTATATCATCTTTTTTTTTTTTATTTTTATTTTCATTTTTCTCTTAAGTAGGAACATTTGCCCGTATTATTACAAATTATTTAAAACAAGTTGAAAGTGCTGGTTGTTATCGTAAAAATCCAATTAATAAGAAATTATATGTCTTTCGCTTTCCAATCATTAATTCAACATTTTATGTGCCGTTGCGTGGAAATGATTTAAACGTGATATGCGCGGGTTATCTGCTGACAATTGCCCATAAATCTGGAAGAATCTTAACGACGAGTCGCGATCGCTTCTTGGAATATTTTGGATAGGAAGTAGACCCTGTTCGTACGCGGAAACCGCAAAATGACAGGCTTGTCCGTTGAAATTCTAGCGTAATGACGGGTGGAGACGGCGCGGAATGATCTTTGGGAGGAACGTGTAATTAGGGAGAAATTTGGGTTTGATTGATTGCAATTGGTGCTTGGGTGGTTGGTGAACGTGGCCGAGTAGCACGAAATTTCAAGTTGTTCTTTTCTTTTTTTGTTTCTTTTTCTTTCACGTGGATGGGTTAATTAGGGTAATACGAAGTATTAACGAATTCGCAGCCGATGCTGTAAAATTGCGTTTGTTTTTTTCGCAAACTGCAGCTGATTGCCACAGTTCAGGTAGAATTATGCTACCGACGCGACGAGAAGCTTGAAAGCAGCGGTGGCTTTTTAATAACACGATTTATGTTTCTTTATTGCAATACAAATTACACAGCGATAAAGAACCAAATATTATATAATACAGATTTCAGTTTTACAAATTAACAAACCGTTCGATCATCTTCAAATGAAAATTATATTTTTTAGATTTTTGTTTAATTTAGTAATTAAAAATCTTTTTGACTATTTTCAGAATTGAACTTATTTTCTTAAGCTATTATTGAATGTCGATATTATTATTGAACATTGACAGAACAGATTTACATATTGTTGTTACTCTGAATGTCGATGAAAATTTGATAAAAAATATTTTTACATACACGTACTACGTGTTCGGTTATAAGGCACTTTACCGTGGTTACAAAGGTAAACAAATTTTATTTACGTGTTCTTGAAGTAATGAAAAAGAAACAATGCAAAATCGAAATTCCACATAAACTGAGACTTCGTATAAACTGAGTAATCAGTGTACAATCTCATTTCTCTTATTAAAAACTACTCCTTAGCCGATACCGTGACATATTGACAATATATGTTGACAGTGTTGTATTGATGATATATGTTGACAATGTTGTATTTACAATATATGTTGATAATGCTGTATTGACAATATATATTGACAGTATGTATTGACAGTATGTATTGACAATATATGTTGATAATATGTATTGACAATAAATGTTGACAATGTTCTATTGACAATATATGTTAACAATGTTGTATTGACAATAAATGATGACGACATTGTATTGACAATAAATGTTGATCATGTCGTGTTGACAATAAATGTTGATAATGTCATATTGACAATATTGTATTGACAGTACAGGTTGACAATATTGTGTCGACAATATATGTTGACAATATTTATTGATAATAAATGTTGACATTATTCTGTTGACAGCAAATGTTAACAATATGTATTGACAATATAGTATTGACAGTACATATTTACAATATTGTTTCGACAATAAATGTTGACAATATGGTATTGACAGTACATGTTGACAATATTGTTTCGACAATATATGTTGATAATATGTATTGACAATAAATGTTGACATTGTTCTGTTGACAATAAATGTTGACATTGTTCTGTTGACAATAAATGTTGACATTGTTCTATTGACAATAAATGTTGACAATATGTATTGACAATACATGTTGACAATGTTGTATTGACAATTTGCATTAACCATATATGTTGACAATATTGTATTGACAGTACATGTTAACAATATTGTGTTGACAATATATGTTGACAATATGTATTGACAGTATATGTTAATAATATGTATTGACAATAAATATTGACATTGTTCTGTTGACAATAAATGTTGACATTGTTCTATTGACAATAAATGTTGACAATATGTATTGACAATACATGTTGACAATGTTGTATTGACAATTTGCATTGATCATATATGTTGACAATATTGTATTGACAGTACATGTTGACAATATTGTGTTGACAATATATGTTGACAATATGTATTGACAGTATATGTTAATAATATGTATTGACAATAAATATTGACATTGTTCTGTTGACAATAAACGTTGACATTGTTCTGTTGACAATAAACGTTGACATTGTTCTGTTGACAATAAACGTTGACATTGTTCTGTTGACAATTAATGTTGACAATATGTATTGACAATACATGTTGACAATGTTGTATTGACAATTTGCATTGGCCATACATGTTGACAATATTGCATTGACAGTACATGTTGACAATATGCGTTGACAATATGTATTGACAATATATGTTGATAATATGTATTGACAATATATGTTGGCACTGTTCTATTAACAATAAATGTTGACAATATGCATTGACAATACATGTTGACAATTTTTTATTGACAATACATGTTGATAATGTTGTATTGACAATTTGCATTGACCATACATGTTGACAATATTGCATTGACAGTACATGTTGACAATATATGTTGACAATATGTATTGACAATATATGTTAACAATGTTCTATTGACAATAAATGTTGACTACATTGTATTGACAATACATATGCACAATATTGTATTGACAATATACATTGACAAAATATATATCGATCGTGCGAAGATTCCTTATTTACGTCAACATTTAGAGCCTCAAAGTATTGACAAGAAATATTGATTACCTAAACGAACCCTTAAATTCTCATTGACATTAGAATTGTGATAGATACAAACACCGATCTCTATCCTTCCAAATACAACTATTACGAAGGAGAAATTATTTCTAGTACCTCCGCATGTACATCCACAGGGAAACTTTTCACAGTAAACAAACAAAAATGAATATTAATTCATGCTAAAGATACCCATTAGAGATGAACAACATCGAAGAATTAATCTCGCAATATCAAGATTAACTGCGTGAATACTATGAAAGCACGTAATTCCACGTACCTCCTCTTATGAAAAGATACAGCTCCATCAAATTACCTTTCCTTTTCTTCCTTTCTCCTATTTCATCCGCTGCTACATCACAAACATATTACCTGTTCACGCGGTCCATAAAGTTCGTAGCGACGTAACAAAGTCCGAGACAAAGGTACAATGAAATTTATACACAAAGTTCACGTAGGTCCGTGTGCACGATACCGAGACGTTCACGCTGCAGTAAGTACATACTTACACGCAAGCTGGACGTGCGAGAAAGAGGGAAGGGAGACTCGGACAAAGAGGGAAAAAGCAAGGGAAGGGAGAGATTGCAGGGAGAAGATACAAGGCGCGGTCAATTAATTTCGCATAATTGAAAGCATGGATTTATGTCATCCGATCTGGAAAGGGGGAAGAGGCGTCTTTCTTTTTCTCTTTTTCCTTTCTCTTCTTCCTCCACCCCTTTCCCTCACATTTCTTCTCCGTTCGTTTCTGCACCACGTTCGCCTTTCGCCACGCTCCTCTCGTGTGTCTCCTCTTCCTTCAAGCGTGGCCCCTCATTTCTACTTCTATTTCCATACAGTGTACGCGCGCCCGTACTTAACGTAATTACACTTAATGGCCACGTAGTGCAGTCAGCCCTCTCCTCGGGCAATCGCAGCGTAGCTGCGGGCACGGAACGTCCCCTCGAAGCTTACGCGGAAAGGGGAGAAAATCGATCTGCCGTATATATACCCCGTGTACTTGCTATTTTCACTTCGCTGCGTGTTCGAGTCGCAGTTGGAGCTCGAAATATTACGATACCGACGATTTCGAATTTGTTTGAACCGATGGGAGCTTCGAGCATTCGAGTTCGTTCTAGGAGCGCGAAAATCAAAATTCTTTGGGGGTGAAATACGTAGCTGGGAATTAGAAGGGAGCATTGAAATTTGTTTATATTTCTTGTGGATAGCAACAGATGTTTGCATCGATTTTACGGTAATTGATCTCTTGCTATCGCAACAAGCAGGCGATCCAACTCGAATCGTCTCTGAGACTTCACACAACCGCGTTGAATCGCGCGCTTATTCGTCAGAGGCGGATGAAATCTCATTCTCTAAATTCGGATGAGATTAATTAATTGAATTCAGATCAAATTTCGCCCGGAAAATTTCTCCAGCGATGGAAAGTGGCACGCAAACCGCTTACAAATTTAGTCGTCCGAGAGCCTCGCGTCGTTCAAGGGTGTGCCGCACTCGAGCAGCACTCGTGGCACTCGTCACCTTCGCGTCGAGCCTCTCGACCGCTCAAAGTAAACGGATACGCGTGGCCCGTTATGCGAAGGATCCGCGACCGATTAAGCTCTTAACTGTGAAGTTTAAGTCGGTCGGCTTAATTGCCCTGCGGATCAATTAAAATCTAGTTGGCCGGTGGCTGGTCTGACGCGGTAAACCGCTGGCTCGTTAAGTTCTGCAGATCCGAGAACGATGCTGCTTTCTAGGGAACACGACGACGACGACGGCCACCTCTAGCCTGCGGTCTTTTAAAGATTCCTGCTTTTCATGACTGTTTAATGCAATTATTATCCGATCGCATAATTAACGAACACCGGCCGTCTGGGAGCCCGGCGATCGATAAAATCGTCGATCCGGCGCAGATACGCGATCGTGCAATGGAATGGCAACTGCTTCCTGGGAAAATCGTTAATGCGCTCAACAGCTGCTCCGTTCGACGGTCCAAGCGGACGCGGTTAATTAAAAAAAAAAAAGTGTATTATTTTCTATCGACTGAAGAAGAAGCGTTTTATTCCTCCGTTTCTCTAACATTTGTTTATTTCGTTCTATCTTTTGCTGTTCTTCTAAGCCACGCGAATTCAGAGTTCCCATTTGAACCCTTCGCACTCGATGACTTTTCGGTTGAGCGTAGCAGCAACTCGATGTGTCTTGTAGGTAATTTAGAAAAATATTATTTTTTAATAATCTCTGTATATTCACATTTTTGAATATATTTTTTTAATATTTTTTTCTGTATTTTTTTGTTACGATAATTTATAAAACATTTGCCAAGATGCATAGTTGGCTTGTAGAGATGAGTATAATAAATTGTTTCGTGTCTTTCTCCTGCTTTGTTTTGGTAAGAACATGTCTCGCAATACTTTTTTCTTCCTCTTAAAATTACATGGAGCTTTCCGTTTGATCGAATTTCAACGCAGTTAACAGTGGACGTGGAAGCTCGATCTTTCGCGGTTGTCTCAATTGGTCTACTGAAGTACTTTTATAAATCGCAGGTGGTTAAGTGGCCTTTCGAATATATGAATTTATTATTTTTTTTTTTTTTTTTTATTATTTAATTTGTACTTTACAATTGTCCAGCTGGACATTTGGTAAATTAGCAGAGTCAGATGCAGACAAATTTTCAGCAGTCTCTGTTACGTAAAGCATTGCGATATATTGTAAGCGATGTGATATTGCGCGCGCAGAAGTGGAGAAATGTACGAAATACGAGGGCAATGCAGCCAAACCACTGACCGTCTGGAAAAGAAACCGGTGAACCGACGAATGCTGTACGAGCTTACACAAACTCGTAACGTAATTTCAGACTAATAGTTCTTTCATAGGGTTTCGGAGATTTCAAGGTTAGCTGGCGTCTTCATTCCCCATAGACGATGTCTAGACGCGCTCAACGATCCTTAATACGAGGTTACCCGATCTATAGTTACCCCGTGTTACACACTTTGCCCGATACAATTTATTGCGAACTGGCAATCTTAACACTTTACCAACCGATAGTCGATTAATCGGTTTTCTGTCGCCGACACTTACCGACTGATAGCCCATTAATTTACTTTTTGTCGCTGACGATCTTTCTCATTATTTGAGCAGTAATTTGTTATTTGGTATTAAGGTACCTTGCTCGGTTACGTCAGTTGCGTTGCTTTGTAAGCTGCCACAGTTTTATACCAATTTGAAAAACTTACCGTTCGCGATGAACGAAAAGAATGGTATTGGAGAGTCTAAACCGAAACAGAGCATATGCTTCGTTTCGTGCATATGCTGTTGAACCGCTAGCGGTCGGTAAAGTGTTAAATCAAAACACAACGGTTTCCCTCCATTAGCCTGTTAATTCGTCGCTGAGACTGTCAGTTTCTCGAACGTAATATTGGCTTGGTAACTAAGTGATTGCGGATTTTTATAGTATCTTCATAGTTACTTTAGATATAGATACTTTATAGTATCAATAGTATCTACGTTCAGACATTCGTCGTTCTGTTACCTTCTGTTTATTCCCTTCTTTAATTTCTTCTTTTTAATCTTCCCATTTTGTTTGTTTATCACTGTCGCGTGTGTGTCGCGTTCTACTTCTACCGATATGGCATTGTAACTTGTAACTGCTGCATTGAACGAGTAGAGCGAGCGAGTGGCGTTCGCGAAATCCAATTAAACGTAAAATCTGTCGAATGACAGAGAAAGACGCGGTGCATCTGATATAACGGAAGCAAATGCTGGACATGGGGAAAAATGGCGAAAGGATGGAAGAAGGAGGAAGAAAGAGGAAGAGAAGAAGAGCGACCAGGTGGCGTGAGAGTGGTGCGCGATTCAAGTGGAATATAAGAGGCAGCTACCAGTCGGACACGCGGAGAAAAAGAAGAAAAGCGTGCCAGTAGTACGTTGACGTTTTGTCACACGCGTAGCGCGCCCGTTCGTGGAATTACATAACGCGACGTCCGTCGTCCACGTGCAACGCGTCTGCCGACACCGAATCACAGGTAGAATCACGTTCGCCGGACTTTATTTGGTATGCCAGCCTGACATCCGGTAGCGCATCCATCGGCCAGCCCTCTATATTTTATACTCAACGTGAAACGAGGGCCGGCGATTTACACAGGTGATCGCCAGATATAAAAAGAGCATGCGGATGAGAAAAAGTTGCGCTAGTGTGCTTAAAAAAAGAATGAAAAGGGAGGAGGGGGGAAGAAAAGAAAAGAGTGAAATGAAATAGGTGGTGTGTTGGAGAAATGGAAGAATGAAAGACTGTTTGATGGCCTACAAATATTTAAAGCGGGAATTTGTCAAATATTCAAAATAGAATCTTTGAATTGACTAAAAGAATTTTAAAATGTCCTGGCTTATGTGATTTTATACTGTCGTTTTACTATTTCCTCTCGTTCCGCCTCGATGGCAGAGAAGATAGAAGTATTTGACTGGTTTAAGATTAAGCGAACAAAAGTGTTCTTTGACGTGAATTACGATAGAAGTGCGTTTATAGCTTACATGAACTTGTTGGTGGATAAATGAAGTCCATACAAGATATTTAGTCCATCACTATATATCTTATGAGACTATGAAAACATTTAAACAATCAGTGAATTATCCATTACATTAATAAACTTCAATATCCAATATCTTTACCATAACGTACCATTTTCAACGTGTTCAAAATGGCTCTTCGTTCTGTGTATTAATTTCCTATGCATTTCCAAATTTGATCATATACCGGGTGTGGCCGAATAACACCCACAAACGGGCACGAGGTGACTTCTTAAGAAAAAATAAGTAGCAAATATGGAGCAAAGTTTTTTCATCGAAGGTTTAGTTTTGGAGAAAATTGAGTTTGAAAATTTATCAAGTATACTAATTACCGTATGGCTAATTACCGACTGGATATAAGCGAACGATCGATAAAATATTATCCTAGAAGCGAAAGTAAGTAAAAAATATAAAATAAAATTCTCCCATCTAAGAAAATAGAGTTCGATAAATTTTCAAATTTATTGTTTTCGCAAATAAAGCGCCTGGAGAAGAAATTTAATTCCGCATTTTCGACTTATTTTCACGCGTACAATCACCTCCTTCCAATTACTTAATACTGTCAAGTCCGAAATTAGCCATGTTCAAGTATACGGTAAATTGGTAAATTTTCCAGCTCGATTTTCTCCTAAACTAAGCTTTAAACGAACAAATTTAACTGCGTATTTTGTTCGTAATTTTTCACAAGGAATCACCTCGTACTCTACGTGTCATTCGGCCGCACCCTGTGTGAATCAGGAATTTTGTATGCGACAGTCAATGCTCATTATCAGTGCTAACGAAATGTCGAAATATTTTATACGACGCACGCAACATACACGTACGAAATTTTCCACGCTAACTTGCGATCGCATACGCTGGCATACGCAGCACCAAAAACATTTTCGAATGTTCCTTTCGACAAGACAATATATTTGCGATTGCTATCGTACTGTCCATAGTATCCATCCCACGTTATACCTTGCCGAGTTTAAATCCACGGTGAAACCAAATCCATTTGTACATTCGCAAGAAACCTGCAACCGATAAATTAGATTTCGCGTGTGCAACTCGATCAGAATCGCCCATACGATCGCTGTCTCTTGGTGGGACGCGCTCGCGCCGGATAAATTGTTTGGGGATCGATGCTCACGGGACGATTTTAAAAAATCAGCCAATAAGATATCGTGACGGATCACGTAAGGTCGTGGACTGATACTCGAGACACGCGATAATCACCGTGGATCAGCTCTAATGTTACGTGTGTTTGTGGTACGCGAGCGTCGCGAGGTACACGACATCGTCTCACGTTTCGCCAGCTGTCAGAAGACAACTGTTTTTTCGTCAACGTCGGATCGAAGAGCGTTTCGTAGCAGAGTTGGACATCATATGACGAATATGTTTTTATATGTCATTGTCGTATAACGAATCGTTTGGAATAAATATTTGTCTGTGATAATTATTAAATATTATTATGTATAGTGTACATATTTATTGCATAATATTTTTTTATATTAATTGGTAAATTAACAGTGGAACCAGCGATAGTTAAGGCGAAGCTATTGCCACCTAATGACAAAATCCGCAATCGCTTAGTTATCAACCCAATATTTCTACCAGAACCAGTGGACATGACTAGTATGGTGGTTATGACTGTTAAATAATGTGTTGTTAGCATGAGCTACATTTGTGCAAAGTTTCAAATTTCCCGGAATTTTCCAGCTAACGAGCTTCCCTTTCGTATGTTGTATTCGCGTGAAATTTATCGTATTTTAATAGTTTCCAAAGTGTCCAATAAAAAAAACGTGGGCCATCGATGGCCGCCATGATAGTAAACACATTAATAATATCGTAAACAAACGAATCGTTTGTTTGTTTTAGTTTAGTTATCAGTATAGTTAGTTATAGCTTTGACAAATTATAATTCATCGATAGAAGATTTTGTTACTATTATACGATCGTAATCGTAATTTACGAGTAGAAGAAAAGATAAGGCGCGAAGGCCAATTTCTGCGCGATTCGCTCGTTTGCTTGCTGTGCGATAATCGACGAATTAATTACTGGTAATTAGCGCTGGCTCGTTAGTATGCGATTAACGTGCTCGGTATCTCGCGTTTTTGCGCCTTCGTTTTTCGTCGTTACACTCTCGCTGCCTCTCCCAGCGCTGATTTTCTCCAACTCCAAGTTTCTTACCTCTGAGCTACTTAATTAATCATTATCGATGCTTATACACGTGATCATCGCAGAGTAATTCAGCCAAACATTTTGTACGATATGCGATTTGTCCGAGGGGGAAGATCAAATTGATCGACTGCCGAGGGAAAATCTGCGAGAAATTGTCGAGACGATAAGATTTGACATGTGAACGATCTATCTTTGATATATGATTTTTATATTCGTTTTGTATTTATCGTAACACGGGCAGAAAGAGAAGTCGGGCAATTAGCATACGAGCACCAGACGGATATTCAAATTCATTTTTCTCAAAAACGAGCCCTCCAACGAAAAAATGTTATTCCTCTTTTTTACTTATTTTTGCATGCATAATTACCACCCGACCGCTTGTACCGTGATTTCGAAGACACCCTGTATATACATACATATGTCTATATATATATATATATATATATATTCGCTTCTCGTTTCGATTTAGTTGCCAACTCAATAAAAGCCTTAGGAAATCAGGTTAGGAATTTTTTTTGCCTGTTGAAAGAATGATTCCGATTGAAAGGAAGATTTCGGAATGGATGGTTAGTTTGGTGGGCCAGGAAATGATAAAAACGCGATCGTAAGTGGAATGATGGCATAGGGTACTGCAGACCTCACACCGTGATTTTATGGGCACCTATAAAAGGAACATACCAGTGAGCACTTCAAACGATCGCCGTTTAGTTGGTTGGACGTTGTCCAATGGTTCGCTATATCATGCCAAGATAAATAACGTGAACAGGATGAACCGCGTGGAGTGTGCAGGGGCCTAACCTCTGTAACGAATGCATTGTGATAGTCTGACGATTCATTAGTGTCCGTTTAATGAGAATCGATAAAGAGAATGATGTCACAGGTGGTATTCCAGCTGAAATATTTCGCTTGCTGAATGACGTGCTGGAAATATCCCGTACAATCAATTGGTACGTCCGTTTCCTGTAGATGCGCGAGCAAACATAAAATCAAATATACTATTGAGATATGTGCAATGTTGTGTGCTACACTGAATTAGCCGTGTAGTTGTGGCAAACATATATGAGTATGAGCGTGTGTGGGAGTATGTGCGTGCGCAGCATCTCAAGAAACGGAAAAATGCAACTGTTCCGTACGCATGGTAGAAAAGAAGATGGTGAGACAAAATGATTGCTATGGGTATCTACGAATATCTTGTAAATCACATATTAAATAAATATGAAACTATTTTAATATCATTTCTACGTGTACTGTAAATGTTTCTATACATTTATTTCGGCGACTAAGATCCACAATTCTCAACATATACATAAACTTTTGTTCCAAGTTGTTCTAAGGTTGTAAGCACGTGTTCCAAAAGAAGAAAACTTTATACCGTGCATTATTGCTGTGAAAATAAAGAGAGATGTCCATTGCCTTATGGCTATACAGTTTTCTCAAATTATTCCCTAAACTAAACACGATATTGAAAGGATACATCGGAGCGATGCTTGGGACAACCGCAACTGTCCAGAACAATTTTAACGCGTTCGGTTTCGAGAAAATGTGGGCTGGACAAAGATTCACCCGTTTGCTGTTGTTTCTCTGAACCCTCTCAAACAATTCATTATTCCTTTGCACCAACGTAGAACAAACGTAGAACAATTCTGAACGAAGACAAAAAAAAAAAAAACGAGATTAAAAGAGTAGGAGGAAGGGAGGGGGGACTATCTTCATACAGACACAGAAGATGCTCATGAAGCTGCACGATTTGTTTCACCAGGTACCAGACATAGGAGCGGAATTAACGGGAGGCTGTTACGGTTTCGCGGCCAAGTTTATGCACTGGCCTGAGGAATTACTCGTCGGTGGTGCTAAGCACAATAAGACTGGTCACTTGACCCGTGCAGCTGCGCTTCAGACCGTTGTGCAGCTGATGGGAGAACGAGAGCTTTACGATTTCTTCGACAACACCTACAAGGTACATAATATCGACTGGTCCCAGGAGAAGGCATCGCAAGTACTTAAAACCTGGCAACGAGCGTTCAGCAATCAAGTGAAGAAGCACCTGGACGCGAATGGCTCAGCGCCGTACAATTTGTACGCGTTCAGCACAACCACCATGAACGACATACTTGGGAAGTACAGCGAGGTGTCCGTTATGAAAATCGCCATAGGCTGCGCACTGATGGTGAGTATAAATATTATTACGGTTTCTAACGCTTTCGTGGATACTGCAAGTAATGGATACGTTACGTTGGTCTGATACATTGATCCTGTACAGTTTCAATTATACAGGGTATCCTGTAAGTGGTGGTGCAAACGGGTAAGGAGCGATTCTACGTGAAAAAATAAGTCGGAAATGTGGAGCAACGTTTTTTCATATAACGCTTCGTTTGCGAGTAAATCGAGTTTGAAAATATGTCGAATATGCTTGAACTTGGCTAAGTACGGACCAAGTATCAATAAATTAAGGAAAAGTATAGAATCAGCAGGAGGTTGTTCTACGCGCGGAAATAAGTAAAAAATGTGAAATAAAGTTTTCCCATTTGCCGCTTCGTTTTCAAGAAAATAAAGTTTGAGCGCGTTCAATTGAGAACTGATCTTGTGCACACGCACGTTGCATTTTACAATTAATTTTTCTCCAAGGCATAGCATCTTATGACAAAATGTTATTCTACGTTTCTGACTTATTTTTACATGCAGTTTAACCTCCTGTCGTTTATATGCTCCTGCTCAGTCCGGGATTAGCCACATCGAGGTATACCCACCGAATTTTCAAACTCGATTTCCTCGGAAAGGAAACGTCATATGAAAAAAATGTATTCCATATTTTCGACTTGTTTTTTCATATACAATCACCTTCCACCAAATTGTATCATCTGTATTTGATATTCTTATTTCGCCTGATTAGAAACTTGCTAAAATTTGGCTATATATGATTAAAATTGTATATATCCTCTGATGTCAAACATCTAAAAGAACTGTAAAAGGAATACACATAACACAGATGACTATAGAAACTTATTTAATGAAAAATATTAAAAAATGTAATGTCAAAATTGTATGACACAGGTCTTACTTTTATCATTTACTTATTATCTACCTCCTCATTATAGAAATATAATCTTCTTTCAGGTACTGTACGCGGGTATAGTCCTTCTTCGATGGAAGGATCCAGTGCGTTCGCAAGCTGGCGTGGGCATAGCCGGTGTAATGCTCATCTGTGCAACTGTGGCCGCTGGTTTGGGGTTCTGCGCCCTCCTGGGAATCCCCTTCAATGCAGCCACCACTCAGATCGTCCCTTTCTTAGCTCTAGGACTCGGTGTTCACGATATGTTCCTATTAACTCATACTTATGCTGAGCTCTCGGTGAACGAAGTGCCCAGTGGAGAACAGACAGGAGTGGTTTTAAAAAGGACCGGCCTATCTGTCCTTCTAGCAGGAATCAGCAACGTGTCAGCGTTCTTCGCTGCAGCGATAATCCCAATTCCTGCACTCCGAGTGTTCTGCTTTCAAGCTGGTATCTTGTTGCTTTTCAATCTGGCCGCTATGCTGCTTGTTTTCCCAGCTATGGTGAGTTTGGACCTGAGAAGACGACGTTCAGGTCGTTCAGATATACTCTGTTGCTGCCTACCATCGAACGCTGGCAGGAATAAGTACGCCAATAGAATGAGCAATGGTACCGCGAAGCAAACTGTAACGAGGGCGATACCACCAGAACGCCGTGAAACCTGTACACAAATCCTGACATCGCAAAACGTGCAGAATGAGTCCTGGGTCGGTGGAAATATCGAGGTGGACTTGGATAAGCAGTGTAGCGAAGAAGACACCCTAACAGGATGCAGCCAAGACGACTGTCTCACTTTCTCCTTGACCCAGTTAGCTGCAAAGCATTATGCTCCCTTCGTCACCAGACCAGCGACTAAGGTCTTTGGTATGATGATTTTAATCGCAGTTCTTCTTGGCTGTGTTTGGCAAGCTGTAAGAGTGAACGATGGTCTAGAGCTGACCGATCTGGTCCCACAGAATTCCAATGAACATGCTTTCTTAGCTGCCCAGGCAAAGCACTTTGGATTCTACAATATGTATGCTGTTACCCAGAGGGAATTCGAGTACCCTAACAATCAAAGATTGTTGTATGAGTATCATGATGCCTTCATGAGGATAAAGAATGTGATCAAGAACGATAACGGAGGATTGCCTGAGTTTTGGTTAAGTTTGTTCAGGGACTGGTTGAAAGGACTGCAAAATGCGTTTGATAGGGATTATAACAATGGATGTATAACACAGGAAAGGTGGTACAAGAATGCTAGTGACGAGGCAATTCTCGCTTACAAATTATTGGTACAAACTGGTCATGTAGACAATCCTATTGACAAATCGTTAGTCACTCAAGTCAGGCTAATCGATTCTGAAGGGATCATCAATCCAAGAGCGTTTTATAATTATTTGAGTGCATGGGTGTCAAACGATGTTTTGGCTTATGGTGCTTCTCAGGCCAATTTAAGGCCAGAACCAAGGCAATGGATTTATACCAATGATCATGAATTAAAGATTCCAAAAAGTATGCCTCTGACGTACGCTCAAATGCCATTTTATCTACATAAACTTACTGACACGCAAGAAATTACTGAACTAATTGGCAATGTTAGAAAACTGTGCAAAAAATTTGAGGAACGGGGACTGCCAAATTTCCCTTCTGGTATACCATTCCTCTTTTGGGAACAGTATATGGATTTAAGAAATTGTTTGGGTATTGCTCTGTTAGCTGCTTTAACAGCCAGTGTTGCTGTCGTTGGAATATTATTGTTGAATTTCTGGGCAGCTTTGTTAGTCGGCACTTCTCTTGCTGCTGTGGTACTACAACTCTTTGGAATCATGGGCCTCTGCAATATAAAACTGAGCGCTGTTCCTGCTGTTCTATTGGTCGTCAGCATTGGAATTGCTGTGCACTTTACAGTGCATATTTGTCTGGTTAGTATAAATACAAGTGGAGGATAAGTTGACACATTGAGAACAAAAGTGAACTACTCCCAATACCCAAGTAGCTAAACGATTCTTTCTCTAAAATAGAATCGAACACAAGATATTCAATGTAACATAAAGTAACAATGTACAGTAAGAACATTGCATATTCCACTTTGGTGCTCAATGTCTCAATTGTAAAACTCGTTATTTCTTTCATATTATATTATATTCTTACAATATATTATTCTAATATATTCTAATATATTATTTTCTTGTTTTTATTCTTGCAGAGTTTTGTTACAAGCATTGGAAGCAGGGATCGAAGGATTCGGTTAGCTCTGGAACACATGTGCGCACCTGTAATTCACGGAGCAATAACAACTTTATTAGCAGTCGTGATGTTGGCCTTCTCCGAGTTCGACTTCATCGTTCGATATTTCTTCTTGGTGTTGCTGTGTCTTATTGGGATCGGTTTGGTGAATGGATTATTCTTTTTTCCCATCCTGTTGTCTTTGATCGGCCCATCTCCAGAAGTAATACCCAATGACCATCCGGATCGTATTTCTACGCCAACTCCGCCTGCCTCGCCAATCGTCAGAAGATCGAAACCTCCTGCACCCCCCAGGAGATCGTACAAAATTGATAACGCCAGGTTACACGCTGAACCATCTCTCACTACCATCACAGAGGAACCTAATTCGTGGCACAGTACACAGGAGTCTTGTATTATTGTTCAGCCAGAGTTGAAGGTTGAAACGACATCAACTTGTGGCAACCAGGTACGTTATATAACATGAATATTAACTGTTTTGAAATATTTCCTGTCTCACTTGACATTTTCTTCCAAATGTACTTGACTTGAGAGTGCTTTTGATAATATCTACCATTTGGCTTTTTATCTCTGTAACTGCTTACACATTACTCAAAATTCTTCTTATTACTATCTCGCGTGAATGATGCCGATACTCCAAATCCACGAAGCATGATTAACGTGTGTGCTTTTGTTTTTAACTAACAGAACTGTAGCGGATCAGATACAAGTGGGTCTAGTCGAATGTCACCAGTGACATCTACGTCTCATATTACAACCAAGGTCACTGCGACGGCTAATATAAAGGTTGAAGTTCATACACCGTTAACTAGTGAGTATCTATTGTAATGTTTGACTAAAAAAGTTTCTTGTCATGATTATATTACATACTTATCATAAAATTCATCAACTTTTAATGTAACTTATTCAAGTATCTTAAACAAACAATATACATACAAGCAATATGATAAAATTATTTTTTGCAATGCTCTACGTGGATATTGATTTCTGTGTAAAATTATTGTAGGTACAGTGGATCGTAGCGAAAAATGCAGACACACGACTTCCAGTAGCCGAAGGAGCTCGCGCTGCAGTGCGAACGTTAATGCTGGGGAGTCTTCCGGTTCCGGTTCTGAACCGGATTCAGACTCTAACCCAAATAAACACTAATAATAAGTACCGGGAAGACCGGCAGCTACTGCTCAAATACCATGCAAAGCGGGAACATACAGAAGGCTGACTAGGATAGATTTATAGTTTCATTTCTTTTTTCTTTTCTTTATACATCGTATAACGATGTGCGGGTACCCAAAGTTTAAATAGCAATGGCTTTATTCGAGATAAGTTCGCGTAATGTTCTCACATGACACGTTTCACCTCTCTCTTAATCTTTTGTAAACTAGATATACGAACTAATCTATTCACTGCCCTTATTTTATATGAAACACCGCGGACGAACAACGTGGAAAGCCAATAATCAGAGTTTATCAGGTACTCTCACATCGTTAATAACGCAACGTGCTTGTCCTCTTTGAATTAAAGAACAAAAGTATTATGACTCAGAAATACTGAATCGATACACGCAGTGATACATTGTATATAAATGTTCGCAAAGATGCATTTATATTTGTATCGTACGTCCAATGCGGGCCATACGTACGAACAGAATGTTCGTAATTCACTTTCAACGCATTGAACGTGTGATAAATTATTGGGATATATATATGTGCGTGCGTGCGTGCGTGCGTGTGTGTGCGTGTGTGTGTGTATAAAATGATATTTTTAACGAATCTACTTAGGAGCATGTCAAAGAAAATGCTTTACTACACGCTCTGTGGTATACGACAGTTTCCATGAAACTATAAGGATATTATTTTATGAACTAGAAAAATTTCAACGTCTGTCCTATAATTGTTAATAATACGACGAAGATTGAAAAACTGGAAATGTTTCGGGTGTTTATAGAACTTTTCCTAACAACTTATTGTAAAGTCCGTTACACAAAACAAACCTATTATATAGTAACATATTTTTGGAAACGTTTATCCGTCAGAAATATATATATATATATATATATTGAGACGTTTTCCTTCCTAGAGGATACTAATAGTATTATGCGCATAATATGTAGTTTGAGATTTTCACGGACAATACATGACTTTCTTTTTGGGACTAATAACGTACAGGTTTATTGAATCGTTGGTACCCTTTTGGGTATATAGGTAACCGAAGGTTTACAGATTACATTTACGTAATACTGTTTAGGAAAAACTTCTAATTTAGAAGTAATTACGACGATGTAGCTCTCTTGCGCCGTTTTTTTTTTTTTGCAACGACTACAATGTGGTGCCTTGAAAATGATAATAAAATTTCGAGTAACTATTTATTTTATACACTAACAGTTATAGTGCAGTGTGTATATGACTTCGAGCGATATTAAATTTAAAATCTATTTATTATTTATTTCTACGTGTCTACTTTGATATCACGATTATTTAAAGCGTTTCGTTTTGTACAATGCCTATTTCGTATGATAATTTGTAAAAATACTTCATTATTTATGTCACCCTATATATTTTTATATAAAATCGTTACTTAATTTAATAAAATAAGTCGATCTATCCGATTCGTACCTCTTATGTAAAAATGTGTAATATATTATTCCACAGCCGATATGTACGTATGTTTATGTTTTTTGTTAGGTATGAGACAGAATTATGTACAATAAGAGAGGTATTTTTATGTGAAGTCAATCTTGTAAACATACAGAATGCAGATAAGGTATTTAATGAAAGAAGATGTTCTATTAGAGATGTAGAATCTTTATTGTGCATAAAAAACATTTTCATAAGAAAAAACATAGTCAGTGTGTACCTCCATCGTACTTCCTAAATTATACCACAAATTCCTATTCAAATACAGTTATAGTAAAAAGTTTATCATTGCGATCGTGTTTCAAAATATAGAGCCAGTACTTCTTTTGATTTTACAATTGAACTGGAGGTGCAACAATAAACTTACTACTACTTTTAGTATTATAGAAGCTAATAATTTTTATATATTGAATATAGAAACGATTAATTGTATGATGTATAATCTTCATTTGTATATAAATACAATGATATTATTATAATAATTTTGGAAGTACAGTCAATTACTGTTCTTAGGTCTTTACGAATATTTGCATATCTCACATACTTTGTTTATCTAAAACTTTCTTTTAATTTACATATTAATTCCATTTGTCAGTTTTACCATTGTCATCTTTGTCTTCTAATTTCTACTAGTTGAAACCATCTTTTGCTGTTGCAGGTAATATCTCCTCTGCATTATGATTCTATAATGTTATAGTATTTATTAATAAATATATATAAAATTATTTATCAATACATATATACATATATAAATGAAGAATATTACCTCTGGTAACTTTTCATTTACTGACTGTCAGTTTTTTTAAGTATTTAGGCACCCTATAAATTCAATTATGGTAATATTTATTAGATATTTATGTATTACGTATATAATTAAGCTTACAAGAAATACTAACTTCACTAAATGGCTCTTCCAAAGGAGGTTCTTTTTTTAAATTTAAGGGATAACTAATTCCTTCCAATTGAGATCTTTCTGTCTCTACTGAAGGGATGGGTCCAAACGCTTGACTGTGTGTTCCTGATAGTTCAGAAGTTGTTTCCGTGTAAGGTAAGCTGAATTCATTATTTAGTAACAGTATGTTACCGGAATTATTATTTTGAACCTATAATATATTTTTTAGTAATAGATCATAAATTACTAATAAAGGAAATATGTAAAACAAATATATACTTCCAAATTTGGAAAATATTCTTCTGGAACAATAACGTTGTGGCTTTTTGAACTACTGGGTACTGGTTCAGTAGAAAAAACTATTTGATTTGTGTTACTTTCAAGTAAACTTACGTTTAATCCCATTCGTCTTTCTGGGCCTTTAGACGAGACTAATATTATACAAATTTTTGTATATACATATATAATATGAATTTATTAAGTATTTGTATACCTAAATTTTTTACGACAAGAAATGGCGTTTCGTTAACCCATGTTGATTCAACCGCACAGGCTACTAACCAGTCTGCGGTAACAACTGGTACATTCCATTTTACTGCAGCATCATACTTCTTTCCTTCTGGTATTGGACAAATTAAATGTGTGTTTTTATATAAATCTTTGTCAAAAACATCTTCACGAGTGAATATATCTTGGCATCTGAAATTAAACAATGCTTTAATACTTGATTCACTCTAGTTATCCTTAAGGTATATGATGAGAATAATACATTGCACCCAATTCCACAGCTAATGCTATAAGATACGATCGTTCAACTCCTGTATATGTGCTGATTGTAAGAACACAAGATGATAATATATGCTTTGTTACAGATATAGGTCTATGGTAATACATAATTTCAACTATTCGATTCTGATTTATGCAATCTACCTATAAAAAAAATGCTAATACTAAAGAATATATCAAAATATGGAAATCAAAATAAAAAGCTGAAACTTACAATAAACAAATCGGTAACAATTTCTTTCACTATACATTTTAAAGGTATACCATATTTTGGCACAATAGCATAGTCTGGAATGTTAACGAACGTACCTGGAACTATTCTTCCATTCATTGCTATTATATTTTCAGCCACATAATTAAACATGTCATTGAAGCCAAGTACGACAAATGTTAGACCTATATATATATTTTACCATTATTTCAGTTCATTGTTGTACATATTCTACCACAGCATTACCTTCAAATAGTTTATTATTAATAATATCACTATTATTTTCTTCTGGTGGTATTAAATTTTCTTCAATATTTTCTAGCATTTGATTTAAAGTAGGTATATACGGCCCCTCATCAGTTGTTGAAACTAGCAATAAGTAAGATGTACATTAAATTTCTTTCATAAAAAGTGTAAGCAATTATTTACAGACACTACCAATTGTATTTTGTGGCTCCTCTTGACCGAAATTAGATGATTTTTCCCCTTCTTTTGACATCTTTTCTTGCAGCAGTTCTAAATTCTGAAAAAATATATGAACATGTTAAATACCTATATTACATACTATATCTTGTATGTATATACCATAATTAATGAAGATGATGGTTCGTATAAGAAATTTTTTTCTGGCGCGGGAGATTTTAATCTGATACTCTCTTCCAACCACTCCAATCTCAATATATGTGGACTACATCATATATCCATTAAATTACAGAATTTTAAATAGATATTAATTTAGACATTAAAGTAACATTATACCATAATGGTCCTAATTTCAATAATTTTAGTTCACTAGCTGCACTATCTTCGTCCCCGACAATAACGTGTGTTAAAATGTCACATGTATATTCTAATTGCATTGCACTACCTACATTCAATATTTTGCTAAGTTTATTTCTTTGATCAGAAGCGAATCCAGCTAGGTAAATCTGAAGAGAAGAAAAGAATTAATTAAAGAAATATCATTGGAGAGTATTATAGAATATGAAAAATGTAAATACAATTTACGCACAATGCAACCATATAAAAATGGACCAGCCAATTCTGCTTCATTAAACGCAGGTCTATCCAAAACTGTAGTAACTGTAGAAACTGAAAAGTTGGAATAAATTTAAAATGAAATTTATCTTTGCTGTAAGTTACTTTCATGTATTTTGTAATACTAACAAGTAGAAACATTGCTCATTGTTGAAGTATTAAATGTGGCTTCATCCATATAATTGCCTTGCTGTTTGTCATATGTTATGGAGCTTGTTGTAGAATAACTAGGAGTTTCACATACTGAATATTAAAAATACTATATTAGCCACCAATTTATAGTGTTATAGATATAACACTAAAGAGATATTTTTTTACCATTTGATTCTTTTGCAGGAGAACATTCTCTTATTGCTTGAAATATATAGTTCCTAGAAGGCAAAGCATGACCGGCTTTTATACTTTCATATAACCAATTTAGTGTTAAACAAATAATATCTCTTTCTCTTGCACATTTGAGCTTCTGACTTGTATGACAATCTTCTGGTACAAGTATAATATTAACTTTTTCACAATCCAAAGAATCTATATACATCTAAAAAGAGAATAATAATATAAGGGAATAGTTAGCTAAAATGTAAAAGAAAAATTTTAAACAATATGTATTTTACTCCTCCATTAGTTTCAATGAAATGTTGAATTTTTTCCTTTTGACATCTCTGAATATTTGTTGTTGTTACAACTAAGTTATAGAACATAGGAACTTTATATTTATCAAACCTCTTATCATCTGGTTTAACATCATCTATCATATTCGCTTCCCATATTGCTTTAACCCATTCTTTTGTAACTATTTGTATTTGCATATGTGACGCCTTCTATTAGAAGGAATTAAATGTTATAATAAAATTATATAATAAATATAATTTTATCGATATAAATTTATTTACTTCATATTCAACAGACAAAACAGATGATGTTACAAGATGTGTTACTTTATCATCTAACTCTGTTGTAAAATTTCCACTCATCTTTACTACTAATGCTTGTACGTATCTCTATAATAATAAGATTTTTAAATATTTCTTCTTTTATTGTTTGCAGAAACAATCATTAGTGAATATACCTTATCTTCTAAACATAAATGAGAAGTACATATACAAAGATTTTGCATGACTCTTTTACACGTTGCATTTGTATTAATAATAAATGACAAATGTTCTGGTTCAAGTATGCTGTAACAGTAAAATAATATTGATTAATATCATGTGATCTACTATCTTTGCAAAGTTGGTGTAGCAGTAAATTACATCAATATCAAGCTTCTACTTACCAACATTCACCTGCTACTAATTTATTCATTTCAATTTTTTCACTTTTTTCCACCACAAGGGTATCAAATTTCGTTAATTTCATTGTATCAATATCTATTTCTTTTACCCATTTTGGTTTTATACCATATTCAAGGCAGTTCTAAAAGATCAATTTATTACATCGTTTTTATTGTTGCTTAAAATATATTGCTTATGTAAAAATAAACTTACTAACATTGTATGCACGCAACATATCTATACTACAATAGCCTTCAGATTTTTTATTTGATGCAATAAAATAAATGTTGGACCTTTTTTTAGATTTACTCTGGTGATTCATTTTTAAATACTGTCTAACTAGTTATTTATATATGATATGATTTTTATTTGACAAATAAATATTCAATGAAAAATAAAATCTTTATGTGTCACACGATTATACGTCAAAAACTATACCAAGCACTATAAATTTCGCTAAATATTAGGTATTGTCAGAGACGAAATTTGTTTTTAATCGCTTGATACGATGAAATGACTTTATATCTGTCAAAATGACATTCACTTGACTGATATAAGGAGAATGTAACGTTTCTACTCCCAGACCATCGAAATAGATATTTTGTCTTACTTTCATTTTTATTTGTAAAGAATTGTAAATTTTACGTTATAATAGGTTAGATTTTCTTCACAAAGGTGTAGTTAATTAAAAAGATCGTTAATTTTGAAAAGATATTATTTTATACCCAATAAAATAATATTTAAAACGTTTAATTTAAATTTCTATTTAAATTTTTTGTTTAATTTTTTAAATGGTAGAATAACAACCAAACTAGTTAAAACCACCAAAGGGATATAGAGGAGGAAAGTAGACGTGGCCCTCCATGATCCCCACATCGTGTTCGCGTCGCATGCGACGTTATCGATTCAGTTTAGTACTGTTTTGAATTAAAACTAAAAGCACTGTCGCAGAAAATAACCTTCGCATGTGCTATAAAATAAAAATTTTATAATTCATATATCAATTAATAACAGCGATAATTATTTTAATTTAAAGAAATATCTTCTTTTATTTTGCAAGATAGTTTCGCTATCAATTCTCAAGGACTATATTCTAAATTGCTAATTATTAATCATTTTGAAGAATGATAATTGTTTTTAATAGATGTATTCATAAAACAGCGTAGGACAATTATTTCATTTTTTTCTATTTATTAAGATATTATATGTAGAGTGATATGTAGAGAAATTATATGTAAGAGTACTACAATCATTTTTGAATAATATTAATTAAAAATAATCTTATTTGACGTTATAAAAATTGCTGAAATTATTTAACAAGTATGACCTATATCGATTAATCAAAATACGCCTCGATTACTGGCAATTCAATAAAGAATGAAAAATATCGGCTGGCACCGATAAACAAACTTGGTTTAAATGTCTCGTACTTCAGTTGACCTAAAATATCAAAGATCGCAGTTGACGAAAAGATTCGAATAAAATCTCGTTTCAAAATATCCAGCCGATGAGCAATTTGGATTAATGTGCCGTATCGTTTGGCATTTCCGTCATAAACTGTTTCATATAAATCTACGTTATTCTAAAACGTAATCGTAAATTACTGCTTACAAATTGGGCCTGAAAATATATAGTGCAGATAGAACCGGTAGTCCCAAAAAAATGACTCCTGATATGGCGTTGTTTGTTTTAAATATGTTAAGAAACTGTCCGTGATGTGATGAATAATATGTTTCTATCCTCTTTGACTACACATATCACAACATTACATACTCAAAAATTTGAAAGAATATTATTTTTCCTGAAGTTACAGTTGCAAGAAACATTGAATGTCGTTCTATTCATGTCTATTCTGTTCTTCGTCGATGCGCATACATTGTCACGGATGCACAAATAGGCAGAAATGTACAATAATAGTACCGATAGTTTCTTGCGAAAAATTTCAGAAAACAAAACCGATCGCCGGTTATATACATAAGAAAAAATTGTACAAAATATTAATTTATATGATATATTTCAAAATCATCAAAGTCGGAGAGGGAGTAGCTTTTCTACAAGTTCACTAAATGCGTGTGTACATACGTCACATGGCACATACCATATCTATATACACACATACTCATAAACTGACATGCACGTATACGCACACGTATATGCTGCACTAACAGTAAATAGCATTTTATATATATTATAATAGTCGCTTAGTAAATCGTAGAGGGCGTAAGAGACATTCTGATCTTTCTCTCGGTCGGTATTTCAAAACGTGAGACACAAAGTTTTATTTAATGCCATGTCTATTCTATCCTTAAACAATGACAAAACTTTGTATAATCGTCAAAAAGTCAGATCAATTAGATCTAATTTTGCTCGTCATAAAATTCAAAAAAACAAAATATGATTACAAACATTACTATTTAAACTATCAGAACTATGGAAATGTACAATCATATATAAATCCATAAAAAAATTTAAATGTCAATCACAAATCGCAGACATTTGCAGAATTTAGCTCTATTTTCGATCCTTTTGCGTAATATATTTTATATGCAGCATTTCGATGCGTCGAATTATGTCCAGCAATGGGCAACGATTGGTGTATTCGAGACATTTCAGCCAATCAGCTTTCATAGTACTATTAGAACTGCATTAAACCTATTATCTATGACAATAGTATAGGAATACGGTCTCATGCGATACGTATCGAAATCCCAGCACCTGTTTCAATTCGAGTTCGAGTCGGAGTGAAAAGAGATAAACAATATATTTCCCGAGGCTAGGGTTCTTGCAAACAATGCACTTGCCTAAACTGGTGAATCATCTTCGGAACTGCAGCACCTACGAGAAATTTCTTATCAGACTGTATATCGTGACAGACGCTTGCGAATAAGACATAGTGCGCTATGCCAGCCTGAGAGAGCTCTCTCAGAGAGGATTCAAATTTCAGTCGTATCGGGGCAGTAATTGTAGTTCATTGGAGAATTGTCGCGCATCCGAACGTAATCTTAATACCGTCACGTCAATGCACTCGAGTGTTAATTCTAATTTCTATCGAAGAATTACATAATGTATGTGCATGAGTCACAGGGTGAATAGGGGGGACGTGCAAACGTCAAAATCGTGCTGCACCGATTTTGTTGCATTTTAGGTACGGTAAACAAATACTGATCACCCGATTGATTGCCCGATCTAAATTTGATCTTCCGTGTACAACAATCATATAATATTGGATCGATAATCATCACTTGATATGTATATTGTATATTATCGTCAACTGCTATTCCGTCCAATGTCGATCGTGCGATGTGCTGCCATTAGAACTTTTGCAACGAGTTCATCCTTATATTAGAGCCCGTAAGAAGTATTAAATATATCTCGAAACTCGGGTAAAAACATCACTGCCAGTTGTCGCGCGACCTGATTGATTTTGTCAAAAACGAGTACTGTCGATGGTATCGTTTAAAATTTTTTTGCAATTCACGTTTATCGAGCTATGACAGATACCGTATAAAACATATTCCTCAAGGTTAAATGAGTAACGGATAAAAGTAATTGTAATAATCCAGTGACTGCGTAGTTTCGTTTCTTTTTCTGTCGTGTTGAAATCTTTTCGTAATGAAGTAATGGCACAGAAAGTGTTTTGTTAGAGCAAAATCGATATTAATATCGATATATTACTTTATTTACTATTTTTAAGTACCACATATAAATTGTCTTAATTTTTTTGCTAATTAATTATTATTTATGGTTTTGATTGTACGTTACAAGTCGCATGCTGTTTTTCCATTGATATTTCAGCTTGGATCTCTGCAAGAACGTTCAATAGGATTGCATTTACGATGAACTGGAAACATTATGCGACTTACCAGTGAACAGGAAGACTACCACTAAGAAATGGCAATTTTCAAATTGAAAATACTAAAGCGTAGGTGCATGATTTCATAGCTGTGGAAACTACCATCATTTTATTGTAACGTGTGGCCAGGTATTTGTCAATTGAACAAAGTAACTGTTCGTATCGTACTTATTATTGAAAAATGCCAGCACCACCTCCACCTCTCTCAAGTTTGCCAGAGGCACCTATGTGTGAAAAAACTGAAGTCAGCGATGCAGACTCCCTGCCTCCTTGGGCCAAGATTACCCTTACATCTGCTGAGGCAGAAATTGAAAAGCTGATATCCCGAAATGAACTGAAAGATGCAGAAGTTACATATTTTTGTCAAGTTGAACCAATTTTGCAAGACGGACCACAGTGAGTTTCATCTGTAATTTATTATTTATAGATGAAACACATAAATCTAAATAATAACAATAATTACGTTACTATTTAACAGATGTGGTTTAGTAGCACTTGCTATGGCATCGCAAGAATATACAAAACCAGTTTCTGTGAGTCAACTCTTAGCTGAAGCTCGTGTAAGGGGTTTTACACAACATGGAGAAGTGTATAGTGTTGATTTTATGGGCACACTAGCGGCTGAATATTTGCCTGACCATAGACCGGATATTTTAGTGGATTTACAGCAATGCCCAGACACATTGACACACGCTTTGGCTCATGGTGCAATGGTACTAATTCCATACGATTCTGATTTCAATCATGCTCCATGCTTAAAAAGAGGCCATAAAGCTCATTGGGCACTACTTGTGGGTCTAATTTCATCTAGGTATGTCACATCTCTTCCTATTATTTTCAAATTTTAATTGAAAGTAAACATTCTTGTGACTGACTCACTGTGATGTGTATTTCAGACAAGGATATCATGTCTTAGCGCGTCATGGAAAATCACGTCATTTAGCTTGTTGGCCGTTACGCGATTTAATCGAGAGCAATGGTAATTTGGAAGAAGAAGGAACAGCTAGACATGCTGGAGGATACGTGATACCAAAAGGAGGAGTCGGAGGTCAGAGAGGTTTGCGTGGTAGGGCACTGGCGTTGCACCCATACATATAAGATCTTGTACAAGAATTGTAGGTAATTAATATCACAGCGAAAGACAGAAATTACTATTATAATATTACCGTATCCACGTTACAGTATATGGTAAATATTCAAAGGCATAACGTTTGCACAGCTGCTACGGAATTTAATTACTTGTAAAATCATATTGCTTTTAAGTAACATGTGTTTTAATTCGCAATGCATTTTTTGATCAACATTTGAAGGGGGGTATTAAGATTCCCAAAAATTTGGCATTAGATGTAATGAATTGACGAGAATATTATTCATTAAGTTCTAACACGCAGTGTAAATAATGATTTATTATGTACGTTTGACTTTACATGCACCTGACGGTTTGAAAGATTCTTTCTTTCGTTGTTTCGACGTATCGAGCTTTTCCTGTGGTGCGACACGTGCTAAGTGCAGGCATAAGATAATAAAATGGGCATGTACACGTGCATGAAAGAGACAAACGTGGACAAGGAGAAAGAAAAGTCTATAAAGAATATCTGCATAAAATAAATATCTACGTGTATTAGCTAGGATTTATTGGGATCGTAACACTAGCTGGAACAAAAAAAAAAAAAAAACCAAGTATATTTATTTAGCGAAGAAACTGTAGGTTTTCGATCAATAATTATGAATCTTTGTTTTATCCTAACATTGTGAATAAAGACTAAATCTATCTATAGCAAGAGTCTCGCAATTGCATTTGAGGCAATACAACTTAATGTTCGTGTGTACCGGATTGTTGGGCGCATTGCTTTTAAGATACGGAATGAATTATTATATTTGCTAGATACGATAGACTAGTTTCACGAAATCATACGAATTAAGACACGTTTCATTATCCAATATAAAATGTGCAATTTACTTTCAAATTTATTACATATCATTTTTATATTTACATGAAACAGTCTTTCAAGCTTTACTCATAAGTAGTAACTTACAAATGATAAATTGCCTAATAACGATAGGATAGCGATACATATATACACTATATCTTTGAAATTATATATTAAGCTTTAAATTGAGATTCCTATCAAATTTTCCCGCATTTTTTCAAACTTTTATCAAACAGAATTAAATGTATCTTCTCTGAATCGTGTAAATCGAAAATTAAATTTATCACTTGGTAACTATATCGAAATCTCTTTATCGAATATACAAATACATATAAAAATATCCAAACTTACACTTAAAAATCTATAAAAATTCATTTTACGAATATATCGTCAAATATCACTTTCTGCTGTACCGAAGGTCTTGGAAGCAACGCGCTATAAGGAGAGGATCTTACTGTGTAGAACTCTACGATATGCTTGTTTTACTATGTATTTACCGGTATGTAAAGTACGAGCGTAGTTTTTACTGATATTAATACGTAACGATCGTAAAAAGAAGAAAGAAAAAAAAAAAAACGGAAAGCGACAAAAACCTGGAGATATCTTATGACTGGCTCGTGTTTCCAGTTGTACGGTATCTTAAGCGTTTTCTTTATCAAATTCGTCGGATGAAAACGCGTAAAGCAGGTTCCAGAGAGATGCTATATTATTTGTAGACTCCGTTGAGTGGTTTCGGATCAAATACAAAACAACAAAGAGCAAAGAGAAAGTTAAAAGAAGACAAAGAAAAAATAATAAAAACTGTACCCAAGTGCCGCAAAGTAACGAGGTTCATTCATTAAAAAAAAAAAAAAAAAGGGAAAAAGGATAATTGTATACCGTGCCTATTCTCACATCGCGAAGCTTCTTCGATTTGCTGTCCTGTCGCAATCAAAAGATACTCTTGTAGAGTAAAACGAATACGACGAATGCTACTTATCGGTGCACGTACATGGTTTCCCCGTTTTCCATGATGTTTCTAATGATAATCAAAAAGGAACAAAAAAAAAAAGAAAGAAAATTAAAATAACACGTATTTTTCCTGCTCTAACTTCGTGAAACTCGTACGAATCGCGTAATAGAAGAAAATAGGGATTTTCAAGAGTAATAAAAAAATACGTCTTCCGTTACTTACCGCGATACAGTCTTTTCATTGGTGTCGGAGAAGCAGAGTTGAAACTTTCATTTCAAAAGCATTTAGAACACGTGAACTTGTTACATCTTCTATATATACCTATTGCCTTTCAATCGACGGAAAGGAAGTAGTTTCGATTAATGGCAGTTATCGAGCTTTTTTCTTCGGAGGATTTTAGTTCGTGCCGATGTATAAATCGTCATCGACTACATCGATGTACATCGCACATGTGTGATTCGAAAAGTGTAAAAGCCAACGCAACACAGAGCCAAGAGAAAGCAGCGGTACGTGGTACCGCGTTACGTTGTAAGAGATTAATATTGTGATCATTGTTAACACTTGTTTCTTTTTCCTGTAACTCGCGTAATTTTTACTTGATTTGTTGTCGGTATTTAGCTTTAAACGTGATACAAATATAAAGAGATGTTATCATTTACAAAGCATGTTTTCATTAAGATTTCTTTCCGTGTATAGTATATGTCTTTCTTTCTCTATCATCTATCTTTCACTTTTACACTTTGACCGTTACTTTACGATCGTTGGAACGATATCGACTATGCGAAATCGACTGTATCGGGTATGGTTGGTGCTAGAGATTTTCTGAACTAGTGAGACAAGTGTGCCAATCTATATCTTTCAATTACGAGTATACATACTGCACGACGAAAGATTTACTTTCTTCTTTCCTGTTAGGAGTTTGAAAACAGAACGCAATAGCGACTTTCGAAGAGTAATAAAAGAAAAGAAAAGAAAAGAAAAAAAAATGAAGAAAAAGAAGAAAAAGGAAAGAAAAGAAGAAGAATGTAGAGAAAAAGAAAATAAGAAATAAGAAGATATTAAATCGTTCGGATGGTACAGGTGCACTGGGATTGTAATAGAATATCGAGAAACTGCGTTACATTTATATTTCAAGCTTACAAACATCAACAACATAGTTTTTTTTCCACTTTTATCCTTTTAAAATTGTAACTTCTCCTTATTGTTGCTTTCGGTTTCTTTTTCCTTCTCTAAGCATACAGAGTTATTACCACAAGTTTATTTTTTGTCCACTATTTTCTAATTACATTATATATCTACTTGTGTCCTGAGATGCGACTGGGAATCATCGATCAATGTCCTCCCTCTTTCTCGTCTTTTGTAAATACAAAAGATCACGCCAGACGACTCGCACGCCACGAGAATGCGATTACAGTTTCGTCGCTGGAACAACGATCCTCACACGCTTCTTTTATTGAATCTTCGATCGTGGGAGAGCGTCGAAAGTCAAACCATATACATAAATATATTTCACGCGGATGCCACTAGACGAATAATTATATGTATATTTCTCTATAAAACGAAGCTACAATCTATTTTGCCGTTTTATATTGTACTCTGCATAGATGTATGTATACATATACATACGGTACTATACTGTATATACATATATGTATACATATGTACATGTAATATATTAAAAAAAAAAGGAAAAAAAAAGGAAAAGAAAAAAAAGAAAAACAGAGAGAATATTCTGTACAACGATTACACAGCGTTCACAGTATAAAACGACCACGTGTTACGCCCAGGACACAAGCCGTCTCTAATTATTCTATAGATTAATAACAATGATATCCTGTATCCGAATATTATGTTTATAATAATATATATCACATATAGGTATTTCATGTTCATTATATCAACAATAGGGGAGTTGAATTAAAAAGAAGGCTAGCGTTCACTTATTAGAAATTTATTTTCTTTCACTGCTTTCTCTCATTCTCTTTCTTTCCTCCTTTGTTTTGCTTCACCCGATCTACGCGTGTGTATTCACGTTCAACTTGAAAAAAAGAAAAGAAACGAATTCTTCGAGTCCTTCAAAATTTTCCTCGATCATTGTGATATCTTTTCTTTCTTTTTTGTTCTTTTTAACCCCGTTTTAGAGCAATTAACAAAAGGACCTCGGTAATGATACAGTGTTTACTCGCAGTTCGTTGGTCGAGCGAGTTTTATGAAAAGAGCTCGCCTTTGACCCTCTCGCTTCCGTAGCTCATTTCACGAGCAATTCGGGAAAAATTACGAATAGCTTTATCCTCTATCCTCGTGCAATCTCGTTCGCGAAATATTTCCGTAAATCGCTTACGTTTAATAATTTAACGGTCAATATAATTTTTCGACTAATACAATTATAGTTAACGTAGTTTCTAGTTTGGTAGTAAAAGGGTTCCAGAGAAACGGCACGAACGTTCACGCGTTATTTGTATTTTAGAAACTTGGGCGGAATTATTCGTTTCAGCCGCGAACGAAGTTTATTGCCAGGTCCGTAACGAGATCCGTACAATTAATATGTTCAAAAGGTGTCTACGATATATATATATATATATATATGTATATATTGCGTGTGTAATAAAATTCTGTACATCTGATGTTTGGAGAAAAAGCGTGAAACAAAAGAAACGCGCAAACGTGTAGAGCGAGATACCTGGAAACAGTCGACACGCGTATCAAATATCAACAAACTACCACGTAATTCCTCTTCTAATCTTTCTTATCTTTGTCAGTCTAATTGTTCGCGTAGAATTCGTGGAACGGTTTTTTTCTTCCATAGCTTCGTCGTGCGACTCGCCGGCTTGATTCCCGAAGAGAAGGAGGAAAAGTGTAAAATCAGTGCGAAAAATCTCGCGACGGGAACGCCGCGCAAGAAAATGAAAAAACGTGACTGCTCGTGAAGATACACGCGGAGGCCATGTTGCCCCCTTCATCTTCTCTCTCTGCCCGCCATCTATCAATTTCGTTGCTGCCAGTTTCCCGCGCGGGAAGCCGGCACACGCGTTTTACAGCCCTTTTAATTGAACTCTCTGATATTATTGATAACAAGTTAATCATATGTACATGTACAGTTTAGACATCGGCCGCCGTAAGCGCAATAAAGACGTCTAAGAACGCCCGTGAAAGTCAAACGCCGTATTTCTGACCGATCCATTTTTCTTCTCGCTTAATTCTCTTTTTAATTATTTTCCTATTTCGCTTCCTTTTCTTTCCGATCGCTGCGCTCTGGTACCGAAAAACACGCGCTCCACGTATATATTTATACAGACATATATATATAGATATGTGTGTATATATATATGTTTATATATATTAATTACCTCTTTTTTTTTCGTTTAATTATTGTAAGCTTTGAGCTTGGGCCTGGCTGCCCACACGTGTCGAAACTTACTATACGCCGACGAAAACAATAATCGTATCGTAGCAAACGCTTTCGCAGAGTATTGCAGCCCAGGCGTACGTGCTCACGGTCCTTGCGGTCCATAACGATCGCATCCTCGCGCTCAATCGTCTGACACAGCTTATCGATCTGTTCTTTTCTGCTGCGCTTCGCGAGACTCGCGGGAAACGCGCTGGAAAATTCGAAACCGAATGGCGACGCTCGTTACGCGGATCGATCGCCACATCGCGGATTCGTGCGACGACGGTACCGATTGCCTCGTTCGAGAAGAATCATGCGTTTTGACTAGAATCGAGAGCTTCGAGAATCGAAGTTCGCAGCGATCGCTGCTCGTAGCAGCCTTCAAGGGAACGAATTCTTCGACGAATCTTACGATGCTGTTGTGGACCGCGGACGACTGGTATCTGACGACTGAATTTCAATATTCGCGTGCGTCAAGGATACAGGACAAGTAAACGAACGTTCTCGTCCTCTGTCGCAGACTGTTTGCTTTGAATGTTTCATAGGTTCTCGCGTTTCGTATATTTTTCTACGTTTCAATTTTTCATAAATCCATTCAGTTTAGCTACGAATGCGACGAGAGGAATGCAAGGGAAAGGAGAACAAAGACCGTGAGCACGCGTCACGGGTGTATCGACGCACGTCTCTAAAGACGCTAAAATCTCGTATTACGAAGCTTATTTATTAATTGCACAACTTGGACGAATCGAAATTAAAAAAGAAGAAGAAAGAAGACGCAAGCGTTTATTGGCGAACCAATGATAAAAGCAAAAGGAAGTAAGGTAAAATAGGAGGAGAAAGAGATCGAGGAACATTAAGGGACACGCGAAGTCCTTTACACGCTGGATTAAAAGAATTCGTTTCTGCTTCAACACTGAATACGTTCGTAAGACATAAATATGCGTAGGTATGCGTGTACGACAGTTGGTGGAAACGATATAGCGAGATCATTTGTCCTGATGCCTCCATCTCACGTCATATTATCGTACTATTGCACTGCATTATTGTACTGTCGCTGTGTCGTTGTGTGGTAACAAAATGTCTATCTATCGCTGGTCTACAATTTTTATTCTTTTCCGAATTTTAATCTAATTCTGGTTACAGAAAGTTGAGTAATCGTATTACAGAAGTAACTTGGATAAGATTGCTGGGTGTCATTTAGTGGTTGCAGAGTGCTCGTAGGAAAAGCTGTAGGTGCCAAGGAACAAACTCTCGAGGAAGGAAACAGGAACCTACGCATTCATGTATTGGGTTGGCAACTAAGTGATTGCGGATTTTGTCATAGGTAGTAATGACAAAATCCGCAATCACTTAGTTGCCAACAATAGTTCAAGTTTACGAGAAAGAAAACCGTGTTCGTAGAAAAGTCTGTACGCGTCGTCTCTCAGCTGCATGGAGAACTCAACATTTGGTTAATTCTGATAAATGGCATAGATAAAAGCCAAGCAGCAATTAACTAATTTTTATTGGCACTTATATTTCTCTATATAGAAGCGAACTTGTCACATTATTTTCTGCTATTATTAAGAACTATTTGGAACGGGAAATTGCACTTGGATCAGACGTCAAGTAATACTCGATGCTAATAATAATACAACAATATCTTCGTGGGTATGTGGAACATGGTCCAATAAAAAAACAAAATCTTTCAATCGTGGCACTTATAGCGTTTTCTACAGGCACTCTTCGATTATGGAAATAGCCAGTGGCGCCTGTTAATCTGTCGAAGACGCGATCTTTTACAGTTTCGCAATTTTAGCCAGCGATATTTATTGATTCAAGCTACGGTAGTTTATATTGAAAAATACATCTTTTTATACTGTCGCATAAAATTTCACTGTTGTCTATATCGACGATGCGGGAATAAAAGGGAAGCTTGTACGTTGAGAGGTTGGTTTTCGCACGGAGACAGTCAACGACGCGTTGAACGACTGTTGTTCCGATTCTTGTGACGTACACAGCGTAACGCACGGACAATTCTATGACTTCGCTATGTTCCTTCCACCAACTACGGAACGGTATGCACGAACGTAAACGTTTTAGTCTTTGCATTGTACAATTTACAGCCAGGCTTCCGGTGTGGCCGGAAGTATGCTTCTTCGTCCGTTTAATTTATTCAGATTCTCGACCACTGCGCGTCGTCTCCTACGACGTGTCACGGTCGAACTTGCATTCGGCCGGTCGCTGTTCGTCGCAACAAACTAATTGGCTTTGAAACTTTTCCATCATTGTTTTCTTTTTTTTTCTTTTTTGGCGTTACGTCGAAATTACACCGATGAGAAACATCGTTGAACGCGTCTTCTGACAGAAAAGCAAAACGCCATTGTGCAAAACTGTGGAACGACGTTCTCGAACGCCTCGTTTAAACTGTGCGAGTATATATGTACAGGGTGTCTCAGGTTTTTTCGTTCAAACGACGCGAATATATTCTTCGAGTAAAAATAATCAATTTTATACAAACGTAGACCTATGGAAAGCTTCGTGATCCATTGTTGACAACATCCTCATCGTACGCTTAGTATCAATCGTTCGTAAACGAGTACGCATAGTTATCGGCAGGCATCGTGTCGAACGAAAAATCAATCTCGCGTTATTTCGTACTTTTTTTGTTGAATTTCTTCCTCAAGTGTTTACGAGTCTACATTCCTATCAAACTTCTTCTTATTTCTATTCGTAGAATATGCTGCTGAAAAATCATGGGTCACCCTATATATACACACACACACATAGTATCTATACATATGTATATACATATATTTATATGCATATGTACCTATAGAAATATATATATGTACATCGTATGGCAGGTTCGATCGCTGAAAAACAATTCAGCATACGTTCAATGAAACTGACAACGAGGCAGTTAATATCGCGTGTACGTGTGCGCGTAACAACGTTTCTTTGTTGGCTTTTCATCGTTCGCGTGGCCTGCTGGCACGGTTTCTTCCCTTTAGACTTTATACTTGTCGCGTTCAACCGCGCTCTTATTCTCGCGATAATGTGCGCTCGCCACTGAAAACTGACACGGGTTTGAAAGTCTTTCTCGAGGATCGCGTGTAAACGTTGATTGATCTACCGCGGCCTTTCCTCCCCTCGCACCTTTTTCTTCAAACTAACGCAACTCGAACCGACCGACCGGCTCTTCGAAAACTGCCAACGACTCTACTTCGATACGATAAAATATTACTTTGTTAAATCCAGCGATAGTAAGAAAAATATATCAATACTTTTAAAATAGGAACGAACGTCGTGTTCATCTCCAGCTTATTGTTGTGAGAGGACCTTAAAGGACAAGCCGCGCGTCAACGCGTTTCCTTTAAGTCGTGTTTCTCTCGTAAGAAAGGATCGCGCAACGTGTCGAATAAAACTTCTTTTTTTTGCGGGATTTCGCAACTGAATTTTTTTAAATGAATTAAAATTTACACACACACACACATATATATAAAATAGAACGATAAAAAAATTTCAAGGCAGAAATTGGCAATTAATCAGAAGATCCGATCTCATCCACGATTCTCTCGAATTTGAATATCCGATCGCTCTTATCGCCCCGATCATCTTCTTCTATTTTTTTTTCTCTCAGCACAGCCTCGTGGAAGGCCATCGCGCGTCGAAAAGCAGAACATTGCCACGTACACACGCGTCGCTCGACAATAACTTGCCACTGCCTCGAGATGCTATTGAAGTCAACTACGTATCTCGCGGGGTAGTTCGCAGAAAATGGGTTATTGCTCTCAGCCGCTTAAGGATGTGAAATGTAGGACTACGATTTGCACAGTTCGATACTCGTTACAAACTAATTGCAGACTAGCAGAGAACAGGGGGGCGGGGCACAGAGTACGTACTATCGTACGGTATGCGTGTGTCGTGTGCGAGTGTGTGTACATGTACCGGCATAGGGTAAAGATTTTGCCTGTAATTTTACACCGGCGAACGTAAATTCGCCAATGTACCATAGGACGTTATTATCGATTTCCTCTTCGCTGTTTTATGCACAGTGATAGAATGCTCGCGTTTCAAATGTATTTTCTCTGAATTTAACGAATGATCGGATGGACGATCCGTTTTTTTCTTCTCTTTATTTCTGCTTGTGTTTATCTCTCTCTTCTTCTTTTTCGATTTGGCATTAGGCAGTCAGCGCGACGTACATGTCGCTGGAAACACCGAGCAGTAAGCTGCTGCGTCGTTCCTTCTAATTTTTCCCCCTTTTTCTTTTTCGTCTATTCTCTTGCTTATCCGTAGCTACATTCAAAAAACGAAGAAATCGGAAAGTACGTGACTGCTGCACGCAGTTATCGTTCGAACGGTGCTCGTTTTCTCCTCGTGCAAATTATGATACGTGTATATTCATCTCGTTTCTTCTTTTCTTCTATTATCCACAATATTAAACGTTAGTGTCTATCGTTTCGTCGTGATATGACTCTGTTTCTTTCTTCTTCTTCTTCTTCTTCTGAGGGACAAGAGGGACTTACGGACTTGACTTGTAACGCGTGACAGGCGGTTGATTTTGAACGGCGATTTGAAGTGAAATTCAATAATCAATAAATGTAATTAGGAAGGAGGAAGAAAACGCGCGAGCGCGTTTCGATTCTGTCTTTTTACCACGATAACCTCATTATCGATCGATGGTATGAGGAGAACGTAGTCATTCGATATCTTCTTTTTTCTTTTTCTTTATTCCCTAATACCTTCGCCTATGTTTTTCCGACAAATTTACGTCTATTAAGTCTTGCTCACTCTCGCCCTCTCTTTCTTTTTCTTTTTTCTTTTTTTCTTCTTCTATTTCTACCGGCTAAACAATAATACGCGGATGAGTATACTCTATACGTTACATCGAAGTCGAAGGGTGAGAAGGTCGTCTAGCAGGAATCAAGTATCAAATAATCAAATCTGAAAATAGAGTATTTAAACTACAGCAGCCTGCGGCTAAAAGTCTATAAAATGGAATACAAAAAATATGTCGAAATCTTAAACGAGAAAAGGAGTATAACGTATATAATAACTAATGAGCTAATTCGTAATCGTCCTAATCGTATTCATCGTCTTATTATTCTTCTCTTCCTTTCCCTTCCCTTTCGTCTATCTTCTCTCTCTCTCCCCGGGGAAAACTTCCCGAAAATTCGCGAAACTACATCGTCTTCTCCTAAACAACAGGTTTGTGCGCTAAGAGAAATGTTTTGCCTGTATCACAGACTTCTTTCGATAACGTCGCTGTATGCTCCATTGCTATATGCGATCGTATATATATATATATGTATATATCCACACACATGTATGTGTATATACACACATATATATTTACCTATATATATGTATATAGAATACACGTTAATTAAATAAATACATAATTTAACGCTAACCTTTGCTTCGCTACCTTGCGATTTAGACGAAGAACTATCTTAGCAAATACGCGTATCAGTTCGATTCGCAGGCGAAACCGATCGATTTTCCTATGCTCGTCCTTAAAAAAATTTCTATATGTACACGCGTCGACGGCTAGGGAGTGGGGATGCAGGAGAAGGGGTGGGGGTGGATTGCTGAACTCGGTTCCCGAACGATACTTCGTAATCCATCGCATGTGCCGTTACCGACAGGAAAATCGAATATCCTATTCGTGCAATTCGCTTCTGCTGCGGACATCGTGCTCGTAACGATGTAACCGCATGTTCTCTCGCTGTATGGCATTCGCGTAACCAACGAGATCCATCGTCATCGTCGTTATCTTATATTAATCGTAATACGATATGTGTGTTGGCGTTATGCGTCTACCGATCTTCGATACGTCTCAGTTACGCGCCTACTCTTAGCGAACTGGTCGCACGCGCGATAAAGAGACCCGTCTCTTTTCTTCTCTGTGTTTCTGGCTTCTCTTTGCCCTTGGGACAGTTGGCAGCAAAAACGTTAACAGATCGCACAGTTTCCAAGTTTGCTTTCCGCTTCTCGAAACGTAATCGAACGAACGACCCGAGCGTAATGCAACACCGCGGGCCAATTAAACGAACAGGCAGCGCTCAAACACTGTAGAAACCTGCATAACCTGCAACGACTTACGGTTTCAAGCAGCAGACTGTCCACTGTACGAACTCTGGCGCTCTATCGCGCATTACATCTTCCACTCTATCTCGCTATTTCTTCCCTTTCTTTTCTCTATTTTCCGACGTTCCGAGGGTTTCATGGCTTTCGGGTTTTGCGCGATAAGCTAAGCGGTTGTTTCTAATTGGCAATATCCATGAACACAAACGAAATCTGGCGAAACGTCTGGCCGCTGACGGGAACGAGGCAAGCGTTTACGTGGGGTTCGCTGCTTGTTGCTGGGGGCTGTACTCCAACATCGCTATCGGGAACGTCTTGATGTGCGTCTGCCACTGCGCCGACAGTTGGAAGAATTTCACGCCGTACCACTCGGTACCGTCGATGCTCACTGAAGAAGAACAAGTTATTCGTGTAATTTCAACGTTCCACGTGCTAACGTTCCTCTGCACAATTTTCCCACATTTTGCCTACGTTATTCTCTTTCTATTAAACTGTGCCAGAAATTCCTTGCGTTTCATAAGCAAACGATAGATGCAAATTGTTTGGTTTATGTTATTTTATTCAAGATATTTTAATAAAATAAAATAGATAATTCAATAAAAATAACATAAAAGAAATAATATGCATCTATCTAAGAAACTTTTCAGACAACCTGATGTATTTCACATGGTGCAGTGAATTCCTTGAGTCAAAGAAATTAATAAACATGGTCGTATGAATACAGAGACTTGAAATGATAGATGCAAATTGTTTGGTTTATGTTATTTTATTGAAGATATTTTAATAAAATAAAATAGATAATTCAATAAAAATAATATAAAAGAAATAATGTGCATCTATCTAAGAAACTTTTCAGACAACCTGATGTATTTCACATGGTGCAGTGAATTCCTTGAGTCAAAGAAATTAATAAACATGGTCGTATGAATACAAAGACTTGAAATGATAGATGCAAATTGTTTGGTTTATGTTATTTTATTGAAGATATTTTAATAAAATAAAATAGATAATTCAATAAAAATAACATAAAAGAAATAATGTGCATCTATCTAAGAAACTTTTCAGACAATCTGATGTATTTCACATGGTGCAGTGAATTCCTTGAGTCAAAGAAATTAATAAACATGGTCGTATGAATACAAAGACTTGAAATGATAGATGCAAATTGTTTGGTTTATGTTATTTTATTGAAGATATTTTAATAAAATAAAATAGATAATTCAATAAAAATAACATAAAAGAAATAATGTGCATCTATCTAAGAAACTTTTCAGACAACCTGATGTATTTCACATGGTGCAGTGAATTCCTTGAGTCAAAGAAATTAATAAACATGGTCGTATGAATACAAAGACTTGAAATGATAGATGCAAATTGTTTGGTTTATGTTATTTTATTGAAGATATTTTTGTTGTTCTATTGGCGCTAAATGGACCATACATAATTCAATAAAAATAATATAAAAGAAATAATGTGCATCTATCTAAGAAACTTTTCAGACAACCTGATGTATTTCACATGGTGCAGTGAATTCCTTGAGTCAAAGAAATGAATAAACATGGTCGTATGAATACAAAGACTTGAAATGATAGATGTGAAAACTTAAGAAGAGTTACAGCATTTTTCACTTAAAAATGTTTCTCTATTGAAACTTACAGTTACAAAGATTCTTTGTTTTCTTAAATAATCTCACTTGGTTTGTTAACCTTTTTTTGTTATCAGAACATATTGCAACATGTTGAAACTACGTTCCCAATTTTTTCCACTGAATATCTCTGTTGTTTTTATAACAGCAGCTTCTTGAAAGTTCCAATTGGAAATTGGAAAGTTCAACAACTTGGGTTTGGGCAAACCCCAGTGTGACAACCGAGGGTTAAACGTACATTTTCATTTTCTATAATTCTGATCTAACTAACACTATAATTTTAATTAAAATATGAGTCCAATAGCAGTATCATATGGCGGTAATTTTTATGTTGCTTGAGAAGAAAATTTCTAAAGAAAATTTCAATTTTTCTTATCCTAAAAAATACTGTGATTTTTGTACGTTTTCTATAGATGTAATGTTATCAGAAAAGTGGAATGTGTTATTACCTCTTAATGGAATGTTGTGAGTCTTCGCAGAGCATATAAGTCGTGTCACGCCTTCTACCGTTTGACTCTTTGGCTCGTTTTCCTTCTCTTTCTCTTTCTTCTTACCCAGTCTCATTACTGCAATAGAACAAACAGAAGTATAAAATTTATTTCTGAAAGCTAATACCATTTCAGAAAAATACAACGTAGTTAAATGTGAATTATATTTAACTCCTAATTGCTCTCGTGGGATTTTCTCCTTTTAATTTAATTTAATCTCATTTTATGCTACCAGTTCCGAACATATACTCACACATATGATCCACGTACGTATAGTATACGTGAATAATTACAAGCTCAACTGTATTTTTAGATTGTTCGTAATATTAAAAAAAAAAAAAAAACAAAATTGACCGAATTGTTTGTACAATTTCGTATTACAATGTAAAACAGAATTGAAGACTAGAGAAACGATAAATTTTCTTCTTTCGACGTCACGAAGACATTAGATTTTTTCTTAAAATTGTACTTTTGGTTTTGACTGAAGATACAAATTCAGTGTTAATTTTGTTACGTTTTCGTTCCATATTTCCTGGATTTTCCTCTGTTTTTGATTACTGTTATTAATCCCTTAAGTATACTAGTCATTAACTTATTTATAGTTTTGTTTTGAATGTCTTCCTACGTGGCTTTTGTGCTTCTTTTAGGGTTCTAGGACGCGTTCACATTAAGACTCGATGCTGGCCATCATCATAAATCTATTCAGCATCGTCTTGTTGAGAAATTGTCTTCTTTTCATCTGCAGTTTCAGTTATTAAAAACAATAATCTTCTAACATCCTACAGCGTTCAATTTAGCCTTTTTCAAAAACAATTTGACACACACACACATTATATTTTACTAAAAGTTATCATTCATCAGTTAGTTAATAGGTTGTGATTTCTTTGAAAAGTGTGCACCTGAAATGTGTGGCAAAAAGTGAGCGATGACGAGTATACTCGTCAAGCGCAGAGTACGCGAGGTTATTATAAATTAGAATTAAGATAATTAACGAAATGACTGTTTTTTTACGGTTTAATTTCATTACTGCAATTACTAAATTGAAATTTAAACAACAAATTGTACTTGTTACGTGTGACGAGTATACTCGTCAAACGCAGAGTACACGTGGTTATTATGATATAGAATTAAGTTAATTAACGAAATGACTATTTTATGGATTAATTTCATTACTGTAATTCATTGCAATTACTACATTGAAATTTAAACATTAAATTGTACTTGTTACGTGTGACGAGTATACTCGTCAAACGCAGAGTACGCGAGGCTGTTATAAATTAGAATTAAGTTAATTAACGAAATGACTATTTTATGGATTAATTTCATTACTGTAATTCATTGCAATTACTACATTGAAATTTAAACATTAAATTGTACTTGTTACGTGTGACGAGTATACTCGTCAAACGCAGAGTACGCGAGGCTGTTATAAATTAGAATTAAGTTAATTAGCGAAGTTGCTGTTTTACGGATTAATTTCATTACTGCAATTTATTGCAATTACTAAATTGAAATTTAAAAAACACATTGTACTTGTTACGTGTGACGAGTATACTCGTCAAACGCAGAGTACACGTGATTATTATGATATAGAATTAAGATAATTAACAAAATGATTGTTTTACAGTTTAATTTCATTACTGCAATCCATTGCAATTATTAAATTGAAATTTAAACAACAAATTGTACCTACTTATTACGCATGACGAGTATACTCGTCAAACGCAGAGTACGCGAGGCTGTTATAATCTAGAATTAAGTTAATTAACGAAATGACTATTTTATGGATTAATTTCATTACTGTAATTCACTGCAATTACTAAACTGAAATTTAAACAACAAATTGTACTTGTTACGCACGACGAGTATATTCGTCATAACGCGGAATATCGCCGTTTCCTTGTGACGAGTATACTCGTCAGGAATAGCCAACTGGTTAATCCTGCCAGTGGTACTCGCATACCTTTAGCAACTGCAAAGTTGCCAAAATTCGTGATCCGAATGAAAGTTGGTTAGTAGAAAAGTTACAAACGATGCAAATTGACACGTACTTTTTTGCTTCTTCTCCTTTGTGGTGTAGTTCATGGACAAATAATGGCCAGGAGTTTCACCCAGAGGCGGAAGTCTCTGAACGTGTAACGCCCTAAACGCCTGTCTCAATGTGTTCTTGCCTTTTTCACCCTGTGTTTGCTTGCTCCAATAATCGAGTTGTAACTCGACCGGTTCCCAGCCTTCCCTCGTTGGTTGACCGACGTTCGGGCTGCTTGGTGGCGTTAACCTACCAGGAAATGTAACAGGTAATACAAGGGGTGGCAGAGAAGGTGGTGAACCAGACATGGTCACGTTGCTCTCTTCGAGGTCAACCGACGCAGAGGAACTGCTATCCGGACAGCCCACGCGGACGTCGTTTATGAATGGGATGAAGATTTGGCTGCTGTCGTCTGTTTCTCTGCGAAATCAAATTACGATGTTTGGTTCTTGTTATGATCTCTGCTTCAGCGTACGAACAGCGATTTGTACTTTTATACTTTAATATCTTCTGTAATTTGTTTTCATAATGATTTTTATAACAAGATTTTATGGCGATTCGTATCAGTAGCAGTGGGTTTGAAAAACCTTCTATCGTGAAAGATAAAAGCAACTTTCGAATTCGAGTGGAATTTAGGCGCTTTTATGAAGATGAAGTAGAGTCAGGAATTTGTTTCTGAAAGGAGATCTTTTGATTCTTCGAAGAAGATTTCTTGGAAGAAACGGAGATTAACAAATTTCCTAGCGATGCTATACTTATCCGCACTTATTTTGTGCAAATTTAATCCTAATGGGGGGGGGGGTGAAAAAGGACTAAATTGTTTTCTCAAAGGACAAACTCTACATCCTCAGAAGTTAGACACTCGAAGTTCGGGATAGAAACTCTTCATTAAAAATGAACGAACATGTGTTTGAGCTTTTTTCGAGATTCAACCCCTAAAAACGTCTCATAAATTGAAAATACTGTGTGGGTAAAGCCACTGTCGGGTAGCCTAGTATCGCGTAAAGAAAATCCATAATGTATATACGTAAAAATCAATTGAACCGCCTGAATATCGTACCTGTAGGTAACCATGGCTTCCGCAATTGGCAGTAGCAAGGTTGTACCAGCCGAAGCCAAATACTCGGAAACTCTGGCCGCACCCTCGCTCGCGCCACCGCCCTCCCTTTCCAACAATTCTTTCCACTCGTCACCGAACAACATCGAGTACTTGGCGTCTATGGAGCCGAGATATTTGGACAACGTATTGGAGCCCAGAGGCACTACGAAGAACTTGAGATAATTCTGCGGTCGAAAACTCAGCTGATCCACGTAGTGGCGGAGCACTGCGTTCACGAAACCGTCACCACCGGCAATGACTACTTTGATCGGTGCCGGCGGCTTAGCGGAGCTGTTACAACTAGAAATGACAAGATGGTTTCGTTATTAATAAATAATATCATTGTCGTTAATTTTTTCGTTGTTCTATGATATTTATATTTATATTGTATTAGAATTGTATCTTCCAATAGATGGGTAGCGAAATACTAGCGAGGATAAACCGTTGATTAATCAGTTAGCTGTTCCTGACGAGTATACTCGTCACGAAGAAATGACAATATCTTGCGTTGTGACGAGTACACTCGTGGCTGTTGCGGACTCTTTGATAACTCTGAAAAGTGTGCACATAAAATGTGCCGCAAGAAGTAAGCGACGACGAGTATACTCGTCAAACGCAGAGTACGCGTGGCTGTTATAACATAGAATTAAGTTGCAATTAAATGACTGTTTTATTTTGTGACTTGGTTACTGCAGTTTTATATTCGTTATAATACAAAATATTGCCATTTCTTCATGACGAGTATACTCGTCATGACGCGGGATATCGCAATTTCTTCGTGATGTGTATATTTGTGAAAAATAGCTAACTGGTTAAGTAAAGGGAAGATCGTTATGTCGTTAAGTAAATTATTAGTTACAATTTCTGTATTCGCGTGACCAAACACGTGAACGTGGCACGAATATCCGCCGGAGAGGCGGTCGTCAGGACCCTGTGGTTCCTCTCTTGAAGTCTCGTGGCCAGCACAGCCGCGCCAGGATCAGCCAGCGACACCAACGACACAGCGTCCGGCAAACTGTCATCCGGTAAGACCCGGCTTAATTGCTCGACCAACGCTTTCCTCGGCTGAAACAATACGTGGCCCGTTTTAAATACGCGTTGCCAGCTTGACGTACGAGCGAAATGTTTCAAGATTACGATCGCGACTGCTCTCACGTTCGAGCGCAATTAAATTCTATGATGGACGATAAATTGAATATATCGAGAATTTATACGCGTCGCTGATTACGAAGATACGTACGTAAATAAGGGAACCGAGGAGAATCGAGGTTCTCATCTGTTTTATGTCGTATCGATTTGTATTTCTATGCAGTGGGAGAATCTTTTTCGTCAAATAGCTGTGAGACGAGCGACGATACGGTGACGTCGCTATCGTATTTGATACTCCGTACACTATACACGATATCAAGATAAATGTATCACTATATACTAGTAGTATAGTGTATATACTAGCAGTGATACACTACCGTACACAATGCATAGTGTACATGGTGTATGTAGTGCATAGTGTGCATAGTATACGGTGTATATACCATATAGTGTATATAATGCTTAGTGTATAGTGTACATGGTGTACAGTGTACATAATATATAGTGCATAGTGTACATTGTGTATATAGTGCATAGTGTACAGTGTACATAGTATACGGTGTATATAGTGCATAGTGTATAGTGTACGTGGTGTATATAGTGCATGGTCTATATGGTGTATATAGTGCATAGTGGACATGGTGTATATAGTGCATAATATTCATAATGTACGTGGTGTATATAGTGTACAGTGTACACAGTACTTAGTGTATATAGTGCATAGTGTATAGTGTACGTGGTGTATATAGTGCATGGTCTTTATGGTGTATATAGTGCATGGTCTATATGGTGTATATAGTGCATGGTCTATATGGTGTATATAGTGCATAGTGGACATGGTGTATATAGTGTATAATATGCATAGTGTATAGTGTACGTGGTGTGTATAGTGTATAATATGCATAGTGTATAGCGTACGTGGTGTATATAGTGCATGGTCTCTATGCTGTATATAGTGCATGGTCTATATGGTGTATACAGTGCATAGTGGATATGCTGTATATAGTGCATAATGTTCTTAGTGTACGTGGTGTATATAGTGCATAATATGCATAGTGTATAGTGTACACAGTACTTAGTGTATATAGTGCATAGTGTACTTTGTGTACAGTGTATATAGTGTACATAGTGTATAGTGTAATTCTAGCAGCGATACACTGTACACTATATACAATACGATATGCTGTATGCGATCGAATTTTCCATCTACCTCCGAGCTATTCAAGTCGGCAGGAGGCTTCAGGTCCACACTGAGGCTATGCTTTTTGGACTTATTGGTGGCCGGCACGCCTCTGTCGCGAGTAAAAAGCCTGCTCCGTTTGTCGGTGTTCTCGGCCTTGTTGTGCTGCTCCGACTTGGGCGGCGAGCCCGTCACGTAATTCGGCGGATCGTTCGCCTCATGATCCGTCCAATTCTCCGGGTGCGAATCGCTGTCCGCTCTTCGGGAACTATCGTCACTTTGCCTATCCACGCCACGTTCTGCAACGAAATTTCATTACTCCTCGTCGCGGTACATTTGCCTAATCGTATCGCAGGAAATTGCCCGCGCGTTACCGACCGTAAATTCAAGACACAATTTGTAAATTCCTATTTCGTTCATTTCTTCATCTTGTCCGAGAAGAGGGAGAAGACGTAGGGGAATATCTGAGGGATATTTCGAAGGTTCGGCTTAACGTTCATTTGAAATTACTAATTTGATAGTAGAAAAGAATTTGCGAATAGAGAGGTGAATTTTTCTTTAAGAAAACTGCACCACATTTCCCTCCATTCTGCAATTTATTAACAAATTAGATTAGACTTAGGCGAATCAAGTTGCTCTTCTCACTCGTCGATTATGGCCCCAACTTTACGATCAATAACGTACGTGGCAATTGATTGATGCGTGATCGATTAACCTGCAGAGAAGTACACACACACACACACAGACGGCTCTATTAACGCGTTCAAACGAATCGTATTAACGTACACTACGCGTTTAATTAATCGACGCGATGGCTCATTGTACGCGTGTTGCCAGTTTGCCAGAAGTGCGACACCACTAAATGAAGATCAAGAGACATTTAGGCTACTATTCCTGGGAATCCTGAATTTCCAGAGAACCTGATCCAAATTCGAAATTATCAATTGCTCAACCATTCAGCGATAAAGCAATTTCTTCTCGTTACCATTGCAGAATTTTCAGCGACAAAGTGGCAACTGCAATATGTTCAAACTGTAAAAGCAGAGGACGTCTACAAAGTTGATAATTTGAAGTTCTGTTTTTCACAAGTATATTCATGAAACGCGATTAACTGGTTAATTGCTACGCACGGAGTTCATATTCATGGCCTAATTGAATTTCATACTCCGACAGATTAGCAAAGGGATCTCTGAACGTAAATATTCATTTCCTATCGGTGGTTTGACAAACGCCCATTCAGCCGGGCTACACTTCTCCAAATTTGATTCACACGAGCAATTGAAATGATTATCACACCCTCAAAAGCTCAAAATTAGTAGATTTCACAGGTCTCCGTATGACATACCGTTTACGTGTATTGCAATTAAAAAATGATTAAAGCAATCGATAACTGCGTTACTATAACCGTGCTATTTTGACATTTTAACAGCATTTATTAAATATTCCTGCAAAATAGCAGGCGAGGTTCCCTGAGGAACGAAAGTTTCCCGAATATCCATAAATCGATGATTCTCCAGATGCGTCGCTCTTCTGTTAAACCGATATATTGGGTTGGTAGCTAAGTGATTGCGGATTTCGTCAATACCACCTAATGACAAGTACAGGCGTTTTCGAGATCTCAAGGTGACCTTTGTCCCTTTAAATGGAACTATATATTTTTTTCACATTTGTTCGATGCAGCTTCTAATTCTCTACAAAAAAGTATATAACTACTTGTATCCGAAAATGGACAGTTCGAAAGATATTGCGATGTTAACTTCGTTGGGTGCGGCGGAGAAGGCGAACGTAAGAGCACCATTTTATCTGCCCTTGTCTTTCATACAACGAGTCTTATGAGACCAAAACTGTATAATACTTTTTTGTAGAGAATTAAAAACTGCATCGAATGGTGTATAATAAAATGCACGGTTTCCTTTAGAAAATCAGCAGTATTGACAAAATCTGTAACCACTCAGTTACCAAGCCAATATGTACGTACATAGATAGTATGTATAATATATATATAAGAGAACTTACTAAAACGTATCAATGGAAAAGGATACACCACACGAATCTGCGCGCAAAATGCAACGGGCAACAGGCGTTCGTGATTCGAGACACTCGGACGGTTTTTTTCTTTCGCTTCTATTCGTTAAGAAGATCAGTGAAGCTTCAAGAACACTCGCAATCGAACGTGTGGCGTGTTAATCGGTACAGCGACCAGAGATAGATAGATAGAAAGAGAGAGACAGAGAGAAAGAGAGACAGAGAGTAAGAAACAAGTAGAGTTAGTAAAAGAAGAGAGACAGCGATAGATGTAAAAATGTAGTTCATAGTATAAAAAGAGATACGTACGTACAAGTAGATAGAGAGAGGCAGAAAGAGAGAGGCCAGCGGGCAGGGTTTTTGGTGTTGCAATTTGCTTTTCGCTTTTGTTTAAATTCGCTACGTACAGACAGGCGTATAAAAGGCACACAGACACACGATTAACACAATCTCTTCTGCAGCAACGATCTGGACGTTCGATTCGAGGGAAGAGAGATCTGCCCGCTCTCTTTCCTTTTTGTTCTTTTTTTTATCGTTGAGAGAAATCGAACTGGATTTTCATTATGTCGCGGAAGCAAACAAAAATGACTACAAAAGAGATCAGATGGTAGATAAACGTTTATTTCCATCTCATTTCCTTACAGATATATCATTATCGGTCTTATAGGTGTGTTTTAACGTCTACCATGATCGAGGGCTTCCTTGTGCTGATCGCGTACGACGCAAGGATAATGGGAATACGAAGGTTCTTAACCAGTTAGTTGTTTCTGACGAGTATACTCGTCATGAGGAAATGGCGATACTTCGTGTCATGACGGGGCGTGTCGGTGACTAAAATTGCAAAATCAAACTGTCGCTTCGTTACAACTTCATTCTATGTTATTTATTGCAGAATATTGCAGTTGGACGAGTATACTCGTCTTACAGCTGACTGGTTAAGAGCGATAGAATAATTCTGATATATTATATGCAGCGTGAAATCACTTTAATCGATTATATGAAGTTGAAAGAAGAGCATTCGGCGTAAAAACGAACGTAATTTTGCAGTGTTAATTTATTAACAAACAACCAAATGGGATAACCCGTTCCGATTAGCGTACGTTCGCCTGATAATTAATTTGGTCCGCGCCGATCAATATGCAACAGCGGAGCAATTGTCTTTTTAACATCGAATTATTTTGTTTCTCGGTTTGACGACTGTTGCTCGTTTTTCCACCGAATGCTTCGTTCGTCTGTGTTTTCTAAAGGACAGAAAAGAAATGAGCCAGGACACGAAGGAGTCGGTTCGAAAAGGTTTCTCTTTTTGGATCATTTGTCGTGTTAAGGTAACCGAAACGTCCAGTGTCGCAGTGAAAAGTGATGAAATTATCGAGGCTGACTGTGATTTTAGCGTATGGGTACTACGAGGAAGAAATTGCACATTGAACGATCATTGCTGGTATACGGTGGAACTAATAGACATCTAATTACCGAGTTTCGTATCTTTGATCACGAAACAGCAAGCTTCTGTCGATTAGCAAGAGGTCATTCACGCGCTCGAGTTCCTTCTGCAATCTACAAAATTGCGTACACCGCCATATGTAGCTACATGTTTTAATCTGCCAAACAATAAGCCAAAACTGACTAAATACACGTTGGCCAGATACTAGAGCGATTGTCTAATTTTAGTTATTCGTCTACTTCTTCCTCTCTACGTTCAAAACTTGACACTAGACGAGTAACTTTGAATCGACCCACGAAAATATTAATTTCATTAAATACCAATTAAATTATTTATAAATTGGAAAAAATCTGTCAGATAAAATTTGTTCTGTTTCGAATGAGGCGTCTCACGATGACCAGCAGATTTGCCTAGGTACAGGCGTTTTCGAGATCTCGAGGTGACCTTTGACCCTTTAAATGGAACTATATATTTTTTTCACAGTTGTTCGATGCAGGTTCTAATTCTCTACAAAAAAGTATATAACTACTTGTATCGGAAAATGGACAGTTTAAAAGATATTGCAATGTTAACTTCGTTGGGTGCGGCGGAGAAGGCGAACGTAAGAGCACCATGTTATCTTCCCTTGTTTTTCATACAACGAGTCTCGCGAGACTAAAATTGTATAATACTTTTTTGTAGAGAATTAAAAACTGCATCGAACGGTGTATAAGAAAGTGCATGATTCCCTTTAGAAGAGCGAAGATCAGCTTGAAATCTCGAAGGCACGTTCACCTACGTAAGATTTGCGACCATCGCGAGATGTCACCCTCGAAACGAAGCAAATTCTGTTCGAAACATTTTTTCGAATGACGTATAGTTCAGCCTCTAGATTCGGAATATTTCATTGTTTTAAATATTTCTTGGTATGGTTCATTGAAAAACATTGCATGGCAAGCGATATTTGGGATCCTTAGATTATTTCATATAACAGAAGTATAACACTTTCGTGTATTATAGCATTCCATTTTAAAAAGAATTTTTTTTCTTTTAGAGATAATTACGAATGTTCTAATTTTGAAAATGAAAGTAAATTTCAAACAGGTTAATTTCGAGTAATTAGAGAAATAATTGACCAACTGATTTTATTGTTCGTAAGAAGAGAGGAAAGAAGTACATCGTTAAATAAGTTGCATTTTAAACTACAAAAGTGTACGTGCTGTCAGATATGTATATATACGTGTATAATATTAATACAAGGATACAGAGAATATTAATATGCGATTACGCTGCGATCAATCGACATAAATCTCCCACTCGATATGAAAAATCCCCCCCGTTTCTATAAGAACAAAATTACCCTCGCGAAACACGTTACACGTTAAAACATGAATTTTACCGATTACATAATTACCGAAAATCACCAACTATCGTGCTCCTTGTCGTGTTAAGTACAAAATATATCGTTAACCATAGCATTAATTTCCGCTACCAAGCACATTTTCATAGTCACGACAGCACGAAGATACCAAAAGAAAAAAAAATAACGACAGAAGATCTACAATCAAATCAATTCGTTCGATCTACTCTTTGGCCAATGAGCAGCAAAATTGTCGCGAGAAGGTCAATGAAAAAATGAAAGAAAGACGTGTCATGCTGATGAAATTCACGCAGGCATGCTCGTTCAGCGGCGAAGCAAAGATTCTTAAAAACAAAAGGAAAAATAAAAAAGAAAAAAAATAAAAGAAAGTAAAACGATCCAGGGATAATTTGTCCTTGGAAATCGCGACGATCCGGTGTGCTTTTACATACCTGGAGTGGTGTGTCCGATACGCTGTTTCTCTTTAGCTGGCTGACCTGCGCTCTGCTGACCTATGGCTGTCGCAGCAGTGTTTCCGGTCTCCTCGTTGGTTACTACTACCGAATCGTAACATGCAACAATGCAAAGCCAACGCACCAGACTTTCACTTAGTTAAACAGATCTGAATCCGTATTGGCAACGAAACAACATTTACGCTTCTATTTTTACTCAACCGTTTCTGTCTAAATGATCGGTACGCAACGTGCGATATCTGTCGGTTCGTTACTCATGTTGCATTTCAACTTTGCTAGTCGTATTTCGAATCTGTGGTATTCAAACGAACGAAGGAGCAATCACGGACGATGGTAAATAATTTGGACAGTTTCTGGGACCTGCGACTGCAGTGATATTGCTCTAAGTACAAATGAAATGATTACAGGTATTTCAATTAAATTATATCATTTGGGATATTCGAATTAGCGTTGGAAGATTTTAATTAATATTGAATACTAGAAGAGAGGATTAATATGAAAACATGAATGTAATTTAATAATAATATTTAGCATATGGTAATAATTTAATGTCAATTATTAATACTTCACAGTGTACTGTATATCAGATCTGTAAGTATGAAACCGGAATTTGCCTATAGATGGCCCTAGCCATAATGTAGTTATCACTAAACTGCGTCATTGATGCCAAAAGTCTTTGTTGACATCTCACAAACATTTTCGACTCGGAACAATACAAGTTTCATACAACAGCATAGTTTGTAATAGCGTTGAACATGTCGAATTTCGTGCCTGGAAACTACGATTTGCGGACAGCATTGATTTTCTGTTACCATTTGAAGAAAACTGCTGCAGAATCGCATCGAATGCTTGTCGAAGCTTACCGTGAGCATGCTCTTGGTAAATCACAGTGCTTTGAGTGGTTTAAAAAATTCACAAGTGGCAATTTTGACGCGAGGAACGAAGAACGTGGAAGACCACCGAAAAAGTTTCAAGACGGAGAATTGCAAGCATCGTTGGATGAGGATGACGCTCAAACGCAACAACAACTCGCTGATCAATTAAACGTGACGCGAGAAGCCGTCTCCATACGTTTGAAAGCCATGGGAAAGATCCAGAAGGTGGGAAAATGGGTTCCACATGAACCGAATGAAAGACAGCAGGAAAACCGAAAAACCACTTGCGAAATGCTGCTCGCCAGATACAAAAGAAAGTCATTTCTCCACCGAATTGTGACTGGCGATGAAAAGTGGATATATTTTGAGAATCCTGAGCGTAAAAGATCATGGGTAGCTCCAGGCGAACCACCGACATCGACTACAAGACCAAATCGCTATGGACGGAAGACAATGCTCTGTGTTTAGTGGGATCAGAAGGGTATGATCTATTATGAGCTGTTAAAACCTGGCGAAACCGTTAATACCGAGCGCTACCGACAACAAATGATCGATTTGAATCAAGCTTTGCGTGAAAAACGACCAGAATATCAAAAAAGGCAACACAAAGTAATTTTGCTTCGTGATAATGCACCATCACATACAGCAAAACCGGTCAAGGAAACGATCGAAGCGTTCAGTTGGGAAATACCTTCGCACGCGGCTTACTCACCAGACTTGGCTTCGTCCGATTACTATTTATTTGCATCGATGGGACACGCACTTTCTGACCAGCACTTCGCTTCTTACGAAAATGTACGAAAATGGCTCGATGACTGGTTTGCCTCAAAAGAGCGACAGTTTTTTTGGCGTGGCATCCACCAATTGCCAGACAGGTGGGAAAAATGTATAGCTAGCGATGGGCAATACTTCGAATAAAATATTTTTAATCATTTTCATACAATAAACGTGTATTTTCTATACAAAAATTCCGGTTTCATATTTACATACTAGAAAATCTACTTTCCTATATTTCTCATTATTTGTCTAGGAATATTACAATACTATATCAAGTTTCCTGGGCACGTGGCTTCTTTATACCCGTGTCAGGCATTTTGTGTAATATATGTTCGTAGAATATCAAAATTGCATGTCGAATGCTTCTAAATAAATATTCTACCTGTTTGCTGCGATCGCTAGGCTTGTTAGAATTGCGAACTCTTGTCCTACGCCTACGACACAACTACGAAAAGACTGCAAGACAGGGAATTAGATATCAACAGCGATTGCATTGCTCAAACAAGTAATTAGAAATAGATAAATAAATAAACGAAGATAATTGTTCCGCTAGGTCGTTTTCTCTACATGTAGAAGGTGTTCTTGTCATTTTATCTTCTAGCAGAAGCAAAATGGAAACATAGGTAACACTCGTCAAATGTCACCATATAACCACAGTGTTCCTTACCGTGTGCGCAACTATTTCGACAGAGGCAACAATTAGACCGACCTGTACAGGTCTCGCGTTGTGTACACCTGCTGTATTTTTTCTCTTTTCGCTCCACTGTTCTTTACGCCGCACTGATCGTCGTATCGAGCAACTCGTATTTGCCAATCGAGATTCACATGATCACAAAATCTACGATACTCAACAATGTTTGGACGAACGAGAGCGATTCACTTACCGGAGTGAGGAGGCGCGAGGAGAGATCGACTAGAGCTGAAGAAAGGGCGCAGGGACGGCTTGGGCGTGCTACTGACGGACATCGTGTCCAATTCGGGGCCACTGTCTGAAAAATTTTCCAGTTCGTCGAACAGTTCCTCGATTTCCATTTCTGCCCCTTTAACAAATCCAGTTAACGAGTCTATAAAATAATCAATAAGACGATCGGTGAAACATTGGCAGAAATTTTCACGTGGCTTCTGTGCTTTGGGATGGGAGCAGTTGTTGTGTGTGTACTTACCTGACAGCTTTTGCCCGATCTCCTCTTGGTCTTGATCGAGGTCCTCTGATACCCTGAACCGTCTTTTCAGCAGTGCTATGAACTTCTGCTTTAGGTTTCTTTGCTGCAAGAATAAAGATGATTCCATTGATGATTCTATTGATGATGAAAATCTGGCTATTTGCATTGACGATTATCGCAGCAATTTTTTTAATGTTGTTTAATTAACATTTGTTTGGCTCGTATGGTCTTGTATAGTTGGGAGAAAGGAATTATTATTGTTTTAATATTCATATAATATTAGAACGTTATATCGTATGAACTGTGGATTTTTATAGGTTTATAGACAATTTATGCAAAATTACACAGAGTACATATGAGATGAAAATATATATGAAATATACAGGGTGTAGTGATTTCTATAATATTTGGTAGGTAAAGAACAATTTTCTGTTCAATTGTCTTATTTATTATACTTTCTTTAAATTATGTTCTTGATAATATGAATTTGTGTAAAAGTTTGTAGTCTAGTTATAATATTAAGATATTTTCATTTCTTTCACAGGACTATATCTTAGCTAATAACTACTGTTTTTTTTTTTTTTGGTTAATGCATTTTTTAATTCTTGGAAATAAATATGTTCTCATTCAGGATATTTATAACTCCATGGATGAATTATATTTGGCACATAGTAAATCAGAAAATTGTATGCACATTTGTTACTATAATTGAAATTGTAAAACAATCGCTGGATAGTCGGTCGACGCATAGCAAAGCAAAACTAATTAGATTTTTAAAAATTATTCATTGAAAAATGAAATACTGTAATGTAGTAGATATGTTACAATTTACTGTGGCTCTTGAGGGAAAATATTTATTGGGTTGATCAGAAAGTTCATTTCTGTTTTCGTAGCAAGATGAATCTGTGTTTAAACAATGTATATTAACTTTAACTTAATCCAATTGTAAGCTGGGATTGTTGATTAATCAACAGTCAACTGTAGAGAATGAAACAGTCTTTGGAAGTACTTGTTTCTTATTGGCCTGGCAGAAGTTCACACATGGTTCACCAAAACAACACAGAAGTTCGAACAATATTTATTATCTTAAATCAATTCAATTGTACCTGGTGTTGTTCACTAGTCAACAATTAACTGTAGAGTGTGAAACAATTTTTGGAAGCACTTGTTTCTTATTGGCCTGGCACAAGTTCACACATGGTTCACCAAAACAACGCAAGAGTTTGAACAATATTTATTATCTCAATTCAATTCAATTGTACCTGGTATTGTTCACTAATCAACAATTAACTGTAGAGTGTGAAACAATTATCTTTGAAAGTACTTGTTTCTTATTGGCCTGGCACAAGTTCACACATGATTCACCAAAACAACACAGAAGTTCGAACAATATTTATTATCTTAATTCAATTCAATTGTACCTGGTGCTGTTCACTAGTCAACAATTACCCGTAGAGTGTGAAACAATTTTTGGAAGCACTTGTTTCTTATTGGCCTGGCACAAGTTCACACATGGTTCACCAAAACAACGCAAGAGTTTGAGGTATTAACCTCAAGTTAATTGTAATCTGGCATTGTTGACTAGTCAACAGTCAATTGCAGAAAATGAAACAAACATCTGTGGAAGTACTTGTTTCTTGTTGGCCTAGCACAAGTTCACACATGGTTCACCAAAACAACACAGAAGTTCGAACAATATTTATTATCTTAAATCAATTCAATTGTACCTGGTGTTGTTCACTAGTCAACAATTACCTGTAGAGTGTGAAACAATTATCTTTGAAAGTACTTGTTTCTTATTGGCCTGGCACAAGTTCACACATGATTCACCAAAACAACACAGAAGTTCGAACAATATTTATTATCTTAATTCAATTCAATTGTACCTGGTGCTGTTCACTAGTCAACAATTACCCGTAGAGTGTGAAACAATTTTTGGAAGCACTTGTTTCTTATTGGCCTGGCACAAGTTCACACATGGTTCACCAAAACAACGCAAGTGTTTGAGGTATTAACTTCAAGGTAATTTAATTGTAATCTGGCATTGTTGATTAGTCAACAGTCAATTGCAGAAAATGAAACAATCATCTTTGGAAGCACTTGTTTTCTGTTGCCCTGGCACAAGTTCACGAATGGTTCACCAAAACAACGCAAGACCACATTGGTCGGACAAAAACTAGTGCAACATCGAAAGAAATTCATCGAAAACAACACACGTAAAGGAGAGAACACATCCTCCAGTTTGGCCGTAAAAGCGGAACTTTTCATTCAACCCAATAAAATTCGCGTGGCAGACAACATACATATCAATGAAACATTCATCATACACAAACAAAGAAACAAATTACGTATGTAATTCAATTCACGTACCCTGGCGTTGGGCGGAATCTTCGCCCGGCTCTTTCGTCTGTGTCCCATCTCAAGAGTTGGCTCGCTGTCGCTGCCTTCCGCTTCGCCCTCTGAGCTAAACTCCTCCTCCTCGTCGCTATACTCGGGGCAGAGCCTCTCGTTCGGATCGTTCATCAGTCTTTTGTCCTGGTCGACCGGCTGTGAGCTGAGCGCGACCACGCTCACGCGGGCTAACACAACCGAGTGGCCGCCGTACTTCTCCGCTTTGTCAGACACTAGCTCCAGCTCCAGGTCCATCTGCTTCTGGAGAACCTGTGCACGCACGCAGGTGTAACAGTTCGATGAGAAACGAGTTGCTTCTTTCCGGCCTAGTCACATGACAGCCGGCTGCTTTTGTTTCAGGTGGACGAATCTGAATTTACAGAATGATACGCCGAAGAGAGGTTCGGCCAGGATGCCGAAGACGTTGACACCGAGTGGTTAGTATGGATTTTCTTTTTAATTTTGAAGCTGACGAGTAGAACTAGAATACGTAGAGAAACGATCGCGTGTGAGAATGGTTATGTTATTGCAGGGTTTAAGCATGAGAGGCTGTTACCTCGAAGAGGATGTTGACGGCGCAGATACTGCATATGGACCATAAATTTGTTGGAAACCCCATAGGGAACAATACGTTTAAACAATTCTTCTTTTAACGAGGAATGAGATGTTCAGGTACGTATTTACGAGAATATCGAGAATGTGTTTGATTTTGATAAATTTTAATACGGTGGCTATTCACTCTATATATAAATAATAATTATAATTTAGGTTTTCGAGGATTAACCGATTACTTATTGATTTATCTATAAACCATTTTCTAACGTTGGTTGCAGCTGTTTTGTGAATCGTAATTGATCTAAACGGAAGGATTTAACAACACATTTTTACATTACTTCTCGCTTTTCTGCTCTTTAATTTTGTTATTTTGTTATTTTGTTGTCTTGTTATCTCGTTATTTTGTTGTTTTGTTTTTTGTTACTTTGTTGCTTTGTTACTTTGCTACTTCGTGACTTTGTTACTTTGTGACTTTGTTACTTTGCTACTTTGTTATTTTGCTTTTTGTTTTTTGTTATTTTGTTCTTTGTTTTTTGTTACTTTGTTATTTTGTTGCTTTATACTATTTCGGTAACAGAATAATCACGTAGAGAAATAAATTGAATGAATGAAATTGTTACGTGAGAATTTAACTGACTGCGAGAAAATTAGCAGTAAAATTGGATTTTTCATTTGTATTAAATCAAATTATTTATTTAATATATGAAATTTGATTAAATTTATTTCATTAAATTTGTTTAAGATATTAAATAAAATTAACACTAAAATTAGATTTTACACACTAAAATCGAACGATAATCATTAATAACAATTTAAATAATAAAATTGATGAGATTTGACGACTAGAAGACTCGATATTCTCTGACACTTTTTAAAATAAATTCTTGATAATATATTAGACAAGGATATTAAATTAGCTGTAATTCTCCTTTCACTCACAACCTTAATTCGCATATTCGTAGCTGCATCATGGCACAAGGTGTCCCGATTTAGCCTAATGTATTTGTAATCTAATCTCTGGAGATTCGAACGCCGCTGTAATAACAGCGCAACAGGGATGATGTATAGCTAAATTTCAAATTAAGCTGAACTTTCGCAGTAATAAATATATCAATTGTACTCTAGCACTACATATATATAGTGATCTTGATAAATTTTTATATGACAGCTATTTACTATATATATAATTATTATAATTTAGGTTTTCGAGGATTGCTCCATTATTTATTGACTTGCATTTATTGGTTTATCGACTAATTGAATCTATTACGTGGATTATTAGAACAATCATTTGCCAGATTGTGCACAGTGGAATACTTTCCACAAATTCTTCGTTTTAAATTTAATAGTATTTAAATTTAGTAGTATTTAATTATATATATATCATTGCAACAGTAAATAAGAATAAAACTGTTTGAAAGAAGATAGTTTAATTGTGTATATAAAAAAATATATTTTCTACATTTTGCAAATTAACATTAGAACTACCACACCAGTTACAATTTTATTTAAAAATTCCTACTTCATGTTATATTTTTTCCTGCAATGATGTCCACGCAACGATAACTAAAAGAATAATACAATGAATTTTATTTTGTTTTTTATGTATTCAAACTGAAAATAATTTTGTATCAAGGCTACTTATACCAATACCAGTGAAAATGATTGGTACTTGTCAAAGTGTACATGAGTCCTGCAATCTGTTTATCGAACCCCAATTAACCAGTTCCCTCGTTTTCTACAACTTGCCACACTTTCTCAAATTTTTACCGCGTATCATTCAATATGATGATATCAGTTATTAGGAAAATTCTGGATCAATCGCTAGATGCTAACACAGAAATACCACATCAGTTAAAATGGCTGGTTCTACAATTTTATAAATGTGGCAACCCTGTTTAGGGATCATGGTTGCAGATGGATTAATAATACCAAAAATGTACTGTATAACATGGAATTCCTTCTGTAAGAAAGTAACAAATCAATATATATAAAAATATTTTATTATTATTACGTATTTTTTAAAGACCAATCATTTTCACTGGTTTTGATAGTTCTAGTGTTAATCGATTTGCAGTACTCCTGTAACTTCTTTTACGTGTTTCTTCAACGTTTGCTAAATCAGCCGTAGATGTCTCTGATCTCGTAGAAAAATAAATAACAAGGAGAAACAGCATTTGTTTTGTGCCAGTTTGGTCGACGGAGGAATAGATCTAACAGATAAGCTGGGACGTCGTTTGAACGTAAATGATACCAGTCTCGATTTCAAAGACACACGAGAACTTGCCCGGCTCGTCACAAGGAATCAGTGAGAGAAAAAGCAAAACATAGGTCGTCACAGCCGACACGAGACGATCAAACAAAGGAAATTTCAAACGACCAAAGTAATTTTCTTCTCGCTGATAGGAAGGTCGTCGTTGTGACGAATATTCTTCTGTATCTTCTATTTATCGTATGCTCGTGTATTTATCAAATAGAACGTGCTTATCGAATGCAGTTGTAGATTGAAAATTGCTTTTTACCTGAGCCATATTGATAACTCCCTCGGCTAGTGTCTTGTACCCGAGCATCGTGCGATTTTTATAGCGTTTTCTCCTCTGCAGTTGTATTAGCAGCTTGTTGCCGTCCCTCTTGAGGAAATGCGGATACTGAAGCGCGAATTGCAGCTCCAGCTCGGTGTCCAACATGCCACCGGTTGGGATGGCCATCTCGTTGGAGCGCAACGTCCTCTTTGAGCTCTGCATCTTCACCGCGATGCTAATCGACGTTAAATCGGAGCCTAATGGCCGTAGAATCACCAGCCGCGTCAAGGTCAACGAGCATAGCCTAAACAAATTGCAAGAGAAATATTCGCGTTAGATTTTGCAAATAGTTGATAATAAATATATATATATTTTTTTTCTTAACTAATTAAAAAGCCAAGAATTGAAATAAAATATTGGGCTGGCAACTAAGTGATTGCGGATTTTGACATTGATGGTAATGACAAAATCCGCAATCACTTAGTTGCCAGCCCAATATTAGAATTTCACTCGTTCGCTATGGAAGTATTTGCATGGAAATTTAGTTTGGGATTTCAGTACGCTAACTTTTGCCAGGCACATGAAAAGCACGAAAGTTTCTAGCGAAAGTTTTGTCGAGCTAAGCGTAAGGCGTGTACGCAAAATTTTGTTTACGTACACGCGAGCAATCTTGTCGCGGAAACTGTGTGTTCATGGCACGTGTTGCGTGCGCATAAAAAGAGCGCCAACTTCACGAACGGCCGAGTAGAATAAATAACGAACATTGTAATTATCAAATTATCGATTATTAATAACGTTAGAAGATGTGTATCGTAACGTCACCTCTGTAGAAATCAACTCTGTAGAGCCAATAAACATTAATCAATTGTTTCTTGGCTTTTTTTTATGCCATCTGCCCAAAACGAATGGAACGAATGAGTGTTCTTTACAACTGAGACGAAAGGTGGCACTAACGTGCTTCACATCTACACATACGCTTTCCTCTTTTATGAATTTGGCCTAGATCGATGCACAAGTTTTCTTTCGCTGTTGAAAAAGTTGTTCCTCGTCGCTGGACAGCGTTTTCTGCCAGCACTCGTCAATTATCGACGATTACGACGTAATTAGCAACGTAATTGCAACACTTTACATTAGCTTCCATCGCTTAATTACACACCTGATTTATGTGAACTGCGAAAATGAAGTTTGTCAGTATAAAAAGAGAAGATAAATTAGTATAAAAACAGAAGCTAGTACGTGTAAGTTTTAGAAATATATTTTTAATAGAAAAGAGTAATGACATTTGAAAAACAAACTAATTTAATTTACGTAATTTTACACCTGATTTATATAAATCGCGAAAATGAAGTTTGTTTGAATGACGTTTCAAAGATAAAAATAATTTATTCCATATTGGTGTCGCTGTCCTAATTCAAAACACTCGATCTTTTCTTTTTAAAATTGCTACGAACGTATCATCTTCGTCGCTTGAAATATTTGCAAATTCGACGTCATTTTCGTCCTCCATCTTTATTTCCTCACACGATTCCTTCTCAATCTTTTCTTTCACCAAGTTTCCCTAAATTTGCTGATATTGTCGTTACGACACTTCATTGAATCTTGTCGAAATTTTAAGGTTCGTTGGACGTTTCCACTTTTAAATAAAAGAAAAATATATTTTCTGCAATTTACCACGTAAGGAACAGACTCGCGTAAATTGAGCATCGGTTACATCTTAACACTTTACTGACCGCTAGTGGTTCAACAGCATACGCACATCCGACCGGCAACCCAGGCGCAGATTCTCCCTGGCGCCGCCTCTGTTTCGGTTTAGACTCTCCAATACCATTCTTTTCGTTCATCGCGAATGATAAGTTTTTTAAATTGGTTTAAAACTGTGGGAGCTTACAAAGCAACGCAACTGACGCAACTGAGCAATGTATCTTAATATTAAATAACAAATTACTGCTCAAATAATGAGAAAGACAAAGTCGATTAATAGGTTATCGGTCGGTAAACATTGGCAACAAAAAACTGATTAATCGCTATCGGTCGGTAAAGTGTTAATTCATATTGTGCGCTTCAAACCATAAAATACCATAAACACCATTATCGTTGTAAGATAAGTAGAAAATAAACCGGAATAACCTAATTTGCAGATAATTGTCAATCACGAACCTTCGATACGATAAACTAAATACGAAAATCTGCTCGTAACAAATCGGTGAAATTTATCGGCTAATAAAAGATATTCAACGAGCCAAATCGGCAATATTTTATTGGAATATCGCAGCCTATCGGTAGACATTTGACGCTGTTCGACGAGATTTATGGTGGTCGACAGGGGCTCGTTTCGAAGTGTTACAAGTGGACAGTTTTATTGCTATCGGTAATCGAGGTCGCGCAGCATATTTAGAATGATTGATGGAAGTCGTGAGATTTGTAAAGAAAATGTAGGATAAGAGGTTCTTCGTCAGAAAGTTTCAAACTTTCGCTCAACTTCTTGCTGCTTTGTGATAGTTGCAACACAGTTGCAAGTGGTTCAAGTGCGAGATTGTGCTAGTAGCACACCTGACTAGCTGCTAAGTGTTTTTCCTTCGATTTTCATATACAGGGTGTTCGTTATTAGCTGGACATTTTTCTCGAGAACGATAGACGTGTATGTGTAATGTAAGTGTTCTTGTAAAATAAGTATAACGTTTTTTGTGTGAAAGTAAGAAAAAACGTAGAATAAAACTTGTTCGTCCGAGGCTGAAGATAAAGTTTATAAAAAACAAAGTTCGAATGTGTTTAATTAAAAATCGGGCTGGCACAAGCGGCAAATTTTCAAAATTTATTTTATCTCGGAAACCAAGCGTCTGGAAAATTAAAATATACTCGTAAACTTTGCGAAATGAAGAAATGGCGACATTTTCTGCTACGACGAATATACTCGTCATGCGCATAAAGCGATTACAATTCGCTGTTTAAGTTGCAATTTTAATAAAAACTAAAATATATTCGTAAACTTTAACATGTTTTTTTATTATTTACAGGCCGAGGTGAAATAAAACGATCAAATAAAAACATATAAATAATTATTATGAAAAAATTGTACATATAATATGAAACAAAGTATTTCTTCATTCCTTTGTTTTCTGCGAAAAAATGATTAAGGCAGAAATATTCGCGTGATTAGAAATCTTGTTATATTTATTATACGTAGTACTATTATATATTATTATTCATTATTTATTATATAATATTATACGTAACATTTATGTATCTACAAAGAGCTGTGTATGCGTGTGAGAGGAAAAACAAAACAATAAAAATTTATTAATAGAAATATAAAAATAGAAATTTATTAATAGAAATTTATTTAACAGAAATATAAATTTACGTGAAAAGGATTACAACTTTTAATTCAACTTTTCCCTCCTATTCCACATACTTTTTAAATTATTTATAACATGAAAAGTCAAGATTTCTTCGGTGTAGAGTTTTCACCCCTAGGACCGTTCCACTGCTCACGGAAAATTGTTTCCTTTTTAGCATCTCATGAGCTACATTTGCCAAGTTTCAAACTTTCCTCAATTCTCCAGTTGCCAAACCTTCCCCTTACCAGTTAAAAAGTTCTCCACTCAAATAGCCCAAGAAGCTTCACGATGCACGTTATTATCCAGCAAACCAAAGCTCGGGAAAAGTAAAAAAAAAAAGCTCGATCAATAACCTAAAAAGGAACTTTCCCTGGAAACAATGAGAAAATTTCTTCGGATGAGAAAAATTCAACGATATAATCCACGTAATTTCCATCGGTGAAACTTGGGAAGGCGGATCGAAGATTGAGAAAGAAAGCCCTGAGCTATGAGATAATTTGTATCGAAAACGAGTGGAGGATCTCGCGGAGGCTGGTGCTGAGCGTTTGCTTTGCGGAAACGAGCGAGTCCGCTGGGCTCGTGAAACCAGGCCGAATTGAAGCTCGAAGCAAAAACGCTGCTGCACAATGCTATCGATCAGACGCTACGTAGACAAAGAGATAATAATCACGTCGGTTTGAAGACGTCAACCGCGTATACGTTGCCATGTACAATAATATGAAATATGGATACGTACGATACGACCAACGTGGAACGCGTCCTTGCAGTATCTTTGTCATCGAAGACGCGTTAGTTGGAGGCGACGGCCTTTGACACGAGATCGCTAGAGTGTCTGACGTTTTAATTGCTTTGGCTGGCAAGAATTAGGTTAGGTTCAAGCAGAAGCGTTCGCGATAACGAGGGCAATGTTTCGACGTTGACTACGATGGACGAGAAATTACGACGTTTTGGCCCTTGACGACGAGCTTGTTCGTCGAGCTTAACGAAAGCAAAGTAACAGTTTGGTAATGAGATGGTAATACATAGTAGGTACTGTACTGCAGTAGGTAGATAGGTAGTATAGTTGTTAAAGAAATTTAAGAGATTATCTAATATTTGTATCACTATTTTGTAATTACGTGTAATTATTTTGTAATTATGTTTTAATAGATGAAGTGGATCATTTGAGATTTTGTTTATTGTAATAGGTAGATATGTAATGCAATTATTATACAAATTTAGGGGACTATTTATTTGCATAACTATCTTGCACTCTAATTATAGTATTTAATAGGTGAAGTGGGTCATTTTCAATTTTGTTTATTATAGTAAACAGATATGTAATGCAATTATTATACAAATTTAGGGGACCATTTATTTGCATAACTATCTTGCAGTCTAATTATAGTATTTAATAGAAAGTGGATCATTTGAGATTTTGTTTATTGTAGTAGGTAGATATGTAATGCAATTATTATACAAATTTAGGGGACTATTTATTTGCATAACTATCTTGCAGTCTAATTATAGTATTTAATAGAAAGTGGATCATTTGAGATTTTGTTTATTGTAGTAGGTAGATATGCAATGCAATTATTATACAAATTTAAGGGACCATTTATTTGCATAATTATCTAGCAGTCTAATTATAATATTTAACAAGTGAAGTGGATCATTTTCAATTGTGTTTATTATAGTAAGTAGATATGTAATGCAATTATTATACAAATTTAAGAGACCATTTATTTGCATAACTATCTTGCAGTCTAATTATAGTATTTAATAGAAAGTGGATCATTTGAGATTTTGTTTATTGTAGTAAGAAGATATGCAATGCAATTATTATACAAATTTAAGAGACCATTTATTTGCATAATTATCTAGCAGTCTAATTATAATATTTAACAAGTGAAGTGGATCATTTGAGATTTTGTTTATTATAGTAAGTAGATATGTAATGCAATTATTATACAAATTTAAGAGACTATTTATTTGCATAACTATCTTGCAGTCTAATTATAGTATTTAATAGGTGAAGTGGGTCATTTTCAATTGTGTTTATTATAGTAAGTAGATATGTAATGCAATTATTATACAAATTTAAGAGACCATTTATTTGCATAACTATTTTGCAGTCTAATTATAGTATTTAATAGAAAGTGGGTCATTTTTGATTTTGTTTATTGTAGTAAGTAAATATGTAATTCAATTATTATACAAATTTAAGGGACCATTTATTTGCATAATTATTTTGCAGTCTAATTATAGTATTTAATAGATGAAGTGAATCATTTGAGATTTTGTTTATTGTAGTAGGTAGATATGTAATGCAATTATTATACAAATTTAAGGGACTATTTATTTGCATAATTATGCAGTCTAATTGCAATATTTAGTGGATGATGTGGATCATTTTCGATTTTATTTACTATAGTAAATAGATTACAACAGAACAGTACAATAAATGAAAATATGTATCTGTATTTTGTATTGTATATGTATCTTACTGTATTTTGTATCGTACATGTTTCTTACTGTATTTTGTATTGTATATGTATCTTACTGTATTTTGTATTGTATATGTATCTTACTGTATTTTGCATTGTATATGTATCTTACTGTATTTTGTATTGTACATGTTTCTTACTGTATTTTGTATTGTACATGTTCCTTACTGTATTTTGTATTGTATATGTATCTTACTGTATTTTGTATTGTATATGTATCTTACTGTATTTTGTATTGTATCTCATTTATTTCATGTATCATATACATGTACATGTATTGTATTTTAAACATTCATATTGCAATTATTACAGAAGCAATTATGTTGCTTCTGATGATTTCTGCTCTTCTGATGATTTCTACCGTCTCCGCGATTTATTGTATGATTATGGCAAGCTACATAGTACGATGTATAAAACATTAAAGAAAATCTTGTAACGATGTACAATTGACAATATATGCAATTTTCACGTGTAAATTATGTAAATCTCATACGACTAATTATTAATTAAAACTAATAAAAGAGAAACAAAATTACATTAATAAAAATATGTATCTGTATTTTGTATTGTATATGTATCTTACTGTATTTTGTATTGTATCTTACTTATTTCATGTATATGTATATGTACATGTATAGTATTTTAAAAATCCATAGTGCAGTTACTATAAAATAAATTACGTTGTTTGTGACGCTATTGCCTGATGGTATACGCTATTTGTCTCTGCCTTTCTCATTGTTTCTTTCGTCTACGCCATTTACTGTATAGTTATAGCAGTCACAGTGTACAAAATGTGGAAGAAAATGGCACGTGGAAGCGATTCCAGTTGGACAAATAAATCCGAGGACACGTAAAAGAGGCGGCATAATACGATGCAGAGTAACTTTCGTTGAAAAAAAAAAGCCGAAAATTGAAGGTACGAGTTGGCATTTGGAAGATCGTGGCTCGGGAGAAAACACGAATCGAACAAGTGAACAAGGAAATTGCTACGAAAATAGAACGATTTGCACACTGAAAAATAAATTTCTCGATATATAGAATATATTCACGAGGGAGGAAATCAATAGCGTGGAATGTTATCCTCTTTCCTGAAAAAGCATTTCCCCTTCACTGGAAATAACTAATGTGATGTTCTAATAATTAACGTCTATCTGTTTTACGTTCAATTTTGCAAAGAAATAATTCGCACTTACTAACATCAGATAATTCTTATACTTTTAGCATCGCGAAAATCGTATGCGATTTTTATTGGGTTGGCAACTAAGTGATTGCGGATCTTGCCGTACCATCTAATGACAAAATCCGCAATAACTTAGTTGCCAACCCAATGAAATATTCCAATAGTTTCTGACATTTTGTAAGGAAATAATTAGATGCGCAATATTTTTTCTTTTGTATTATTTTATTGAATTGTGTGTGATCCATTTTGCAGTAATAAAACAAATTTTTGTATATTATTATTAGTATTATTTGTAATTCTGATAATATTATATTATTTTATAGCAATAAATTAAATTGGATGGTACATAATTCGATAAAATAATAAAAGAGAAAATATGGTGCATCTACGTTGGCAACTAAGTGATGGCGGATTTTGTCACTAGGTGGTAAGACAAAATCCGCAACCATTTAATTGCCAACCCAATAGATCAAACCAAAAGTTTCTGACATTTTATAAAAAAATAATTAGATGCGCAATATTTTTTCTTTTTTTATTATTTTATTGAATTTTGTGTGATCCATTTTGCAACAATAGGACAAATTGTTTAATATTATTATTACTATTATTATATTATTTTTAGTATTATTTGCAATTCTCATTATATTATATTGTATTTTATATTATTTTGTAGCGATAAAATAAAATGGATGGTACACAATTCAATAAAATAATAAAAGAGAAAATATGGTGCATCTACGTTGGCAACTAAGTGATGGCGGATTTTGTCACTAGGTGGTACGACAAAATCCACAACCATTTAATTGCCAACCCAATAGATCAACCCAAAAGTTTCTGACATTTTATAAAAAAATAATTAGATGCGCAATATTTTTTCTTTTTTTATTATTTTATTGAATTTTGTGTGATCCATTTTGCAACAATAGGACAAATTGTTTAATATTATTATTAGTATTATTATATTATTTTTAGTATTATTTGTAATTCTCATTATATTATATTGTATTTTATATTATTTTGTAGCGATAAAATAAAATGGATGATACACAATTCGATAAAATAATAAAAGAGAAAATATGGTGCATCTACGTTGGCAACTACGTTGTCATTAGGTGGTACGACGAAACCCACGATCACTTAGTTGCCAACCCAATATTTCCTAATAAAACGAAAGAGATTTTTGGCACTAGCTCGATAAATAAAATGCGGGACATGAAACGGCGAACAGCGAGCAGTTCTCAGTGGAATTTACTTTCGTGATGTATGCAGACGTAAAACGGAAAAGTCTAAAATGGTATCATTTGCTCGGACGTAATACATAGTTACAGTTATAGCTAAAAACTACCGACGTTCAATCGATATTCCATTTCTTGGCTTACCATTTGCAGTTCTTTGCTACTTTTCCGCGCATTATGCGAACGCTTGATCTCTTCGTTTCTTCCATAATTCTGCAAACCAATAGCACTTGAACAGATCTATTCATTCTTCGTGTTACACTAGATACAATTTTATGTTTGCTTATACTTTTTCTTTTTTCTTTTTTTATTACGTAAAAGTATCGTAAAATGCGAGAAACAGAATTTACAAAACGTACGTACATCTGGAGATAAGAAGCTGGTGAATTTTGAAAACTCAACATGTCGACAAGAATTACCAATCACTGGAAAATAAAAATTCTAATGGAAACTTGTGCGTGAAATGAATAACTAGCCAAGGAATTAAACAAAAGAAAAGAACATAATTTAATGAGAAATTGAAAAGATTGGCAAAAGTAAAATATTACTATATGCAGTGCAGAAAATAATAATAAGCCAAGTCTCGTCGAATCATTGTATTCTACAAGATTGTACCGATTTCCTTTCTTAACTCTCGGTTGCCTTTATGGATCATAATGACCCATAGCTTTCCTTTGGAAAAAGACATCTTCAAGATGTGACACTTGCAATGATACTATTGTACAATTTACTGTTAATTTGAATTGATATTTCTTTTGTATTATTTTATTGAAAATTGCCTTATTGAAGATTGCCTTTATGGATCATAGTAACCCATAGCCTTCTTTTGGAAAAAAACATCTTCAAGATGTGACACTTGCAATGATACTATTGCACAATCTACTGTTAATTTGAATTGATATTTCTTTTGTATTATTTTATTGAAAGTTGCATTTTATGGAAGGTTGCCTTTATGGATCATAGTGACCCATAGCTTTCCTTTGGAAAAAGACATCTTCAAGATGTGACACTTGCAATGATACTACTGCACAATCTACTGTTAATTTGAATTAATATTTCTTTTGTATTATTTTATTGAAAATTGCCTTATTGAAGATTGCCTTTATGGATCATAGTAACCCATAGCCTTCTTTTGGAAAAAAACATCTTCAAGATGTGACATTTGCAATGACACTATTGCACAATGTACTGTTAATTTGAATTATTTTTTTGTATAATATCTGATGATTACACTACTAAGAATCCTGTCAGTTTGAGTCTGGTAACTCTTTGAGGTTAGTGATGGGTATGACCCAAGTGTCACAAATGTGCATTTTATTTTTTTGTAAATTTTACTGATAGAAATCATTATTACAGTTTAAAAAATTAAAATCTACATATATAATTAAAATAAAAATTGTTTGCACCTGTGTGTCTAATGAATTGATTTTTCCATATAATTGCACTCTTCTTATTCAAAAACTGTTCTTCCTCAACATGTCAAATAAACATTTTTTCAAGAACGCGCACTAAGAAACTATCCCCCCTGCCCCCCAAAGTTGCACATTTAAAAAGCAATAAATTTGAAAATTCTAGCGAGAAATGTCGAAACACAAGAGTGTTACAACAATTTCTCATAAAAATGATTTTCCTCGAAACTTACAGTTTCAAATATTTCCCTTTTTTTTTCGGAAACGACGTCACTTGCTTCCTTAGACTTTCGTTTTTGTCAAAACATATTCCAGGATATTGGAACCGTATTCTCAAATTTCCTTTGATCCGATATCGCCGCTATCCTTTCAACAGCAGCTGCTTGGAAATCGAACAGTGGGTCAGATTGACCCGGCGAAGCGAGCGTGGCAACCGAGGGCTAATAAAACCCGTGAAAACTAAACCGGCAAAATAGCGAAATCACCTTCCGATAAGAAATTCAACACGACACCTCTGGTCTCTCTTCCTGTTTAACCCAACCGCCCAAAAAACAAACAAAAACAATAGAATATCAATCTTACACTCAACTGTCTAAATTTCCAACAAAACAATTGCACCTGCAAACCCGTCGAATTCGATCTCACACTGTCCCAAATCCAACGCACCACACACCTCTTCCTAAACGCTTTTTCGATTCTCGTTGCTGAGAATTAGAGAAACGACGCTGCGAAACACCGAACCAGCTTCTTTAGACGTCGCGGTTAGGTTAGGTAGCCTCCCGAGGTCCGCGTGGATCAGCCACAGTCGACTGTGCAAACGGCGAAAACCATAGAAAACGAAGCGCAATTGTGCAGGAACAAGCCCGTTTGCTACACGCGAGGCGGCAAGGTGGTTATTTTTATTTATGGAAAGCTTCCCTCTTCGGTTCGGGGGCGAGCTCGCTAACTATAGCTTCACGGCGCTATAACTACAGGTGGTGTTTCAGTTTCGCTATACGTGTTCGCCTGGTGAGCCAAGCTACCATACACGACGATGGTGGTCGGTGAGCCGGCGACAGACTGCGGATCATTTCTTTTTTCCACCTACCAACCGCCCACGACGGGTCGTCGGTGGAGGAATAAATAGGAACCGGGGGCAGCAGACGCGGTGCAACAGAAATGATTCATCTGTCGAAGAATCGATAAACGAGTGGTAAGGTTGTGTCGCCGTTGTAGGTAAATTAGCCGCGCACAGAGGAGCACGTACGGTAGAAAGGCAATTTTACGCGGTTCTATTCGATTCTTTGTGTTTCTTATTTTTTTTTTTTTTTTTCTTTTTAATTTCCATGGCTAGTTTTATAATTTTATTTTAAAATTCCTACCTCCTGGTGATAACAAGAGGAATAATATAACGAATAATAATAATGGAATTGTATAATAGTAGAGGAACAATATAATGAATTTTCTGTGCTTCTATTTACTTTGAATGAAAATAATTTTGTATCGTTTGCTATACCAAAGCGTGGAAGTGTCCTACGATCTGTTTACCGAAGCCGAATGAATTGTTGCTTTGCTTTATCAATATGACGCGATAATCTCATATATTAATAAACATTGAGAAATTGATTAAATTGGATAACATAAGAATTTACATAAAATTAGACGAATAAAAGAAATAACAGTAAATGTACAATTTTACATTAAACATTGAAATCGGCCATTTGGTAATGTTAGCGTTAAGACTGAGAAAAGACATGTAATTGTATTTATTGGGTTGGCAACTGAGTGATTGCGGATTTTGTCATTAGGTGGCACGACAAAATCCGCAATCACTTAGTTGCCAACCCAGTAGTTTCCTTGTTTTCTGCAACTTGATACGTGTGTTTTAACAAACGTTAGAAGTTCTGTAGACTTGTGTCTTTTTAGCAGGCAATTTTTGTAATACAACAAGGAAGCAAAAAGCATTTTTGACTGAATGAGGTTGTATCGTGTTCGTGATTTGATCAATTACGAAAATCGTAAATGACAATTTCCTTAATTTTCAGATATTCTGCTCGTTGTTATTTCGTATCGTAGAGCTCAACTTAGTGTCACCTTAAAATACTCGTCGGATAATGAAGAATTTCAGCGTATAGTTCTCTTTCTTTCCGCTTTATATAAACGTCCGTTTCCTTTATATAAAAATCGTTATCGTTTTCCAATTCTGAGATTCTTCTTTTATCTATTTTTATCCATTTATTTATAAAATAGCGCCAATCTCGGAACTAATTCGAAATACAGAATCATTATCAGTCTATTTATTAATAACTTATATCACTGACGTTAACCAGAAGTCATCCGTCGGTAAACAATTTCACTTTCGCTGGTCGAAGCAATTGATTAATAACTACTAACGATAAAAGTAGAATTTTCGCTCTTGAGAAACGATACCTTCGACAGCAACGCAAATATTTCGTAAAAATACCAATGAAAATATCAACATTTTATCGACCGCTACCGATTCAACAGCACGTCCGGCGCTGGCTCTGTTTCGGTTTGGACTCTCCAATACCATTCTTTTCGTTCATCGCGAACGGTAAGTTTTTCAAATTGGTATAAAACTGTGGAAGCTTATAAAGCAACGCAACTGACACACCTGAGCAATGTATCTTAGTACTAAATAACAAATTACTGTTCAAATAATGAGAAAGATTGTCAGCGACAAAAAGCCCATTAATAGGCTATCGGTCAGTAAGCATCGGCGACAAAAAGCCGATTAACAGGCTATCGATCGGTAAATGTTGGCGATATAAAACTGATTAATCGGCTATCGGTCAGTAAAGCGTTAATAAAACAATTTGTACAATCGTTGATCTCTAGATGACACGCGTAAGTTACGAGGAACAAATGAACAACCTCCCACGCCATTGAAAAAACGACAAAACTTCGCTGGTCAACCAATAGGATAAATGGAATTGCTCCGCTTTTATAATTCTTGTACAAATTGAGGAAATTTAAAACGATATAATTTCAATTCTCCTCGAGCCAAATTAAATTCTCTTTACTCGATGAAGCTCTGACTGTTGATGAACGTTCAATCTGTGGCTTATTGGACGAACGAACAACACCTTTCGTTGTTTCTTTAGACAGAATGAAGAAATGTAAAACGATATAATCTCGATTCTCTTTGCATCGAATCAAGTGATCCTTTGTTCGCTCAAGATCTCAGTTGTACGATCTGACGATCGTTAAACAAATGAACAGCATCCTTCAGATGCTTTATGCTCTTACCGCGGCTCTAAAACAGTCGGTTGTTTGTAACAGCGATAACAAAGTAGAATTTGTGTCTTGATGAAGCGATTCTTGGAAGGTTTGTCGGTCTCTTCGGTTCGAGGATAAAAATAAATGAAACGTGTAAAAAATATCGTTTAAAGGTAAAGTAAAACGTGCTAAGAAAACCGTGTAAATATGAATAAAACGTGGTAAAAAAAGAGTCGCATAACTTTAACCAAGACGTGTGAAAGCTAGTAATACGTGTTAAAAGGTAATTGTAAAAGTGAATCATGTAGAAAGATTCCCAGGTGCAATTAAAATTTCCATGCTAATTTCATAGCAAACTATAATTTCCTTTTCGATAAAAGCCGAAACAAGGTGGAATTGAATTTTTTTGAAAAATCAAGTTACCCCACTTTCGTGATTAACGGTTCACGTATTCTACTTTAAATTAGTCGTTTACTTTTTACCTGGCTGCTACGTGTATTGTAATATCGTATTATATATAATGTAATATTATATTATACAAATAATATATACGATATTATATATTATTAGTACTTTTGTTTTATTTTAAGTTTACATTATATATTTATACTGTAATTATATATATATATATATATTATTATATTATATTATACAACGTACTGTTATATAATATTTAATTTCAATTTTTATATTTAATTATACGTATATTTATATATTAAATATATAATATTACATATAGCATAATATATTAGTAGTATTTTTGTTCTATTTTACGTTTACTTTATATATTTATATTGTTGTTATATATATTTATATTATATTACACAATGTATTATATTTTATTTAATTTATAATATTTAATTTGTAATATTAATTATATAATATTGAATTTCAATTTATATATTTAATTACACGCATATTTATATTTTAAATATATAATGTTACATATAGCACAATATATCACTACATGTGCCACAATATAAATAATTCATGTACATATACGTATAATGGTATAGGATGTATATATGATAATACAATATTATATTATACAAATAATATATATGATATTATATATTACTAGTACTTTTGTTTCATTTTACGTTTATATTATATACTTATACTGTTGTTATATATATTTATATTATATTACACGATGTTTTATATTTTATTTAATTTGTAATATTAATTATATAATATTGAATTTCAATTTATATATTTAATTACACGCATATTTATATATTAAATATATAATGTTACATACAGCATAATATATCACTATATGTACCACAATATAAATAATTCATGTACATATACGTATAATGGTATACGATGGTCATTGGAACAGAATTCTGTTTAAATTTGTGATTATCACTGAATTTCTAAGGACTGCAAATGAATATCTTTACATTTCGTGTCCCTTCTGTTCAAGGAACAAGTGTTCCAAGGGTATTGTGAATTGCTGATAATATTTCCTATTTTTTATTCGCCCCCTATTGTGTCGGACAAAAGCCTAGAGTAAGAGAGAAATGTGGAGATCGAGAAAAGAGATACGGTACGACGGTTGGACGTGGATTGTGGACATAATAGACTGACTATGACGCCGAGGAGAAATGGCGTCGCTTGCTATGTACCGTATTTTTCCCCTTTTTCTTAAAACGTATTTGTGCGATAAAACATTACTCGAACAAATTGTTGGTAAAACAAATTGTTTGCAGAGTATATCTTTGAATTATGAAAACATGTAATTTCCAAAGAATTTAATATAATTTAAAACGTTTATGCGTATCAAGATCATAAAACACGAATGTATCATATTATAGATATGCATCATAACGAGCATAAAATAATTCTTCGAAGTATACGAGTGTACATATTATGTACACAAGTATAGTAACATTAAAATTACTATTTTTCTAACCTTATTCCAATTAGCCACACGTAGTGGTATTAATTTCGAGAAGATTTACATATACGTGTTTTTTATATTTTTTATGACAATTTCTTCATTTGCAATTCCATTCTACTGGCGATTCTATATGCATATTCTATACGTGCATAAATTTAAATAAAATTTCATGGATATAGAATACTCGACTAATAACTCTCTGTGTATGTGTAATGTATATTATTTATTATAATTATATACATACAGGAAATATCGAGCAGACGAGATAATATTCCGAATTTATTTTATTTTTTATTTAATGCTTACTTTTCGACAACTCTATGTACACGCACATCTACAATAGTAATAGCGTATAATATCTTCACTTAGAGTATTACCCCCTCTACATTTCCTATTATATACATTTTGTAGAAATAAAATGTCATTTTCTTAAAACTTCCACGAACAAATGAAAATATTAATCTAGAAATGTGTTTTAAACTCCGTGCAATGAAATTAAGCTCTTTACCTACTACGATAGACGTACACGTGTATACAGAGCACGTGTAAATGTGTTAATTTGCAGATACGAAATATATCTGAACGTATCGCGTATTAAATTACTCAACGTGCTATTCGTTTGTGCAAGAAGGCGCAGTGCAATTCTACGAATCACACGGTGTCAGCACACGAACGCATTGAATTCACCCTCTTTTCATGCCATTCATTATGCAATACCGCACTTTCTTGCCCCTCTTGGCAATTTTCTATTATTAAAACGAATCGATCGCAATCGTCTATCGCTTGGAAGAAAACCACGTATCCACGCTGATATCGATGTTTTGCTGTCGAACCAGCCAGTCCATATACCGAAACACATACATAGGTGCTCGGTCGTTTTCGTATTTTCGTGTCGCGACTCGCTCTTTATCGTGCGATCTTTTACGCGTGTTTTCTCCTTTTTAATTCTTACAGGTTCAAGCTTTTTAATTTACAACCCGATCCAACAAACGCTTTTCAGCTTAATCGCTGTTCCAATAATATTTCACCACCCCTTACAATTCGACACGACGATTTTCTAACCTCACTTTGAAGCTTCTTTACTTTTTGTTTTATTTTACTTTGCTTCGAAAGTTTCCGCTCAGAAATCGTAATTTTTCGAAGCATTGAGAGCCCCGTAGGATAAAACGCGATGAAATTACTGTGCTAGAAATATATGATCGAACGATCTGCTGAGTTTCGAATTAACTGCAAAGGTACGTGATGGCTATAACGCGCAATAAATTATGTGTGTGCAATTATTATTTTAGTTAGATTACGAGGCACTGATTTCGTGAATGCAATATCGTATTAAGATCGTCGCATTTGCTTTTCTCTTTCGTGCTGACAACGCCTCACGTGTCAACGCCAACTTATTTCTCGAAAAAATTGCTCTCGATAAAATCGGCGTGAATCATCGATGATTCATACGCGCTACAAGAAAGCACGTTGGACGAGTGTGTATCTGTCAGGCATAAAAAATGTATGACATAGGACAGGAAAAATTGAAGAATTGTTCAAGTATCAAGCGAAACTGTTTCCTTTGTTAAAGATAATAATGTGATTTATGTTACTGAGCGTAATATCAATAAAAATATCAGACGTGTAGCTAATGTGCAGTACACCAAACAATTCCAAAGATTAATTACGGGTTTTCACGCGATTCGTATTAAATTATCTTCTTACGAATTACAAATATCGATGACACATTTAAAACATCGAAACGTTGAAACATTATTTGAGCGACGTATTTGCTTCTCGAACATATTCCGAAATAATTAATCGATTCAAAAAAACAATTTTAAAGAGAGTTATTTCTACAGCCAAATAAAACAGAATTCTTTACAATTTAATAATTTAGAGTCAGAATAAGAATTAGAATAGAATTTAATTTCTTTACTTGAACAAACGTTTCCTGAAATAATTTCTCGTTCTGCTATAACAACCGTGTCAGAAATCCGCATTTCCCCGCGATACCTAACCTACACAATTCCACGCATTTGTTATTCCAGGATAATTGAAACGAGAACAATTAACGTTGCCTCGCAAAACAATCTTTATCGTTTGCAACTGAAACGCGCGTGAAGCACGGCTGTTCCAATATTATTTCCAAGCGTGAAAATAAAGAAATTGCAAATAAATTCCTCGAACTGTCTCGTGCTCGATGCAACGTATACCGCGCGAGACAACAAATCAACTACATTCGCTGGAAGAAAGAAAGAACTCGCGTAAACATCCGCAATCTACTGCTAATTAAAACCTTCCTTTGTCCGCTTTCGCAACTCGCAGCGATTTTGTTAACCAATTTTCCTCGCACAACTATGCATCCGCATAAACATCCGCAGTCCACAAATCATTAGACGCAGCGACGCGAGGTAAACGAACCAGCCAACCTGTCAAGAAATCCAGGCGAACGCGTCAAGCTCGTGACAGATGTGCGGCAACCAGTTGAAACTATCGTGAAACTTGCGCCAAACTTTCAACTGGCCGTGTCACGAACTAGCGTGGCCGAGGTAAGTAACCTGACCATGGTATCGACGAGTGTGTAACGAGCGCACGAGGCTCGTGTGTATACGCTGTACACACGACGAGATGGGTAAGCGTCGATAAATAGCGGTGCGATTATTACAGCGAGGATCGATCGAGCTACGTCGATTTGGGGCGCGACGTTCGCGCGCATCAACGACGAGCAAAACGCTAATGATATTTCGAACGTCCATGCTTTTTCATCAAATATCGAATATTAATCAAGTATGTTAAATATGAATATTAAATATGTTTAATGACACCGTGTATTATGCGCTGCGGTACCACGATGCTGTCGAACGAAATTTTCAGTTGATATCAGACGAGTCAACAATACACTGTTTGATCGCGCTGTTTAGATTTTGTGTCGATAAGTCCGGGCAATGACAGAACCCGCAATTATTTAGTTGCCAACCCAATATACATATTCTGACAAATCTTCGCAACAATAGCTGTAATATAAAAAAGTATAGGATGTTGAACACAAATTTTCAAGACTGGCCGCCATTAACATGGTTAATAGTTTAAATCTTCCGACATTGAGCAAAGGAGAGACGATATAAGACGTAACCTTAATTAATAAAATAGCTAAATGTGCATTGTTGATTGATAAAAATAATGATAAGAATTCGTCTGTTGTTTTGCACGAAATAAATTAAAGAAACTGTAGTCGCATAAATCGTATTGGACAATCGCGTAAACTCTTGTCACACGAGCATGGAAATTCTCTTATAGTGTTAGTATTATAGTGTTAGTCTGTAGTGTATTAATTATTCAAATGTACCGCCCTCACTAACGTGCATCATTCCAACTCGTAAGTTAACGAAATCAGACGCGTTCTCGTGGCATCGACCAGCGTCGCGTCGTGTCATGGCAAGAGAGACCATACAGTACGGCATACACACACGGTTTGCGTGTGTCACATGAATCACTGAACGCTGTCGGCTGATGAATGAGCTCCTCGTCAAGTAGCCCTCCTCGTCCAACTCTCCACTCATCTCCTCGGCTGACTATCCGCCACCCCCGCCGCCTGCGGCCAGAAGCGGCTGGCCACGCGATTCGCGTACGCATCTTGACCTCGCTACACCCTTGTTGCTTTTCAACCACGTCTCGACCAAGTACGTAATCCGCGCACTTACGATACTATATATATATATATATGTAGTTTTTCTTCTTTTTCAATTGTTTTCTCCTTTTCTTTTTCTTTTTTTTTATAAGTTTAAAGCTACACGCACGTTTCAAAGTGTCGGCGACTACGATAAGAGTAGTTAGCGAAAAATACAGTTACCTATGGTCGGTAAAAATCGATATGTCCGAGGAATCAGTAAGGTTAGAATCTTTTTGCGAAGACTTGCACAGAGTCGCAAGGATTCGAGTTTCGAAGGGTGTCTAGTAAATTAGTAGCGTGTTTGGAAGATCTGTGCTCTTTTCGTAGCGTCGTTGTTTCGTATTTGTTTCAAGTCGCTTGTTATCTATAACAGGTAAATCGACATGTATCGGTAAGGCTAGAGATGATCATTGATAGACAAAAGGTATTGAAATCGCGAGGAAGAATTGTTATTTTGCTGTTTGAAGTACCGATAGAGGAGAGAGAAAAGAAAATAGAGTTACTTTACATGTTTGATATATCGAACAAAGTATATTTACGTTGTATACGAAAGAGAAGCGTAAAGAAATGTTTAATTCATATTACACGCAGAATTGTCTGTACTATTTTACTATTCCAAGTATCTTGTAAGAGATAATCTAAGCAACGTTAAAAGTCACGGTATATGTTGATTATAATCTTTCTCAGAACGTTTTCTATTCGATTCTTTGGAACGTACGCGTCGTGCGACAGAAAACTGACGCTTCGACGTGGCGGAAAACGATCACAAAGTGGTGGCGCGATTTTTTGAACTACAATAGTCTTACTACAAACAAGTACAACACACTGAAGTCTATCTAAGAGCTAACTTTTCACACTTTGACGTGCGTTTGCTTCGACGTGAGGCAACGGGGCGGCGTGTTGAATTCAGCCACGCGTTGCAAATGCTTTTGCAAATACCCGGTGCAAAATATGAATATCGACATGGGGTAACAAGCGCGTGGAAACTAAGCCAACGACGAGCGATCGTGCGCGAACATTTGTCGATAAATATTCATGGAAATTAGCGAGCATCGGAAAGACAAAAGACGAAACCCTACGATTCGATGACCTGGCTTTCCAGAGAAAAGCTGAAAATTAACGTCGACGCGAAACTGGCGAGCAGGACTGCGCCGATTCCCTGCATTTCAATATTTTACACTTGCCATTTGTAAAATATTGATATCGCGCTTGTTCACCTGTCGTTTCAGGTAAAACTGAAAATGTAGAATAATTGCTGCTAATAAATAAAAAATAATAATATTACCATAGGCTTTCACGAAAGTTCCTTTCGACATTTTTTTTTCTTATATTATTTTATCGAATGACGTATGATACATTTCGTAGTAATGAAACAAAATAATACAAAAGAACAAATGCGCGCCTATTATTTTCCTACAAAACAAAAGAAACTTTTCCGACAATGTAACAATTCCAAATGAATTTTCAACTGTTCAGGTTATTTCATATTGATTGTTGCTAATTACTGACCATTATTTGTTATTTTAGATAAACTCCCACGCAAGTTTGTGGAACTTTCCAAATACGTGTGCGATATGCATTTACGAGGTAGATAACAAACCACACGTGTATCTATGCACATTGCGTTTGCTATGCGCCGAGTGGAATAGCTGATGGGACGAGGAATACTTAAAAATGCATAAAAATTGGATAATCTGGATGCATCGTAGGTCATGCGAGAAGAGATGGATTCGTGTCGTGCGGCCGATAATTGTTTCGCGTATAATTTCATTGTGAAATAGTAATCGGACACGACATATAGTTTAGCGCAATTCCATTAGGATCGATCGTTGCACCGTGCATATGTAATTCGATTATGACGTGGCTAATAATCTCTCGTGGACAGAGTTGTACGAATTCTGCGAATTCTGTCGCCACGAGTTACTTATTCTATAAGATCGTATGGTGAAATTGTGAGGATGTTCTTTATTGCAGAATTCTATCTGTTCCGTTACCGACATCGTATTACGCGTTCAACTTACCATACAAGATAAAAGATTAGTATTCATATTTAATCAGCCACCTTAACGGTTATTATCGATGTGACCAGAAGTTGCAGTATAGGAATCTATAGATAAGTTTGACTGATTTTCGTTACCGACAAACATTATGAGTAAGATAATTTTCTTTTTGGTTACCGGTAATCGTTACATGTGAAAGAATTTTTTTTTTGGTTACTGGTAACCATTCTATGTGAGAGAATTTTTCTTGTTACCAATAATCGTTATTCGCTACGGAATGTTTTTTTTTTTTTTGGTTATGTATAACCATAACGTATAGGAGAATATTGTTTGGTCGTCGATAACCATTATACATGACAAGATTTTTCCTTGGCCATCAATGACCATCGTAACCAGAATTTCGTTTGAGCACCAACAACCGTTATCTGTGGCAGAATTCTTTTTCGTTACCAATAATCATTATCTGTGACAGAATTCTTTTTGGTCATCAATAACCGTTACTTGCAACGGAATATTTTTTTTTGGTTATGGGTAACCATTACGTACACGAGAATTTTTGTTTGGTTGTCGATAACCATTATACATGACAAAACTTTTCCTTGACCATCAGTGACCATCGTAAACAGAATTTCGTTTGAGCACCAAAAACTGTTATCTGTGGCAGAATTCTTTTTCGTCATCAATAACCACTTAATCAGGCACCCTAACTGTTATAATTAACGTGACAAGAAGTTGCAGTGTAGGAATTAGTAGATAAGACTAACTGATTTTGGTTACTGATAACCATTATCAGCAAGATAATTTTGTTTTTGGTTACCGGTAACCACTACATTATTGAGAGAAGTTTTTTTGATTACTGATAACCATTCTATATAATAAATTTTTTTGGTTGCCGATAACCATTATCGACGAGAAACTTTTTTTTACTAGTTGCCCGTAACTATTATGTACACGAGAATTTTTGTTTGGTCGTCGATAACCATTATCCATGACAAAATTTTTCCTTGGTCACGAATAACCATTATTCGTGATAGAATTTTATTTTGTCACCAATACTCATTTTTTTTGACAGAATTCTGTTTGCATACCAATAATTGTAGTTCACGATGGAATGTTTTCTTTTTTTGGTTATGGATAACCATTAAGTATACGAGAATATTCTTTTGTTGTCGATAACCATAATCCATGACAAAATTTTTCCTTGGTCACCAATAACCATTATTCGTGATAGAATTTTTTTCATCATCAATAATCAGTTTTTGACAGAATTTGTTTGGTCACCAATAAGCGTTATTCACAACGGAATGTTTTCCTTTTTTTTGGTTATGGATAACCACTAAGTATACGAGAATATTACTTGGTCGTCGATAACCATAATCCATAACAAAATTTTTCCTTGGTCACCAATAACCATGATTCGTGACAGAATTTTTTTCATCATCAATAATCAGTTTTTGACAGAATTTGTTTGGTCACCAATAAGCGTTATTCACAACGGAATGTTTTCCTTTTTTTTGGTTATGGATAACCACTAAGTATACCAGAATATTGTTTCGTTGTCGATAACCATAATCCATGACAACATTTTTCCTTGGTCACCAATAACCATTATTCGTGACAGAATTTTTTTCATCATCAATAATCAGTTTTTGACAGAATTTTGTTTGGTCACCAATAAGCGTTATTCACAACGGAATGTTTTCTTTATTTCTTATGGATAACCATTAAGTATACGAGAATATTGCTCGGTCGTCGATAACCATTATCCAGGACGAAATTAATTTTTGTCACTTTCGAGTATCATCAATTTTGTATTAACATTGCTGATAATCAGCACCCGGATGAAGTAGCTTAAGAAATAACTCTCGATGACCTGCGTGCGAGGTCCTCTCGTCTACATCTTGTCATCTGCAATGTTAACAAAAACTGACGATAATCAAAAGTTACCAAAGAAAAGTTTCGTCATCGACTATAGTTATCAATGATAAAAAAAAAAAAAGAAATAATATTTGGTTATAGACAACCAAAAAATAATCCTCTCGCCTATGATGCTTATCCGAAAGCAAACGAATATTCTCTTATCTGTAATAGTCATCGGGAAGCATAAAAAAATTTCTCTCGATACAAAAATTATCTTTCGATCATTTACAACGATTATGCGTACCGACAATGCTTAACACATTCTTTCTTTTTAATTATTCACTTTTCCAAAAAATTCATCAACATTTAATAATCACTGTCTTTCTACTTAAACGAAAAATTTAAGGATTCTTTTCATAAAAATTTCAGGGATAACAAAAATCTTTCGACCCTGCATTTAATACACAAAAATAACATTTGCAATTTCGTTTTCTATCTTGTTCGCCTTAGCAGCTTCGTTACGCTTGCAGACACACAAAAAAAAGAAAAAAGAAAAAAAATGTTACTCGGTTTAGAATAGCGCGATTAGCGAGTTAGCTAGCGTTTAATATTTCAACTCGGCGTTGAGATTCGACATTAAGAAACGACTATTTGTCACGCAGTGCGCATCCAAATTACCTCGTTTTCTTCGTACGTCGACCTCCCGTTTTATTTTTGAAATTGACAAGTTCATAAAGAGGATCATGGGTAAATTTAGCGTTCGAATGCAAAAAGGAGGGCAAGTGTAGCAAATTAGTAGCTCTGCTGTTCGCTGGAATTTTCGTTAACTACGTTCGTGTCCTATCTGTTTCATCGTTAGTCTCGCTGATCGACGATCTATGGAAACTCGCTACAGTTTGCACGATAAGCTTATCGTCGCTGGTTTTCCGTGCAAGAAAACGAGACCGTGGGAAAATGCGAACAATGGTTTGCTCGTGTGTAAAAAAAAAAAAAAAATGCTAAGCTTCCATGTGGCTCATAATTTTAACACTGTGTCACACTAAGCTGATTTCCTATTTGCCATGTTCCGCCCGGTATACGGTGCATTATTTGCATATTTTGATTAAAACTTAGGTTGGCTGGTTTCTCTACAAAGATTGACACGCTGTGACGTGCAACGAACGACCGTGTGATTCTCGTCAATCGAAGAATATTAATCGACCTATTTTTGTATCTGGCGAGCAGCATTTCGCAAGTGGTTTTTCGGTTTTCCCGCTGTCTTTCATTCGGTTCATGTGGAACCCATTTTCCCACCTTCTGTATCTTTCCCATGGCTTTCAAACGTACGGAGACGGCTTCTCGCGTCACGTTTAATTGATCAGCGAGTTGTTGTTGCGTTTGAGCGTCATCATCATCCAACGATGCTTGCAATTCTCTGTCTTGAAACTTTTTCGATGGTCTTCCACGTTCTTCGTTCCTCGCGTCAAAATTGCCACTTGTGAATTTTTTAAACCACTCAAAGCACTGTGATTTACCAAGAGCATGCTCACGGTAAGCTTCGACAAGCATTCGATGCGATTCTGCAGCAGTTTTCTTCAAATGGTAACAGAAAATCAATGCTGTCCGCAAATCGTAGTTTCCAGGCACAAAATTCCACATGTTCAACGCTATTACAAACTATGCTGTTGTATGAAACTTGTATTGTTCCGAGTTGAAAATGTTTGTGAGATGTCAACAAAGACTTTTGGCGTCAATGACGCAGTTTAGTGATAACTACATTATCAGCTAGGGTCATCTATAGGCAAATTCCGGTTTCATACTTACAGACCTGATACATCTTTTGTTTAAATTTAATATTTTGTAAAACGAACGTTTGCTTTCATCAATCGTGCAATATTCATTGACCTAGTTCGTTTGAACGTTCGAACGCTTGAAAAAGAATCGTGAATTTTTAGCGTCGCCGCGAATTCGCTAGTTTCCTGAGCAGAACACGACGAAAAAATATCATCGTGAAAAATATCGTCGTAAATTTACGGAATCAATGATCCCATGCACGTTCCACGTACGTACGTTTAATGCCGTTACATCGACAGGACCACGTTCCTATCTTGGTCGCATGTTCCACTAATCCGCTTTGATACTGTCACGGATACTCCGCGCGCATAGTCCTCTAGAGATAACGCGATTTTAGCGTCGCGCTGCATCGATTTTTCTTCACGTTTTTACACGGCGAAACGAATGCCTGGGTCGTTTCGCGTGTATTTTGCTTCTTCTTTTTTTTTTTTTTTTTTGCTTCTGTTCTTTAGCAGTAGAAGTAGCAAGTATAATTTTTAATAACATAAGCATGCACGTTGTGCGATTGTTTCCAAGTAGATTAGAAATAAAGTCTTGAAATTGACTCTGAAATACTGGAAAAGTATTTGCCTGTGTATGTATTAGGTCGTCTAAAAAGTGTTTTTCGTTTTGTAAGGAAGTGACAGATGCACAACATTTTTTGTTTTTCATTATTTTATTGAATTATGTACGACTCATTTTGTAGAAATAGAACAATAAAAATATCGGCAGTAGAATAACATGGAGATTGTCGGGCGAGGATGATGTCAAAGGATGTCCGATTTGCATGAAATTGCATAGTTGCACAACAGAGATACGAGCGAGGAAAATCGTATTGCAAACTTGGACTATGGCAGTTGCACGCGTAAAGCTCGCTGTAATCGCACGCTGATTTCCGATTGACCGGTCCGATTGGTGCAACTGCACAGAGCTGTCAGAAAAGAGAGAAAGCTTTACTGTTTTCTGTGACCAGTACAATAGCGAATATTGTTTTTTTCGTGTTTGCAATAGTTTTCGAAGAACAAAGGCTGCCTTCGATTTTTTCGATAGAACGCTGTATATTTGTGCAAGCGCGTGTGCAAATACAATGACTGTTGAGGTCGTACAAGGTGCATAACGAAAGAATTATTTCGAATATTGCGTGTCGATGCTACTCTATTAAAAAAAAATCGGAGGGCGTCGTTGTTTCTTGAAAAATATTGTGAATTTGAAAAAATTATATACGTCACTTTATTGGTCAGAGAAAACTGTAAAACTTTTCCCTCTTTCATTTTTCCCCTAATATGTACCATTTACGAGAAAAACGCTGGCTAATAATGGTGCGTACACCCCGTATGTGATTACAGCGAAGGGGCACTCGTGTGCTGCGAAACTTACATCAAGGGAATTTATAGTAAAGACGTAAATGTTGATGAATTGATGAGTGGAATTGGAGCAGTTTGATATATCGAGTAAGATTTTGAATGTGAGTCGCAGTTTCTGAAAAGTTGAATTTTATAGTGGAAGAGAAAATTATAACTACGTCTTGTAATGTGGGAATAATTTAAAAATTGTTTCCAACGTTAGACAACGAATAACAGCGGAGAAGAGCGTTCATGTTTCATGTTTCAAAACTGGTAAAAAGCACTTTTTCGAGGCGAAAGCTCAACGCATTGGTAATGTTGCGCGTAGAAATGGATATTTTAAAAGCTCTCTGTTACGAGGACAAAATGTTATTAAATATTATCTACTGCTTCGTTACTAGCTACTATTGTGAAAATTAGAAAACCAATATTTCTAATTTCTTCAAATAATTTGATATTGATTTCGTAATTTCATTTTATATTTTTCCTTCGTCCCAAGCTAATGATACGAATTCAGACAAATTTCAAAATCGTGATATTTCTTCCCTCAACTTTCATTTGCACATCTGGGGCCCGGAAAACTCTAGACACGGCCCTGCGTAGGAGGCCACCGCGTGTTATGTAAATCGATCACATAATTAAGGGATTTCGGGGCAAATTATCGCGAGTCATCGACAGTGTGGGCATAATCATTATCGGATACGTCGGATACAGGTGCAATCAAACGCATCGACTAGATAGCGGCGCTCCGTGAACGTACGCTGTTGCTGACAGCACTTGTTCACTTGACAAATGTTTTAGGATAAGTACCTTTGGACACTTGGAACATGTTCAAACAGTTAACAGGTCCGGTGTTTGATCAGATTTTCAGATTATCAGTGAAAGTGACAGACCATCGAGTTAGGGTCACGTTTCGATTTTCGAAAAAAAATTCTCTTCTTTAAGTACGACACTGTAATAATTGTCAATTGTTTCTGATCAATCAGATTATTATTTCTGCTGCGATCTGTGAATTTTTTTATATTTCCATTTCCTCTTCGTTTCAACCAAGTGAAGAGCTTTTAAAGTTTTAGGAATATTTTTGAACATAATATCGAGACGAATTCTTTTTTTATTTGCCTCGAATTTAGAAAATTTTCTAACGACCAAAAACTGTGCAAAAAATGTGAAAAATTGAAAATTGAATGTTTATACTTGTAATAACAAATTGGAGTCGATAGAAAATTACTCGGTAAGATAGAATTAAATTTATAAATAAATAAATAAAAAAATATAAATATAAATAAATAAATTTGATTTGTTTGTTATTCATGAGCAATAACGAGAGATTATTTAAAAGCTTTCTACCTCGCGATCTGATATTTTTAGATGGGTAGAGAAAAGGGGAGAATTCATTTTTTTTTCTTTTTATAGATATTATTTATATTTGATTCGAATATCGCTCTTGCCTCTAATATCTTATCAGAAATCTTATGGGGGATAAGATTAACTGTAACTGTAACAGCGCAGCGTAGAAGAAAAGTCCCTCGATGGGAGTTGAAGAGGCTATCGATGGTCTCATGTTATGTTAGGTCTCATGAATGCTCTTTTTACAGTGCTGTATTTGACTAGACATTCCAATTGGGTGTTCTTATCTGAGATATATCCCAGAACCTGTAATTTATCCACGAATGAGCAACTTATGATAGAGGAGATGGACGAATGAAGAAATAAACGAATAAGAAATTCGAATGGAATAATAACTAAACTAAAAATGGATAAGAATTGGATGAACGAGTAAATGAATAAGAAATTCGAATGGAATAATAACTAAACTAATAATGGATAAGAATTGGATGAACGAATAAATCAATGAGAAATTCGAATAGAATAAAAAGTAAATGAATAATGGATAAGAATTGGGTAGAAGAATAAACAAATAAGAAATTCAAATGGCATAATAACTAAACTAAAAATGGATAAGAATTGGATAAGTGAGTAAACGAATAAAAAAACTCGAATGGAATAATAACTAAACTAAAAATGGATAAGAATTGGATGAACGAGTAAATGAATGAGAAATTCGAATCGAATAAAAAGTAAATGAATAATGGATAAGAATTGGGTGGAGGAATAAACAAATAAGAAATTCGAATGGAATATTAACTAAACTAATAATGGATAAGAATTGGATGAACGAGTAAATGAATAAGAAATTCGAATGGAATAATAACTAAACTAAAAATGGATAAGAATTGGATGAACGAGTAAATGAATAGGAAATTCGAATGGAATATTAACTAAACTAATAATGGATAAGAATTGGATGAACGAGTAAATGAATAAGAAATTTAAATGGAATAATAACTAAACTAATAATGGATAAGAATTGGATGAACGAGTAAATGAATAAGAAATTCGAATGGAATAATAACTAAACTAATAATGGATAAGAATTGGATGAACGAGTAAATGAATAAAATACTCGAGTGGAATATCAAGTAAACGAATAATGGATAAGGTTTGGATGATCGAGAAAATGAGTAAGGAACTCGAATAGAATAATAACTAAACTAATAATGGATAAGAATTGGATGAAGGAGTAAACGAATAATAAATTCGAATGGAATAATGACTAAATTAAAAATGGATAAGAATTGGATAAGCGAGTAAACGAATAAAAAATTCGAATGGAATAACAAGTAAATGTATAATGGATAAGAATTGGATGAAGGAGTAAACGAATAAGAAATTCAAATGGAATAGTAACTAAACTAAAAATGGATAAGAATTGCATAAACTAGTAAACGAATAAAATACTCGAGTGGAATATCAAGTAAACGAATAATGGATAAGAATTGGACGAGGGACTAAACGAATAAAATACTCGAGTGGAATATCAAGTAAACGAATAATGGATAAGGTTTGGATGATCGAGAAAATGAGTAAGGTACTCGAATGGAATAATAACTAAACTAATAATGGATAAGAATTGGATGAAGGAGTAAATGAGTAAGAAATTCGAATGAAATAACAAGAAAACAAATAATGGATAAGAATCGGATAAACGAATAAACGAAGAAGGAATTAAATAGGAAGGAGATAACGAATAAGCGAGTAAGAAGTGGTAATTGAATAAGCGAATGGAGAATTGAACGATCAATAAACCAACGAGTCGTATATCGAATAACAAAGCAATAATCCAATCGAAAAGTAAATTCGAATAACAAATGAACGAATAAACGACTAGAATTCTATGAAAGAATAAATGCTATGCTTTCTTATTTTATTTATGAAAATTCCTGCTTTTTTAAATCTTATTATGCGTAAGAAGGTGTTACGTGTATTCTACGCGTATTTCCATCTTCAAATTTCCCAAAGCTACATCTGAAATCTGCGGTCTATTTATTATTCTAAATCTTGTTATCCATGAAAATATTTATTATCCAGAATCCTGTTATCCATGAAAATATTGACTATTCTAAATCTTGTTATCCATGAAAATATTTATTATCCAGAATCTTGTTATCCATGAAAATATTGACTATTCTAAATCTTGTTATCCATGAAAATATTTATTATCCAGAATCTTGTTATCCATGAGAATATTTATTAATCTAAATCTTGTTATCCATGAAAATATTGATTATTCTAAATCTTGTTATCCATGAAAATATTTATTATCCAGAATCTTGTTATCCATGAAAATATTGACTATTCTAAATCTTGCTATCCATGAAAATATTGACTATTCTAAATCTTGTTATTCATGAAAATATTTATTATTCTAAATCTTGTTATCCATGAGAATATTTATTAATCTAAGTCTTGTTATCCATGAAAATATTTACTCTAAATCTTGTTATCCATGAAAATATTTATTATCCAGAATCTTGTTATCCATGAAAATATTGACTATTCTAAATCTTGTTATCCATAAAAATATTGATTATCTTAAATCTTGTTATCCATGAAAATATTTATTATCCAGAATCTTGTTATCCATGAGAATATTTATTAATCTAAATCTTGTTATCCATGAAAATATTGATTATTCTAAATCTTGTTATCCATGAAAATATTTATTATTCAAAATCTTGTTATCTATGAAAATATTTATTATCCAGAATCTTGTTATCCATGAAAATATTGACTATTCTAAATCTTGCTATCCATGAAAATATTGATTATTTTAAATCTTATTATCCATGAAAATATTTATTATTCTAAATCTTACCCATGAAAATATTGACTATTCTAAATCTTGTTATCCATGAAAATATTTATTATCCAGAATCTTGTTATCCATGAGAATATTTATTAATCTAAATCTTGTTATTCATGAAAATATTGATTATTCTAAATCTTGTTATCCATGAAAATATTTATTATTCAAAATCTTGTTATCTATGAAAATATTTATTATCCAGAATCTTGTTATCCATGAAAATATTTGTTATTCTAAATCTTATCCATGAAAATATTGATTATTCTAAATCTTGTTATCCATGAAAATATTTATTATTCTAAATCTTACCCATAAAAATATTGACTATTCAAAATCTTGTTATCCATGAAAATATTTATTATCCAGAATCTTGTTATCCATGAAAATATTGACTATTCTAAATCTTGTTATTCATGAAAATATTTATTATTCTAAATCTTGTTATCCATGAGAATATTTATTAATCTAAGTCTTGTTATCCATGAAAATATTGATTATTCAAAATCTTGTTATCCATGAAAAGAGTAATAAATACACCGCAGACCTGAGATGCATATCTGGGAAATTTCAAGAAGCAAATACGCCTAGAATACACGTAACACCTTATAATAACATTAAAAAAAAAAAAAAAAAAAAAAAAACAGGAATTTTCATAAATAAAATAATAGAAGCGCAACATTTATTCTTTTATATTATTTTATCGAATCATTGAATTATATGAATTATATGATCCATTTTGTTCTAAAAAAAAATATATATATATATAATATAATATAATTATTAATATAAAACAAAAAATATCGTGCACCTATTATTTCCTTACAAAAACGAAAGAATCTTCCGGCACAACCTGATGTTATAAATAACAGTCGTACTCTACGCTATAACAAGAAACATGTATCATGCGTCTTACTGTAGCTCATACCGTAGCTACATTCGCATATTTAGCATTCCATTATTCCAACCAGAGTATACGGATCTTGCTCAAGGCCATCTATACGTTGGCATCCTCCCTCGAGTTTCAAGCAAATCTATGCCAAAATATCGCCTAAAAGGAACTCGCGTAACTACAAAGCTGGCGCCGTTTTGTCGTCATCTTCTACCGACAGAAATACACCAAACGCTAGTATTAGGTTGCGCAATACGCTAATTTAACTTTCAGCTTCTCAACTTTAACGTCGCCTGGCTTCAACAGATTTACTCTGTGACACCTCTGTCGTAACAAAATTTTACGATCCTCTCGATGATTGTACACGATTGGACAATTGCACATGTTCGTCGCTTCTCCTTGCAAACTCTTCCTCGTCCTCTGCTATTTTCTTCCTTTGTTTCACAAATCGCCCAATCGTTCAAGACGCTTAGATAAGAAAACGTTAAGAATTCAACAATTTCTTTCATCTTGATTTTTAACAATTTTCAACGTTAACAATCTTAACGAAACGTTACGTTACCGTATGACGACGTTCATCGATGATATCAACGTTGCACGCGAAGAAATATTACAGTTGAATATTGCGGTTGAACGATAAGATGAATTGTAATGCAAAGGAAGAAATGTAGTTTGTTGAACTAATGCAAAGCAACGAGAAAATGTAATTCGTTGAAGGTAAATATTCATAGAATCTTGAAGTTCTTCGAAAGTACGAACGCTTTTAGAAGACTATAATGTTACCTTGTTCAATTGTATGGACCAATTGTATTGTACGTCTCACAGACACAGTAACGAGAGTGTTGGACATGAATTTTTTAAACTGGCCGTGGAAAACAATGGACGTCGGATGCCGTTTGATTCTCACAATTAAGGTGGTAACTTAATAGTTTGAATCTTTTGATGCTGTGCAAGGGAAGGATGATACCTGATATAATTTTCATTTAAAATTTCAATTAATATAATTAGAACATGCATTTTCATTTGAAAATATAATGCAGTTGTTGATTGCATATGCACCACGGCACTAAAAAAAAAAAAAAAAAAAAAAAGAAAAAGAAATGTGGTCCCACGGATGTAATACTCTTTGAATGATTTGTCTTTCTTGAATAGTTTTCTGTAACTGCACTGGTAACGGAGTTAGAACATGAAACAGTTGCGTGGATCGTCCTGTGCAGATTCAGAAGATGCAGCAAACTTCTCTCTAGGTCAGTCTAAATTTAGTAATAAATGTATTTGTATATATATTAATTTATAATTATAAAATTAGTTAAATAGTATGTAAAGAATATTACATTGTATTTAATTATGGAAATTACAATTGTCTAATAAAAGGGAGAAAAATAAAGATCGGTTAAATGTTCCACTGTAAACATTCTTAATTCTTTTTAAATTTATGTGCTCACTTTTTTGACATCCTGTATATTATATATGAACTATGGTAGTATATCCTACAAAGAATGTTACATTGAATTTCCTTATGGAAATTAGAATTGCCTAATAAAAGAAAGAAAACTAAAGCTCGGTTAAATGTGCTACTGTAAACCTTCCCAATTCTTTCCAAACTAATGTGCTCTCATTCTGTATATTGTACATGAACTATGGTAGCATATCCTACAAAGAATATTACATTACTTTTCGTTATGGAAATTAGAATTGCCTAATAAAAGAAAGGAAACTAAAGCTCGGATAAATGTGCTACTGTAAACCTTCCCAATTCTTTCCAAACTAATGTGCTCTCATTCTGTATATTGTACATGAACTATGGTAGCATATCCTACAAAGAATATTACATTACTTTTCGTTATGGAAATTAGAATTGCCTAATAAAAGAAAGAAAACTAAAGCTCGGATAAATGTGCTACTGTAAACCTTCCCAATTCTTTCCAAACTAATGTGCTCTCATTCTGTATATTGTACATGAACTATGGTAGTATATCCTACAAAGAATATTACATTACTTTTCCTTATGGAAATTAGAATTGCCTAATAAAAGAAAGAAAACTAAAGCTCGGTTAAATGTGCTACTGTAAACCTTCCCAATTTTTTCCAAACTAATGTGCTCTTATTCTGTATATTATACATGAACTATAGTAGCATATCCTACGAAGAATATTACATTACATTTCCTACATTTCCTTATGGAAATTGGAATTGCCTAATAAAAGAAAGGAAACTAATGCTTGGTTAAATGTTCTACTGTAAACCTTCTCAATTCTTTTTAAACTTATGTGCTCTCATTCTGTATATAATATATGAACTGTGGTAGCATATCCTACAAAGAATATTACATTACATTTCCTACATTTCCTTATGGAAATTGGAATTGCCTAATAAAAGGAAGGAAACTAAAGCTCGGTTAAATGTTCCACTGTAAACTTTCTCAATCCTTTCTAAAGTTGTGTGCTCACTTTTTTGACATCCTGTACATTGTACACGGCGATGGCAGCCACTAGATATACGGATACAAAACTACTTGCACGTAGATTTCATATTCGATTGAACAAGAGGCTGGCAACCCTCGGAACACAGTTAACTGGCCATCTTCCTCTTTGACTAGTTTCGGAGCAGCATTCCTTTGTTCTTTCATGCTGGCGTGAGTGGCGTGCAACGTGCAACCCACTCGTTAAAACACATAATCGTAAGGAAGGATGCAACGCGTGCTTTAACCCTGGAATTCTTGTTTCCCGCGTGAACGTCCTAGGCAATTCTGTGAATATGAAATTAATTCTTGCCGCGTACACGAATTATCGGCGACTCTCCTTTAACGTTGAAATCGCAACCGTGTAAATTGCCGTAAGAGGCCGTCAGTGGAACGGAAGTTCGCATGCAACCGACTCGATGCATGTTATTTGCTATTCACCGCAGCGCGTCGAGTGAAAAAGAAAGAGAGGAATAAAAGAGGAAAATAAACGCCTGTCACAGTGACATACATTCGATTGGTTGCCGATTAACTCGGTTAACTTTGTCGTGTTGCCAGCGATCGTCTACTTATCCACCTGGCTAATTAGGTGTATGCGCGTGCATATCCTTTCAACGTGAAGAAATTATACTTCTCTTTCCTTCTTCCTTAGCTCTAACCAGACACGCTGTCTAACTAATTAGAAAATGATACTTCGCTTTGTAATTGTCTTTTTCCTTGCAACAAAATTATAATTTCCTTCCGTTTTTTTCTTTTTTTTTTTGTTTCTTCTCTATCGGCACACTCGGTATAATTAATTAGAAAACAATACTTCGTTTTGTCATCGTCTGTTTCCTTTTTCCTTCGCTCTTTCTCTTACGTACCAAGATATAACGCGATATAATTATATCATTAGCAAATAAATGCCTTTGTTTGTCGTCGCCTTTTTATTCACCGTGTGTCACATAAATATCTGAACGCCTTGACCAATTTGTAACGTTGCGAGAATGTTATTAAAATATACCTGGGGCACATTTTACACGGTGCTTTTTTCACGCGACTCACTTTTACACGGTTTTTTTTCCACGGTTCATTCACTTTCACACGCTTTTTTAAACACCTGTTAAGGTAGCTTTAGGCACCTTTGTGGAAAGTTAATGGTGCAAGTTAATTATAACGAAAAAGACCATTCATTCTCTGCAAGTTTAACCGAACAAGGTATACAACCGGCTAATAAACCAGAACATTATTTCGCTGTGAACAGCGAACGTTCTACGCGTTGTAAAGAATTGTCAGAATAAAAAGCAAAACACGTGTCATCGTAGCCGATACAAAACGATCAGACAAAGTCTGATTTTTGAAATGAAAAATGAAGAAAATGTGGATTTTTGAAAAGAATTTTTTGTCACTTTCCTTGACACGTTACCTTTAGCTTCGTGTGTTTTATCGAATGAAATGTTATCATCGAATGTATTATACTTTTATGTTTTATAATTTTCTCAGGAATCAATTTTTTCGTGATTTTTTTTACATGGTTTTTTTTGTAATTTACAAATCTACCTTGTAAGAAGAGCTGCAGGTTATTCTGTATGGCATTACTAAAATATTCCCTTTTTAAAAATACACCCGGTAAGTACGTATTATTTTATTATCGTTGGACGTTAGTGTGTTTTAGCTCGAAAAGCAGATACATGTTGGTGCTACTTCCATTAAAGTAGTAATTAGAATCAGAAAGCAGAAATTAATGGCTTGAAACGATCCTCGTCAGAATAGATTATAAATTCCAATTACTTCCTTGCTATTGTGCTTTGACAATGACTCACCGATGTGACCATCGTCCTTTAAGTATTATCCCTGCAATTAATTAAATCAGTATTCTGCTTAGCAGATTAAAGGACGCATCTTCTTCTCTTACATCAAAGTAAGCATTCTGAAGGCAAATAATTTTCAACCAACGAAATACGTGTGTCTCCACTACATTCGACGTTCATTTTTTTACTCTATATATATGCTATATATATAATAATGTAAGTAATATATAACATATATAATATGGGAATATAAATAAATATAATATAATATAATACAATTTATATAATATATAAAAATATAAGTAATATATATATATATGTATGATATATCTATATCATGGAATATGTATATTGTTATATGATATAACTTACTACATTAATATGTATATTAATTTTATTGGTATGCAACTTACTATATTAATATTTATATCAATTTTATTAGTATGTAACTAACTATATTAATATGTATATTATATATATTAATTTCATTAGTGTGAAACTTACTATATTAATATGTATATCAATTTTATTAATATGTAACTTACTATACTGATATGGATATTATATATATATTAATCTTATTAGTGTGCAACTTACTATATTAATATATATACCAATTTTATTAGTATGTAACTTACTATATTAATATTTATATCGTATATATTAATTTCATTAGTGTGGAACTTACTATATTAATATGTACATCAATTTTATTAGTATGTAACTAACTATATTAATATGTGTATTATATATATTAATTTCATTAGTGTGAAACTTACTATATTAATATGTATATCAATTTTATTAATATGTAACTTACTATACTGATATGGATATTATATATATATTAATCTTATTAGTGTGCAACTTACTATATTAATATATGTACCAATTTTATTAGTATGTAACTTACTATATTAATATTTATATCATATATATTAATTTCATTAGTGTGGAACTTACTATATTAATATGTACATCAATTTTGTTAGTATGTAACTAACTATATTAATATGTATATTATATATATTAATTTCATTAGTGTAGAACTTACTATATTAATATGTATATCAATTTTATTAGTATGTAACTAACTATATTAATATGTATATTATACATATTACTTTTATTAGTATGTAACTTACTATATTAATATGTATATTATATATATATATTAATTTTATTAGTATGCAACTTACTGTATTAATATATATATATTATATATATTACTTTCATTAGTGTGAAACTTATTATATTAATATGCATATTAGATATATTACATATATATAATACACACATATATATATTAATATAGTAAGCTACTATAAGTTAATATATATAACATATACAAATACACATATACATTAATATAGTAAGTTATATGATATTGTATATGATATATATATACATGTATAGTAAGTTACTACAAGTTAATGTATATAACATATACAATATAGAAATATATTAATATAATAAGTCACAGTATATCACACAATATATATTCCGCGAAATAGAATTGAAGAACAGCAACAATAAAGACTGAAATTAGCGTTGTATGTTTCTATTCATAATCTTGTGGTTAAATTACATTCTATCCCGTAGAATAAATAAAAATCATCAAACAGTGTTACTTGTAGCTACTTCAACGACATAATTATGCATGCGTCAAAATTATCCCGAACGCAACGAAATGATAACAATCTCGTTATTTCGTTCCGTTTCAATTAATTATCGATCGTTTAATATTAAAGTGCCACGTATCAGCGAATTTCTAATTTGTGTTCGTTTCTTTCAGCACAGTAACGTACAATCCAATGTGCTCCTCTGTATCACGACAAGGTGCATCTAAAATGTAACAATGAAATTACATTGTCCATCGTTGTAACAACTTCAATCGCGAAGAAAACGTGGATTGCGTAGCTGAACGTTTCGCAATTTCACAAATTTACCATTTTGCAAAGTTAACAATTACAATTAATAGAGCGTCATGTTTAATTACTCGCTACGATGCTTTTAATTTCATGAAAACTCACCGGCGCATCTCTACATAGATATGATACATAGATACGTTGAAACGCTAATTTTTATTTAAACATTAACAGTTCCAAATTAAAAATAATACTCGACACATAGTCTATATTTTTATTCGAGTTAGTCTGAATTTTTATTCAAACGCCATCCCTTCACATTGACAATTTCAAAACAAAAATTCTGGTTTCTCAATAGCAAATATATGAAAAAATTATTGAAAAAAAATTCTGAATTTTTATTCCAATACCATCATTTTGCACTATTTGCATTAATAATTCCAAAACAAAGACAGTAATTACAATAATAGGAATTTAAAAACAATTAAATTTTCAATTTCTAAAAAAATGATATTAAAAATATGACCAAATTCTGAATTTCTGCTACAGCACCATCTCTTCACATTAATAATTTGTTGCATTAATTAAATTAACAATAAACAAAGAACAATGGATCAGATAGTAGCTTTTCAAAAATTATATACAGCATTTTCGAATTTTTCTTATTAAATCCTGAATGTTTATTCCAATACAATTATTTTGCAATAACAATTCCAAAACAAAAAACAGTAATTACAATAATAGGAATTTAAAAACAATTAAATTTTCAATTTCTAAAAAAATGATATTAAAAATATGACCAAATTCTGAATTTCTACTCAAACACCATTTATTCACATTAACAATAAACAACAAACAAAGAGGAACAGTTTGGATAATATCTCTTCAAAAATTCTATACAGCATTTTCGAATTTTTCTTATCTCGAACGATCAAAATTATAATTTTCGTGATGTTATTTTTCAAACGAATTTTAGGGGCTGAGCGATAAAACTGTCGACACGTGTTTGGAAAATCGTTGTTCTCGCGTCTCTCTTCTCCGTTTCACTCGTCATCGATGTATTCGATCGCGAAATATGTATATTTCGCCTAACCATCTCAACCTCTGTGACGAGTCAATCCCGCTGAGAGTTAATTAAAATCGGAAATTTCAATTTCACGTTCACATCTAACGCTCCTCGTTTATCCTTTTCACTTCACCTTCCAGTGAAACGTAGTAGATTTACGTTTGATTACCAACTTCAACTTGCAAGAGTAAATTCATTAGAACGTAAATCTCGATTGGATATCTACAATCTTCGTACATTACGATTCGAACATGTTCGTGCACTTGTCGTGATTATTTTTCGACAGCTCGTCGATTTTTCCCTCCTGTTGCTGGCAACTATGTGATTGCGGATTTTGTCATTACCATCTAATGTCAAAATCTGCAATCACTTAGTTGGCAACCCAATAATTCGTCTTTTAATTTCATTAAGCGATTACATTAAAATGTGATTAGGTATATGTGTGTCTTTGTGTCTGTGTGTGTCTGTGTGTCTCTGTTTGTGTGTCTGTGTGTCTCTGTCTGTGTGCCTGTCTATCTCTTTGTCTGTGTGTGTGTGTGTCTGTCTGTCTCTCTCTTTATCTTCGTGTGTCTGTATGTCTCTCTTTGTTTGTCTGTCTGTCTGTCTCTCTCTTTCTCTCTGTCTGTCTGTCTCTCTCTTTCTCTTTGTGTGTCTGTCTGTGCGTCTCTGTCTGTCTGTCTGTCTCCCCCCCTCTTTCGCTTTGTGTGTCTGTCTGTGTGTCTCTGTCTGTCTGTCTGTCTGTCTGTCTCTCTCTGTCTCTTTGTGTGTCTGTCTGTGCGTCTCTGTCTGTCTGTCTATCTCCCCCTTCTTTCGCTTTGTGTGTCTGTCTGTGTGTCTCTGTCTGTCTGTCTGTCTGTCTGTCTCTTTGTCTGTCTCTCTCTCTCTCTGTCTCTTTGTGTGTCTATCTGTGTGTCTCTGTCTGTCTGTCTGTCTGTCTCTCTTTCTCTCTTTGTGTGTCTGTCTGTCTCTCTCTCTTTGTCTGTCTGTCTGTCTCTCTTTGTCTGTCTGTCTGTCTGTCTGTCTCTCTTTGTCTGTCTGTCTGTCTGTCTTTGTCTGCCTGTCTGTCTCTCTCTTTGTCTGTCTATCTGTCTGTCTCTCTCTCTTTGTGTGTCTGTCTGTCTGTCTGTCTGTCTGTCTGTCTCTCTCTCTCTCTCTTTCTCTCTTTGTGTGTCTGTCTGTCTGTCTCTCTTTGTCTGTCTGTCTTTCTGTCTCTTTGTCTGTCTGTCTGTCTGTCTCTTTGTCTGTCTGTCTGTCTCTCTTTGTCTGTCTGTCTGCCTCTCTCTTTGTCTGTCTGTCTGTCTCTTTGTCTGTCTGTCTGTCTCTCTTTGTCTGCCTGTCTGTCTCTCTCTTTGTCTGTCTGTCTGTCTCTTTGTCTGTCTGTCTGTCTCTTTGTCTGTCTGTCTGTCTCTCTTTGTCTGCCTGTCTGTCTCTCTCTTTGTCTGTCTATCTGTCTGTCTCTCTCTCTTTGTGTGTCTGTCTGTCTGTGTCTCTCTCTCTCTCTCTCTCTCTCTCTCTGTGAATATATTCCACACAAATCGAGTTACGAGCTTAAGTTAAAATGTGAAAACCGCTGTTCGAGATAGAATATCGTGCGTAAAGTGTAGCAACAAAGCATCGTAAATTAAACGTTCTTTTAACGTGAAAGAGAAATTACCAAGATCGATTCGAACAGTGATATTTAACGCTGGCAAGCAAATTTGTAATTCGACGATTTCATACGAAGATAATAAGCTTTATTCCCTACTTTTACTTAATTCGCACGTTTCAGTAACGTTCGTACGCGCTGCTACAAATCGGTCAACGTAACCGAACGTCTACGAGCGCGTAATTGTGTACCGTATGCACATACATTGAATTTACGTGGTTTGTCAAGCGAGTAAATAATAACTCGCATGAATAATTAATATTCGAAGATTAAATTAAGTTGTTGGTAATTTGATTGGTGTAATCGGCTGATCTAAATGTGCAAACTAAAATCCTGATTTTAGATTAATCTGAACGTAGACCGGCGTTTGTTCGGCTTCATTTTATCGCTAATATCGCGTTTATTCGATGCAAATTTCACCGTTCGATGGCAGGTCGCGTGTACACGAACGAGTGAATTTTCCGATATAAAAAGATTCTGAAAATACGTACACATCGAACGAATGAAGATCGTTTGCACTTCAGCAGCGAGTAGAATGGATTTACGTGCGAACGTAAATCAGCCTTTGAGTTGCAACAATTGCAATCCTCTCGTGTTCGTAATTAATTACTTGAGGTGTAAATTTATGCGAGCAAGAATCTTGATTAAACAAATCGAGCTTTGTGTAATGTTTCAATTTCTTCGCTTTGCTTTTCTCCTATTGCCGCTGGCTACTGCTTTATACCGGACTGTTGGTTGAAGCTTCTTGAAAGAATTTTAATTTTATTTCGCTTAAAGCTCACACCGAAATCGTGAAATTTAAATTACCACATTCCGCGAGAGGAAAAATTAGTTTGCATAGGAATTCAAATATTATCGAACCTTGTATCATCGTTTGCTTTCCTTCTTTCTGTTTTCATATAATATATGATATAATTATAATATGTAATATAATATATGATACAATTATATCATAATTATTATATATTATGATATATTATAATATAATATAATATATCATAATTATTATATATTATGATATATTATATTATAATATAATATAAAACATAGTATAATTATAATATATTTTATATTATAGCACCTTGTATCTTCGTTTGCTTTCCTTCTTTCTGTTTTCATATAATATATGATATAATTATAATATGAAATATAATATATGATATAATTATATCATAATTATTATATATTATGATATATTACATTATAATATAATATGAAACATAGTATAATTATAATATATTTTATATTATAGAACCTTATATCTTCGTTTGCTTTCCTTCTTTCTATTCTGTTATAATATATCATATAATTATAATATGTAATATAATATATGATACAATTATAACATAATTATTATAAATTATAATGTATTATATTATAATATAACATAAAACATGATATAATTGTAATATATTTTATATTATAGAACATTGTATCTTCGTTTGCTTTCCTTCTTTCTATTCTCATATAATATATGATATAATTATAATATGTAATATAATATAAGTTACAATTATATCATAATTATTATAAATTATAATGTATTATATTATAATATAACATAAAACATGATATAATTGTAATATATTTTATATTATAGAACATTGTATCTTCGTTTGCTTTCCTTCTTTCTTTTCTCATATAATATATGATATAATTATAATATATTTTATATTATAGAACCTTGTATCTTCGTTTGCTTTCCTCCTTTCTGTTTTCATATAATATATGGTATAATTATATCATACATTATTATAATTATCTATATTCAATTGTATTATTTCAATTTCTATTACATGGAATATTATTCCGCCTGATTGAGTTTTTTCGTTTTTTTAAAGAAAATTTCTCGCCGGATTAAAATTTCCATTAACACCGAGGAACAAATTTTACAAAAATCTTTTCTAATTAATGCAGATCTGTCTACCAGGTGCATCCAGAAAATAAGTTCCAATTGGCTACTATTAAGGAAAAGCAAAAATTTATTTGCAAGAGCTTTGATAATAAATAATTTGACGATAATGGTTATTGGTAACCAACGAAATTCTCGTGTATATTATGCAATAATTATCAGCAGCAACGATGAAATTCTCTGACCGATAATGGTTATTGATAACGAGAAATATTTCAATTAATTAAAATATTCATAATATTCATAATGAATAAAATCGGTGAAACTCTTATACTGCAATTTTTTAGTCATTTTGGTTAGAACTGGTCAGGGTCGTTGGTTAAAAGCGAACAAATATCCGTAAACACGGTCTGATTGTTTCAAATCGGCATTTGTCACTGACCAATGAACAGAGAAATTCAGCATGCACGTGCAAAATTGCGGTTACAGCGTTGCAGCGTTGATATTTGTTAAACGAGACTTACTTCATGGCCACGATACATGTACTTGAATACAAAGTTAAATTTTATCCTGATGGAAAGTCGTTAAGACGACTTTCCGTAACAAACTTTTATTCTGCTCGTTAAAACTGCACATCGACTTTCAAATGACTGCAATAGACTTGCAAATTTTAAGCACTGATTTTAACCGTTTTGTTGATTTTAACAAAAAATTTCCAGAACGTAATTCTTCATTAATATAGAAATAACGATGCTCGCATCATGTAATTTTAAGTTTCAAATTTTTGCAAACATACATCTTCCTCGCTTATAAACTCACTGTTTGCTTCTTTTGCAGTGTACAGTGCAGCACGAAAGAATTTTGAACAAACTGCTAAATACGCTCACGCTTAGCATTTTCAATGTCATCATACTTAACCCGATTATTAATATCCTTTTCATTCGTTATTTATAGCCATGGTACAGGTCGTTCATAACGCGAAAGGAAAGTTGTGACTGTAGCTTCCCACGTAACGCGTTAAGTAATTTTTGTATCTAGCTCCTTATTAACCTATTTTCAATAAAAAGGTTGAATATATACGTATATATATTCATAAGACATATTCATATATTCATATATTCATATTATATATTCATATATTTACATTATATATATATATTCATATATTCATATATTTATATGTTCATATATTCATATGATATATTCATATATTCATATATTGTATTCATATATTCATCATGATATATAACCTTATACTTATATTATATATACATATGTTCATATAATCATATATATTCATATGATATATTATTTATATTCATATAGTCATATTATATATTCATATCATATAATATTTACATATTAATATGATATGATATTTATATACTCATATGATATAATATTTATATATTCATATAGTCATATTATATATTCATATGATATAACATTTATATCCATATAGTAATGTTATATATTCATATGATATAATATTTATATTCATATAGTAATGTTATATATTTATGTGATATAATATTTATATATTCATATAGTCATATTATATATTCATATGATATAATATTTACATATTAATATGATATGATATTTATATAATCATATGATATGATATTTATATGATTATATGATACAATATTTATATAATCATATGATATAATATTTATATATTCATATGATATAATATTTATATTCATATAGTAATGTTATATATTCATATGATATAATATTTATATTCATATAGTAATGTTATATATTCATATGATATAATATTTATATTCATATAGTAATGTTATATATTTATGTGATATAATATTTATATATTCATATAGTCATATTATATATTCATATGATATAATATTTACATATTAATATGATATGATATTTATATAACCACATGATATGATATTTATATGATCATATGATACAATATTTATATAATCATATGATATAATATTTATATATTCATATGATATGTTATTTATATTCATATAGTCATATTATATATTCATATGATATAATATTTATATTCATGTGATATAATATTTACATATTCATATGATATGATATTTATATATTCCTACGATATGATATTTATATATTCATATGATATGATATTTATATGATCATAGGATATAATATATATATATATTCATATAGTTATATCATATATTCATATAGTATATTCACACATTCATGTCATATACTCTTATATTTATGTTACATATATACATATATCCATATAGTCATATTCATATATTCATATATAAATATATAAATATATGCTACATACATAGAATATATTTTTCATTAAACATGTCTCATCTTCTTCTTCAATTGATAACATCCAATGAATACAAATACAATGAATCCAATGAATAGATACAAACTACTCTTTAACATACAATTTTGGAGTGTTTTAGTAATTTTATTACGCAGTCAAACGATTAAACGTGACGGCTGTTTTATTCCCAATTGCGTACTAATTATTCAATAAATATTATCAATCCGATGGAAACGCAATATCCGCAGGAAGCAGAAAACCACAGAGTTTCAATAACTTTCCACTGTATACAATCACCGATGCAATTCCTTTCAACGGATACACCTTCTTGTTTCATCGAAAGTTCAATCTCCAATCGTTTCCACCATTTCCTTTATCAATCTTCCCCCTCTCATCCCCGTTTTCCTTTCTTCCCATCGTTCCACATTAAACAAGCTCGGATTGATTTTCGATTACTCGCAATCAACCGACCACCCCTTCCCACCCTCCCCCACCTACCCCGTTTCCAAAACACGTGAACCGGAGCATGCAACCAGGTACAAGGTACGTGTCTTGCGCGACGAAAACAAGAATTGTGTAACGACAACAACAACAAAGTCGCGACAAGCCTCCGTGACACACAACGAGGGACACGTGCGCGACGATGCACCTGCACGTTCGTAAAGCACAGCAGATGCATTGCACGAGACACGGTCGTTGCGGCGCAACAATACGATCATAAAGAATTACGAAGATGGAAAACTGTATAGAAATAGTCCGAGGAATCGAACAATCGTTTACAATGATGGAAATCCGAACGACGCGGCATTTTTTGCAATTAGCGTGCTGCCTTTTCCTTTTCTTGCACTCTCAGACGCTTGGACGCTCTTCTGCGAATTAGTAGTCGGGCACTTGAAATTCGCACACGGTCACCTGAAGGCCATCTGTCGTTGCATAACGCGACCGCTACCAACGTCACCAATTACTTTTTCTCTCCACTTCCTTCGTTCGAAAAGAGTACCACCAAGTTGGGAAATTCGAGGGTCCACCGTCAGCAATTTGCCCAATTTGGGCCATCTTTCCTATCCTTTTCGAGTTTGTAATGGAACTTCGTTCGTTCACTTACGCTTCGAAGAGACTCGATCGCATCAGGTTGCAGTTTAAGACAGTCGACTGATAGTTCGCGTGGCCGATCTTCCCACGGCTTCCTCTGATTCTGCTTTTATTTTCGTACAGTTTAATTTATTAAAATATTATGAAAATCAGAATCACAGGTAAAATGTGGAAGATTGTGTGAAGCTTCTGCATGCAATTTACGTATAAATATTACACGAAATTATGTAGAATAAACGTGATATACAGTAGCATGAACAAATGCCGGATCATCTGATGGATTATCGCGCTATAGCTAGCAACATACTAAAGATACTATCTGGATACTAAATAACCAACGATTCCAAGTTGTTCTTACAATTCCACGCACACTGGCATTCCATCTACGAACAGCCAGGAGACTTTTCAAAGATGAAGGATGCTTCAGAGGATCATACGATTCGATGCTGTATTTGCTGCGAACATTCAAAGTCGAAGCATTTGAACGAACAATAACAAGACTCTTTAACGTGGCAGGTTAAAGTTGTAACAAGAATTGCTGGATTCAAGTGAAAATCGCGAGCAAAGTCAGCAATCTGCGGAAAGTTGCTGTATCAGTTCGCGAGAAGGGAAACACGTTTGTCGAAGCATAGCAGACATTGCTGGGAGATCTGAGACAGCTGGTAGCAGCCAGAAAAATATAGAAAAAATGCATTTCCACCGCTTATCCAAGAAGGCTCGTTTCCCAAGTGCCGTTGACATTTAAAACGAAATCCGCGCTTCGTGATTTCGCCGCTAGGGGCGCGGGAGAAACCGACTCTCAGTCGTAAATATCGGAAGCTGAGAATTGCTCCCACCGAAGCGCATAATCGCTGGGTAGCGCAAGATGCGGTTAAAAGCGTCGTTTTTTTTATTTTGTATTTAGTATTTTTAAGATAGCGCGATAATTTGTTAGAAAGTAGCAGTCGTCTTGAATTTTTGTCCGGTGGAAAATATCTGGAACAAAATGCCTGGATACTCGTGACAATATTTAGAGGGCGCAACGAACTCAGTGATTAGGTTCTTCCCCTTTTTGTCTTCGCAGAAATGTAAATTTGCATGAACTTCCGCAGTCGAACTATATGTTAACTTAACTTGATAATCTAACTTAATGTTGATGAGAAACTTCATTTTTTCTTTTTTTCTTTTTTTGTTAAGTGAAAAGGAAAAACGAAAACTTGTAGATTTTAAACGAATGTTATTTTATTTTCACTTTGAAAACCAAAGACGTGTTTAAACAATTATTAGATCGTTTTTACGTCCACGTTAAATAATCATTGTTTTATACAATTATCATTGTTAAATACGTCAGGCAAATGCGATATGTTTTGTGCAGGAATTGTATACAAAAATAGCTGGTCATTGATGGCTTCTGACTATCTCTCTTTGCATAGACAGCAGAAATTCTGCGAATTAACCTGTGTGAATTAATAAGGTTTCCCACTGGTAGGCAGATGTACCTATGACTTAGCCAATTTACATAGCAGGAAACTAGATTAATGAAATTAGTATTTTACATGTAGAACTGTTACATAAATAATAACATTTTTCTCATTTACGTTTTTCATTTCATCCCGTAGATACAAAACGATTATTTGCTTTTCCTTCAAATAATCTGAAATATGAAAAATAAAATGAAACGATGATAAATCTTTGAGAAAACAAATTACGAAACGACACTACTATTATTAGGCTGATCTTGCTCCATGTTAATGTTTTATAATTATACGCAACGTCCTTGAAAAATATAAGATTTCGAAGGAAAACGATAGATGAGCGATGAAAGGAAATAAGAAAATCGACTTCTTGTAACAGCATCGCGAGAAAAACGCAAATTTAATCAGATGAATATTGCTTAAACAATTATCAAGCGTATCAGTGTTGTACACCTAACGTGAGCAGTATCTGCCACTATTGTACACAAACGCGATTGGAAAACAGGAGAAATCGTAGAAATCCATCATCCATATGTGCAAAGGTAGACAAACGTATTGCAACAGATTGATGCATCAGTATGCAAACAGTATGCGTCACTTTTGCGGTGGGTTGAACTCGCCATAAGCCAAGACACACACAAATAGTCACAATGAATATCATGTATATGATATATAAATATATATATATTAAATATGAATATTATATTACAAATATAAATTAAATATATATATATTTATGTTGTATTATTGTAAATGTATTTATGATATTCATGATATATGATATATCACATATATGATAGTCATTGTGTGTATTTGTGTATGTTTTCGTTTATCACATATTATGAATTCAAATATAAATTAAATTTATAATATATATTATGAATACAAATATAAATTAAATTTATAATATATATTATGAATACAAATATAAATTAAATTTATAATATATATTATAAATAAATATATATTAAATACAAATGTCATATTACAAATATAAATTAAATATATATATTTATGTTGTATTGTTGTATATGTATTTATGATCTTCATGATATATGATATATTACATATATGATAGTCATTGTGTCTATTTCTGTATGTTTTGGCTTATCACATATTATGAGTTCAAGTTTACAATATATATTATAAATACAAACAGAAATTTAATTTATAATGCATATTGTAAATATATATATTTATGTTGTATTGTTGTATATGTATTTATGATCTTCATGATATATGATATAGTACATATATGATAGTCATTGTGTCTATTTCTGTATGTTTTGGCTCATCACATTATGAATACAAATATAAATTATATTTATAATATATATTATAAATACAAACAGAAATTTAATTTATAATGTATATTGTAAATATATATATTTATGTTGTATTGTTGTATATGTATTTATGATATTCATGATATATGATATAGTACATATAATATAGCCATTGTGTCTATTTCTGTATGTTTTGGCTCATCACATTATGAGTTCAAATATAAATTATATTTATAATATATATTATAAATACAAACAGAAATTTAATTTATAATGTATATTGTAAATATATATATTTATGTTGTATTGTTGTATATGTATTTATGATATTCATGATATATGATATAGTACATATATTATAGCCATTGTGGCTGTTTCTGTATGTTTTGGCTCATCACATTATGAATACAAATATAAATTAAATTTATAATATATATTATAAATAAATTAAATATATATTTATGTTGTATTGTTGTATATGTATCTATGATATTCATGATATATGATATATTACATATATGATAGCCACTGTATGTTTTGGCTTATCACATATTATAAGTTCAACTATAAATTAAATTTTTAATATATATTTAACTGATATTTATAGTGTATATTTATATATATATTATAATACATATTACATATTATATCAATATATATAGAGATTTTATTATAAATATAGTGATCATATTGATGTTCTTTAAGCATGAATTTGCCACGCATAATACATTTTTTATTTCATTCTATTTTATTTCATTTCATTTCATTTCATTTCATTTTGTATTTATCTCTTCCACCACATTTTATTTAAGAACACTATCTCTTTCAAGGACGTCATGCATGATATAGATTATATTTAGCAGCATTTGTATCCTATTATATTTATAGCGTTTACAGTATTTCAATTTACATTATCGTGTATTTATAGTGTTTATGTTATTTCAAATCCAAGCATTTATGTAACTTAGTTATTCTAATGTTTATATAACAACGATAAATGTAGTCTGAGTAATATTAAGCAACGCTCATAATGGACAACCTGTGTTAAGAAGTAGCAGTAAAACTAAGAATACGTAAACTGTCGATACTTGAAACTTTGCTCTACGCTATAATTAGAACTAAAAGTCATTTGAAGTTCAGCTTTGAATTTATCATCGAGCAACTTCTATCTTCTTCTCTTTCTGATGATACAACGAGCCTCATCACTGTCACGATTCTCACAACTGATCAATATTACATGCGTGCAATTTATTTCACAGACAAATAAATTCACGAACGAAGATGTGTAAATCGTGCAATACAACCGTACGAAAACTACCTATACAAACACAAATCATGCATACGACAAACAACACAAATTTAACTTCTCAGCTGCCGGAAATTGACAATCGAATGTTATTGCGACAAAGGACACAATTTTACAATTTTTAGTAGAAAATTTCAATAGAATTTAAGAACAACCGAAGTAAATTTAACAATAATATTCGTAGCTCGTGAAAAATTGACGATGAGGCTCTCTTCAATTGTTCCGTGTGAAACGTAGTTGTACGTTGTTTGAAGCGGCCAGAAATTAATACAACACACAACATGAAACAACATCTATTTATAACGTTCTACTCGATGTAGTAGGAAAATAGCGTAATCAAGTGAGCAAATACGAGTGTAGATATTAAGTTGGAGCAGTTGAAGTACTATTACGAATTAGATTAAATTTCGAGCACGCAGGTTTCAAGCTCCAAGTATTAGGGTAGATAGCAGTGAAATTTAAACACTTAGAACGCAATAGCTTGTCGTATCAGTGTTTTATCGTGATCTGACAATAAGTCGTGTTTCGTGATAGTGACAGCAATGTTGAAGATAGTAGTGTCATCATATGTATAGTGTAGATTTATTACAACGAATAAAATAATCACGAGATTACGATCCTCTACGTGTTACATAATATTGAGTTGGCAACTAAGTGATTGCGGAATTTATCATTAGGTGGTATTGACAAAATCCGCAATCACTTGGTTGCCAGCCCAATATTTAGGTATCAGGCACAGGTGTTGAGTGTCTCATTTTAATTGGCCCACACGAACGTCCCTAAACTGCACATTGATCGAATAAATTGACCGTTTCCAATGAAACTCACTGTATTTCCAGTGAGACGTCTCGCTACGGTAAAAATCTTATCCGGATGGACGCGCCATCCAGATTTCACGGTGGTCTTTGGTCCTTCAAATGGAACATATATACACTTTTTCGTGGGCCATTCGATCTAGTTTTTGATTCTCTATGAGAAGCTGCCTTTAAAATCTGATTATATTAAAACACAAAGGTGAAACGTTAAGCCGCTTGGCTTCTGATTAGTTCGAATGATTACTTCGAAAGATATCTTAACTTCAACCTTGTGAAGCTTATCGTCTGAAAGACGAGGTCAGATAATGCGGTGCTTCTGTCCCTACGTTTCTCCTGCCATCCGTACACTCGATTTCATGGAATTGCCATCGAAATATCTTTTAAACCAAACATTTTCAGCCACCAATGGCTTCGTACTTTCTTGTAGAGAATTAAAAACTGCACCTAATGGCGTATCAAAAAGTCTACAATTCCACGTTTAAAGGAACGAAAGTGACCTCGAGATATCGGTGCGTCTGCACCTGAGCGAGTCTAGTGATTACCGTAGGGCGCCATCTTTTGAAACGGACTAAATCTTATCCCAAACATTTTTTCCAATAACCTATAGTTTGAAAACACATTCGCGCAGATCGTTTAAAATGAGACACCCTGTATAAAAAAAAAAAAAAAAGAAATGAAAGAGATTTAATTTTGGAAGCGGTTAAAAGGTTTCGAAAAGAAAAAAAGACAAAAAGAACGAAAAATATTACCAATGTCATTCGCACGTGACTTCCGTCGCTATAATAAAATTACAAAACAACGGTTTTTCATTTCGCCTGTCGAGAATCCGCATAATCGATTCATCTGGTTCGCCCGCAGCCTCTTTGTAGGTAGAAAAACGCGACACGCTTTTCCGAGCCGCGTTCTCTTTCTGTTCGTTCCGTTTGCGTGAAATATCAACGAACGTATGCAGATACGCGCCCAAGCTTTATAAATCGCGCGACGTTTCTGTTCCGTGTGACACTTTCCTGCACCTACTTACGTATTTGCACACCGCGTTCCTCCATTTGCTTCGCACTTTTCACTCGATTTCGTCATTCGTTCATTTACATGCGCATTGCACGGTATCGTAACTGGTCGATTCACGGGTTGAACGTGTTCAAGAGCGTTTTTCATTTGTCACCACGTTTCACGATCGCCTTTCTGCAATTTCGTGACGTTATCTCGATCGATTCGAATTTCGAACTTCAAATTTAACATTTTACCGACCGCTAGCGATTCAACAGCATACGCACGTCCGACCGGCAGCTCAGGCGCAGGTTCTCCCTGGCGCTGGCTCTGTTTCAGTTTAGACTCACCAATAACATTCTTTTCCTTCATCGCGAACGGTAAGTAATAAGATACCTTAGTACGAAATAACAAGTTACTGCTCAAATAATAAGAAAGATTGTCGATTAATAAGTTATCGGTCGGTAAGCGTCGGTGACAAAAGCCGGTTAATCGGTAATCGATCGGTAAAATGTTAACAAGTGAAAGGTACGTGCGTGTTCTTAGAAGCCTGTGGAATAATTTTTATAGAGAGGAAGCATGTTTGTGAAAATATTAACGAAAAATGGCCAGATATATAGATAGTATAAAAAATATTTCTACGGTAATTAATTTCAACAAATACAACGATCATCGAGTTTCAATATGCGTCCGAAATGGAGGTACAAATTGCATGTGTCAATCTGATGCCATTCAGTGTTCCATTTTAGAGCTCTCTATTTTAAAGTGGAAAATCAATATTTGCCTGTGTAGTATAGAGACATATAACGAATTCCACGAGACCCTCTCTCTCTTTCTAAGCTTCGGTTCGGAATGAAATTGGAATTTTTTGGGAACATTTCACGTGGCGCTGCCTGTCACGCGCACGCCGAAGCGCAATGCAACAACAGTGCAATATCGAATTCCTAACGCTGCAGCTTTGCTATTCGATATTAATGTCATAACACGCGTTAAACCATACAGGCAACGCTGTAAAAATTGATAAAATGTGGCCGATTAAATCGAGACTGAGATGGAAATAACAGACGCAATACAACATCGAATTATACACAGCGATTAATTAAATTAATAGAAATCTCATCATTTCTTCTCCTCTGTTCTTCATCTCTTTCGAATAGCTAATTAATCGGTCATTTTTAAATTTTCTTATTGAAATAAACATTGCGAGTGGTAGACGTGCGTTTTATTTATTTAACGCGCCTGTTTTTTCTAAATGAGAAGGAATAAATCGAGTAACGTTTCTTCGCGAAATATCCGAAGATGAAATCTCCGTCGGTAATACGATTTTTCACTGACGCGGTCGGTATAGGAGTTTTTGAGTCCGATTTCTTATCGTCTAGGGCTTTAAAAAGATCTGAAAAGATTCTCAGCTGCTTATCATAGTCGTCAATTTACCGCATAAGCAACGCTTTAGCCAAACGTTCGAATCTTTCTGCAGGAAAAATACAATTCACTTTAAGATAAAACTGGAAATTACGAAAAGATTGCACTTTGTCCGGAGGTAGACAATTTGGTATCGAACAAATATCGAAACAAATTATTGCAGAGTTTTACTCGTAAGATAATAATCCTCCAAGAAGATATAAAGAAATTTACCAGCTCTTACAAAGGTGTAATTATTTCCTTATCAAAGTATAATAAATCTGCGAATTTTTGAAAATGTTGACAAAACTTAGAACTAATTTACCGACTATTGGACAATAATACAAAACACGTATCTCATACTTGGAAATGCACGATCCCCAAGAGATTATTATTGCATATACCAAAATAAGAAAAATTGTGGGTATAAAAGAACTCACTTAGCAAACGACTGACGTCGATAACAATGCGAATCGTTCGCAGTGCTCATTTAATTAAATAAAAACAATAATAATTAAAAATTAAGCAATACTTGACCAGTCAGAAGCTTGTAGCTGTAAGTTTTTTTTTTTTGGTGCAGGAATCACACGATCTGACACCTCCGTTGGTCCGAAATGAGCCACGTTCAACTGATTTTAATAAATTTTTAAATTCGATTTTCTCGCAAACCGAGCCTTAAACGAAGAAATTCTATTCCACATTTTCTTCTTATTTTTTCACAAGCAATCGCCTCGTGGCCGCTTGTGATGTTATTCGGTCGCACCTTGTACAGTCTGAATACTTCGTTTCAACATTTCATTTTCTCAGCTGAAACGACTAAATATACGACTCCATTGAAAAAGCATACAGAATTATAGCAAACAGACGTTACACTCGCGCAAGCACGTGTGCGCGTGCTTTAATTTCTATTCAAAGGAAAAGCTTCTTTCAGTGGAAAAACTAACTCGACTCGGATCGACTTTGCAAAGCTGCATGGTGGCGTTCAGAGGAATTGAAATTCGCGTGACCACGAGCGAACCGCTCGAAAATCGCGTACAGACGAAATGAATGCCGCGTAACGAGATGAAATCATGTTACGACGACTTGGCGCGTAAAATGCCCAGCAAAAGAAAGAGAAAGAGAGAGAAGAAGGGAGATCATGTCGGACAAGAGACTTAACTGTAATTACATCCATTTACAGTTACCAGGTTAATACGGCGAGGACGCGCAGCGTTTGGTTACTGTCACGCTTTCCGGATTGCGACATTTAAAATTTAAAGCGTTCGTCGCCAACGACATTTCCGCCGGCATTCGCGTGCAAGCTTGTGCATCGATGCACGTTATCGCGCACACGCGTGCACGGTGTGTCGGCTCGCAACTGAAAAAAGCCTGACGACGATAATTTTGAATTTATTATAATTTGTAATTTAAAAAAGGAAGTAAAATTATATGGGCAAAATTAAGTTATTTACAAAATTAAGTAATTTTGAAGGATTAAAATATAGCGACGACGTGGGAATCGGTAAATTTTAATGGCGTTATAAGAAGAGTCTGTCAACTCTTAGCTCAACTTACGAACAAGGGAAGTTGGGAAACTGGGAAGTTGGGAAAAATTTGCAACTTTGCGCGAACGTGGTTTACGCGATGCTAATGACGAGAACGATGTCTTTCCTCTGTTGGAAAACCAGGCCAACGATGAAGATATTCCATTAAAGAAATCTCGAATTTTCATAGTATCGTGAATATTTAAGAAACTGTACGAGATAGAGGAGAGAAGTTCAATTAAAAGTTGCAGCGTGTTTCGTGGCATCGTGCGATGCGAGAGACTTTCGTGAAGTTGCATTTTCCGCTGTCACGCGCGCGGATATTTGCAATTTTTTAATTTTTCAATTTTCACAGATTACAAATTTCGAAATATACGAACGAACAAACGTCGAAACGATAGAACTTTTCTACGAATGTTCTTTCCTTTTTCACGTGTTTGCACCATGTTAAACGAGCAAACTGTCTTCTTTTGAAAAAACTGTTTCTTGGCACTCTCAGCGTTCGTTTACTACGAACGCTTTTCGCGATTGATCGAAGAGTACGATGGTTGGGAAATGGTGAAAAATCGTGTTCTTCTTCTCTTTTTCTTTTAGTAGTGTAGTTTCCTAGGCAACGTGTGCGAGTAAGTAAATTTGTTGTACGGGTCGCGTCGTGACGAGACCCTGTTAACCAGTTAGCTCTGTTTGACGAGTATATTCGTCATACAGAAATGGCAATATTTTGTGATACGATGAGCCCTGTCAGTAACAAAATTAAGATATAAAACAGTCATTTCGTCGCAATTTAATGCCATATTACGACAGCTACATGTACTCTGTGTTGGACGAGTATACTCGTCATGAAGAAATGGCAGTATTTCATTTAACGAAGAACCCTGTCGATAATAACATTAAGAAATAAAAGAGGCATTTCATCGCAATTTAATTCCATATTACGACAGCTACATGTACCCTGTGTTTGACGAGTATACTCGTCATGAAGAAATGGCAATATTTTGTGATACGATGAGCCCTGTCAGTAACAAAATTAAGATATAAAACAGTCATTTCGTCGCAATTTAATGCCATATTACGACAGCTACATGTACTCTGTGTTGGACGAGTATACTCGTCATGAAGAAATGGCAGTATTTCATTTAACGAAGAACCCTGTCGATAATAACATTAAGAAATAAAACAGGCATTTCATCGCAATTTAATTCCATATTACGACAGCTACATGTACTCTGTGTTTGACGAGTATATTCGTCATAAAGAAATGGCAATATTTTGTGATACGATGAGCCCTGTCAGTAACAAAATTAAGATATAAAACAGTCATTTCGTCGCAATTTAATGCCATATTACGACAGCTACATGTACTCTGTGTTGGACGAGTATACTCGTCATGAAGAAATGGCAGTATTTCATTTAACGAAGAACCCTGTCGATAATAACATTAAGAAATAAAAGAGGCATTTCATCGCAATTTAATTCCATATTACGACAGCTACATGTACCCTGTGTTTGACGAGTATACTCGTCATGAAGAAATGGCAATATTTTGTGATACGATGAGCCCTGTCAGTAACAAAATTAAGATATAAAACAGTCATTTCGTCGCAATTTAATGCCATATTACGACAGCTACATGTACTCTGTGTTGGACGAGTATACTCGTCATGAAGAAATGGCAGTATTTCATTTAACGAAGAACCCTGTCGATAATAACATTAAGAAATAAAACAGGCATTTCATCGCAATTTAATTCCATATTACGACAGCTACATGTACTCTGTGTTGGACGAGTATACTCGTCATGAAGAAATGGCAATATTTTGTGATACGATGAGCCCTGTCAGTAACAAAATTAAGATATAAAACAGTCATTTCGTCGCAATTTAATGCCATATTACGACAGCTACATGTACTCTGTGTTGGACGAGTATACTCGTCATGAAGAAATGGCAGTATTTCATTTAACGAAGAACCCTGTCGATAATAACATTAAGAAATAAAAGAGGCATTTCATCGCAATTTAATTCCATATTACGACAGCTACATGTACTCTGTGTTGGACGAGTATACTCGTCATGAAGAAATGGCAGTATTTCATTTAACGAAGAACCCTGTCGATAATAAAATTAAGAAATAAAACAGGCATTTCATCGCAATTTAATTCCATATTACGACAGCTACATGTACTCTGTGTTTGACGAGTATACTCGTCATGAAGAAATGGCAATATTTTGTGATACGATGAGCCCTGTCAGTAACAAAATTAAGATATAAAACAGTCATTTCGTCGCAATTTAATGCCATATTACGACAGCTACATGTACTCTGTGTTGGACGAGTATACTCGTCATGAAGAAATGGCAGTATTTCATTTAACGAAGAACCCTGTCGATAATAACATTAAGAAATAAAACAGGCATTTCATCGCAATTTAATTCCATATTACGACAGCTACATGTACTCTGTGTTTGACGAGTATATTCGTCATAAAGAAATGGCAATATTTTGTGATACGATGAGCCCTGTCAGTAACAAAATTAAGATATAAAACAGTCATTTCGTCGCAATTTAATGCCATATTACGACAGCTACATGTACTCTGTGTTGGACGAGTATACTCGTCATGAAGAAATGGCAGTATTTCATTTAACGAAGAACCCTGTCGATAATAACATTAAGAAATAAAAGAGGCATTTCATCGCAATTTAATTCCATATTACGACAGCTACATGTACCCTGTGTTTGACGAGTATACTCGTCATGAAGAAATGGCAATATTTTGTGATACGATGAGCCCTGTCAGTAACAAAATTAAGATATAAAACAGTCATTTCGTCGCAATTTAATGCCATATTACGACAGCTACATGTACTCTGTGTTGGACGAGTATACTCGTCATGAAGAAATGGCAGTATTTCATTTAACGAAGAACCCTGTCGATAATAACATTAAGAAATAAAACAGGCATTTCATCGCAATTTAATTCCATATTACGACAGCTACATGTACTCTGTGTTGGACGAGTATACTCGTCATGAAGAAATGGCAGTATTTCATTTAACGAAGAACCCTGTCGATAATAAAATTAAGAAATAAAACAGGCATTTCATCGCAATTTAATTCCATATTACGACAGCTACATGTACTCTGTGTTTGACGAGTATACTCGTCATGAAGAAATGGCAATATTTTGTGATACGATGAGCCCTGTCAGTAACAAAATTAAGAAATAAAACAGGCATTCCGTCGCAATTTAATTCCATATTACGACAGCTACATGTACTCTGTGTTGGACGAGTATACTCGTCATGAAGAAATGGCAATATTTTGTGATACGATGAGCCCTGTCAGTAACAAAACTAAGAAATAAAACAGTCATTTCGTCGCAATTTAATGCCATATTACGACAGCTACATGTACTCTGTGTTGGACGAGTATACTCGTCATGAAGAAATGGCAGTATTTCATTTAACGAAGAACCCTGTCGATAATAAAATTAAGAAATAAAACAGGCATTTCATCGCAATTTAATTCCATATTACGACAGCTACATGTACTCTGTGTTGGACGAGTATACTCGTCATGAAGAAATGGCAATATTTTGTGATACGATGAGCCCTGTCAGTAACAAAACTAAGAAATAAAACAGTCATTTCGTCGCAATTTAATGCCATATTACGACAGCTACACGTACTCAGTATTTGACGAGTATACTCGTCATCGCTCACTTTTCGCCACACATTTTAAGTACACGCTTCTCCAATAAGTCGTAACAGCTATCTGGTTAAACGAATTCATCAGCCAAACGAGGATCCGCGACGATAGAAAGTTTCGGGGCCATCGCTGTAGATCCAACTTCGCCGGAACGTCGATTTCACTTTCTACTTCCGTTTCAGCTCGTCGTTTCAACGCGACGGAATGCAATTTATCGCCGGATGGAACGCCGACTGAACGAATTATCCTGTTCGACTTACCGCATCACCTAGTTAACCAGTTAACTGCGTCCGACGTATATACACGTCAATGCGAATCTTTATTTCGCTGTGTTGACGTATATACTCGTCGTGTGAAAGAAAAAATTGCTATTTAGCATAAAATGACATTTAGTGGGACGTTTTCTTTATACTTTCAATAAACTTATTATGCATAACAAATATTATGACAAAAGAGTGCGATTATTTGATTATTTGATTATTCTCTTTGGGATCGGGAGAAGCCAACCGTAGAAAATATCGTCGAACTTGGAATAATTTTTATTGTTAATCTAACTGATTAATAGAAGCAATGGAGGGTAAAGGAAAATTAGTGAAACATTCGATGAAAACGCAAGGAAATTGACATTCAGTTTGTATGTTCTCGCAGCCAGAAAGGCAATTTTCAAGGGAATTTTCATTTTTCCTGGGCCTCCGAAGAGGACAGTTTTTCTTTGCTGCATCTTCAGTTTTCTTTTACGTTGTAATATAAAGCGATATATTTTCCACAATTTTTAATTTCATCAACTTTCAACGCCACGACACACCGACACGAACAATTATAAATTACATATTATACTACAAACAATTATATAAAATAATTATAAATTCAATCGCATTTTTGCAATTTTCACATTGCATCATTTTCCACCACTAACTTGAACAAATTTTTCATCTCTTCCATATTCATGTTATTTTATATTAAATTTATTTTTATATTAAATTTGTTATTTTATATTATATTTATATTAAATATTGCGATCTAAATGATACGAAGCATCAAAAAACTGTCGAATGATATTCTACGAATTTGGAAGATTATTGAAGAATTTTTTTGAGATTAAAAAAAAGCAAAAACCTATGACGTCGGTAAAGACGAAGTTACCGACAAAGATTGTTTATATAATCTCATATGATAACAGAAAACAAGTAGAAATCTTCTTCTTAAAAATGAGATTTTCCCTGGGAATTGCGTTTTCGTCCGTAAGAAAAATATAAACTCGATGTGAATTTCGTTATTAAAACTTCTCAATCGATATTTCCCGTATTTTCCTTTATTTTCAGTGCATTGGCCGTACTCTTGCTAACATAATCCACTTGCTCAACCTATTACTTGAAACTTATTGTTAGCCACTGTTTGTTGAGAGATCGTAGATAACGAACAGAAGCAACCAACTCCTATTACATGGATTCCACTTACGTCAACTGTTTATTTTCCAATCAGTTTAGACAAATGGAGTCTACTTTACGTACTTGCAGTGCGATGAACAATTACAAGCTCAGTCCTATTTCTAGTTTTCTCATAATATTCGAAGAAACGGTAGCAGAATCGTTTATGTTAATTTCACCTTATAATAGAAAAGGAAACTACGATGATACGAGGAACAGAAACTTTCCTCTTTGCAATCGCGGAAAATGGTAAATTTCCTCTCGAAATTGTTTCCTTTTTCCTTTTGACTGCGAACAACAATCTAATTTTCTTAGATTTTTCATTCAATATTTCGTGAACTTTCTCACTGTTTCAATTAATCCACTGACTCGTTTAAAGTTTCGTTTTTAACATCCTCCCACGCGGATTTTATTCTCCCGTCAAGTTTAACGTTATTTTCTCTACGGTAAACTTGTTTGCCAGAATTGGCCCGCAGATTTTCTCGTTGAAATCACAGCTCGATGCTGGCCACCGTGATAATTTTTTCCAAAGCCTGGGAATCAGATTTTTGTACTGAAAAATGTATTTTGTACATTCACCTTTCTGTCTTCTATCTCGTTTACCAAAGGCGATAATTCTCCGCTCAACGTCTCCCGTTGTCCTGCAGCAGCTGTTCAATCTGCCATTTAGAAAAACGATCTTTTTGCAAGATTGAGCGATCTCCTTGGTAACATTGGAGAAATAACGCAGTAAACACGTTTCGGTTCGCAGCATTTGTGCTTCCACCTATTTTCCACGTTCCATTCTCGTTCAACGTTATTTTCCACTCGACACGTTCGAAATATTAAATGAGTTGCAAAGAGCAGCTGATTCGATCGATAGGAAGTTTTCTGTTACGAGAGAAATTGAGTCAAAAATTGAGTTCGATGACACTGGCAATTAGAGAACAATGTTATCTCGAGAAAGAAAGAAGAAAATTTCCGCGTGTCTCGTGTTCGTTGATTAATCGATCACGTTCTACATCGCGAAGCAATGCGATCTTTAAAATCGCGCGGCTGGCTGGCAACAGACGAGAGACGGGGTCGTTGAACCTGCGCCATCTTTTGTCAATTGATGATCGCGATATATGTTACATATATACTGCAGACCAGAACGTCACAGATCGTTCGAGAATGAACGATTGGCTCGGTCGTGTCATTCCGACCTTCTGACCTAACCTCCTCTCGCTGCACCGTAAAAAACGGAATCGATCGATCGTATCGATCGGATCGTAAAATTTGTCATTTTTAATCGCGCGAATTCTGTCGTCTCGAGTAATCGCATATGGCAGCTCGCAAGCATAGTGAAACAGAATGCAATGGAATGTGGTGGGGGTAAACCGGAGGCGGATCGGATGTTCGCACGGTGCAACGAATTAAAAATGCAGCGGATTGATAATGGCGTGTTTACACGGGTGCAGGTAACACGGAATTTGATCGCGATATCCAAACTCTGTCCAGATTTCCCGCTTTCCACCAGCTCTTCGGACGACGGAATACGCGCCGTTGCGCGTGATTATGATCGATGCAGCGAGGCTCCGATAAATTGCAACGACGCGACCGCGATATTTGCATTGCAAACGACGTACGCATTAATGCAGGTCAGAAATAGAACGATGGACGCGGGCTGATCTTCGCTTGCTTGGATATCGATTTCTCCGCGAACGTCGGAATCAGTCGCGTAAAAAGTCGTCACGCGTCCTGTGATAATTATAATTATGATACAGAGGTGAAATACGTTTTACAAATTCAATTTCCTCGATTTATAAATTCATTTTCCTGCACGACGACTGCCTTCTATTTGTCGCGTATAGTCAAAAGTTTGTCTCGATCGAGCGAGCATTTTTCTATCGCCTATCGAACGTACGATCTAATCGACGTGTATTTATACCGGGTGTGCCAGTATTTATGGTACGACGAGGAGATGATCGTAAGAAAATACGTGGAAAATATAGAATAAGTTTGTAATATTCGAAAGAATTCTTCTACTGTCAATCATGTATGACCTTGACGTTCACCGTGTAGCACGTGGATGAATTTTTCTTGACACACGTTTTAGTATAAGGCAGAGAAACGTACAGTGTGTATTAAAAAAAAATGGAAAAGTCGTCGTTATTCGTTGAAAAATATTGCAAACATAAAAAAACAATATAGCCATTTTATTGGCCATAGAAAACTGTACAACTTTTCCCTCTGTCACTTTTTCCTAATACATACCGTTTACAAGAAAACCGCTGTCTAATAACAGCGCGGCTATCCTGTATAATAACGAAACGCAATTTTCCGTACTAAGAGGACTCTCGTCAGATAGATAGCGATAAAAGACAAATTTTGCGAAGAAAGGCGAGAGAAAATTTAGAAAATTGTCTTCGCTAGCGTTGAAATATGGCGACGTCCGACTGGCTACTTTCCATCGAACCGGCGATAATAAATAGCGTTCGTATTCCAAAGAAACGCACAAAACCCGGCAACGCGTAAGCATATAATACGTACGTCATACCGAGAAATGTCACATTCGCAGAAAGGGAACCCAGATTCGCTGAAGTAGTCTACAAAAATAGCGCTAACTGGTAACGATCGCTAATTCTATTACGTTGGCTGTCGTTCGTTCACGCTGCAGCGTGTCTCGCGGAAAGACGCCAGCAACCGGACAACTCTGTCGATTCTCGTGATCACTGCGGATTGAATGGAGCTTTTCGCAGGCATCTCCCGCCATTGTAACTAGACAGCGGCCTGAGAGACGCAGCGTACTGCGACGGGAAATATAATTACGAAAGGAAATATAATTACAATATATGCTTTAATCGCGACTTAAGGTAATCTTTAGTGATTTTTTGGAATCTTGCTCGTCATCTGTGTGTATTTTTTATGCGTCATAGTGAAATATACAGATTTTTCGTGAGAGTTCATATTTACTGATGTGAATTATATTGCTGATACTACGACGAATATTTTACTTTGAACACTGTTTGCATTTTTCTGTAAAGCGTACAATGGCGCGTACATCTGTTTACCGAAATTGAACTTTATCCACATTCTTAATCGTATGATCGGTCGCCTTTCATTCGTCGAGAAGGCAATCTCACAAAGTAAAATTTCCTAACTTCTTAAATGCAGAAATAACCGAATACCTTATACAATTACGAATTTAATTAGTTGCACCAACTATATTATAATTTTCGTGCTACTCGTCTTGCACTGAATATTTGTAAATTTATTTGTGAATTATTAAATTCTTAATGAATTATTCAATATATGAATAATATTTACAAAGCAATCCCATTTTTCTTCATCCTAATCAACTTTAATAGGAAAATTTCAAATTATCTCTTTTTACTCAGTTCCAGCACCCTACAAATTGCATTTATATTAGCAAACTTCTAATTGCCAACGTATCTCCTACGTACATGTGTATTATTATACAAAATATACTAAATTAGTATAATAAATTAGCGCAAGAGAAGAAATTCAACATTTAATAAATACGAGAGACAAATTGTTATTTGTTCATAAGCGCAACGCATAAGTGAGAAAGAAAGTAACGAGAGTATGCTTCATTTACTCCCATGAAACGTAACTTTCCTCGATAATATTTTTCTCCTTCTTAATTGATCGTTATTCAGCTGGAAAATGGCTGGTATAAATTTCGTTGTATCGCGGAATCTTTTCACCGCTGTTAACGATTGCCGCGAATGATGCAGCGCAACGGTAAATTCAATTTCCTTCCGCAGAAAGCTGCCGGTTGCTAAATTGCTTCATCTGTGATTGTCATTTGCGTTACTCCAGGCTTCCCGCAAGTCGTTCAAATTAGCTTCACACCGGAAGCTAATTTCAAGCAAACCGTAGGTACGTTTGTTGAAAAACTACGTTTACTTTCAACTGGCCCATTCTACCAAATGCTGGAGCGCGGAACTGAATGTACTCGTCTGTTAAGTGTACCTTAATGTTAATTTAACTGGACGCTATCATTCTGCCGTCGACTGCCGAAGCGTGTAGACGCGTGTCTAGCGCTCAATGAAGTTCACAATACAATAAGTGACGACCCTCCGTTGAAAATGAATCATAACAGAAATAAACCAAGAGTTTTCTAGACTTACTCGGAAAATCCGACGCTTCTAATCCAGAATCCAAATCACAGCCTCTCGACTAGTTATTTTAATTTGAATTAACTAGCTCGAAGATGGCCCAAGTAACTCGATCAGGCTCTCACGAACAAAACTATAACCGCATTGTTCTACCTCCTCCGTGACAAAAGAATAATCTGTCCCTTCTTTCAAACCACAGAAACAACTCCACAAAACGCAACCTAGATACAGTGAAAATGTCGCCGGCGACTACAACTCTAAGGCTACCGCATGGGGCGGAAAGAAGAACGACCGTAGGGGAACCAGTCTTCTGAATATGTTGAAGAACGGCATCGTTCCGATAAAAATGGCATACACCGACTACACGTTCATTAGGAACGGAGGAACGAGTTTTATCGATGTAAATAAGGGACTGACGAGGAGGTATGTCGGTGGGAAGATATCTGTAAAGATATTGGAGGGATTAAGAAATACAAATAATTCCTTTATTGAGCACACAACAGTTATATATATATTTATTCACTGAAGACGACTGTCAATCGGGATGAAGAAGAGAAGGCAAGGTTTATTGAAAAACTGCAATGGAAAAGAGGAAGAAGGTGACCACTGGATGCCTGTAGGAAGATAAACTCTAACAAGGCGTAGACGGTATACCAGGGACGGCGGTTAGAGCATTGGTGGAGAGCGGAGCAGAGAAAGTGTTGAGAATGTTGAATACCTTGAACGACACAGGCAAGATCCCGGCGAAATGGCAGATAGCGCGGGTGCTCATACCTAAACTGAGCAGAGATCCCACGTTATCATCGTCTTTCCGATCGATTAGCGTGCTTCCAGCACTTTCATGATGACCGGTATGGGTTCAGGAGAAGAGCGAGTACGGTGGACGCCCTGCGCCGAGTAATGGAGCTTGCTGACTGGTCCAAAAGGAGAAATAGGATTTGTAGTGTGGCAGCGGTGGATGTGAAGAACGCGTTCAACACTCTCAGCTGGAGTAAGATCTTGGAAGAAGCAGAATTTAGAGGGATATCCAGGAAATCAGTGACGCTCCTTGAGAATTATCACGAGGATAGAAAGATTATAGTAAGGACGACAAGAGGAACGGTAAGGAGGAATGTGTACGCGGGTGTCCCTCAGGGATCGATACTTGGACCGTTGCTCTGGAATCTGCTCTACGACGATCTACTAAAGGAGCTGAAGGCGATTCTGAAAATGAATGCCGTCGCCTTTGCCGACGTGATTCTCGACGTGGCCAAGCAGGAAGAGGTGGAGAATAAATTAAGTATGGCGATGGGTGTGATCGTGCGATGGTGTACCGATAAAGGATTGAAGATTGCACAGAAAAATACCGAGGTGATACTGCTAACGGGCAAGCGGATCCCCAAGGTAATTGAGATGAACGTGGAGGGGCACCTTCTGACCACAAAGTAGAAGATTAGATAGCCTGGGGTGCAGGTTGATAACTGCGGAAGGTTCGGCGCTCATTTGGAGAAAGTGTAGGGTGAGGCTGATCCCCTTATGGGAAAATTGACATCGCTGCTGCCCAATGTGAATGGTTCCACCGGCTCTGCGAGGAAGCTCTATTATGGAGTCCGGCAGTCAGTGGTGCTCTATGCGGCGCCTGTATGGGCAAAACCGACAGAAAGGAAAAAGAATAGGAATGCTCTTAAGAGGCCGCAAAGGGCCGCACTGGTAAGATCATCTACGACGGATCATCACAGCGTCCCACGCAGCACTGTGTGTTCTCACTGGCACCTTGCCCATTTACTACACGGTCGAACTCCGGGCCGAGAAATATCGAATAAAAAAAGAATATTTACAGTCACGAGACGATACCCGTTCGAGAGAAGATCCGGCCTGGGTCTTTTATGAAAGGATTAAGACAGTGGAAGATCGTATGGAGGATAAATGGAAGAAAAAGTGACGTGACAATCGCAACGATAATTGGACGAGGAGGCTGGTGGCGGATGTGTGCACATTCAGGAAGCATAGATACATCGACCACTTTACGATGCAGATCCTGACACGGTATTTTTAACGTGTACCAAAGGATGATCAGGAAGGAAATATACGCTCCTTTGCACTCTCCCTTTCAGATGCCTCCGTTTATTGAGCCTTTCTCATCTCTGGAAGTCATAGGACTAATCCGTCTAAATCTCGGAAAAGCACCAGGACATGATCAGATAAGTAAGAAAGCTATTAAGGAGCTTCCCATAAAAGGGATTGCACTCATCACTTCTATTTTTAGTGCAATTCTTCGCCTTGAATACTATCCTAAGTCTTGGAAAACATCAGTGATTACTCTGGAAAACCAGTACACGAAACTAGCTCTTATCGCCCAATTAGTCTTCTGCCTACTTTGTTCAAACTGTTTGAGAAGATGCTAATGAAACGACTCCTTCTACTCTTAGAGAATTTGAAAACAATTCCAGATATTATCAATTCGGTTTCCGGAAGCAACATTCCAAGATAGAACAAATTCATCCTTTAATCCATAAAGTCAGCCAAGATTTAGAAAAGGAAAAGTATTACTCTGCTGAATCCCTGGACATTCAGCAGGCGTTCGACAAAGTGTGGCATGAAGGACTTCTGTTCAAACTAAAGAAAATCCTACCACACACCTACTACTCTATCTTAGGAACATATCTAACCAACAGACTGTTAATGAGTAAATACTTAGACGCTATAACCGCAACATTCTCAATAGAAGCTGGCATACCCAAGGCAGTGTCCTCGGACCTCTGCTGTTCACAATCTACATTTGACCAACTTTAACAGAGACAATCACTGCGACATTTGCTGATCGTACAGCTTTATTGGCATCGCACTCAGACCCGATAATTGTCACCTCTACTTTCCAGCAAGGTCTCCACTCAATGGAAAAGTAGTTCCACAAATGGCGCTTCAATAGAAATGAAAAAAAATATATAGACATATAATCTTCACGCTGTGAAAACAATCCTGCCCACAGATGTTATGCTCGAAAAGCTCGGTCCTGGACGGAGCTAGTGGAGTCTGTCGAATCCGATTCGTGGGGGAGGCCTTACAAGATAGTGACCAACAAGTTGCGACCTTCGGCCTCCCCGCTGACCGCAAACATGGACCCGGTGCTGCTGGACAACGTCATCGGGACTCTGTTCCCACGGCAGGACAGCTGCGTTGGGCAGCCAGGACCGTCCTCCTCCACCACCTCCGACGACGACGACGGGGTGGCGTCGACAGCGACGGAGTGGAACGAGGAACTACGAGTCACCGAAGAGGAACTGTTCGAAGCGACGAGGAGGATGGCATCCCGCGACGTGGCACCGGTCCGGATGGAATCCCGGGCCGAGCTTGGGCAGAGACGATGGACACCATGGCTCCTAGTCTGCAGCATCTCTTCACTAGATGCCTAAAGGACGACGTCTATCCCCGGGCATGGCGAACGGCGAGGTTAGTCCTACTGCGGAAAGAAGGTCGCCCGCTGCACTCGACGTCCGCATACAGGCCGATATGCTTGCTGAATGAGGTTGGCAAACTATTGGAGAGGGTGGTGGCCGCCCGCCTGGAAGCCCATATGACGCGGCGAGAGCCCGAATGGCACGACAGCCAATACGGGTTTCGACGAAGATGCTCGACAGTGGACGCGGTGGGACGAGTAAGGTCCATGGCGGAGGACATGGTCTCCCGGGAAGGAGTGACGCTGGCGGTCTCCCTATACGTCACGGACGCCTTTAATACCATCCCTTGGGCGAGGATAGTGGAGGCACTGCGCTATTACGAGGTACCGGCGTACCTTGTCGGGGTCATCCAGGCGTACCTCAGTGACAGGTGGGTGACATACGCCAGCAAAGATGGGGAAGTGAGAAGACCGGTCGAGCGCGGCGTACCGCAAGGCTCCGTGCTAGGACCCATCCTTTGGATCACCGCTTACGACCGCGTCCTTCGATGCCCCATGCCACCGGGCGCGGGCTTAGTGTGCTACGCCGACGACACCTTGGTACTCGCTGAGTGTTAGTGGAACGAAACCGTCAACCTCGCGGAGGACGCCATGGCGTGCGCGGTGCACGCCATCCAGGGACTCGGTTTGTGCGTGTCACCGGCCAAGTCTGAAGCCCTGTGATTCTTCAACTAACGACGTAGAGGAACCCCTCCTCACGGTCTGTCCGTGACCATTAGCGGATAAATGCTAAATGCGCAAAATGCAGCAAAATGCGGCTCGAAGGACCACTGGCTGTCGATGGTGAGTCCCAGATACTTCATCCGGCACATGAGCTCCTGGTCCCGAGAATAAAGGTCGCCTTATGCAACCTACTGCCGAATGTCGGCGGAGCGGGAGTGAGCGTTCGTTGACTCTACGAGGGAGTGGTCCGGCCCCGAGTCTTCTACGGGACCCTGTATGGGCCGAAGACCTAATGGCGAGCCGCCGCATCCTGGTACTTCTGAGGAGGTTGCAGAGGACGACCGCCATCCGCACTGCCAGAGGATACAGAACAGTGTCATACGAGTTGGCGACCGTGCTAGCCGCGTCCCCCCCTTTCGAGCTGCAGGCCCAAGCACTCCGACGGGTGTACGAACACCTGAGGGCCCTGCGCTTGGGCGGGCGTGCGACGACGCCACCGCCCGATAGCCGGTCGGCACCGGACGTTCGGGAAGAAGAAACCTGGGAGCGATGGCACTCCCGGCTGCTCGAGGAGGATGCTGTGCGGCCACACCGGGCCATCCTCGTTGTCCTTCCCAACTAGGAAGCCTGGAGGGACAGCGGAGTCCCGCTGACCTTCAGGGTGACGCAAGTGTTCACCAGACACGGAGTATTCGGAGTATAATAATATTTCAATTCGAAACAAAGGATCAGTCAGATATCTGGGCATGATTCTGAACAGAAGAATGACATGGGAATGACACATCGTAAATAAACCCAAACAACCAAATCAAAATTAAGAAAATTCTACTGGCTCATTGGCAGACGTTCCAACTTAAGCGCGTAAAGTAAAGTAATGTTATATAAGGCCATATTAAAGGCTGTTTGGACCTATGGGATCCAACTATGGGGAAGAGCAAGTAATCGCAACATAGAAATTCTTTAACAATTCCAATCGAAAACTAAGATCCTTAATAAATGCACCTTAGTATGTCAGCAACGCAATAATAAATCGCGACATCAGTTAAAGGCGAAATGTCCAAATTCAGTAATAGATATAACATAAGAGTTAACAACCACCACAACCCAATTACTTGACACGACAGATCAGATCCGCAGGCTAAAAAGACTTTATCCTTTAGATTTAAGCATTAGAATCAAACATAGGACAAACTTATGAAACATCTGGTAGTACCACACCAAAATTATTTATTTATAATTCTCAATGAAAGTCGATTGCATAATTCTTCCAAATAAAAAAAAAACTCAACTGGCAACGACTCTGTTCTCAAACTGCTCCGGCCGAGGTGGACGACTCCATACCATCGATAGGGAGAGGATTCCGGAAGCGAGCAAGGTCCGACGACGAGGAGTCGGTCGCGTCATTCGCGTCCCGCTCGTCGTTGGCCTCGTCAATGTCCAGAAGGAACAAAAGGAAACTAACGTCGCTAACCCCGGACGTTTCCGAAGAGCTCGCGTTGGAGGTTAGAACGAGCTCGGCGGCAGACGTCAGCGCCAAGGTAACGCGGCAAATTTCTGAAATAATGAGAGTCGCGTTGACGTCGTTTAATCTCAAAGGGACGTACGTCAGAGCACTAAAGGACGCCGCCTCATACATCACCACCGCATGGAGGGATCAGGCAGCGAAGAGGACCGAGCAGGGACACAACAGCGGCACTGCATCCGCGAGGCTGGTGAACGCAAGGCTGTCAGCGCTAGAGGAGGAGAACGCGGCTCTTCGCCAAGAATTAGCGCGAAGGGCCGCCTGCACTCATGGGTGCCCGCGGTGCGATGGCTCGGCCCCTGAGCCTAGCCTCCCTCCGCGAACGGGTCAGAGCAACAGTGAGTGCATCGACAAGTTAGAAAAAAGGCTGGAGGAGTTCGGGCCTATGATAATCAGGGCCATTGAAGAGCGTTTTGGGGGTCGACGACCTCGCACCCCAGAACCTCGAAGCAAGGCGGACCATTCAGCCGCTCCCCGGGCCGCCCGGATAGCGGCCTCCCCGAAAGAGCAAGGGGGCGATGAATGGAGGGTGGTAGAGCCCAGAAGGAGGAGGAAGACAGACAAGAAAAAGCCGGAGAAAACAGTCGCCTCCGAGGTAACGAAGAAAGGGACGACCACGGCTACACCGGTCAGAACCACAGGAGCGCCGAGACCGAGTGCCGCCACGGCTGCAACAAGAAAGACACCGGCGCAGGCACCAAGAACGGCCACGCACCCCCGCACACCGCGAACATCCGCGGTGACTGTAACGCTGAGCGAGGGAGCAAGGATGTCGTACGCCGACGTACTCGCAACGGCGAGACAGAAGATCCCGTTGACAGAGATGTGGACGGTGTGGAGTCCGTTGAAATGAGAAAAGCTATGACGGGCGACATAATCATAAGAGCCCCTGGGGACAAACACGGAGGAAAGGCATCGCAGCTAGCAGCACGACTGACCGAGGTGCTAGACACGACCGCGGTGAGAGTCGCGGTTCTAACGAAGTCGATGGAGCTGAAAGTAGTCGGGATAGACATCTCGGTGGACAAGGAAGAACTGCGGCGAGCACTGGCCTCACAAGCGCATCTCCGGTTCTCGTTGCTTTTGCACAGTACTTGAACAACTTCAGAAAAACGTCACTTTATACTTTGTACTTTGGCGCTTGCGTTTAAACGCTATACTCATGGGCAGGATACTTTGAAACAGCGACAAGGTCTAATTGCAAAGTTTTAGAACGTTCACTGACGATTCTGTATGACAACAAAGCTGTTTCTTCAAAGCTATCCATTTGCGAAAAGAAACTGAAGGAAAAGTCAGATCGAGTTTCTTATTAAAACTGTTCCACAAGTGTGTTTAATAAGAAACAGTATCTGCACACCTTGCTTTTGAATCGATTGATCTTTTATCTTGAAGTGAGAAAAAAATACATACGTTGCAAGTGTGTAAAGGACCTACGATTGAACAGAAAGTTTGTTCCATTTTTATTTATAGATGAATCTTAGTTTAAACAATGGCTATTAACCTCAATTAAATTTAATTGTATTTTGGTGTTATTGATTAGTCAACAGTCAACTGTACAGTGTGAAACAATCATCCTTGGAAGTTCTTGCGGCATGTTGGCTTCAAATTACTTGAAACATGATTCATCAAAACAAGGCAAATGCTTCAACAATTTGTATTAATCTCAATTTAATTTAATTGTTTCCTGGTGGTATTGATTAGTCAACAGTCAACTGTACAGTGTGAAACAATCGTCTTTGGAAGTGCTTATTGCTTGCTGGCCTCAAGTTACTTGAAACATGATTCATCAAAACAAGGCAAATGCTTCAACAATTAGTATTAATCTCAAATTAACTTAATTGTTTCCTGGTGTTGTTGATTAGTCAACAGTCAACTGTACAGTGTGAAACAATCATCTTTGGAAGTACTTGTGGCATGTTGGCTTCAAGTTACTTGAAACATGGTTCATCAAAACAAGACAAGAGCTTCAACAATTTGGATTAATCTCAAATTAACTTAATTGTTTCCTGATGTTGTTGATTAGTCAACAGACAACTGTAAAGTGTGAAACGATCATCTTTGGAAGTACTTGTGGCATGTTGGCTTCAAGTTACTTGAAACATGGTTCATCAAAACAAGGCAAATGCTTCAACAATTTGTATTAATCTCAAATTAATTTAATTGTTTCCTGGTGTTGTTGATTAGTCAACAGTCAACTTTGCAGTGTGAAACAATCATCTTTGGAAGTACTTGTGGCATGTTGGCTTCAAGTTACTTGAAACATGGTTCATCAAAACAAGACAAGAGCTTCAACAATTGGGATTAATCTCAAATTAACTTAATTGTTTCCTGGTGTTGTTGATTAGTCAACAGTCAACTGTAAAGTGTGAAACGATCGTCTTTGGAAGTGCTTATTGCTTGCTGGCCTCAAGTTACTTGAAACATGGTTCATCAAAACAAGACAAGAGCTTCAACAATTTGGATTAATCTCAAATTAACTTAATTGTTTCCTGGTGTTGTTGATTAGTCAACAGTCAACTGTACAGTGTGAAACAATCATCTTTGGAAGTACTTGTGGCATGTTGGCTTCAAGTTACTTGAAACATGGTTCATCAAAACAAGGCAAATGCTTCAACAATTTGTATTAATCTCAAATTAACTTAATTGTTTCCTGGTGGTGTTGATTAGTCAACAGTCAACTGTAAAGTGTGAAACAATCATTCTTGGAAGTTCTTGTGGCATGTTGGCTTCACACATGTTCAAACATGATTCAAACACCAAAACAACGCAAAACCACCAATAGTATTTATCTGATTTTTATGATACTTCGAAATGATAGAAACCAGAGTGAACCAGAGTGGAATAAAAATGTATTCGGAACGTAAAAATTTCAATCTCTTTGGAACTCAAAAAAACAGAAATTAACGCATTATCCACGTTCCATCTTCCATCTTTCCCAATCAATTTACATTATTCAGCATTTTAATACCCTGACTGTAAAAGGGGATTCCAAGGATTCGACCAGAATTTTTCTCCTATCGCCATGTGATTCCATTTTTACGAAACCTTACAGTTTCGATTGCGAAATATTACGATACACAATCTTATGAAATCCAAAGGAGCTCAAGTATTTATAGATTATGATAAACTCATGTTTGGTCTTCCAGTTAAACTCCTTCCTCTTCCATCACACACGACTCATAAGAAAAAAAAAAAAAAAAAAAAAAAACGAGATTAAATTACGAATGCTGATGTGTAATCAAAGCTTAACAGATGACGTCCTACCACGGACGTCTCTATAATAATCACGCGCCACGATGAATCGTGTAACTGTTACGTAATCATAGATTGCTCGATAAATATGCGACACGATCATCGTCGTGGCATGGAGGTCTATTTTTTAAAAAATCCAAAATTATGTAATCGGAGCTGGTCCACGCTTCGCTTTTCGCTTCCCACTGTCACCTCGTCGTCGGTCGTCGCCAGTTGGATGTTATTAAAATGCGTGGCATTTCGCGTGCGCATCGCACCATCGCACCATCGCACGTCCCATCCACGCCACGGCGTTCTTCGTTTCGTAATCCTCTAGTCTCGCGCCGCGCCGTTTGCGAAGCGATGAGAGTCGTCTTCAAACTAAAGACGCACGCGTCTGTTGCGCGTGGGCTCGGGAAGAAATAATTACGGTAATTTGCCGCCGTTCCTTTTTCCTGTTTCTTCTTGTTTTAATTCGCGTCCTCTATTCTCTTCCTTTTCCACCTCACCTCCATGGTGTTTGTTGCACACCGATTGCAAATTGTACATGCAAATCTATGTTATTAATTATTAAACACACACCTCTTATGTGATTTGTTAGTTTCTTGACATTGTTTATTCATTCGTATGTGGTGAATATATTATTGATTTGTTTATGGAAAATTGTTATAATATTTAGCGAGTTGCAGTTCGGATTTGGATAATTAAACACACAATGTATAATGTACAAGAGTATCGTACAATATTTAAAGCTGAGCTTTTTCTGTGATATAGTACTTTATGTAGTACAATGTATCTGATGGTAAATTATATTTAGTGAAGATGAAACAAGTTTCTATTCACATTCGCGCTTGTTTAACTTTGTTCATAGAGACAATAACTTTGTTCAGGCTAGCAATAAGAATATAATAAGATATAGAAAAATGTAGATAGAACAGTTTTATTAATAATGATTTATGATAGACAATATTACATTGGGTTGTGAGTATATATGTAGGTTTGGGTTATGGTGCTGTATGGAGGTTTGGGACATGATTGTATATGTATATAAAATATATGACATATATATATAATATATGTACATAATGTATAATATAATATATATAATATTATAATACATTATATACTATACATAGTAATATATATCAGTATATATATAGCATCTATTTATTTTGTTTCACTATATTTTATATCTATATTATAATGTTATTAATGTAATATTATAATTATATTTATAATAATAAATATATTGCAATATTATATATTCTATTGAATATATTATACTATTATTAATGTAATATTACAATTATATTTATATTTTACTTATTATATTATAATTATATTTATAATAATAAATATATTGCAATATTATATATTCTATTGAATATATTATACTATTATTAATGTAATATTACAATTATATTTATATTTTACTTATTATATTATAATTATATTTATAATGATAAATATATTGTAATATTATATATTATATTAAATATAATATTACTAATGTAATATTATAATTATATTTATAATAATAAATATATTGCAATATTATATATTCTATTGAATATATTATACTATTATTAATTTAATATTACAATTATATTTATATTTTACTTATTATATTATAATTACATTTACAATAATAAATATATTATAACATTACATTATATATTGGTTTTACCGTATCGAACACTGTGTATGATACGTGCATGGAAGTGGGACATTGCGTTCCTGCTAAGGAAAGCAAATAAAGTCATACTATTCGTTTTAGTTTTCATCGCTGTATTTTGAAGCAAATAATTGCTGCAAAGATGAAAAACGAAGCTTCTAGTTGAAACGATTTGAGAAGCGTTTTCAGAACAAACGACATTCCGATATTTTAATCGTTTTCTGGAAATGAGGTTGCACGACGACTGGCTACATAGCCTTAAGTCCTGTCGAGAGCACGTTAGACAACGAAATTGCGGTTTATTATTTTCATCGCGTGAATGGAGACAGGTGAAATCGATTGCATGTTACGTCAGCGTCGACTAGGATAAATACGTTTATTCCGTGAGGCGAAGAAAACCAAGTACTCCATACAGGATCATACACTTTTATCATCCATTAAATTGCCCCATGTGTTTGATAAATTATATTCCCTCATTAATTTACCTCCTTACAAAATTTAGATTGCACTATCTATATTCGTGTTATTATATACACTTTCGTTCTTCGTTTAGAATTCAATGATCTGCCTGTACGAACTAACAAATTAGCAACGTAAATGGTAAATTACAATTTAGATAGTATATCATTTATAATTAGTAATTTATAGAAACACATTAGCGACATATAGCAAATTAGTAATTTCCACTATTACATGCATCTTTTATTCATAAGATTTCTAATTCTCTATAGTGGCAATTAATCCGCAATTAATGAAAAATTAAACAATTACAGCCTGTAATTAACGTTTACCATTTATCAATCAGGATCTTTCCAAAAGCTGTTTACCTGTTATTTAACCACTGTTTCAAGACAATTCTTCCACCTACGACTAATCCAACTCTCCTCTCCTTTCAAACATACAGGGTGTGATCGAATAACGGGACCGAACAAATGGAACAAATGACTGGAAAATGGCTGGCATAAATTTCGTTGTATCGCGGAATCTTTTCACCGCTGTTAACGATTGCCGCGAATGAAGCAGCGCAACGGTAAATTCAATTTCCTTCCGCAGAAAGCTGCCGGTTGCTAAATTGCTTCATCTGTGATTGTCATTTGCGTTACTCGAGGCTTCCCGCAAGTCGTTCAAATTAGCTTCACACCGGAAGCTAATTTCAAGCAAACCGTAGGTACGTTTGTTGAAAAACTACGTTTACTTTCAACTGGCCCATTCTACCAAATGCTGGCGCGCGCAACTGAATGTACTCGTCTGTTAAGTGTACCTTAATGTTAATTTAACTGGACACTATCATTCTGCCGTCGACTGCCGAAGCGTGTAGACGCATGTCTAGCGCTCAATGAAGTTCACAATACAATAAGTGACGACGCTCCGTTGAAAATGAATCATAACAGAAATAAACCAAGAGTTTTCTAGACTTACTCGGAAAATCCGACGCTTCTAATCCAGAATCCAAATCACAGCCTCTCGACTAGTTATTTTAATTTGAATTAACTAGCTCGAAGATGGCCCAAGTAACTCGATCAGGCTCTCACGAACAAAACCATAACCGCATTGTTCTACCTCCTCCGTGACAAAAGAATAATCTGTCCCTTCTTTCAAACCACAGAAACAACTCCACAAAACGCAACCTAGATACAGTGAAAATGTCGCAGGCGACTTCAACTCTAAGGCTACCGCATGGGGTGGAAAGAAGAACGACCGTAGGGGAACCAGTCTTCTGAATATGTTGAAGAACGGCATCGTTCCGATAAAAATGGCATACACCGACTACACGTTCATTAGGAACGGAGGAACGAGTTTTATCGATGTAAATAAGGGACTGACGAGGAGGTATGTCGGTGGGAAGATATCTGTAAAGATATTGGAGGGATTAAGAAATACAAATAATTCCTTTATTGAGCACACAACAGTTATATATATATTTATTCACTGAAGACCTCGCAAAGCCACTCGCACGCACGCTTGTTCTCAACCGACTCTTCCAGATACTTCTAGACGACTGTCAATCGTCTTTTGTCCCAACTAAGGCCTGGACGCCCTCTGACGCTTACACACACATTCACATGTACAGCGTAAATGTATCATTTTCCTAACAATATCGAAAGTCTGGTCGGCATCGGACCATCGCTACGTCCTTCATAGTTTTAAAATCAAAAGGACGAGATGTAACGCAAGAAATTTTTAATATTCGACAAGGGATGCTGACATGGACAAATGTGCTTTGACGTTTGATGGATACCATGGCAAGTCATTTACAGATACTACGAATGACGAGGAGGCACAGGGTGATCGCTTACAGACTATCCTGGAAGCGACATGTGCCTCCGAATTAAAGAATGTTTATCCATCGACAGGGAAGAGAACAGGCGAATTCGTGGTCGAACGGTGAAATAACTGCCCAAGGAAAGAAACGATTAGGAGTAGGAGAGAGGCCCTGAAAGCCAGAATTAGAGGCACCAACGACGCGACTCGACTGAGCGAGGAATATAAAACTATATAAGAGGAGGCTGGCGAGGATGATAAGAGGAAGTAAGGAGAGATGCTGGAAACAATTTTGCGTGACACTGGACCGGGACCCATGGGGGAAACCGTACAGGGCCATCATGTCTAGGAACGAACAAACGAGAAAATGCGAAGAAAATATACGATGACATTTTCCATCATACGACGCTTCGTTTCAGGGGAAACCAAGTTTGCAGACTTGTAGAACGTTTTGAAATTTACTCGATGCGTGTAAAGATATTTCAAACTTTCACGGTGTTCAGACACGTTGATATTGGGCTCAAAATGCAGATTCCAAGAAAACACACGCAATTTACAATTACAATATAATTGCTCATCCCGAAGAACCGACAAGGATCGTAATACGCGAGAATTGAAATTTCTTTCAGAACGAGACATTTTCCAGCCGAGCGTACGATCTAGCGATCGATAAATCAATATACACATTGGATATACGTCATGCGTTAGTGGACAGAACTTTCGTTCGGTTGTGACGCGAATGACAAATGAATGCCAGCCACGAGTCTCTCCTTTTTTTTTATTTTTTTAAGCGAGCTACACGACTTTCCGTAATAAAACTCACAGCCATTCTTTCTCTTCGGAAATCTTTTAATAAATGTTTCGTTTCCTGGTTGCTTGCGGAGCAACGACCCTGAACCCTCGAATATTCACCGGGTGTCCGGAACCTAAGCGGCCGGACTACGACAACTTAACCTACAGATGCGAAAAAGAACGAAAAGTATGTCGTACAGAGTTTGTCAATGAACACCCTGTTGATTGTAAAGAAATATTGAAAAAAAAAAATATATATATATATATAATACAAAATATAATAATATAAAAATGTATTAAAAGATTGCTTTCTTTGTTTTGTAATTCATTTCGTAATTAATCGCATTGTTTATCGATGCGCTTGTATCCGACCACAAAGACAACGTTTCGAAACGAGGAAGTAAAAGTACCAGGCTATCGTTTTTCGCGTCATTCATCGTCATATTATTAGGTTGGCAACTAAGTGATTGCGGAATTTGTCAGTGCCACCTAACGACAAAATCCGCAATTGCTTAGTTGCCAATCTAATATTACGAAACGGGATTGTTACCACGTGATAAAAAAAAAAAAAAAAGAAAGTAACTGCGATAATACGGTGGTATTCTGCACGCTATGATGGAAAATGAGTTAGTTTCTAACGCTGTGATGCAACGTCTATTGGCAAACTAACTCTCTGTGTAACGTTTCTTCCTTCCTTTTATCTGCAGATAGAGCACATTTGAGTTTGGCACACCCTGTGTATACGTATTACGTTCGCCTGTAAGTATGGACCACCTAAAGCGACCACTGTCAAGGACGACTGTTAATCAAAATACCAAGGCATTAATATCTTTTTCGTGTAAAATTTCATGTTGATACACGCGACGGATGAATGGCGCTAATAGAACAGACCGTTGACACTAATAGACGGCGGAGATAAATCGTTTTCTGGTAAGCGTAGAGACTTTCTCTTCTTTTAGACTTCTTTACTTTTTTCTCTTTATTCTTCCTAGCAAGTTGGTGCTGCCGCGCGCAGATCTTATCGCACACAGGCCGAAAAAACACCAAATTGAAATAAACAAAGTGAATCTTTTTCTAGCGAGTTCGTGCTGTCGCGCACAGATCTTATCGCACACAGGCCGAAAAAACATGGAACTAAAATAAACAAACCGAATTGTATTTCTTGTTACGTTGCTCGGACGCTAGATCGTTTCTTCTCGCTCGATAAATTTATCGCTCTTATTTATCGATTGCAGCTTGCCAGAAGGATAACGTTCGAGGTAACAAAGAGAAAGTAAAAATGTTTGATGTTTCACTAAATCTCGTAGACACTTATAGGATCGACGATTTACAAAATGTAACATAAAGCTATTTTATATTTTATAAATTCTGCAAGCTTGAGCTTCTTTCGCAGCAATAAATCCACGTTACAGGATCGTTATACGAATCTCACGATATTCCTGGCAATGTGAAAACTCTGAAACTTGCAACAAAGAATATATTTAAATAGCATCAGTTGCTGGAATTATTATGCATATCTGTAGCCTCAGTTACAAATGCTAGTGACCTTGTATCCACGACACCACGCATCTGTGTTCGTTCTTTCTCTTTCGGATAAACCCTTGTACCCGATGCTCGAAAATACGAGTCACGCTGCCAACAGTTACGAATTCCATCGATTTAGAACATGCCACAGATAATTGCCATAATTATTTGTCATTTAATAATTTCAATTATCCAATTACTTTATATTCAATTTTATGTATACTTTATATAGAAATTATTTTATATATATACTTTTTATATTGAAATTTCGTTTATTATATTACAAATTTATTATTTTCTCGTTTCATGCAGACGTCAAAAATTGCACTTTTATGACACACTGATCTTATCGACCGAGTATTCCAACTACTTCGGTGGATAAGTAAACTGAATCGGAAAGTCAGCGAAGTGAAGCTCATTCGACGTACTTTTGCAACGCTGCGATCGTATCTAATCGATCGGAAGCGGCATTACGAGAGAAGTTGGAGCGGATGAGTCAAGTCCAAGGGTAGAAAAGTTTAGAAATAGTAACCGCGCGTTATCTTGATGGCGATGACTAAGAAGCAGCAAGACTCATCGTTTCCAACGACAAAGAACTTCCAAAAGAAAGTTCGTTGCTTTTTCTGGAAAATCTGTCAACCGAACAGATGCAAAAAATCCTCTGCGTTGTTTAAAACGTTTTCACGTGTTCGAATTACGTGTTCGCGAAGGAAGAACAAAGATGGACGCTCTCATCCTGTGGAAGCAAAATTGTATAAAATTGTAGTCGCTGCAGTCGTTGATTTCAACAAAAATAAATATCGTAGAACTAACACTAACAAGATTTTTGCAAGTGAAAATTATGTAAATATTTTTACCAGAAAAATTTTCATAAAAAAAAGATATCCATATGCTTTGTAAAAATATTATCAGATCCCTCCCCCCCCCAAAAAAAAAAAAAAAAAAAAAAAAAAAAATGTAGGAAAAATGTACGCCTAACAAGTGTTCGTACAATTTAATGGAAGAAATTAACAAGATTTTCCTGGAGAGCTTAGCAGCGAGCTTTCCTCTTGGCGGTGTTTTTTATCATTGCAAACCCATTTCTTCCGCACTTCGATGCAGATTATTTTTTTAAATATCTACGTACATTTTATGTTACGAAGCGGCAACTGTACGAATATTTTTATCATTTGCTAAATATCTATTAATATTTTCACGATGGGATTATAGCTATCGCATTCTTTTTTTTTTTCTTTTTTTTTTTTTTAACGTACGAATGCGTACATTTTTTATTCGTTAAAAGTACCACACGAGGTTCTGCAATAATTTTATTAAACTTAGGTATACCTGATTGCAGGTATCTACGTGCAAACTTCAAAGTTACTTTAATCTGCGAAAGCAAATTTCAATTTGTACCAAATTTGGTGCTTTGGATTAATTTTACGTCCACTTTAAATTTAATTTAATACGTGACACTGCGAAAGAGATACGCAGTGGTCCTATTCGCAACTGAAAAATCCAAACGAGTTTATTGTAACAGTATTACCACGTACAATATAACCTAAATTATCCAATAACATCTTATTTCTTTAAATTCGCATATGTATTGCAAAAATAAGTAGCAAACTTCAAAACACAGAATTCCTAACACAATGGATTAAAAAACGCAATTAAAAAATCGGAAGCCCGCGCACAATTTCTTAAAAAAAGAACTCCTCTGTATTCCAACAGACACATCCATAACGTAAACGTTCTATTGAACGTGGCATCGCGTTAAATAAAAGCATATGTTGGAAGCTGTTGCACGGATATAGGTTAGGGGTCAACGAACAATGTAGCAAGAATGTGAGAGGTTCCCATTTGAAAATAGAGGGAAAAAGTATATATTTCGAGGTAAGAGTAAACGCGGACTAAAACGGGACGATGAAATACGAGTGGTAAAAGAGGTGATGCCGCGCGAAACACCGTGCGAGACTATGGAAAATGTTCTGTACCGCAGCATGTCGCTCTGTGCGCGTTGCGCACACTACAGACTACAAGCTGTTAGCTGACTGGCGTAAGCTTGTAGTCGTAGCTGGCACATGGAGTCGCGGAGATAAAGAATGTCCGACTCTTCCGTCGTTTATGACTCACCGTTCGACTATTTCGTTCGTCTAACGCCGACCGTCGTCTAACCGACGAGAAAGAAAGCCAGGCGACCGACTAAACGACGAGTGAAGCGACCTTTTCCATGTAATCTGGAAAGCGTGTTCTGCTCCCTTTTCCTACGAAAATTGACGTTCCGCCAGGCGAGGCAGCGATACGAAAATACGAGGAAGCCGAGAGAAGAACAAACGCGTACATCTTTGAAATTGCTTCCTATAGATGGGAAAATATTTCTCCATTTTCTCGAACAGATTTATCTTCTTTTCTCTCTTTGTTGTGCGTCAGACGTAAGGCGCACCCTTAAAGCTATTACGACAGAGATGGCGCGCAGAATCACTGCGAGTGATTTGTCAGAGTAATCGCAGAATTACTATCACGGTCGTTGCCTAACTTCATTCACGACCGAGGCCATAATTTTTTTCTTTTTTTCTTTTTTATCTCGAGCGAATTTGCTCGCTGCGAGCATAATTCTTCACGCTGATTGAATTAGGTCTTATAAAGTAATTGTCCGCATAGTTCGCGTAAAAATATCTGCGTATAATACGAACTCGAAATTTCGTTACGTTTGCCGCACATGAAACGTAAATGTAAAATTTTGCTGAGAATTAAAATTGCAAAATAATTCAACTTTCTTTCCTTTATCTTAATTTTGTATTTGAAACAGTAATATATTAATATTAATGTTTATTCTCGATTTCGAAATCATAATTTCGCTTCATATCGTTAATATAGAGTGCAGTAGAGTGTCGGGGTTATTCGAGACCCGTTTAACTGAAGTTTCGTATTATCCGAGGTGTTTTCGACTATAACGTAACTTCGTATTTCTCGAAACTTCAACACGAAGAGTACGAAAGTCTAAATAGTCAGGTGACGCGCAAGCAAAAGTCGATCCAACTTTCAACTGATGAAATAAACGTAAATAAATGCGCACTGCTAGCTACACTGTCGAAAGTTGCCTGCGATTTTATTGTACGATTTATGAACCCAATCTTTCCGCAATATCCAAGATAAACCCGGGTCACATCACTCCGGATCATCGAGGTTCTACTGTACAGAGATTGCGCGATGCGATGAAGTACAGTTACGCTGTGCACCAATCAGAAAGCCACCTTCGTGAAAAATTACACATCACTATGAAAAATCGTCGTGATTGAGCATGAACGTGATCGAGTCGCTCGTGATTCATAAGTAGCAGTTCATGCCCTCACTTATTAGTGACCATGTTGAGAATGGCCAGTGGAACAGAAAGAATCTATAGTAGTATAGTACAGTATTTGCAATATTATAGTATATTTATATTACAGTGTATATCGTAGTGTGATATTTATTGCATAAACCAACATCTTTCAGAAAATCTAAAGCTTTTCTTCTCCGGGTATCTTTTTATAGCATCCTGTGCGAATTTAGAGCGAAGCTACACCATGCTGCACACTTTTAATATTGTATTTAGTGCAGTACTTAGTGTTTAGTATCTGCTATTTGGTATTCAGTTTCCAGCACTCAGTATTCGGTAATTAGTATTTGCTATTTGGTATTTCGTTTTTGCTATTTGGAATTTAGAGTTTGGTATTTTGTATTTGGTATTTAATATGAGAGATGTACATGTTTGTTTGTTACTGTCTGACCGGTATATTTGTGGTGATAGTGCGCTACTGCTCGTGTGTAGAGTGAGATTGGTTCTGCTGCGGTCTGTAGATGTTGCTACTGGGATACTGCTATATTTTGGAAATGGAAATATTTTGTTAATCGTGGAACAAAAATTGGACTCCGTCGTCGGGATTTGAGCCCGGGTCCCGAACGTTCGTAATCTAAGACGCTAACCACTGCGCTGCCGTCGTCCGACACTAGTTAGTGTCGAGTGGTGGTATTTTGTTGTCGAGTGGTGGTATTTTGTTGTCGAGTGCCGCCACAAATATTTGGTACTTGGTATTTGGCATTTACTACTCGGTATTTAGTATTTTTTATTTGGTATTTGGTATTTTTTTATTTGGTACTTGATATTTGGTATTTGATATTTGGTACTTGCTATTTGATAGTTGGTACTTAGTATTTGGTATTTGGTACTTGGTATTTCGTGTTTGGTATTTAGTATTTGGAATTTGTTGTTTGGTATTTGGTATTTTTATTTGGTACTTGTTACTTAGTATATAGTATTTATTATTTGGTACTTGATATTTGGTACTTAGTATTTGGTATTTGGTATTTGGTACTTGGTATTTCGTGTTTGGTATTTGGAATTTGTTGTTTGGTATTTTTATTTGATACTTGTTACTTGGTATTTGGCATTTGATATTTGGTATTTGATATTTGGTACTTAGTATTTGGTATTTGGTACTTGGTATTTCGTGTTTGGTATTTGGAATTTGTTGTTTGGTATTTTTATTTGATACTTGTTACTTGGTATTTGGCATTTGATATTTGGTATTTGATATTTGGTACTTGGTATTTTTTATTTGGTACTTAATATTTGGTACTTGCTATTTGATATTTGGTACTTGGTATTTCGTATTTCGTGTTTGGTATTTGGAATTTGTTGTTTGGTGTTTGGTATTTGGAATTTGTTGTTTGTTGTTTGGTGTTTGGTATTTGGTATTTTTATTTGGTACTTGTTACTTGGTATTTAGTATTTAGTACTTGGCATTTGGTATTTGGTATTTGTTATTTTGTACTTGGTACTTGATATTTAGTATTTAGATTTTTAATAGTATACCGTGGAAATTTCTGCATTTACGAGAGATTCGCAGATGCAAAGATACAGAGAAACGCACATAATGCGTAAAAATATGTAATATATTCAATGCATAGTAGCCATTACAATTTCTAAACGATGAACTAACATCTTACGCAAGCTTCACTTTTTCAATTATTCGTTCGGGAAAATACTACGGATATTTGCATAAATATCCGCAATTCAGTTTGTCTGACCTATTCATATTCGAGTCAGTGTTGCCTGATCATTTCTGTTCAGCAAGTACGGCAATCATTTATACCGTTACGAACTTTGTGTAACTTTGTAGGTCTCGAACTCCTCCATTCTTCGTCCCGTAATTCTATTGTCGCTTGAACGTGCCACTTCTGAAGATCTACGTAAACTACAGATTCACGATTTATCGTAGACGTACTGGAGCCAGTCGTTCGCTGTTCAGTCGACGTCCTTATTTCCTTTAACAGCGACATCTAATGGGATGTAGAACATCTTCTTGTCAAACTCGAGTATTGCATCTGTTTCGATAACATTGCGAATTATCGTGTCGCTGTCGAAATTTTGCAAAGCCAACGCGACACTTTGCAGCCACACAGAGAAAGACACAGGAGAGTAGTAAATTTGTTGGCTATCGATTTTCCTGTACATCTCAGAGCTTGCAGAATGACAAATACTCGACTTCCGGAAGTCAGGAAAGCAGCTTTTCTTCTCGATACTACACGTTCCACTATATTTTCCACGTACCGTGCATCCAGTCCAAAGCAAATATTTGTCTGCGCTTTGGATATTCGTCGGATAATTCACTACACAAACTCGTATAGTACTCGCGCATATTCTTACACTTTTGCGGCTGGAAATTCTAATAAAAACATAATAATTATTCAAATAATAATTCAAACATTTTTGTCTTTGTTTTGCCATCAAGCGAAAGCTCATTCAATGCATGTAGAACCAACTCACTCGAGATTTCGCAGTTCTTGTTCAATTCCTTGTTAACTAATAATTTATTTTTTATTTTCTTTTCGTGGTTCCAATACCAATACTTTGAATTTTCAATACTAACGTAATTTTGAAATCTTTTGAAATTATGTTTCCATTTCTGGTAACTGGATTTTAGTCGACGCTTAATTTTTGAAGGGATTAAATGATCGTTCCACTACTGAGTAACTAAATTGTCACAATAATTAATGGGCCATCATCGTGTTTCGTATAAACAATCGGCCTACAACCGAGTATTATAGTCTTTATAGTCTCATCCTGATCATTTTATTTTTTATTTGATTATTTGATCAGTTTCTAATCATATTCTTATATCCATGTATAATTCTAATTAATTTTAACTTCCTGTATTAAATGAATCATTTTATATAATATCGGCTCTGTATTTAATTAGCCAATAATAAATTAGCAGGAATTTAGCCATTTTGAAACATCACACGCCCTATGATGTGTTATAGCTGGGTCGACTATATTTATATTATTATATGATATTATAAATATATCTGCTATATTATAACAGAATATATATTTATTATATTTATTAAAACGATGAAATTATATGAATTATATGAAATTATATTATATTATATAATAATTATATTATAATTATTATATTTATATTTATTAAAACAATTCCATCCAATAATATGTACAATTTTATTTACTCTTCATATTGCAAGTACTTCAACTTTTGTTTTCTCTGGTATATCATTACCATAATGTTCATCATTCACATTCATATAGTGTGTTAGCTAATGATATTAACTTGAAATGTGAAGTCCAACCTACCTAGATCAATTACTTTGCTTAAAGTGTTTTAACGTTATCTAAGTTATTGAAACAATACAACTGGATCAGTTAATTGCTTGTATACTTTGGTTAATATTTACTTCATTTTTGAATTTTAATTTTCTGTGTGTTCTATTTTTATGTAGCATTTATCTCTGCTTGGTTGTATTTTAGTTTCACTTTGGCTCTGTGTATTATTCTCTATCCAGTAAATTGGCTGCTACATATTTATCTATTTCTTCCAAAGTCAAGCAACACAATTCACAGACTTTTAATATTTTCAATATTTATATTTAATATTTTAGACTTTTAATATAGTGACACTTCTTCAGGATAGTGGAATATCCTACCAGCATGGTGGCTTCACAAAATTCAATCACAACTTCTCTTGTATCTACTTTACAAGTTGCATCCATTTATTCCCAAGTATCTTTCATTCAAACATCCAATTCTTTCTGTGAAAAGACATACATTTTGTTATCTCATCTTGATCACCCTATTGCTTGTTCTGAATATATTTATGTATTATTTATTTATCACTTATTATATTTCACTCCTATGGTGCTCTGTTGTGCAATCTACTATGATACACGTTTAATACACATTCTGTATTTAACAGTGAATATAATTTCATTGTTTCACAGGTCGACATATATATTTCTATGAATCACCTTGACATTCTGAGGATCACAATAAATTAACAGCTAGCCATTCACTACGCTTCTTGCAATTAATATGAGACAATCCTCACGCCATCCCTCCTAATAAACCTAAAGACCTACCACAAAATTAAACTTTCTAACTCTGGTGTTGCAACGCACACTTTTTAAGTTAATCTATTTACTCTGAAGGATCCTCTAATCCTAGAAGTGTTATCACTTTATGGATGGTCCTTAGAACAGTCCTTAGGTTTATTATGTGCTCTCAAAAATTACGGAGAAAGTAGTTACCTAACAGAAAAAGAGGATATTTAAGTAACAGGAACAGGGGTTTTCCCATGAGCAATGGCAACCACGAGCAACGTTGGTAGTAGGCTTACTCCTCCTAACATCGTTCATTAACGTTAGCTATAACCAATGAGTATCGCGGATCGTTACCCCTTTTCTAACAAAAATGGTATATCAAAAACAACAAAGCCACTTTCTTCGTTCAAAAAATCCGCTCATGACTAGCGCTCCTTCGTAATTGCATGAGAGTAATGGATACTCAACATCTGATAGAAAACTATCAAGTCAACATCTCGGAGTGCTTCTACCACATTGCTACATTCAACTACAAGGGGCTTGTTCTACGGCAGGACAAGCAACATATCTACTCGCACTCGATCTTGCCTATGGAGCAGTCCACATCTCTACACCTGATTCTCCAAGCTGAGAATAGTCAACGTTTGTCTATTACGTATTATTATGAGTATCCGTTCATCAACAAGTAAACTGACTGGTACCTTACTCGTTACCTTGTATTACGTTGTTGGAAATATAGATATTAACAGCAGTGTTATAACACATCAACCATCCCTACTATCTCAAAAGAAATAAGCGTCGATTATTATAATCGTAACGGGGATTTACAACTCCTGTTGACGCGCTTCCTGCGCGACTGGTCGAAAATACGATCAGATATTTAGTTAATTATTTATGTCGTGTTATTTACTTTCAGTTTCGATTTTACGACGATTCGTGTGCGTGTAAATTACTTTGGCAAATACACGCGAGAGTACATATACGTACACAGGCGTGTAAGACCTTAGCGTACAAAGTCTGGGAAGATCAATCACGAGACGTGTAAATTAAATTGCCAGGAGGGAGAAAGAGGAATGCGAGGCACGTGAGTTACTCACGTGACAAGGTTTCACATCCTTCAAACGCGCAGTAAAATTCATTTCTTTCGAATATTTTACGCCTTCACGCTTTTACGAACGGCACACAGCGAACAGACAAATTACTGGCCACTTGCTACCACGTTTCCAGTGATTTACAAAGACGCTTTACGTGTCCTTATTGGTCATTACACGCCGCAAAGAAGAACTCTCGTGGTCGGCTTCTATAGAATACTAGGAAATTACATTTTTAAAAATGGAAAGAAATTATTCAATCAGGTAGAAAGAATAAGAATATAAAATATATTTTAGACACATGATATAAATCGTGTCGATCTCGGCAAAATTCGATCACATGAAGCTTCTCTTTATTCATGTACTTTAGTATGATCCCTTTGTTTATAAGCAATTTATAATTTGAAAATTTTCTCCTTTTTAATCAATCGAAATTTCGTTAATAAATGGGACTGGACAATGATTTATTTTGAAAGTGGTGAAAATTTTCGGAAAAGATCGAAAGATCGACAAATTTACGTATAGTATAGCGCGACCCTTTTATTTATAAGCAACTTATAATTTGAAAAATTAGTCCCTTTTTAATTAATTGAAATTTCGTTAATAAATGGGACTGGACAATGATTTATTTTGAAAGTGGTGAAAATTTTCGGAAAAGATCGAAAGATCGACAAATTTACGTATAGTATAGCGCGACCCTTTTATTTATAAGCAATTTATAATTTGAAAATTTTCTCCTTTTTAATCAATTGAAATTTCGTTAATAAATGGGACTGGACAATGATTTATTTTAAGTGGTGAAAATTTTCGGAAAAGATCGAAAGATCGACAAATTTACGTATAGTATAGCGCGACCCTTTTATTTATAAGCAACTTATAATTTGAAAAATTAGTCCCTTTTTAATTAATTGAAATTTCGTTAATAAATGGGACTGATTTATTTTGGGCGTGGTGAAAATTTTCGGAAAAGATCGAAAGATCGACAAATTTACGTATAGTATAGCGCGACCCTTTTATTTATAGACAACTTATAATTTGAAAAATTAGTCCCTTTTTAATTAATTGAAATTTCGTTAATAAATGGGACTGGACAATGATTTATTTTGAGTGGTGAAAATTTTCGGAAAAGATCGAAAGATCGACAAATTTACGTATAGTATAGCGCGACCCTTTTATTTATAAACAACTTATAATTTGAAAAATTAGTCCCTTTTTAATTAATTGAAATTTCGTTAATAAATGGGACTGAATTATTTTGGGCGTGGTGAAAATTTTCGGAAAAGATCGAAAGATCGACAAATTTACGTATAGTATAGCGCGACCCTTTTATTTATAGACAACTTATAATTTGAAAAATTAGTCCCTTTTTAATTAATTGAAATTTCGTTAATAAATGGGACTGATTTATTTTGGGCGTGGTGAAAATTTTCGGAAAAGATCGAAAGATCGACAAATTTGCATATAGTGCAATGTGATACTTTCGTGCAATGTGAAACATATTCGTCTAACTGATTCTCGAAAGAATTATTCGTGTAATTTACATCTACTTAGACGAACAAAGAAACGGAAAAATCGAGTACGCTTTATCGGGATTTTTCAATCGCTGGAAAAGCCTCGGGCGCTTTAGCACGTCGAAACAAATGAAAATGCAATTTCTTTCCAACTTTACGTACCTTAAACGCAATACGCATGAGACCTGTCTCGTAAATGCATGATATAAAAATGGCGTTCTAAAAGTATTAAAATCTTAAAATTTTACGAAGAAATTATTGATCATCTTTTAAGTACAGTGAATCCCCGCAGAGAAGAAATGCCATGTAAAAATAAAGTACTGCCTAAAATATACTTATTTCTGTATTTTCTAGAATAAAAGGTAGAGAATATGCAGCGAAAAAAGCCAGAAAGTAACAGCATATTGTGATCGTTGTAAGGGTCAGCCGCACTTGTCTAACATGTTGAAAAATATTGCACAAAAAAGGAAATAATTATTTTGTTTATAATATTGAATTGCTATTTTTTTTGCAATTGTACATCTGCTTATAATACGCGGATAAAATAATATAAACCTATTTTCTACTACCTATTTTGTGAAATACATGTGTGACCCATCGCGATGCACGCCATCCCACGGAATAAACTCGAGTGACCCATCGGTAGTGCAACGCCGCCTCACGGGACAGACACGCCGATGGTCACACCATGCGTCAACGTGTTAAACGCAATGCGCACGAGACGAGACTCGGGGCAGATGCGCAACACTGAATGCTCGTTACGCTTACGTTAGGACACGCGATGCAACTGTTTAAAATTCGAATAATGGAATCGGTAAAAATGAAGTTGTTAAATTTACGCAACGTGAAAGCAGACCGGCTCTCTCTACGATGTTAGTTTTCCTCGCGAAAAACATAGGCAAAAACACAGAAAGTGAAGATGACACGAAGAAGAATCTGGCATTGAATTTATTTTCTTTTGGCAATCTTCCTATTTTATCTACGTCTGGCAATCTTTCTTTTTTATCTCGAACGTAGAACAACACAGAGCAAGATGTCAGTGCACAAAATCAAGCGACTGCTTGTAACCAGAATAAAAGGTGGTAAAAGCGCACGAACGACAAGGAAATGTTGCTTCTTGAGACAACACAAATAGACGATAATTCGCTCTAACTGCTTCTTTTTACGAGTCAATAACTACCAAGTGTGTAATTGACGAGACAAATATTCGTACATGGCGACACGATAATGTAGAAACCTGCACGGTTAATATCGCGAATTTGCTCCAGAGAAACCGTACACTTATCAATTACGCAGCGATAAATACCACGCACGACACATGTAACACACGTCTGTCTATTAGGAAACGATCATTTACCGCGTTATCGTGTCGAACAGCATTTAATTTGCCGGTGTCCGTGCTCGCGTTTAGTTTCGTTCTATTGGGTTGGTAACTAAGTGATGGCGGGTTTTTTATTACCGCGCTTGCCTCACGCTCACCCTCGTGGCAATTCGACCAATTTCTGGAACAATGGTTCTGGAGACTTTTCACTTTTATTTCGTCCGGTTTATTCTTCGCGAAGAATGCGCAAATGTCGATAGGATAATTTTCAAGATTAATTGTTTATCTGTTCGTTTCGTTGATCTTTTTTATCTTCTGTAATGAAATTGACACTGAGGCACGAACTGACATGCGAAAGTGAGAGACGAGCGATGGTAAATGAAATTATTACAAAGAGAAGAATAATAGAGAGGCGAATGATGCACGTAACGATGAAAGTTGGAAGAAAAGTACGAGATTCCGCAAATTATCTCATGTTTTACGAGGCAAACGTGAATGACGTTAGTTAGTGTTGATTAATTAATAACAAAGAAGGACCTGCCATTAAATCAATAACTGTATTTTGTCCCAGACATTATATTGCATTTCTAATCAAACCGAAAGCTATTAGCATTTTATCGCTTCAGGAAATCGTTTCGAATCCATCAGTGGTTCTTTCATCTATGATATGGATCTAAATGGGAAGTCCAATTATCTCGCCAACGTCGAATACCTATGACATCGGTCTCTAAGATAGATCGATGATTCAATCTTATCTGATCGAAGTAGACTGGAAAAATAATGTGCGCATCTAAGTATGTATTTCTCTTGTATCGAGATAAGTGGCAGACAGATCTAAATTAGAACTAGACGCGTGTACCTTTGATTAAATACATTCGATATAGAGGATTAAAATGTAACATGTCGAAATTCAATAAGCGATTCAGATCTCATACGATTTAGATATTAATATATATGTCTATATATATTAATTATATATACATAATATCATATATTTATATAATATTGTATATTATTATATTATACATTATACATATATATATGTAAATCACCTGATACTTGGATTAATATGTTATTTGGTTGAACCCATTATATATTTATATATATATATGAATATATAAATGGGTTCAATTGATTAACACACAAAATTAAGTATCTGGTGATTCTTATATATTATACTCCATATTATATATATCATTATATTAATAGTTTATATTGTTATGTTACATTATTATATTATACATTATACATATATATATGTAAATCACCTGACACTTAGATTAATATGTTATTTGGTTGAACCCATTATATATTTATATATATATATGAATATATAAATGGGTTCAATTGATTAACACACAAAATTAAGTATCTGGTGATTCTTATATATTATACTCCATATTATATATATCATTATATTAATAGTTTATATTGTTATGTTACATTATTATATTATACATTATACATATATATATGTAAATCACCTGACACTTAAATTAATATGTTATTTGGTTGAACCCATTATATATTTATATATATATATATGAATATATAAATGGGTTCAATTGATTAACACACAAAATCAAGTATCTGGTGATTCTTATATATTATACTCCATATTATATATATCATTATAGTAATATTTTATATTATATTACAATATTATATTATACATTATACATATATATATGTAAATCACCTGATACTTAGCTCATTATGTTACTTGGTTGAACCCATTATATATTTATATATATATGAATACATAAATGGATTCAATTGATTAACATACAAAATCAAGTATCTGGTGATTCTTATATATTATACTCCATATTATATATATCATTATATTAATAGTTTATATTGTTATGTTACATTATTATATTATACATTATACGTATATATATGTAAATCACCTGATACTTATAATTGTATGTTATTTGGTTGAACCCATTATATATTTATATATATATATGAATATATAAATGGGTTCAATTGATTAACACACAAAATTAAGTATCTGGTGATTCTTATATATTATACTCCATATTATATATATCATTATAGTAATATTTTATATTATATTACAATATTATATTATACATTATACATATATATATGTAAATCACCTGATACTTAATTCACTATGTTATTTGGTTGAATCCATTATATATTTATATATATATATGAATATATAAATGGGTTCAATTGATTAACACACAAAATAAAGTATCTGGTGATTCTTATATATTATACTCCATATTATATATATCATTATAGTAATATTTTATATTATATTACAATATTATATTATACATTATACATATATATATGTAAATCACCTGATACTTAGCTCATTATGTTACTTGGTTGAACCCATTATATATTTATATATATATGAATACATAAATGGATTCAATTGATTAACATACAAAATCAAGTATCTGGTGATTCTTATATATTATACTCCATATTATATATATCATTATATTAATAGTTTATATTGTTATGTTACATTATTATATTATACATTATACGTATATATATGTAAATCACCTGATACTTATAATTGTATGTTATTTGGTTGAACCCATTATATATTTATATATATATATGAATATATAAATGGGTTCAATTGATTAACACACAAAATTAAGTATCTGGTGATTCTTATATATTATACTCCATATTATATATATCATTATAGTAATATTTTATATTATATTACAATATTATATTATACATTATACATATATATATGTAAATCACCTGATACTTAATCCACTATGTTATTTGGTTGAATCCATTATATATTTATATATATATGAATACATAAATGGATTCAATTGATTAACATACAAAATCAAGTATCTGGTGATTCTTATATATTATACTCCATATTATATATATCATTATATTAATATTTTATATTATATTACTATATTATATTATACATTATACATATATATATGTAAATCACCTGATACTTAAATTAATATGTTATTTGGTTGAACCCATTATATATTTATATATATATATGAATACATAAATGGATTCAATTGATTAACACACAAAATTAAGTATCTGGTGATTCTTATATATTATACTCCATATTATATATATCATTATATTAATATTTTATATTATATTACAATATTATATTATACATTATACATATATATATGTAAATCTCGTGGTATCTTGTCTTTCTTGTTATTTGGTTGAGCCCTTCATATATATATATAAAGTATTCAACCGATTAACATATTATTATTTTATATTATTATCATATTATTATTTTATATTATTGTATTAATATTTTATATTGTTATATTATTATATTATTCATTGTACATACATATATATATAAAAATTACCTGGTACTTGTTTTGTATCACGCAAGAATGAGAAAATAACATAAAATCTTTTCATTTTGGGCTTAGTTTTGTCTCAATAAACGGCAATCAGCCTGAATACAAAGAAACGCAACGAAAGACGTACAACAATTTAGAATTAATTGTAGCAACATCGTGTCCTTATGATGCGACGATCGTTGAGAATGTCGTCATGAAAAATATGTAAATTTGCGGTAGCAGTATCGAGCCTACGATATTTCATTCCACTTGTTTGTTCAGGTGTTCTTCAATTCGCGTTCCGAGCTCACGTTTTATTTGTCTCTTTAACGCAATTTGTATCTTTCCGCGTGTATTTGTACACATCCCGTGTTGATCTCTCTTCCCGCGCGAGAAACATCACAAGAATTCGAGTTAAGAACCAAAATGGAAACTTTTGTGACGTTTTAATTCCGTGTAACCTTCGTTGAATTGCATATCATTTCCAACAATACGTAGGTGTCTGCTTTCGATCTTATGGCAGATTTATCTAACAAATCGAATAATTCGATATGCTGCCTATGGACTGAGAATAAATCGGAAATAATCTGTGTTATTGATTGATTTCCTTCGCTTCCTTACGTTTTATCATTAATTCCTTTTCATTAACAATTATTTACTTATTAGGGGAGGATAGGTCATGGTGGTAGTGCTACTGTGGATATATAAACCTAGACATGGGAACAAACTTAGACAACAGCATTATCACCACGATCTATTCACCTCATATTTATTCATAGGAGAAACTATTTATCTGAACTTGTCAGTGGACAAATCGTTCACGTGTATATTTCGAGTTGACGTAATTATAAGTTCGGTTGGATGAGTTTGATACGCACAAACGCGAATTTTTACGAAAACCAAACTGCATTCGTTCGTCCACGATTTGTCCACGGTCGTCCAATTAAAATTCTCGCTGGTCCACGTCGTCAAAAAATTTTATCGCCAAATTAAAATTAAAAAAAAAAAAAAAAAAAAATGAAAAAAGCTGATAACTTTTTGTCGAGAAAATAAAAAATGGAATTTTCGGTTGGATAAATGTGGACAAATTGTAGACAGACGAATGTCCTTTAATTTTTATGAAAACTCGCATTTAGAGCCGTCTTGTATACCTAACCTAACCTCAATCTAAACCCAACCTAACCCCAGCTTCGCAGCTTATTATCAATTATCCCCACTACGTACTATTTTTCATATAAAGGGTGAGCATAATAGATGTACAATAGAAGGTTCACATGGATGAATTCAAGCAGCAAAAGTTCGGTTAAACGAGCATTGACTGAAGTTTCGTTCAGACGAATGGAGTTCCGCTGTATTTGACATTTAAGAGGAGTATTGAATCCAAGTGATTCAAGTGGAAATAATCACCACGTTACTATCCATCCGTATCTAATTTACTAAATTGATTGTAAAGACCATCTAAAGTAAATGTAAACTGGCAGCTTTCAATTCTCAAATTTCAAGCTGAGATAAGGAGGCTTATCCAGATACGTCTTTATCTCTTGGTCAGATAAATTTCTATTTAGACAAAGGCGATAAACAGCGCGTGATATTAATACACTTTGGAAGAAACTGCGTAAATTTCGAATTATCTTTGTCTTCGTATTCGCCAAACTTATTCCAACTTCAACCAGCTATTTATCGTCAAACACCAAACACATTTCTGATCATAGGATGTTGATAATTCATTTTGCAACAGGCGAAGTAAAAAATTAAATTATGCGCCTCCAATTTTGCACCCAACAAGCCAACAAATAACATTTCACACGTTCATCGAACGGATGCTTGGTGTCCAAGTGCATTAACAGCGAGAACAATGCAAGTGCACGCGAGTGTGTGAAATATTGAAATGCAAATTGCAGTTAGTGTACGAGAAGGAGCACGTCGAAAGTCGATAGGCGGTCCTGGGTACTTGAACTTTCTGCCCCCATAAAGGCTTTCATCTTGAGGGACTTTCGACCCACTCGCCTCGCTATGTGTCGGCTTACCGCGTCTCTCTAACGCGGTCTCTGCCAACGTCACAAAATGCAACTGTCCAGGTATTGATATACAGATGAGAGATATATAAATTAAGAGGAAATAGTTGTTATTTAAAAATGTACTAGTAAGAAGAAAATAATATTAATCAGGTGTCACGAAATAATTGAATGTAATAATAATATACAGGGAAACCTGTATAAGTTAAGCACACGTGGTGTATAACTGATATAAAAATGAGCCATCATCCAGCCAACACTTTTTCTATGCTCTTGGATGAGCCTTTTGGATGAAGAAACATCAAACAAAGGCAATTACAAGATCAAAGTGGAAGAATGTTTGGCTGAACTTGTGAATCCTGAGATTTATCTAGCCAAAGTGTCTTCAAAAATGTGAAAATTCTGAAAATTTTTGAAGCAAACTAACATGAACCCTGCAGGCTTTTATTTTTGGTAATATCAGCCCAACAGTTAGCTCTCCCTGACTAAGGGAATTATTCTCTTCTTCTAGATACATTTTTAAATGAAATGCATCTTCGTTCAATTTTCTAATCTTGTAAATTCTACTTTTTACTTTCAGTCTTTAACTGTCATCATCACTGACAATATACATTGAACCCCATCGTGAGATTTCTGCAAATTTCACCTCAGCCAACCATACAATTATTTCCAACAAAAGAAGCTATCAAACTTTTTGAAATTACTGTAGAATTCCTATCATCTGGCACACTAGGGTCCCAAGCAATGGCCATCATCAAATATCTCAATAAGATTAGATTACACTGACGAGGTGATAAAAACGAAGAAGATAATTTAGAAATTCAGCGTGGATGGTTCCAACATGGAATTTATTAATAGAAACAACGTACGAATTCCTTCAGTTGCTTCGTCAACTGCTCGCTACCAACGTCATAGTTGCATGGATTTCTTCGCTTAATCCGGCAACTACGGATAATCGGAACACGTTGCTGTACGTTGTATCGTCATGGGAGACGAGCACGTGTTCAGCTTTCTAATTGATTTTGCGTTGGGCAATCGGCAAGTGGGTGAAATTTCGCTGACAGAATTCCAGTCAGAGACGACAGACGAAGTAAGAGCAACGACGAAGTAAGCTTTTTATTTAAAAAGGCTGCACACATTACACAGCGTTCATCGATGCCACGACGAAACCGCGCGCATTTACTTTGCCTGCGTCCTATTTCTGGTCGCGATACGACGTAACCAGCGTGTCCCCGCGGCTCGTCTTTTGTGGTTACGGAATGCCAGTATTATCGAACTTTGGCTTCGCGCTTTTATTTCTCCTGTCACCGATAGGCTTTACGGATGCCGCTGTTCGCTTTTGTTCAGCTGCCTTTTCGTTGCGCCAGGGAACAAAGGTCGCCTCGTACAACGTAATAAGTCGACATGAAAAGTGATCCGCGCTAACAAAGAAATATCGCAATGTGATACGAAACTGAGAGCTTTCGCATTTGCTCTGTTTTCTTTCTATCCTTCGAGCTTCGTTACTTTTACAAGCAACGATTCTTTTCAAGTACAAGTGGAAGCTCGGTAACTGGCGTCTCAGGGAACAGCGAAGATCTTTCAGTTACGGACCAATACGACCGATCAATGATCGTCATACAGCAAAGCTGTAGAAACGCTTGGAGTTTCAGAAACAGAAAGTAGAGTCAGATGTAATACAGAGGTAAACTGCGAGTTGCAGAGGCCTGGCATATTCTAAATTCCAGCTACAATCAGGTAAAATCTGCACACGTGGCAAGTGATTCGAGTCGAGGCAAGTTTCACCTCGCAGCGAACAGGAAGAGAACGAAGAAAATTGTAACAATGGAAAGAGAAGAGACAACATGGGATAATTCGTCATCTTACGATACACGGCGTAGCTGTGCCATACAAGTTCGACAGTTACAGAGGCAGCGGCGATGCCAGTTCGACAGTTACAGAGGCAGCGGCGATGCCAGTTCGACACTTACAGAGGCAGCGGCGATGCCAGTTCGACACTTACAGAGGCAGCGGCGATGCCAGTTCGACACTTACAGAGGCAGCGGCGATGCAAATTGGACACTTACAGAGGCAGCGGTGATGTAAATTGGACAGTTACAGAGGCAGCGGCGATGCAAGTTCGACACTTACAGAGGCAGCGGCGATGCAAGTTCGACACTTACAGAGGCAGCGGCAATGCAAGTTCGACACTTACAGAGGCAGCGGTGATGTAAATTGGACAGTTACAGAGGCAGCGGCGATGCAAGTTCGACACTTACAGAGGCAGCGGCGATGCCAGTTCGACACTTACAGAGGCAGCGGCGATGCAAATTGGACAGTTACAGAGGCAACGGTGATGCAAATTGGACAATTACAGAGGCAGCGGCGATGCAAGTTTGACACTTACAGAGGCAGCGGCGATGCAAGTTCGACACTTACAGGGGTGCACTTTGATCTGTAGAGGCATAGCTACTTTAAATTTGAGCTACAAAAGTAAAATCTACACGTATTATAGAGGTTTTCGATCGATAGAGTTTACAGCCAGATACGTGCCATTCAATTTTCACGGATTTCTTGTCTCTTGTACAGAGTCCTGCAACATGCGATGCTTCGTTTTGTAATGTCGAAAATAAGCCACGATATATACGACGATTTCTAAGCTTCTTGTCCAATTTCGTGTCTCTCATTTGGCTATCGTTGGTCGCGTTTCTAAGGGGTGGGCTTTGTTCTAACCTGGAAAATCGTCATACATTTTAACAACTGACGTTAGAATCTACCTGAAATTTGAACTACAGAAGTAAAATATCTCAGTGCACCTAAGTTTTATCTGAACCTACTGACAGTCTTTCTCGTCGGAACGGAAAGCAACGAACGAAATTATAGTCTTATAAAGGTTTCCAAAGTAGGAAAATCCGAGTTATGGAGATTCGATTGCACGTGCAAGTATAACATCCGAAGAGCGAGAAATTGAACGTCTCTTTGAATTTGTGAGCGAAGCCAAAACGAGACGAAGATACTTTAGTTTTTCTTTAGACAGAAATAACGTTTCTCTTCACTGGAACTTTAATTAGAACGTAACAGGAGCTTTGCTGGGAGAATTTGATATCGTAAATTCTAGTTTAATGACGAAAGTTTGACCCATTGAAAAATGGTCGATTTATAGAACCACAGATGTACCAGCGATATTTCCGTAAAATGAAACTCTGGTCGTTCTTGAACATGTAGAGTGAAATTTTCAAATTTCTACAATTTTTAAATAAATTTTCTAACGAAAATGCTTGTAAAGAGTAAAGTGAAGGCTATGGGCCATCGAACGATATTTCTTGGCGAATTTTTATTTTTAATAGCTGACAGAAAGACACGACTTTGATAGAGTTGATAGACCTTCGATAGACTTTAATGGAGAGAAGGAAATTTTTATTTTCTCACTGTATATCATAAAAATGTATATAGACAATTTTGTCAACTTCTGCTTCAATATTACGAAAAATTAGGACCACGAAATTAGGATTTCTAATCACTTTAAATTCTCAATTTATAGTCGCAAGAAAATTAAGTTTATAATCATGGCACTCTATGAGCGTATACTTCTGTCCCTAAGTAGCCGGGCACTTACACGCAGGTTTCTGCAAATGAAGCGTCGCACTTTCAGATTCAATACAAACACAAATTATTAGACATTTGTCTCGTGCTTCTAAAAGGGAGACTTTGTTCTAACCTGGAAAATCGTCATACATTTTAACAACTGACGTTAGAATCTACCTGAAATTTGAACTACAGAAGTAAAATATCTCAGTGCAAGTAAGTTTTACCTGAACCTGCTGACAATTTTTCTCATGGGAACGAAAAGCAGTGAATGAAATCATAGAAACCTTATAAAGATTGTTGAAGTGGGAAGTCTACTCCATGAGATTGATAACGAGACGTAATGGTCTGACCAAATTCTTTAGTAGCTTGAACAATTTAGTTACATTTTCGCACAACTGAGATTTGAAGTGATCAATGACGCTTATGACATTGTATTTCATCTGATCGAATGTCTCTGGATTATCTGCATAGACTCTTTCGCAAATCATAGAAAACAATCTGACAGAGTTAAGGGTCACAATAGGGAATCATAATCATCTTAAAGATCATGGTACGCAATTATATGAACGACGTTGTCAATCATTGTTCTAACATTATGGCAAGTTAAAAAATGGGACTGAGTTTAAAATTATTCGCGTTGCTGTATGTATGTATACGTAGCTGCTGTATACGCGATAATTCAGTTGCAAAAAAGTGTCATGTCCTGAGAAAACGTGTACATGAAACAAAGAATTAATGCAAAAACAATGGCTATGTTGCAACAGTAAACAAAAGTACATATACTAATAGTATATGTAGTTCTATAAGCACATATGCTATTTCATTATAGAACCATAGGACAAGAATTATTGAAATAATCAATAATTAAGTTGGAACAGTTAGCAAAAGTGCATATGCTAATAGTATACAAAGTACCATAAGCACATATGCTATTTAATCGTAACGGAGAGGCGTAGGTTTATTAATACAATCAATTATTAAGTTGGAACAGTTAGCAAAAGTACATATGCTAACAGTATACATAGTACCATAAGCACATATGCAATTTCAATATCAATGTGATTTACTAAAACAATCAATAATTAAGTTGGAACAGTTAGCAAAAATGCATATGCTAACAGTATACATAGTTCCATAAGCACATATGCAATTTCAATATCAATGTGATTTACTAAAACAATCAATAATTAAGTTGGAACAGTTAGCAAAAATGCATATGCTAACAGTATACATAGTTCCATAAGCACATATGCAATTTCAATATCAATGTGATTTACTAAAACAATCAATAATTAAGTTGGAACAGTTAGCAAAAATGCATATGCTAACAGTATACATAGCTCCATAAGCACATATTCCATTTCATGATATTGGATTGACATGATTTATCAAAACAATCAATAATTAAGTTGGAACAGTTAGCAAAAATGCATATGCTAACAGTATACATAGTTCCATAAGCACATATTCCATTTCATGATATTGGATTGACATGATTTATCAAAACAATCAATAATTAAGTTGGAACAGTTAGCAAAAATGCATATGGTAACAGTATACATAGAGCTATCATCATCGACAGTCGGTGGACGTTCGGACCACATTTCGAGCTCCTGGTCCCGAGGGTGACGGCCGCAGCCAACGCCTTGTGCGGCCTTCTTCCGAATATAGGCGGAGCAGGGTCGGGAGTCCGCCGACTCTACGAGGGAGTGATCCGGTCCCGGGTCCTCTATGGGGCACCGGTGTGGGCCCAAGATCTGATGGCCAACCGTCGCAGTCGTACCCTGGTGAGGAGACTGCAATGGACGATCGCTATCCGAATAGCCAGAGGATATCGAACAATATCCTACGAGTCGGCGACAGTGCTGGCGGCGTCCCCCCCCGTTTGAGCTGCGGGCCCTTGAGCTCTGTCGGGTGTATGAACACCTGAGGGCACTGCCTTCGACGGCGGCGCCGTCGCTGCCCCGGGTGCGTCAGATTAGGGGACGTGGCGCTAGGAGGAGTGGTTCCCCCTAGCTTTCCAACTCAAGCCGGGACGCCTCCCTAGACAACTACAACGGCAGGGAGATAGACGACGAGGTTGCACTCGGTAGTGATTCGCAAGAGACCCCGGGTGCATCTCTGAACGTCGGGATGACCACCGTGGGGTTTTAGTCGGTAAGAGTCCGACATTACACGGTCGTTGCTACGCAGCGCCGAGTGTCCATGAGGATTTCCCCACGATAAAAAAGAAAAAAAAAAAAAAGTATACATAGCTCCATAAGCACATATTCCATTTCATGATATTGGATTGACATGATTTATCAAAACAATCAGTAATTAAGTTGGAACAGTTAGCAAAAATGCATATGCTAACAGTATACATAGTTCCATAAGCACATATTCCATTTCATGATATTGGATTGACATGATTTATCAAAACAATCAATAATTAAGTTGGAACAGTTAGCAAAAATGCATATGCTAACAGTATACATAGTTCCATAAGCACATATTCCATTTCATGATATTGGATTGACATGATTTATCAAAACAATCAATAATTAAGTTGGAACAGTTAGCAAAAATGCATATGCTAACAGTATACATAGTTCCATAAGCACATATTCCATTTCATGATATTGGATTGATATGATTTATCAAAACAATCAATAATTAAGTTGGAACAGTTAGCAAAAATGCATATACTAACAGTATACATAGTTCCATAAGCACATATACCACTTCATCTTATTATATAGCTATGATTTATTAAAACAATCAATAATTAAGTTGGAACAGTTAGCAAAAATGCATATGCTAACAGTATACATAGTACCATAAGCACATATGCAATTTCAATATCAATGTGATTTACTAAAACAATCAATAATTAAGTTGGAACAGTTAGCAAAAATGCATATGCTAACAGTATACATAGTACCATAAGCACATATGCAATTTCAATATCAATGTGATTTACTAAAACAATCAATAATTAAGTTGGAACAGTTAGCAAAAATGCATATGCTAACAGTATACATAGTACCATAAGCACATATGCAATTTCAATATCAATGTGATTTACTAAAACAATCAATAATTAAGTTGGAACAGTTAGCAAAAATGCATATGCTAACAGTATACATACTCCTATAAGCACATATGCTATTTTAGGATATCTAATGGATGATGATTTATTAAAACAATCAATAATTAAGTTGGAACAGTTAGCAAAAATGCATATGCTAACAGTATACATAGTACCATAAGCACATATGCAATTTCAATATCAATGTGATGTACTAAAACAATCAATAATTAAGTTGGATCAGTTAGCAAAAATGCATATGCTAACAGTATACATAGTACCATAAGCACATATGCAATTTCAATATCAATGTGATGTACTAAAACAATCAATAATTAAGTTGGATCAGTTAGCAAAAATGCATATGCTAACAGTATACATAGTACCATAAGCACATATGCAATTTCAATATCAATGTGATTTACTAAAACAATTAATAATTAAGTTGGAACAGTTAGCAAAAATGCATATGCTAACAGTATACATACTCCTATAAGCACATATGCTATTTTAGGATATCTAATGGATGATGATTTATTAAAACAATCAATAATTAAGTTGGAACAGTTAGCAAAAATGCATATGCTAACAGTATACATAGTACCATAAGCACATATGCAATTTCAATATCAATGTGATTTACTAAAACAATCAATAATTAAGTTGGAACAGTTAGCAAAAATGCATATGCTAACAGTATACATAGTACCATAAGCACATATGCAATTTCAATATCAATGTGATTTACTAAAACAATCAATAATTAAGTTGGAACAGTTAGCAAAAATGCATATGCTAACAGTATACATACTCCTATAAGTACATATGCTATTTTAGGATATCTAATGCATGATGATTTATTAAAACAATCAATAATTAATTTGGAACAGTTAGCAAAAATGCAAATGCTAACAGTATAAATAGTACCATAAGCAACAAGCAGTACAAATCTGTTTTATATAGGTTTCAATTTTGAGAAATAATAATAGAAAGATTAAAAAATATTTAGTGCAAGTATAAATTTCGCCAAGATCTCGAAATAAGGTTATTTCTCCTATTAATCTACCATTTCCGAAACCATTTCTCTAAACCTTTTCCTTTTTTTTAAATATCCTTCACAAAGAACTTGAAACGTGAGTGAAGCAATTTTCAAACTGTATTATTTATCTCATTTCGTTGATTTTTCACTATGGTAATAATCCTAGTAAAATTCACCATATACGTTAGAATGCGTAACTAAGTGACGTCCCGATGAACAGCATTTCAAATCTAAACGCTTCTCCCCGAAATTACAACTACGTTATTCGCGTCATAATAACGTAATATTGGGTTGGCAACTAAGTAATTGCGAATTTTATCATTAGATGGTATTGACAAAATCTGCAATCTCTGTTGCCAACCCAATATAATAATCCAACAACCTCCTTTCGACGAAGATCACGTGTTTCCTAGTGGAACAGCGTACCGCTTTTTGCGCGACCAATCGATTTCCTTTGTTTGTTACCACCGCCCTGCTCGCGTCTCGCGTGTCGTCTGAACTAAACGGAATCTTCCGGCTTATCGATCCATCTCGGATCGCGTATTGCTTTTCTACGAGTTCAATTTCCACGAATTACCAGGCTATTCGTAATTCCATATTACGTGAAATTCCACCGAGAACCAACACTCTGTCCCTTTGTCTTTCTTTCTTTAACGCGGCTGTGAAGCCGAGGCACAGGTGTTGAAGCTTCTTAACTCGTACGAAACGTAACGAGCGCCACTTAACACTTTACCGACCGATAACCGATCAATTGGTTTTGTCACCGACCGATAGCCTATTAATCGACTTTTTGTGGCCAACAATTTTTTCGCTATATGAGCAGTAATTTGTTATTGAGTACTAAGGTACCTTACTCGGTTTTATACCAATTTGAAAAAACGTACCGTTCGCGATGAACAAAAAGAATGGTATTGAAGAGTCTAAAGCCAGGGAGAATCTGCGTCTGAGATGCCGGTCTCCGTTGAATCGCTATCGGTCGGTAAAGTGTTAATTACGAAGGAACCCGGCGCGCGCTGTCTGACTTTCTTGCAAGGGTATTAAATGTAACCTGCAAGAAGCGGAGATTTTTTAGTTTGCAAGAACAGCACCAACGATGATCTGGTTTAATGCCGCGTAATGATTAGACCGCGCGTGTTTCAGCGTTTACGGTCGACTCCTAAAGACGCGAAAGTACAGATAACGGGGAGAAATATGCAGGCAGGCTCGTAAAATACGTGGAGAAAAGGTACAGTACGTTACTACTCGTGACACTATACGTTGTAAGTACGTAAGCGTGGTAGCGGTGCTCGTCGATTATTTTTAAACGATGTTTCGTACGTGTACGACTATATAGACACGCGATGATCGGAAAATTGGCTGATGTGTATGTTGAATCATTATGAAAATCAAGCGGGTGTAGAGTATGCGTCAGTGAAAATTACTCGACCAACTGAAAGTGAATTTCTTTATACGTAGATTGTAATCTGAATAGGAGAAACAAATTGCAAGCGTTTTTTTTGGTTCGAGTGGACGACCATATTCTTTTCTTTTGTCACTAACTTCTTTTAGCTTTTAAGAGGTTAGTGCGAGACACAGACGTGCCTTGCTCGAATGTAAATTAATTACAGAGATTATTGCAATACCGTGAATCATTACTTCTTCTAATTTATTGTCTATAATGTTATATATGTACGTTCCTTGTTATTTATATTTTTATTTATAATGTTTGTAAAAATATATATAACATGTATACTGCATGATAAAATAATACATATATTATATTATATACTATATTAATTTGTATGATATATGTTATGTATTTTTGCAAATATATTACTTGCATTTTATTTAATTATTATATATATATATGTTATATATTTTTGCAAATATATTACTTGCATTTTACTTAATTATTATATATATATATGTTTTATATTTTTGCAAATATATTACTTGCATTTTATTTAATTATTATATATATATATGTTTTATATTTTTGCAAATATATTACTTGCATTTTATTTAATTATTATTATATATATATATGTTTTGTATATATTTATATTATATATGTAATAAATGATATTAATAACCAATAACAAATATTTCATTATAGACAGACAATAGGTATAGAAATAAATAATTGTTGTTTAAACAAATATCTATCTACATATTTCATCTCAATTATTTTAACTGTATTAATTTGTATAAATATATTTTTTACTCTATTCATGGTAAAATAATGGATAGCACAGATTGATGCACATTTTTGATGAAGAAATATCTAAGGAAGGCAGAGAAGGCAATTAAATGTAGGGATATTTGGAAAATGTGAAAATTCGGAAAACTTTGCAACTAAACTAATACGAGCCCGCCAGCTATTTATTTTTAGTAATATGAGTTCAACAAACACGTGATATCTCACTATACAACATATGCTCAACATATTTCCCTTGAACATTATTAGTACGTTCAATTACTTAATGATACCTGACTAAGAAAATTATTTCCTTTTTTTTTTGTACATTTTTAAATGAAAACCATTTTCTTCAAGTTTTTTTTTAAATTTTAAATTTTTATTTCTAAAGATCTTCGAATTTCGTCTCAGCTAACCAGGCGATTATTTCCAATAGAAATTATGGAATTACGAATTAGGAAGAAATGATCAATTTTTTCAGAAATTATATCCGTATCGTAGCTCCAGCGATCTTTTCCCTCTTGCAACTTTGTACCGATGCATCCACGTCGTATATATACCACACACCAGCTAAATCGATTTACTGGACAAATTGAATATTTTTTTTTTTTTTTTTTTAGGAGTACGATAAAAAGAGAAGAAAAGAAAATACTGTCTTGTCTAGGGAAATTAGCAAATACCAGCTTTTTTAGCTGTTGGAGAAGCGAGTGAAGTTCCGCTGACAAAGTTCCAGCCAGACGGACAGAAAGAAAAGCTAAATGAGGTAAATAAAGAACATTAATAAAAAAACAGATAACTCGTTATCGTCGTTAGTAATTTTACTCTGCGTATAAATACAGACTGACTGAGTCACTGCAGTGGTCTTCGTTCATGTATTCTCGTACGCTTCAACGAAGAAGCACGTGACAATGTAGCATCAAACGATGTTGCTAATTTCTATGCCAACGATCCGAGCTAACAAAGTGTACTGTTGCAATTAAATCTGACACCGGGTATGTTGCTACCGTCAGTTTATTATTATCTTCGATTTATCTGAATTTATGACTTTGTGCAATGTTTATATCTTGTTCTTCTTTCAGCGAATTCGACTTCTCGCGTACTCGTGTCAAGTGCAACTTTCAATTCGAAGCGATCGGTGTTGCCAGGCTCGTTACGCGGAAACACATTACGGAAACAATAAATTTAGAATTAACAGCGGAGCCAGATCGTAAATAAGTTTTCCACGCTAAAAATAAACGACGTATCGAAGTCGGAACAGCAACACAACGGAACGATCGCCTGTTGAATGTTAAATACTTATTACGCCAGTATGTGTGTAACGTTTGGCCATTTGCAGCATGCACATTCAATATTTGAATATCGTGCAAAGCTAACCTCGCCGTTTTCTAATCGTATCTCTGTTAAACACGAGATATTGATTTGCACAGGACATGAATATTGCTATGCATTTGACCGATAGAAATACCAAGCTTCTTCAATTACGTTATTACTTGTAATAATTTAAACGAATTATTTTCATTGTAAGGGTTGGTACTAAACGAAATAATGTCCAATTTTGATGGTCAAAAAATATCCACGTGTACCTTATATACATATATTATATACAATACTGAATATACTATATATTATATATAATACTAGATGTAATTATATAGTATAATTATATATAATTATCATTCTCGGCATTACTATGTATAATAATGTTGATCATGATAAATATATACGCATATACCATATGTCTTTTCTAGTTGTAAAAACCGATATTAAATGACTTAATGTCCAATTTTGGGAATCCAATAACCAAGTATAACTTACATATATAATAGTAATTATAATACATATATTATATACAATACTCAATATAGTATATATTGTATACAATACTAGATGTAATTATATAGTATAATTATATATAATTATCATTCTCGGCATTACTATGTATAATAATGTTGATCATGATAAATATATACGCATATACCATATGTTTTTTCTAGTTGTAAAAACTGATATTAAATGACTTAATGTCCAATTTTGGGAATCCAATAACCAAGTATAACTTACATATATAATAGTAATTATAATACATATATTATATACAATACTGAATATAGTATATATTGTATATAATACTAGATGTAATTATATAGTATAATTATATATAATTATCATTCTCGGCATTACTATGTATAATAATGTTGATCATGATAAATATATACGCATATACCATATATCTTTTCTAGTTGTAAAAACTGATATTAAATGACTTAATGTCCAATTTTGGGGATCCAATAACCAAGTATATCTTACATATATAATAGTAATTATAATACATATATTATATACAATACTGAATATACTATATATTATATATAATACTAGATGTAATTATATAGTATAATTATATATAATTATCATTCTCGGCATTACTATGTATAATAATGTTGATCATGATAAATATATACGCATATACCATATATCTTTTCTAGTTGTAAAAACTGATATTAAATGACTTAATGTCCAATTTTGGGGATCCAATAACCATATGTGTCATATGTATAATGGTAATTATAATATATATACTATATATTATAATATATACTACATATAATACTAAATATAATTATTATATATATACCATATATTTCTTTTAATTGTAAAGACTGGTATTAAACGCAATTACGTTTAATCTTGACGATATAATAAAAGAAGGATATATGCATTGCATATGTATATAAGGTACACATGAATATTATACGGTCGTGAAAATTAGACGTTATTTCGTTAAATACCAGTCGTTACAATTAAAAAAAGAGTAGGTATATATAATATTTTATATATAATAATTATGATTACATATTATACATAATATAATTATATATATATATAATAAATGAGCTGATGTAAAATAATTATTGAAATATCGAATTTGCAAGGTGTTATGGGAAACATAAGATTAACTCTGCCATCCGAGTACTCGCTAATATCTAACCAATGTAATTAAAAAATGTCCACTTTTTAACTTATTTAAACTATTCGTAACATCTGTTTTAAACGTAAACATATCGGATTCGTTAAGAAGAGCGCATCGCAAGACGTTTGCTCGATTCATCGTACGCGAACGACTCAGTCTCTGTTCGTCTCGTTGCATCTGTAGCTGTACAGCCGAACAAATGACGCGAATGGCATTAACTGGAAATTCTGTCGTATAATTAGAAGATGTAAACGACGTATGCGCGATGCAAATTGTCGGCTTATGAACATTCAATGATCGCGGAATGCTGTTTAATGAGTTGATAGATCGCCGAAGTGCGAGAAGCTTCTGGAACGCTAAATATGGAAGTTTCTATTAAAACACAGCTTATAATTAGCCTTTCTTATCCTTCAATAGTTGATCGTAACAATGAGATTTTTTTAACCGTCACGCGACCGTGACGGGTTTATCTTGACCCAATACGATATTTGCCAACGTCGCATACGCGAAAATCATCGTATTTGTTTCAATTAAAAACTGTGTTACGTTATATTATAGCTGTGCAGAATGGCTACTGTTTATTTATATCTCGCTATTAATTTATCCTCGCGTATATACTTTGTTGAAAAATAATATAAAAAGAAAATTTATTTCTATATCTATATATATATATTAAAAAAAAAAAAAAGAAAAGGAAAATAGCCATTATTAGAATTGAAAATATTGGATTACGTTAACCAGAGAATAAAGCCGAGGGTGAAATTTCCTTTCGTTACAGAAATGTGCCAACGACCATAAATAACAAGGGTAGCGATGCACGTACACATTGCTGAATACAGATTACTATAACATATTACTGAAAACAGTAGCGTGCTTGAATATCTCTTATAGCATCGCTTCTAATGAATCATTCTCCTCACATATCGGTAGGAACGGTCCTTAATGTATTCTCCAATGATATTATTTCGTCGTCGCGCGCAATATTTCCATTTAAATTTACATATTCACGTTTCACCGAATTGCCTTTTAAACTCAATAAGCAATTTTCCTGCCAGCAGTAAAATAGCGAAGATAATTACACGAGCGATAAAACGATATGTAAACTATATATAATATAGTGTATATACATATGTGTAATATGTATACACACACACACAATATATATATAATTATATATTTATATATTAATATAATTATGTATTAACATAACACATTAAAGATATATAAATATATTACATATATATTATATATTTATATATTTCTGATAGGTATATAGTGTACATATATATGTGTGTGCTGCCTGTATGTGTGATATGGATATACACACACAATATATATATATAATTATATGTTTATATATTAATATAATTATGTATTAATATAACATATTAAAGATATATAAATATATTACATATATATTATATGTTTATATATTTGTGATATATATATAGTGCCCATATATCACACCAACGTTCCAAAAGAACGATTCATTAGACGCTATAGTACAACAAATACTCAAATATACTGCTATTTCAATAATATATGTAAGTATACCATTCTTCTTATTATATAAATTTAATGAAAATGTGACGAGAGACGATGGAACGTCACGAGAGGATCAATTAAGGGTGGTTCACACCGATGTTCGAAAAGAACGTCTATTCATTAGACGCTATAGTACAACAAATACTTAAATATGCTGCTGTTTTAGTAGTATATGTAAGTATATCATCCTTCTTATTATGTAATTTTAATGAAAATATGTCGAGAGACGATGGAACGTCACGAGAGGATCAATTAAGAGTCGTTCACACCGATGTTCGAAAAGAACGATTCGTTAGATACTATAACAAATATTCAAATATGCTGTTACTTTAGTAGTATGAGTATGTATATCACTCTTCTTATTATTTACGAACCTGATTTGACATTTCTGTAAGGACGTCACATTGTTCTAATCAACTAGAAAGGACAACGAAGAGTATAATGTTTTAAGAAACAACTGACTTTCTTCCCACAGATTCAGTTGCCATTGAAATTATTAGTATACCATTGTAAACGTATACTGTAACATTTAATTAATTAGAAATTAATATCATTTTTTGGTATTCTCATATGGCTACAAAAATAACATACTATAAAAATAAAATAAAATTTACAGAATCTGATAAAACAACGCTTCACTTAAAAGTGACTGTACACGTGCAAATTCGTTTCACACTCGCTACACCTGCATCAGATGTTTCTCGTTTCACACAGTCGAAATTGAATTTATTTTAATCGCTGCATTATCAGTAACAATAATAAGCACGATAAGACCACGACAAATGTTACATCTACGCATACGTGTACACGTGTAACGTGGACAGCATATGCCATAAGGAGAAGATGATCGCACGGCGGGGGAACACCTGTACAAAATTGCACAAATATTTTGCTTGGCGGTGACTGGTCGTCTCACGTTACCGCATAGTAATAAAATTGCACGAGCAATGACGTAAAAGCGGAATGTGAAGCGCAAAGATATTATCGTCGGAGAGCAAGGGGAATGTTTACCTTTGGTTCGCTGGCCCTTTGATTTTCTATCATTTTGCGAATGTCGCGTCGGTTCGTGAAAGAGAAACACGACTCGTCCAGATACAAAGTAATATAAGATACGGAAGAATCTTCGCTTGCAAACCCAATAGAGATCGATACGAGGCGATAAGATACAAAGTGAAAATTATATAACAGACGAACCGATCGTCACATTTAATAAATTGATGAAACTTTGAATTGGAAGAAATAAATATCTGTAGAATAATTTCATGTTTCATTAAATTTTCATTAGAAATTTTTGTATTTTTTGAAGATGCTTCACATGTATAAAGCAATGAAATTTATCGAGGCATATTTAATCTGCGGTATATTTCATAACTTTCACGTGAACAATTTTCATTGTAATTTTCATTCAAAGATAACGATCGTTGAAAGCGAGTAAAGAATGTCTGTAAGATCAATGACATGCCATACATCGTATATACGACATACACCATTCAAGTTCTCGATGATGTAACTGAATGAACTTGAAAGTACATCCCACAGTCGCCTTAAATGTCTGTTTAAACTCAAACGTTCGCGAGAGAAAATATGTACATGTGTGTATACGTAAATACGATATATTTATCTTTGGAAGATTTGTCGTTATATTTATCGTTATATTGTTGCAAATTGATTATTATTTCTAGTTATATATTTCTTTAATAATTTCATTGAACAGTAGAATCTTCATTGTTCGAGAATACTATAACTATCGGAATGTTTCATTCCTTAAAACTTATATTGTTATATAATGTAAGTATGATAAGATAGTGGTAACTTTAATAAGATAAAATAGCCAAAATAAAATCCTGTTATTTGAATTGATTGCTGATAACAAAAATTAAATTTCCGTCATTGATAATGGTTATTCATAATTGAAATAATATTCAGTCCATTGATAATTGTCACTGGGAAGCAAAATTGAATTTCCGTCATCGATAATGTTTATCCGTAACCAAAGCAAAATTTGGTCATTTGTATTGATTACTGATAACCAAAATTAAATTTCCGTCATCGATAATGTTTATCCGTAACCAAAGCAAAATTCGGTCATTTGTATTGATTACTGATAACCAAAATTAAAATTCCGTCATCGATAATGATTATTCGTAACCAAAACAGTACACGATCATTTATATTGATTACTGCTAACCAAAATAAAATTCGGTCATTTGTATTGATTAGTGATAACAAAAATTAAATTTCCGTCATTGATAATGGTTATTCGTAATTCAAATAATATTCAGTCCATTTATAATTGTCATAGGGAAGCAAAATTAAATTTCCATTATAAATAATGATTATTCGTAACCAAAATATAATTCGGTCATTCGTATTGATTACTGATAACCAAAATTAAATTTCCCTCATCAATAATGATTATTTGTAACCAAAACAGAACACGATCATTTATATTGATAACTGCTAACCAAAGCAAAATTCGGTCATTTGTATTGATTGCTGATGGGAAAAAATTAAATTTCCGTCATTGATAATGGTTATTCGTAATCCAAATAATATTCAGTCCATTGATAATTGTCACTGGGAAACAAAATTAAATTTCCATTATCAATAATGGTTATTCGTAACCAAAATATAATTCGGTCATTTGTATTGATTGCTGATGGGAATAATTAAATTTCCCTCATTGATAATGGTTATTCGTAATCCAAATAATATTCAGTCCATTGATAATTGTCACTGGGAAACAAAATTAAATTTCCATTATCAATAATGATTATCCGTAACCAAAATAAAATTCGGTCACTTGTATTGATTGCTGATGGGAAAAATTAAATTTCCGTTACTGATAATGGTTATTCGTAATTCAAACAATATTCAGTCCATTGATAATTGTCACTGGGAAGCAAAATTAAATTTCCATTATCAATAATGATTATTCGTAACCAAAACAGTACACGATCATTTATATTGATTATTGCTAATCAAAATAAAATTCGGTCATTTGTATTGATTACTGATAACCAAAATTAAATTTCCCTCATTGATAATGGTTATTCGTAATTCAAATAATATTCAGTCCATTGATAATTGTCACTGAGAAGTATAATTAAATTTCTGTCATCAATAATGATTATTCGTAACCAAAACAGTACACGATCATTTATATTGATTATTGCTAACCAAAATAAAATTCGGTCACTTGTATTGATTGCTGATGGGAAAAATTAAATTTCCGTTACTGATAATGGTTATTCGTAATTCAAACAATATTCAGTCCATTGGTAATTGTCACTGGGAAGCAAAATTAAATTTCCATTATCAATAATGATTATTCGTAACCAAAACAGTACACGATAATTTATATTGATTATTGCTAACCAAAATAAAATTCGGTCATTTGTATTGATTACTGATAACCAAAATTAAATTTCCGTCATTGATAATGGTTATTCGTAATTCAAACAATATTCAGTCCATTGATAATTGTCACTGGGAAGCAAAATTAAATTTCCATTATCAATAATGATTATTCGTAACCAAAACAGTACACGATCATTTATATTGATTATTGCTAATCAAAATAAAATTCGGTCATTTGTATTGATTACTGATAACCAAAATTAAATTTCCCTCATTGATAATGGTTATTCGTAATTCAAATAATATTCAGTCCATTGATAATTGTCACTGAGAAGTATAATTAAATTTCTGTCATCAATAATGATTATTCGTAACCAAAACAGTACACGATCATTTATATTGATTATTGCTAACCAAAATAAAATTCGGTCACTTGTATTGATTGCTGATGGGAAAAATTAAATTTCCGTTACTGATAATGGTTATTCGTAATTCAAACAATATTCAGTCCATTGGTAATTGTCACTGGGAAGCAAAATTAAATTTCCATTATCAATAATGATTATTCGTAACCAAAACAGTACACGATAATTTATATTGATTATTGCTAACCAAAATAAAATTCGGTCATTTGTATTGATTACTGATAACCAAAATTAAATTTCCGTCATTGATAATGGTTATTCGTAATTCAAACAATATTCAGTCCATTGGTAATTGTCACTGGGAAGCAAAATTAAATTTCCATTATCAATAATGATTATTCGTAACCAAAACAGTACACGATCATTTATATTGATTATTGCTAACCAAAATAAAATTCGGTCATTTGTATTGATTACTGATAACCAAAATTAAATTTCCGTCATTGATAATGGTTATTCGTAATTCAAACAATATTCAGTCCATTGGTAATTGTCACTGGGAAGCAAAATTAAATTTCCATTATCAATAATGATTATTCGTAACCAAAACAGTACACGATCATTTATATTGATTATTGCTAACCAAAATAAAATTCGGTCATTTGTATTGATTACTGATAACAAAAATTAAATTTCCGTCATTGATAACGGTTATCCGTAACCAAAATATAATTCGGCCACTTCTATTGATTATTGATAACCAAAATTAAATTTCCCTCATCAATAATAGTTATTCATAACCAAGATATAATTTACTTCATTGATAACGGTTACTGGTAACCAAAGAGAATTTCAATCATTTCTAACGTTTACTCGTAAGCAAACTAACTAAAGATATTAACTTGTACACCATAATTTAAACAATTTGCCTCACAACAGTAACAATGTCCCTTCAGAATATAAATTTTGTACGACCAATAAATAATTGCTCAAAATACTATGTTCAATACTACATCGAATTATCAACATTATGTCACTTGTAGCTTACCATCTCGTCAATACGATATTATTTCCACTAAAACATAAAACAATTATTACAACGAAAATGTTGCTATCCGAGTGACCAAATATTCTTACTGCAATAATTATTGTAATAAATATTTTAGGTTGCACTATTCATCTGCCAAATTATGCAATTATACTCTCGTCCAATCGAAACAGACTAGCCCCATGTAACTAAATATTCAAGATAGAACCGAGTCTCTTTAAATTCTATCAGATCAAAAACGTCTCATTTACCAACCTACGCGGTTCAAACGCAGCTACTGCCTATGTGCACCAAAAAAAAAAAGAAAAAAAGAAAAGAAGAGAAGCAATCGCAACTAATTACATTAAAAAGAGAAGAAAACAGAGGACAAGGAAAAGAAAAGAAAGAAGAAAGGATTGAAAGTTTCTATAAACAGGTCTCCGTATTAATGCGATCGGTCTTCAGAGAATATACCTGGCCTCTGTATTTAACACGTCTGTATGTGGCCCGCAAAGGAATAGACGGTGCGCCTATAATCTCGTGTTTCAACTCCATTAGTATACGTGGCACTTCAAAGGAGGAAAAGTGTCCTTCAAAGAACCGTGCACCGTGTACCAAGACCTTCCCTTATTATTAGAAATCCCATCGATTCCCGACATGGTTCACAGGTTGTTTAATTTCCCGTTAGCAGGTTCTTTGTACACACGTCGAGTGTGCTTCTCAAGTAAACCGGCGATCGTCGATTTAGGACGAGCTGAGGAGTCCTCGCAAGACGTTGTTTCACGGATACGCGCGCCTCCGTGGAAAATGTCGCAATCGCGAGAATCTCTGCGCGCTTTCGACAAATCCTTCCGAATAAAACAGAAACTGTGAAATAGCTGCAGCCTGAAAAGCTGAAATAGAAGTACAGCAGATTGGAGTAGAGACTCAAATAGAAGTAGAGTAGAGTAGAAACTCGAGTAGAAGAAGTAGAAAGCCATCCAGTAAGGAATTATTTATCCAGACTCGAGTTACTTTTCTGCTTTGGGTTGCTGGCGACCCAAGATGCTGACACGTCTGACGACAGAATTGATGTGCAATGTGCAAAATACCCGAAACTGTCGTTTAGACGAGACAAGAGGGAAGAAGCTGGTGCGGATACTCTGCGGATGGTACGCAGGCATCGAGAACAATGACAAAGGCAGCGGAAACAGCGATACCGAGCGACAGAGAGGGAAATCTAAAAGGACGAGTCCGAAATGAGTGCACCTCGTGGTTGCAGAAGAGAAATCGATAGAAGACTATAGTCCGTGAAGATACCAGCCGTAAACAGATGCACGCGGTGGGATTTAAACGAGAAAGAGCGTTTTCCGAGCTGGATGTGTGTTTTGTTGTCTGACAGATCCGCTTCTGATATGAACGAACGACTTGACAAGTGTCGGCCGATAGTTAGGGTCCTCTTCCACTTGCGACCAACGTCGAACGATGGTCCAGTCAGCCTCATCCTCCTCAGAAGCAGTTAGCTGTTTCTGACGACTATATACGTCATGAAGAGACGGCAATGTTTCGTGTAATACATCGCGCGTGCGATTTATTTATCAACGACGATCGATCGATTATCGCTGTTACTATTGCAAAGCAATTAATTATTCTCGTCGTTATAATTGTTATTATTATTGATTATTCAACTTTAGTAGATAGTTGAAAGCAATTTCAAAACGTCTATGAACATTTTAATAACTCTGAATCATTATGTCGTCACTGTCGATTATGCAGGTATCTGCATAAAGAGCGCGAAGAATTCCGCGAATGCTCAGATACGACTGTTCGTCGTTTCCCTCTTACAATAATAATTATTCTTCCCACTGGTTTCAGAACAATCAGTTTCCACGCAATTTTCGTCTAATTTACTGTGATTTCTCAATTGGCGTACATAAATTTATTTACCAATTTATAGCATCTCTTCTTCTTTTCCGAGAAGTTCACTCGATTAAAAATACGATGCTGAAAGCTTGCTTAAATAAAGCATCGAATACGCTACAGTAAATATTAAACAGAACTTTCCTGGTGGAAATAAATTCGTAAGGTGACGAGAGAAAATAGCGAACTAGCACGAACCACATGAAACATAGATGGCAGGCAAGATACTTTATTTACATTTGTATTTATCTATTTAACGAGCAATCAGCAACATAGAACTAAGAATTCCATCTTCTCGACTTTCTTCGAAATATCTTGGACCAAATAAACATCAAGTACCCTTATTTCGTCATAATTAGTCGACGTGGAAGCTCCATCTCGCGGTTGTCGAAAATTTCTTCTCAAGTGACCCACTAGAACTTTCATTCCCCGTGGTTATCCGTCCCGAGAAAATAAATTGCGATAGTAACTAACATATATCTCCAGTTATAATAGTATAATTGTAGTGGGAATTTGTCTAAGATGCGCCAATTTTCTGCAATATAAACTAAACCCTGTACAAACGTTTATGTATACATCGTCGATATCATAGAATTTCGTATATCATATCAGGAATTATACTATTTATTATAAGATTATTTTTTATTTATATTAGAATATTTATATTATTAATAAATAAAATATATATTTTTGAATGATTAATTTTTAGTTTTAATTCAATAAAATTAAATTTTATTTTAATAATTAATTTTAAGTTATTATTATTTTCATTTTTAGTTATATTAATTAGGTTATTAATTTTAATATATAGAACAAGATATATAGATTTAAGAAATAATTTTTTTATTAAACGTTTCTATTATTTAATATTATTATTTTTAATATCTATAATTTTTTTAATTATAATTATCTAGAACGATCTTCTAGTTACTATTTCTTGTAACTAACGCATCTGCATATGGATGGTGAACACGAACTCACACGTTGTCATTTTCAACAAGTTATCTATATCATTTTGTATATATATCATCAGTTGTATATAATAAACTCTAATATTTAATAAAATGAGACACTGTGCTGAAAATATTGGCAAGGAGCTCCCGTTGTACACCCAAACTTATTGACATGTACCTAATAATTTCTTTAACAGTAGTATCACTAAGGTACTTGGACATAGACCTTGATCTTGAGGGTGTTGATGTTGTGAGTGATAAGTATGCTTGCTACTGCTAATGTGTAAGGTGAGACATGTTCTGCTGCGAGCTGTAAATGCTGCTGGAGTACTGCTATATTTTGCAAATGGAAATATTTTGCTAATCGTGGAAGAAAAATCAGAATCCGGTCGTCGGGATTTGAACCCGAGTCCCAAACGTTTGTAACCTAAGACGCTAACCACTGCGCTACCGTCGTCCGATACTAGTCGGTGTTGAATGGTGGTATTTGCTGTCGCCACAGTCTCACTGACCAAGCAATGGAAACAATATCTTGAAATGATAGATTGTCATTATGTGTTGTTTTTTTGACGCTTGCTTCTGATCTCTAGGTAGTTCCTTCAATTGTTTAACCCCTTGGCCTACAACCACGAACGAGACTCATAGTAGGGGATTTGTGCCAGGAACGGAACCCACGAGTGTGACTTGTGGTAAGTTACAAATTGCTAGTGATTCATTGTCCACTTTGAAATAATAAATTATTTTTGTTAACTGATCAACGCCCTAGACGTCTTAAAAACGCTATTTGTCCTCATACGTTGTTTATTATTTCACAATTCCTTTTGTAGCCCCTAAATATACATGCGCCAGTTCGGGCACACGGCTGAACAGATGAATGACACGGCGCGCGACCGAACTTCTTGCTTACTCGGCAGATAGCGTGTAGGCCAAAGGGTTAAGTGTCACTATGCCTCGCTAACGATACAAGTCGATAAAAGTAACAGAAGATTAAATCGAATCCGCTAAACGATTAAACTGTGCATGAAGGCTTCCACGGAGAAGAAAAAGAGGGGAAATGGAATAGAGATGAGGCTAATCTGAGCGAGCAATCGAGTTTCACTAACCAGGAAGAAAATCGAGCAACTAACCTCGAACGATAAAGGAGGAAATGGAGTGTTTCGATTATACGACGATGTACATACGTACGAGGAATACACGTCGGACGATTTTCTCTGGAACATGCCATCCGCGGATGTACAATTGTACAGTGTAGAACTGAAGGAAGAAAAAGGAAACGTACCACTTCGCGTGGCGTCCTATTGGCTGAAAGCGCGTACAGCTACGTATCCATGCGCGGGGCGTTTCAATGACTTTTTGCACACATCCTCCGGCAGTGGCAGATTAGGCATATTACGATAGTGATAGGTGAACGGTAGGCGTATCAAAGTCATTTGCATAATAACGACGCAGCTGCTTCGGGGCGAGAGCCCGCAAACTGTGCTCGTTATGTCTTGATCGAATGATAAGGCAAGTACCATCAAAATTTACCGGTCTAATGGACACAATGATTCTCAGCCGCGAATCAATGACAATCTGGCACTGTCAGGGCCAATCGCCAAACTCGTCTAACGTGAAACTTCACACGTGGAACTTCACACACCTGACAAACTTGCACGTTCAGAAGAAACTTTTCATGCTGCGAGTAGATTTGCGTTGGACACAGGACCTCATTCGGCGATAAAACCTTACCTGATGAGAAGGGGTGTGCAGGACTCTATAATCGACTTGGTAAACGAAAATTGCAATATGCAAAACGCAAATTAAAACTGAAAACAATATAGAGATCTAGGTCGAGATCCTCAGGGGAGTCGAGCATTAACCCACTGTCACTGCTGCTGTTCAATTTACGTTTAGAGCCACTGCTGGATGCAATGGAGGAGCAAATCAGTGGCATAAATTTTAGTCACAATACAAAAGACCAAATCCTTGCATTCACTGAGAACATCGTCCTACTTGGTGAAGACGAGAGGGAGCCACAACGTCAAGTGGATACGCTCCATACCTGAAGGGCCTAAGTATGACCATCTCCGGGGAGAAGAGCCAAACGTTCCAGGTGGTCACCTGGTTCCTTGGGGATCCAAGAGTAAGGCTCAATGAAGTCCAAATACCAGAAACTGACCTGGATGAGGCCTTCAGATATTTAGGCCTCAATTTTAGGTCCCAAAATGGGACCTTGGAAGGGTTTCACTGTGGCATTAATAGTGTCGGAAATTCTGAGCGTGATGAGAAGAGTCAGAAAGCTCTCTCTGAAACCATGCCAGAAAATCGAATTAATGAATTACATCTTCCCTCGTTACATCTACCATCTGCTAATAAATCCAACGGTGTTCAACGTTCTTCGACTTGGTCGGTTCGATGGTCGATCGATAAGCAGGATGAAAGGTGAACTTTCAGGTGTCTTTCCAATTAAAACTGCAGTGCCTCGAGGCAGAGTTTTCAGCGAACACAGTGCTGTATTTGTTGAGCGCATTGGACTAGCCAACTGATAGGAACCGATGCTATATTTGTATATTTCTATATTATTATATATTTGAGATACAGAGACATTTGCAAGCGCCAATGGCAACGTCGTAGCTTCAAGAACACGTGAATTGAGTGGAAAACTGGGTCATCGAATTTTCACGCGGCAATTATAATGGCCACGCGTGTATTGTCAATAGGAGGAATTTATTGTTGCAACTCAACATATACAGGGTGTGGCGGAATAACGCGGCAAACAGGTGGGAGGTGACTGGTTATGGTAAAGTAAGCAAAAAATATGCGACAGAATTTGTTCGTCAGAGGCTCAATTTTAGGTTAGTATAATAAAAAACTAAAATAGTCGTTCCATCGCAATTTAACTCTACATTACTACATACACGTTCTGTGTTTGACGAATATACTCGCCATTGCTTACATTCTGCGACGTGTACCGAAAATGGTACACGTCGCTTACTTTCTGCGACGTGTACCATTTTAGGTACACGGGTTTCACAGAGGTCGCGACAGCTAAGTGAGTAGGCGCGATCGTCGCTACATAAACGTCGAATGCAATTGCACTATAGCATACTCGAGGCACGATTGTATCATCCGGCAGATCGATCTTCTCATCAGAGCAAATCATCAGATTCGATGGTCGCTCGAACGTGGTCGTATTTTACGCGAAGGAAGATTTCCCCGCCCGCGCACAGCCGCCTTCCGCATTGCACCAGATCGACTTTGCGTCACTGTTTCACCCTTGGCAAGCGACGAGCGCGGCCGTTTTTCCTCTTAAGCCGAGTTTGCAAGCGCGCGGCGCCGCCGTTTGGCGGCCAACACTCGCAGAAACCACAGCTTAATTACACCGAGCGCAACTCTTTCGTCGACGTAAACGCGAAGCGAACTCGCGTCAAATTAACGAGAACCGGCTGAGCGGTTCTTGCGTGGCGCGGTATAACGAGCTTACGACGACAGAATGGAAATTCGACGAGCAAACGGAAATTTCTGAATGGGAAAATATGACGTTTCCAGGTGGAGTTTGCTGCAGAAGTACACGACGGTCGTACGAGAAACGATAGAAACGCACTTCAACTAGACAGCTGTTGCGACCTCGTTGAGGACGAGTATACTCGTCAAACACGGATTACGCGTGCCTGTCACGATAACGAATTAAGTTGTGACGAAACGACTATTTCTTTTTTTTTTTTAATTTTATTGCTGGCAGCGCATTTTGCTAAACCGAATGTGCGAAGAAAGAGATTCGTTTCAGGCGAAATTGTTTAATTTCGTGCGCATTGAAAATTATAACTTTTGAAATAATAATCTTCTTCTGGGATTCTTGCAAACGAAAATATACATTTTAAACTGTAGACGTTGTATTGTACGACAATTACTAACATTTGTTTATTTACTTAACTGAAACATATGCAGTTTGCAAAGATTCAGGAAAAGTTAATTAATTAATTAGTTTTATTAGGAAACTTTAACTTCTAGTTTGTTAGAAACGAAAAGAAACGTAGGGCGCTATTTTTATATCTGTTTTCCTTATCTGTCGTACGATAAATTTTACAAACTAAAAGTTAAATTATCTGCTAGCTAAACTAACAGTTTCCCAACAGAAGTAGGTTACTCATTTGCTACAAAGTATGTTGAAATGCGTGGATTTATATATTCAAAAATATATGACATATATCTATCGTTATTTATTATTTACTTCACCATATAATTAATAGTATCGAAGATGCCTCGGCTTAGACACACTTCTGACTCACCCTGTACATTAAGTTACTTTCCGATATCAATTTGAACCATCAGCACTATTTCAACATTTATCGTAGTGTTCTACGAGTTTTTCTAGACATTCGTCGTACACTTCTGCCTAAATATCGTTTAACGCGGTCCTTTCAACCCTGTAACTTTGTTCGACGTATATACTCGTCGGGTGAAATAAAAAATTGCCATTATAATATAACAATACTATAATAGTATAAAAAGTGAAAATTTCAATCAAAAATAACACAAATGACATTTAGCAGTATGTTCCCCTTATGCTTCCAGTAAAATTATTATTAAAAAAAAAATTTTTTTGCAAGGGGAGGGTTCAATTATTTGATTATTCTCCTCGGTATGTCGCTTATGCCACGTAAAATGTGCAGCTTTTCATAAATCGAATTGATTATTTTCCCCAATTCACCGGCTATTCTTCGAATTGTTTTCTCCACTTTATTACTGTTTTGTAATTTCTAAGCTTCTAATAACAATATCCTTTTTCAATAATAAATTGCAAATTTTCTTCCTCATTTTGCTTCACTTTTCTCCTGAAATTTACAACAGCAGAGCATTCGTCCTGCCTTCGACGTATATACTCGTCGTTGCTCGATCTCAACTGCGCGACCTGTAGGCGATTTCTCGAACTAAGTTCCGCAGTTAACAGGTTAAATCATCGCTTCTCGCGAAGCTCTTGAAATTTTGCACAAAGACGGTGATCACCGACACGTTCGTCAACTTCGTCGTAATGAGAGACGAGCGCGCACCAACACACACACACACATGCGCGCGGCCTCTCTACTAGTCGAACAGTTTCTAACAGTTTCTTACCGCCATGATGTAGTACGACGCCAGAATAATTTATTTATAATTCTCTCTCAGAGCTGAATGTGTAAAGGTCTTCCAAATAAAAGAAAAAACCTTAGAAATCCGTCGATTTCGACGATGCACGAGGACGAGGACGTGTGTCGTTCAATTTAAAGAAACAGAGATGACCTTGACTCTTCATCGAAGCGAAGCTTTTTTCGAAATTCTCGCTACGATCACGTGTTGCGATTTGTGGTCGATGGGAAGCTGATTAATTTTCCCTGGAAACGTCCTTCTCGCTACATTAACAGAGATAGCTGACAAAATCACTAGGACTGATTTTTAGATCACCCTGTATATGAATTGTATGTATATGTATATATATATTAGGCTATTTCGTATATAACACATATACAGTACACTGTATACATCTACACTGTTACTTATATGTATACACGTAAATTGATTCGAAATAAACGTGAAAAAAAAAAGATTTTTTGGAATTTTTCAACGAAGAAACTATTTCTGTTTCGAGGAACTTTTCAAAATTTACGCTTGTCGCATTCGCTATATTCCTATATTCTTCGCTGAAAGACGATATCACGCGAACTGCCTCTGCGAAATCATCGCCGTATTCATCGAACAGCAGCATCGATTTCGAACAGTTGCCAAAAATGTTCGAAGAAGAAGAAGAAGATCCGAGTTTGTTTGCATACGATTACAGCGAAACCACGCAACTGCGTAGCTCGCCGTTTGATATTTTCCACATTTCATAACGTTTCATCGTGTGTTTGAACGCGTTTGAAGGTGTTTGAACGCGTTTGAACGCGTTTGAAGGTGTTTGAACGTGTTTGAACATGCCAGTGTTCCCTGTACACAAGCGAAATTCGCGTGGAATTATGTAATTTCACAGGAACGCAACTCCGCCGTGATAAAGAATATCGCAAAGGTATGGTGAATGAATCGATGCAAAATAAACGTGAAAAAGGAAAACAGAAAGAGGGGGGAAAATGAAATTAGTAGAGAGAGGAACGCGCGTATAATCGAAACCGCATTGTTCGAGACAGCACAATGAAGTTGATGCTGAACATGGCGGCGAGTGACCATTGCGAAAGCATAAAAAGAGGTTAGAAATGTGCTAACAAGATTATTATCAGAAATTGCACGTCATTGCGTGCAGCTTGTAACGATTTACATTGTCTCGTTCCGATCTCACGGAATAAACCTCGTTTCAGTATGAAGCGGAAATCCATTCAGCTTTCGCATGGGAATTGAATGTAGAGAGAAAAGCGATGAATTTAATGAAACGTACTACAAAAGGTGTGAACAACTTATTGTCGTGAGTGCTGTAAGTTTATATTACCACGTGTAATATAATTTCATATAATCTGAGGTATCAAATATTATAATAAAATATATGTATCAGATTACATATATCAAATAACATATGATATCGGATTACACTGCCATATTGGAATTACCATTTCTCTGAAGTTTCAACGAAAAATTACTTGAGAGCAACAAACGTATTGTTCATGACGAAAAGTATACACGTTGATACAATTGAACAAGGTTCTTAAAATTTGTACAAACTATTTGACACTTCATATGTATAACTGTACACGTACACGTTGTTGTTTCTGCACGATATTCTTTCAATTAATTCATTTCAATTAATTTTTTTACACTTCCATGAACACAAATAAATGCAAAATAGATGAGAGCAGAATTATAGATAAATACAAATCAATGACAAATTGTACCGTCTCAGCTGAACGAGGGGAAAAGTTTCTATGAAATTTTTCTACCAAAAATACTGCATTTTGCAGTGATCCCATGAGACGCAACAACATTGTCCACCTGTCAAAGTATAATCAAGTTGCCCATCAGTATAACAAGGACAAAAAATGATACGTTTTATCGTTGCTATTCGAGTCACAACACTGTGCAGGACACAAAATGCGTACCTTTTCCAACTGACCATAATTTGATCGACTATGGCACCCACTCTGGTTATACACGTTGCATAAATGGTGAGTTTGTGAGAAAAATATAAATAGAAGACGCCAATGTTCACTATACTCGCTACATCGCTATATATATACATATATCACTATAATATATACAATGGCTCGAATAGACTCGAATTTCTCAAGGTCACCGCATAACCACGAGACTGTGAATGTTTTTCAGTTCATTTTACATCACAAAAGAAGAAAAAAAAAAAAGCAATTGATTCCAGGCAAGTCTTCCATGAAAAGTACGTGAGTCGGAAACGTTCCACGTACAGGGTGTCCGAAACTAAACCAGTTAAGTTCGATTAAGGTGCGTTTGACGAGTATACTCGTCGTCGCGTGTACTTATTATACGACCTAACCCTACCACAGATTTCTAAAACGAAATTTTGCAATTAGCTGATTAAATGACCGAACTGCAAAAATTTTATCTACAAAAAGAAAAAATGTTACATAAAGTTTGCCAATAAACGTCTTGTTGGAAAGAGATAAGGTCCGCGACGTAATTAGTCGCGTTGTTTATCGACGCGAGGTTTGTGTCCGGGCGCGACGGCGAAACATGTGGAAACGAGGAAGGTAGCGGGCAATCGTGTTTGTTATATTGTTATATTTTATAATTATCAAATTGTCAGCTTGTCAGTACACGAAATTGTCGCCACATGATAAAGAACATGTAACTACGCTGACACGATAACACAGTGGACTACTGCGAACGGCGATGGAAAATGCGTCGTTGTTTATTTCGTTTATTTATATCTCGGTGACAAAGCGTCCTATTGACAAGCACTCTGTAACGATGTTTTTCTTTCTTCGTTTTGCCTGTCGATATTAAACTCTGACAGTTTGGGCGTTTGAGTTTGCCACCTACTCTATGTACAATTTTCTTTTAATATTGTGATGCTTTAATGACGAATCAACGGCAATCCGAGACACACGCAGACCACCGTTGTAATTATGGCGTGTCAAACTATGAACGAACATTTCGATGATTCATAAAATTGGAATTCTCTAGCTGCTCGAGTGCATCCATATTATAAGAATTACGTAAAGTGGAGGAAAAAAATAGGAGAATCCAATGTGAAACTATACAGAGTTAAGGTATAGTTTTTTTTTTTTTTACATACAGCGTCGTGTTCGGTTTATTTGGAATCATGCAAATAATTCGAAGAATGCAAACGGTAAGAGAAAATGTTTCAGACAAAATTTGCTATAAGAACCAGGCTATATTTTTGTGTGTTTGACTTTGAAACTTCGTGCGAAGATAACATTGGGATTTGTATATCTTGAAGACCTTCGTCTTTTCTTACGTATTTTTGTAGCTGACATTGAGACGTTCTCAAAACACTACGAACTTGTGCCTTTCGCACCATCCGCTTAATTATATCGCCATGAAAACGTTCGAATTTTAGAGAGCAATACAAGTCAGATAACTAAAACTGACTACTCGACACTGAATGACTATTTTCGAAACATTAGAAAACTGCAATTCCTCTCCTCGATGTAAGTTTTGTTTGAAACGTTTTCTTCTGTCAATCAAGTTCTTCGAGGTATTTGAGCACTCGCCTCCTCTCAATACTACGCAACTTTAATCTGAAACGTTTTCTTCTATCATTTAAACTATTCGAAGTATTTGAGCGATTCTCCTCGATATAATTTTTTTCGTAAACATTGTTTCGAATTATTCGTGCTTTTCGAATTATTTGAGCATTCGTCTCCACGAGTTTTGTCTGAAACACCGAAAAAGTTTCGAAATATTCGTACTTTTCGAAATATTTGAACATTTGTCTCCACGATACAAGTTTTATCTGAAATATCTGAGCATTCGTCTTCACGATACAAGTTTTGTCTGAAACACTGAGAATATTTCGAATTATTCGTGCTTTTCGAAATATATGAACATTTGTCTCCACGATACAAGTTTTGTCTGAAACGTTGTTTCGAATTGTTCGTGCTTTTCGAAATATTTGAATATTTGTCTCTACAATACAAGTTTTGTCTGAAACGTTGTTTCGAATTATTCGTGCTTTTTGAAATATCTGAGCATTCGTCTCCACGATACAAGTTTTGTCTGAAACAATGTTTCGGATTATTCGTGCTTTTCGAATTATTTGAGCATTCGTCTTCGCGATACAAGTTTTGTCTGAAATACCGAGAAAGTTTCGAATTATTCGTACTTATCGAAATATATGAACATTTGTCTCTACGATGCAAGTTTTGTCTGAAACGTTGTTTCGAATTATTCGTGCTTTTCGAAATATATGAACATTCGTCTCCACGATACAAGTTTTGTCTGAAACGTTGTTTCGAATTGTTCGTGCTTTTCGAAATATTTGAATATTTGTCTCTACAATACAAGTTTTGTCTGAAACGTTGTTTCGAATTATTCGTGCTTTTTGAAATATCTGAGCATTCGTCTCCACGATACAAGTTTTGTCTGAAACAATGTTTCGAATTATTCGTGCTTTTCGAATTATTTGAGCATTCGTCTTCACGATACAAGTTTTGTCTGAAATACCGAGAAAGTTTCGAATTATTCGTACTTATCGAAATATATGAACATTTGTCTCCACGATACAAGTTTTGTCTGAAACGTTGTTTCGAATTATTCGTGCTTTTCAAATTATTTGAGCATTCGTCTTCACGATACAAGTTTTGTCTGAAATACCGAGAAAGTTTCGAATTATTCGTACTTATCGAAATATATGAACATTTGTCTCCACGATACAAGTTTTGTCTGAAACATTGTTTCGAATTATTCGCGCTTCTTGAAATATTTCAGCGACTCTCCTTCTCGACGTAAGCTTTGTTTAAAACATTTTCTCCTACCATTCAAATTCTTCGAAATATTTGAGCATTTGTCCCCCTCAATACTACGCAACTTTAATCTGAAACTCTTTTTCTTCTATCATTCAAACTATTCGAAATATTCGAGCGGTTTTCCTCCTCGATATAATTTTCGTCTGAAACATTGTTTCGAATTATTCGTACATTTCGAAATATTTGAGCAGCTGCTCCCCACGACACAAGGTTTATCACTGTAACACTGTGTCCCGGTTCGAGGTAAACCACACACACAGTACAGGCATACATATGTAATTAAAGATTATGTAATTAAAGATTTTTAGAAACGCACGTTTGTACGACTAGAATTTAATTTCCATGGAAAAGCTATCGTTGTCGGAAAGACATTAGGCGAGTTGATAAGAAAAGTGTTTCAGCTATTACAGACCGACCTTGCATGTCCAAACGATTCGCGATTACCACGCTATTATTCTCTTCCGTTGGCAACGCGTATAACGCTTCGACTATTATAGGTTTGCCTGCCAAACATAAAAACTTTTGCCGCTCCTTCGTCCTTTCTATATAGCTGTCTATATAGCTACATGTATAGTCAGCGATAAGAGCATTCGTACAATTGTAATTCCCAAGCTCTATATTTTCAGTAAATATAGCAAAGTACCAAGAAAAATGTATCACGTTATGTTACAACAGCGCACATAATAATAATTTCGAGTTATAGTTTGTTATCTGTATTTTTGTCCAAATATCAAGAGAAGAATATATTAAAAAATATATTTAAAGAAATATTAAAAAAAAAAAAAAAAGGAACACCGAGAAAGTTCGTATTTTGATATCGCAAAATGTTCCAAATATCGACGCTAATTATACACATAAAATGAAACAGCAATTAAATTATCCAAATAAAAGTGAAATTAATTATGATTACTCACGAAAGTTTAACGTGTGGTTAGGTGCTGTCCCATATGCTCGACGAAACGGTGTAAACGTTCTGGCATATTGAAAATACAATTTTTCTTAAACAATTAACACTGTTTAATTTCAAACGTAGCCACTACTTCGCCGATTCACTTTCTCCTCTGCCGGTGAAATAAAACTAACTCTGCTGTTTCTCCAAACTTGTTATCTGCTTCTGTGACTTATTTCCAACAGCCTAGTAACACGACTAACGCGCACTTATAAACCCCACGTGCTCGCGCTTCAACCGAACGTCCTTTACAGAAATTGTATACAAAACACTGGCAACGCCTGAAGGAGAATTCGGCTAAAAAAACTGCCAAACATAAACCTAGTGTGAGAAACTTTTTCTAACGTAGAAATTCGCTGGTTTTCGACGCTTGTCCTTGAACGTCAAATAATAACTCGACAGTGTTCCCCCATTGTTATATATATATTGTTATTGCCAACTACTTAGTAGTTACATATAGTATATATAGTAGTACATATAGTTACATAGTTAGTAGTACAGTTTTCACAGAAATTATAACAGAAAAATAACATTACGATTGAAGTATTAATTTTATTAATTAATTTTACATCTAATATGTTATTATAGGTTATGTGTATTGTATGTTTAACCATAGATTTGTACGTTTTCCTTTCTGCAAGAAAACAACAGTGCGTCGTATCTATTTTAATATATTCGTATACGTTCGTACAGATATTTCGTATTTCGCCTAATTTCACTATTTTAAACATCTCGCCTATTTTGTACGATAGGAGAAAGCATCAGAGCGAGAGAATATTCGGTTAGAAGGGCAAATGTGTTAGGCGAGGTCAGACATATTGAAAAGGCGCTTTAACTCGTCGGTAAAGACGATACCTTCTGCAAAGATATACGTTGTTTACTAGTTGACAAAATTGCCAAAGTAAAGTTCTATTATTATGAAACATACTGACATATTTTCCTATATTTCACGACATTTCAAAATCATCCGAGTATTTTTAAACCCAACTACATATTTTCATTGCAACAGTAATCTTACAGCTGGAAAAAAGAAAAAAAAGGGGAAGAAATTTAACGATGAGCATTTGCGTGACCTCCAACGAGAAAATCACGAAACGTTTGCCATTAATTTCAATACTCGTTCGACGACAATTAACGAACGAATCTATCAAGCGGATCAGGTTAGATGAAACACCCTGTACATGTATCGCTGCACCTATACAATAGAAAAATCGCAGAGTTGAAAATCGACCGTATCTTTGCTTCCATCTTTCGCTTTTTCCTCCATACGTTGTTCGTGCGAAGAAAAGATTTTGCAATACAAAGATAACAAGTTTGAAAAAGTAGGAAAACTTCTGTCTCTTCCCGTCTTCTTTTATTATTTTCGCATCGATTTTCACAAAAACGATGATTTACGATCTTCGATCGGTTGCGGCTGATGCAAACGAGCATCGCCACGTAACTCGCGTGTCCTTTTTGCCACGTGACCGTGCGACGATGGATCGCAGCAAATCGATCGGAAAGATACGCGCGGGACAGCGCTACTTTCGCTAAACGATAAAACCGAGCAAAACGACGATATCGTTCGCGAGTCGGTTTTTTAGACCGACGTTGGTCCGTCTGCGCTTTTTGCTCGTTCGCCGATCGTATCGCGTCGCGTAAGATACGAAACGATTTAGAAGCGCAAGAAAGTTGTTGCCGGACGGTTGTTAAAAGGAGAGCGTAAGGCAATGGAAGGAGAAAGAAGGAGGAAAAATGATTGGCTGAGAGAAGGTTCGATGTTACCGAGCTAGAAAACGTGGTGTATCAACGACGACAAACCTGGAACCTTAAGAGGGAAGATGGATGTCTGCGCGAGCACATTCGCAAAGTGTTTTGCATATTTTCGAGAGATTATTTGCATATTTTGCATAGAGAGAAAAACAAACGAGCCGAGAGAAATACGGCTGTTTATTTTGCAGGAAACAGTCGCAATGTTCAAAGCAATAGCTCGTTTCTTCCAACAATAATACACAGTTGTTAGCATAAATATGTAGAACAGGTTTTTTCTCGTCATGAAAAAATGGCAACATTTCGTGTCGTGACGAGTATACTCGTTGCACATAAAAAAAATCTACAATTTGCTATTTAAATTGCAATTTAGTAATAAAATTGAGAAATGAAACAGTCGTTTCGTTGAAACTTAATTCTGTGTTGTAACAGCCACGCATACTCTCTGCTTGACGAGTATACTCGTCATGCGTAAAAGGTAGCTACAATTTGTTGTTTAAATTTCAATTTAGTAATAAAATTGAGAAATGAAACCATTGAAATTTAATTCTGTGTTATAACAGCCACGCGTACTCTCTGCTTGACGAATATATTCGTCATGCGTAAAAGGTAGCTACAATTTGTTGTTTAAATTGCAATTTAGTAATAAAATTGAGAAATGAAACCATTGAAATTTAATTCTGTGTTATAACAGCCACGCGTACTCTCTGCTTGACGAGTATACTCGTCGTGTGTAAAGAGTAGCTACAATTTACCGTTTAAATTGCAATTTAGTAATAAAATTGAGAAATGAAACCATTGAAATTTAATTCTGTGTTATAACAGCCACGCGTACTCTCTGCTTGACGAGTATACTCGTCGTGTGTAAAGAGTAGCTACAATTTACTGTTTAAATTGCAATTTAGAAATAAAATTGAGAAATGAAACCATTGAAATTTAATTCTGTGTTATAACAGCCACGCGTACTCTCTGCTTGACGAGTATACTCGTCGTGTGTAAAGAGTAGCTACAATTTACCGTTTAAATTTCAATTTAGTAATAAAATTGAGAAATGAAACCATTGAAATTTAATTCTGTGTTATAACAGCCACGCGTACTCTCTGCTTGACGAATATATTCGTCATGCGTAAAAGGTAGCTACGATTTGCCGTTTAAATTGCAATTTAGTAACAAAATTGAGAAATGAAACAGTCGTTTCGTTGAAACTTAATTCTGTTATAACAGCCACGCGTACTCCGTGCTTGACGAGTATACTCGTCGCTCGCTTTTTGCCACGCGTTTTAGCTACGCACTTAACTGTTGATTTATGGACAAATTGCATAACTTTCATAGTTTGTTTGATACTTTGCTATCGCAGATTATCAACGATATTTCAAATACGTTTTTCCCAATTTTCTTTCGTTATCTGTTTCTTTGGCAACTAAGTGATTGCGGATTTTCTCAATACCACCTAATGAGAAAATCCGCAATCACTTAGTTGCCAACTCAATATATCTACGACGAAGCATGTCGACAATTGTTCATTTTAATCTGGTGATTTAATTTTGACTAACTTAACGACAAAGACGAGATAAATCGTCATTGGGAAATCTAACTAAAACTAAAATTCTATTATTACAAATATGTAATATCCTACAATTTTGCATCGTTGCCTCGTAAAGCAAGAAAAATGTACGTAATCCATTTCAAGTCCATTAATTCCGTGTTTCATGACATTTGCTAAATATCATCTTATCCTTTTCTCGCGTAATACTGCGTTTATGTCAATGGGACAAATGATAAAAAAATAAAATTTTATTAGAGTCTATTCCAAAAGCCTTTATTACGACCAACAGCGGGAAATATTTTTCGTATAATTCGACGTTCCTTTTTATACTAAAAATTGCCACAGTTTCATATTCAAAGTTCTTGAAATCGTATTTATAATTAAATTATATTTTTAATAAAATTGTTGCTGCCATTGTTTGCATTATATGCTTCAATTAATAATTAACTTTTTTATAATATATATATAAATTAATTGGAAATGTCAATCAAGCAAATTCGAATTCATCCAGTTTATCGAATAACGTAGTCGATTCTAATGGAACAGCTGCCTCTTCAGTTTCGAATACGAACAGTCTAATGCTGTTTCATCACTGGCGTTAAAATCGACTTTTAAGACATTCGCCGCGGCAGCTGGTGCAGATCATCTCGCGTTTGACGAAGCTTTTGCAACGAGTATTCTCATTGGTCTATACTTTTCCATTGAATTTGCTAATTTTAATCGACTTCACAAATTTAACTAACTTGCGATGAAATTAAAGTCGAAGCCAGTGGACTTATTTATTTCGTGCAACGATAACAATTACCTTGTCCATTATTTTTTTTTATTTTTTTCAAGCGCTGCACTGTTCGTTGAAACGAAGCAAATTTTGCCAGAAAAACGAAGCAAATTTTACACGTAGGCAAATGGCAATTAAACTTGGAGCTGCGAAGTTCGCAGTTATCGCGATCGCAGCGAGCGAACCAGCAGCAGACGATTAGAAAATACTTCACCGTTTGCGTATCCATTTCGCCGCGCGAGATCGCAACGTGTGATAATCGTTCGCAAACTGCGAGCAACGAAACGCGCGGAGAAAGAGAGAGAGAGAGAAAAAAAAAAGGAAGAACAGAGATGTGTTATACGTGTGCTTCTGTGTTCCACAATATCCGATGTATTGGGTTGGCAACTACGTGATTAAGGATTTTGTCATCACTTAGTTGCCAATCCGACAATTAATTTACAATTTTGACTCTTGAAAAAACTGAACTACGTATGAACATACACGCGTACATACAAATAAACTGTTATCTTTATATCTGTAGACAAATATATATTTAAATATGTATTTCTATGAAGATGGTTAAAGAAACGGAACCATAATGGCTACATAACCTCAAATATTTTTTGTATCAATTTTTTTTATTCTTCAAAACTACGTGCATCTTGGCAATTTCCAGGCTTCGAAATTTTCCGTAAATTCTATAAATTCACCGATTTCGTTGTAGACCCACAACGACCTTCGAAATGACGCGGTTTCTTATTCGCATGGTCAGCGATCGTAATGGAAAATGGCTGCTTTTAACGTGGATTTATTTTCGCGTTGTATGTGGCGCCACGCGGAATAGCGATAGCTACGTATTTCGAATTGGCGTTGGATATCTGGTTGACTCGATATATCAAAATATTTCTATAATATATCCTGAGTCATTTCACCACGATAAGATAAATTCCAAGAACTTGTAGCTTTGCTCGCTATAATTAGTAGCAATTACCATAACTAGATACGTATTTCGACATGGGAATGTTAATGATTCTTGTACGACGCGCTTTTTATCATTCTTATCTGTTTTTCGATTTTAAGTTACGTCGAACCAGTTCGTACATCCTCGAGTCTTATGTATATGTGTGCACACATACAGTGCAGCCTCGACAACACAGCAGACTGGGCACACAGACGCGTCGCGTAGACGAAAACCTGCGTATCGTATTTCAGTCTTCGAAAACTGGACTATTTATGTAGACGTACGTGTGCGTAACAACCTGTTGTTGACTGGCAGTTTTATTCTACGTGCTACGTGTGTTATCACTGTGTTCTTGTAGTAAAATAAGTTTGAGAAAAGTACAGTAATTTATTAAGAAAATTACGTGCATAGAAGGGAGAAGAAGCACGTGTGAAGACATACGTACGCAGCGTATACATACATAGACACGTATACAAGGGTTGGGGTGGGGATTCTACGTGAAAAAATAAGTCGGAAAAGAAGAGTAACATTTTTTCGTTTGGGGCTTCGTTTTCGAGAAAAATGAGTTTGAAAAACCGTCGGGTGACCGTATGCTGCTAATCGTAAGCTTCGCGGTGCTCGACTTCTTTTCGCCGTGCGATGCGCCGTGCATTTGATTCTTTACATAGAGAAACTATGCTTATGGCGCAGCAATTTTTTACGTGTTAAACGTTTTTACTACAATTTCCATCCTCAAAATTATAAAAATATATCGGTGTGCTATGGCGAATAAAAATGACCAAAACGATCAAAAATGTGACAACAAAACTCAAGAATTTAATATTAGAAAGGAAGATAACGTTGATGTTAAGCGAATTTATAAAGCAAGATACAAAAGATACCTTTAATTTTGCGAAAACAATTATTTTACGTGCACATTTTTTGCTACCGTTTTACCGTCAACATAAAGCATCGAAAAAAGCGAATACAACCAACTGGTTCGAGATTTTGCATAAAATCTCAGATGAAATTCCTAAGTACCTCGTGTTTTTCATTTCTAAAGAAAAAAGGTGGAAAATCTGCTTGCTTCTGAAAGCGTGTTTTGCGTAAGAACTGGGGGAAATTCTGGAGAAAATTCGCGCGACTAGATCGCTCTGGCTCGGTCGCTACGTAAAAAAGTGGTCCAGACGCTGCGCTCGTACCACGACTTCTCGACTTCAACTATTGCCAGAGATAAAGAAGCCATTCATTGGGGCGGAAAAAACGAAGCAAGTAAATCGACAGGACTAATCGATAAATCGGTGACCCGAATCGATCTGATCGCATGATGGCATTCGCGGCGACGCGAACCCGGCCGACTGTGCACTTTTTTTCGTCGCTCGTGGTTCCAATGCACGCGACAGTGCTCTCCCGCTCGAAACTCTCGATTCTCGTTCTTGTTCCGTTTTTCTTCCTCTTTCTCCCGTTGTTTTTTTCTTCGTCCACCAACGACTTCGCTTTGTACTATGACTAGCGGCCAGATATCGGATTTCTTCGCGTTTATGGAGAAATTCAAGAGTGCAAAAAAGCACATAAAAAAAAAAGAAATATGTGTGTTATAAACATATAAATATATTACAATATTTATGTGAATTTTGTTGAATTCGAACTACCCGCCAACCGATAGTTTCACTTTTGTTTTGTTTTATTATTTTGCTGAATAGATTAGGATCACGAGAGAAGAACGGATATTTAGAACTTAGAAAATCGATTGTCGATTTTGCAGGTAAAATTTGTAGCAGATTTGTTATTAATTGTTATTCTATATAATTTTATTTGTTTCCAAAATAAACTCGATTTTCCAGAATCCATCGTCGTATTTATCGCAAGCATTTACGTTATTATTGGCAATTAAGTGATTGCGGATTTTGTCATTAGGTGGTGTTGACAAAATCCGCAATCACTTAGTTGCCAACCCAATATATAAATAGAAATGTACAGAGATATAGGAGACACTCAAAGTATAGTAAGTATAGTGCATGTTATGACATTTGGCGATTGAGATAAATTGTTCATTAGATGCCATTTGTTTAATCATACAGGCAAAAATACGAATTTCTGAGTCTAGTCATTGGTCATCAGTAGCCTGTTTTCACACGTTCATGCATTTAGGAAAAATTGAAATGTGTAGAAATGCACAGAATGTGTGTGTTCTAATGAAAAAATATAGACACAGAGATATACAGAAACGCGGGATATACCCAAAGTATAGTAATCATAGTATATGTTACAATATTTGGCGACTGAGACAAATTTTACATTTAACGTTTGTTTGATCGTGTAGACAAAAATATTAAATTGCGTAAACATATGATGTAGTCTGCTAATGATTAGTGACAACTTTGCCAGCGGTCTCTGATTCTTCAAATTGAAATAAAATATCGAAATGAAAAATCGAAATCCAAAGTCGAAACGAGAAATCTAAATGAAATTCGAAATGTAAAATCTAAATGAAATTCGAAATGTAAAATCGAAATGCAAAATCGAAGTGAAAAATCGAAGTGAAAAATCGAAATGCAAAATCGAAATGCAAATTCGAAAAGAGAAATTGAAGTGAAAAATCGAAATGCAAAATCGAAATGCAAAATCGAAGTGAAAAATCGAAATGCAAAATCGAAACGAGAAATCGAAATGAAAAATCGAAACGAGAAGTCAAAACGAGAAATCGAAACGAGAAGTCAAAACGAGAAATCGAAATGCAAAATCGAAACAAGAAATCGAAATGCTAAATCGAAACAAGAAATCGAAATGCAAAATCGAAATGCAAAATCGAAATGCAAAATCGAAATGCAAAATCGAAATGCAAAATCGAAATGCAAAATCGAAGTGAAAAATCGAAATGAAAAATCGAAACGAGAAATTGAAATGAAAAATCGAAACGAGAAGTCAAAACGAGAAATCGAAACAAGAAGTCAAAACGAGAAATCGAAATGCAAAATCGAAACAAGAAATCGAAATGCTAAATCGAAACAAGAAATCGAAATACAAAATCGAAATGCAAAATCGAAATGCAAAATCGAAATGCAAAATCGAAACGAGAAATCGAAATGAAAAATCGAAACGAGAAGTCAAAACGAGAAATCGAAACGAGAAGTCAAAACGAGAAATCGAAATACAAAATCGAAATGCAAAATCGAAATGCAAAATCGAAATGCAAAATCGAAACAAGAAATCGAAATGCAAAATCGAAATGCAAAATCGAAACAAGAAATCGAAATGCAAAATCGAAATGCAAAATCGAAATGCAAAATCGAAATGCAAAATCGAAATGCTAAATCGAAACGAGAAGTCGAAACGAGAAATCGAAATGCAAAATTGAAGTGAAAAATCGAAATGTAAAATCGAAACAAGAAATTGAAATGCAAAATCGAAATGCAAAATCGAAATGCAAAATTGAAGTGAAAAATCGAAATGCAAAATCGAAATGTAATTCGAAACGAGAAATCGAAATGCAAAATCGAAATGTAATTCGAAACGAGAAATCGAAATGCAAAATCGAAATGAAAAATCGAAATGCAAAATTGAGATGCGCAGAATGTACAGAACACGTATAATGTGCAAGAAAGTGTGAAACATCGAACGCTATTTGTAACAGTTAGAGAACGAAGAAAATGTTTATCCAGATCCTATTTCTTTAACATACGATTAAGATATAACATAAGAATAAATTTGCATAAACGTGCGTGCTTTGCTAATTAACGTCTGTAATAACTTTGCCAGAGATTTCTGATTATTACGAGGAGCTTAGATTAGATTACAAGTGACACGACAGGATTGTTTGTTTACAAAAAATTGTAAATAACATATTATTATGATTAATTAGAAATAATGAAATTGTAAGTAACATAAATATTAATTAATTAATTATAATAACAAAATATGAAATATTTCATTGAAATTTTTAATTTATTGAAACATTTAATAATTGCAAGTTTCTCGGATTTTGGATCGTTTCTAATCCAATTAGAAGCATATTTCTATCAAGAAATTTCCATGTGTAAAGAATACTAATTTTCAATGGAACAGAAACAAAAAATTCCTCCAATTATTCTGCCAATTAGGATGCGTGTCAAATGTGACGTTATAAGTGTGTCAGTGATTATGAAAGTGGCCCGAGACGTGTATTTTTTGTTTTGCTCCAGACACCTGATAATTGTTGCGATACTAAAAATCGTTTAACGACGCAGTACGATCAACTCGATTCGGCGATTGCGTTTCTATCGTTCCGAAAGAACAGTTTCAATTATTCAATTATTCATCAATTCAAAACAGTTACAAATGTAAAAAAAAAAGAAAACAATCGGCAGATATTTGCGAATATTTTATTTACGAAATATATTCCACTTTTTTGCTTTTCACGTCTCACACGTTCCTCTAAAAATCGAAGAAGAAAAAAGAAAAAGAAAGGGGAGAAATACACCGGATAACGTGTCATCTAAAGAAGAATATTCTACACACTTGCAGCTGTTTATTTTCAATTTTCCTTAATCTTCCATTGCACGGCACCCACTGTGCAATTATGTGCTCATTTTAATGAAAAGAAAACAAAAGTGCCACTATCCTCGTTACAACGTTAAATACACAGATTATGAAGATTATCTGTCCAGGTATTGGGAAGCATAAATAACAGCGTGGTAATTAAAAGTGACAAGAATGAGATACGGGAGGGTGATAGGGCGAAACGAGCGAAAGTGAGAAATAAACTAAACTAATGAATAAAAGCAATCAACGACAAGCATCAACGACGTGAAACTCGAGCTTCGCCATTAAATCCACTGGATGAAACCGATTTCCTCAAAGTGCGTAATTGCTATATAATTTCCTAATATCCTACGTCTCGCGTTATTGCGACGAGCACATGGTGTTGATGGAGCGCAACTGCGAGAAAATAATAGCATTGCCGATAAGACAATTCAGCCGTGAAATTAACACACGCCGATTCGCGTCTTCCGTTTTCCAACTGTTGGTGACTGCGGACGCCAATTCACGCGGTTTCCCATAGAAAATGTTCGGTGAAACTGTTTGGGATTTGGATTGGTCACCCATTTATGACTCGGACAGCACATCTGCCTCTTTTGGGAAAGTCCGAATTTTTTACCTGCCAAGTTGTAGAGCTTATGATCCGGACCTAATTAGGAGGCTAACAAATAGCCTAAGTGGCCGATGGGTCAGGTATAAAGTAAACGTCTAGTATCAATCAGCAATACCAGAGAGTACACAAGATTGCAAGATTTGAAGTAATAGATTAGCATCCCATAAAAGAATGTTAAGAATGAAAATCAACAGATGGAACGTTAGAACATAAGAACCAGGCGAAGCTTTTTGAGCTAGCGTGAACAGAGTGTTAAAACAGTGTTCATCAGAAGGTAGAACTCTTCGTGCTACACTAAACCGTATTAAGTGAACATAACTTAGTTCTGTACCTTTATGTGCTAGTGATTCTCTTAGAAAATTATAAAAATGATCAATAAACAACCTAAACATACTTAGCATTTTTAATTTACCACCATGTTGAGCATTAATCTCGTTCGCGACATCAACCGATCAGTCGCAACCTAATTGATGGCCACAAGTGGAACAGTAAAAATGCAATGAACGTTATAAACGTTTTACATGGTGCGATGATAAGAAACCGATATCAATGTTTAAACAATTTTTTTGAAAAGCTTCTACTTAGTAAAGAGAAGGTTTAAAATGGAAGATCAATCAGTTGAATGTAGTGAACAAATTTGTGCATGTGTATCGTCGGATGTCCCAAGCAACGCTCAAAGTGAAAATAATATTTGGGATAGCGGGACAGTGAAGTTGATTTTAGTTTATTTTAGACGAAGTTGATTCAAATTTATCGTAAAATAGCTAGACGTTTAGGTTAAACGATAAAAAAATATACGGCGTGTCTTTAGCAAATCACATGGTTTTGATTATTGTAAAATGGATACGAGAGTTAATTGTACAACTGTTCTGAAGTTATTGTTATTATTTATTATTCTTATTATTTTGAAATGACAGTAACGAATAAAAGAATCGGCACAGGACAGATTCTCGTGAAAAATTCTATGCGAATTTGTAAAATATGATCGTTTGAGGTTAGGTTGGGGTCAGATTGAGGTTAGGTTGGGGTTAGGTTCGTCCGTATCTTCATGCGGTTAAATGAAACAGTAAAAATGCAATGAACGTTATAAACAGAACGTTTTACATGGTGCGATTGAATAATAAGAAGCCGATATCAATGTTTAAACAATTTTTTTGAAAACCTTCTACTTAGTAAAGAGAAGGTTTAAAATGGAAGATCAATCAGTTGAATGTATTGAAATGCATTGAACAAATTTGTGCATGTGTATCGTCGTATGTCCCAAGCAACGCCCAAAGTGAAAATAATATTTGTGATAGCGGGACAGTGAAGTTGATTTTAGTTTATTTTAGATGAAGTTGATTCGAATTTATCGTAAAATAGCTAGACGCTTAGGTTAAACGATAAAAAAATATACGGTGTGTTTTTAACGAAATACATGGTTTTAATTACTGTAAAATCAATACGAGAGTTAATTGTACAACTACTCTGAAGTTGTTATTGCAGAATCAAGATACAATTATTGCTTTTATTTTCAATCGCCAACGAAGCAAATAGGTGGCATCATTAGTGAAATGTTTATTGTTACGCGTCATTAGAAAACGAAATGCAAATACTTTATTATCGATAATCAAACGATATGACAGAAATTTGCTGTATTAACTATTTCATCAATTGTTTCCAGAAAACAAACCGTAAACGATAACACGCGTTTCGTTAAAATGCAGATCGATTTTCGTACAATCCGAACGCAATAACGTAAACGAGAAATTTTATCGAGAACGACTATTAAAGGATATTAACAGGCTCGTTTTCAACCAATTATTTTATTTCATTTTTCATTTTTTCCCTATTTTTGTTATAGATGCGCTTTCCTTACAAAAATTATTATAATAAAAATGAATTATTCGTTAGAAAAATTCAGATAACACTGGTAGCAACAAACGCTGTTGTATGACATTCTAGAAGCTTGGAACAGCATTAGAGAATTTTGTGAGATTTTTGTTAAACACGAAAACCTGAAAAAGCTTTAGGGGTCTCGATCGACCCAGTTCGCAGACGTCGATAAAAAGCAGGCAGGTTTGAGCCAACGAAAGATAGGAAGCATATAAAAACGACTGTTAAATAATATGTATTTTAATCAGTTGGTTGTTTTTGACGAGTATACTCGTCATGAAGAGATGGCAGTATTCCGTGTCACGACGAGTATACTCGTCATGCGTAAAGAGTAGTTACAATGCACTGCTTCAATTGCATTTTCAGTGGCAATTAAAATATATTCATAAATTTCAACATGTTTCGAATATTTGTAGACTAAAACGAAACAAAACGTGCAAATAAAGAAATATAAATAATTATTATGAAAAAACTGCGTATAGTGTAAACAATACGACACATTTTAAAAACATACTTTTCAAAGAGCTCGCGACAACTAATTATACTACAACTTAAATAATATTTTTGCATATATGTATATTCTATATTCATTATAGTTACTGATAGATACTGATAATAAATAACATATATCAAAGAATAAATAAATATAGCGATAGGCGAGTTGAATATTAAACCAATTAATCGTATCTTACGTATGTTTTCTCGATCATATTGACTCATACTGATTTATACGCTCACCGATTTATACGATGACGAAATTTACACGCAACACACATACATATATATATATTCGCGCTTTCTTCGAAATGTGTGTGTGTGTGTGTGTGTGTGTCGTACACGAATATACGCGTGCACTTCAAAAATTAGGAGCGACGATACGTTGGGAAGAGATATCACGAAAATAAGCGGCGTAGAAATTTGATCGCGCATTCCATTTCACTGATACAACAACGAGTTTCGGTAATGTTACGAGAGAACAAGGCAACGACCAACCAGTTTGTTGTACGAATCTATAATAAAAACACGATCGGATCTATAATTGCATTTTTGTTGCAACCAAGCTGACAACTAATTATACATATTTCGAGTACAATTTACGCAACAATTATAGATACATATACAGGTATATATATATATGCAGGTGTACTCGATAAATAAATTATAAAAATCAATAACTCTCTATTATATTATATTTAGATAGACATTTGTTTTACACACTAAACACTAAATGTAAAACCAACAGTTTTCCACCAGTTTTTCATGAGTTTTGAAAATTAGACAATGGTAGATCATCAATCAATTTGTTGTGGGTGTTTATACTGTTTGTATTGACTAACTATACATTTAGACCAACTAACTTACACGAGAATTATACATATGTATGTATGTGTATGTATATGGTATACTCAATAAGAAAATAGTAAAAATCAATAATTTTCTATGAAGTTATCGCTTAATGGAGATTCATTCGACACACTAAACGCTAAATGTAACCAGCAGTTTTCCTCCAGTTTTTCATCAGTTTTGGAATTGTATGTGTGTGTGTGTGTGTGTACATGGTATACTTACTAAGTAAATAGTAAAAATCAATAATTTTCTATTAAGTTATCGCTTGATGGAGAATTATTGTACACACTAAACGCTAAATGTAACCAGCAATTTTCCTCCAGTTTTTCATGAGTTTTGGAAATTAGACAATGATAGATCATCAATCAGTTTGTTGTGGGTATTTATACTGTTTGTATTGACTAACTATGTATTTAGACTAATTAACTTACACCAAAATTATACATATGTATGTGTGTATAGGTACATGGTATTTTTACTAACTAAATAGTAAAAATCAATAATTTTCTATTGATGGAGATTTATTTTACACGCTAAACGCTAAATGTAACCACCAATTTTCCTCCAGTTTTTCATGAGTTTTGGGAATTAGACAATGGTAGATCATCAATCAGTTTGTTGTGGGTGTTTATACTGTTTGTATTGACTAACTATTCATTTAGACCAACTAACTTACATATATATATGAATTATACATATGTATGTATGTGTATGTACATGGTATACTCAACAAGAAAATAGTAAAAATCAATAATTTTCTATTAAGTTATCGTTTGATGGAGAATTATTCTACACGCTAAACGCTAAATGTAACCAGCAATTTTCCTCCAGTTTTTCATGAGTTTTGGAAACTAGACAATGGTCGATCATCAATCAGTTTGTAGATGTCTATAATAAACAGGATTGTATCTATAATTACATTTCTACCGCAATCAAGCTCACTAACTACGTATTTCGACTAACTGACTTATGGAGAATTATACATATGTATGTGTGTGTATGTACATGGTATACTCAATAAGTAAATAGTAAAAATCAATAATTTTCTATTAAGCTATCACTTGATGGAGATTCATCCCACACGCTAAACGCTAACAAGGCAAGTTTCCCTGATGAGTAATTGCTTCTAAAAAAACTACTCTATTTTTGCTCGTAACGTATATCATACGCAAACGCAGTCCGAACTTCGAGTGGAACAGATGAAAGGAAAAAAGTGTTCAATAGTTGGAATCGAGATTTCTCTCTGTCCGAGTTATGGCATTTGCGTATATGTAGAAACGTTGGAAAAAATAAACAAAAATTACGAGAACATGTCGATATCGATTCTCGAAGCTGCTTATGGCGAACCGTTTTTCCATTCGATATCAAATTTTCCGACCGAATGCCACCAATTTCGGTTATTACGAGGTAGATACCTTGCAACTTCCAACAATTATACTTCGTTAAACTGATTACTCATCTGAGAAAATTTCCTTTCTAAGTATAGCCAGCAGTCTACTCAGAATCTTTTGAAAAATAATTTTGAAAAATAGGCAACGACTGTGTCTATGAATAAAATAATAGAAAATAACAACAATAAATACAATTGTATCCAAAATTGCATTTGTATTTTCCTTGCACTCAAGCTGACTAATTAAATATTCCCAGCCTAACTTGCACGAGAATTGCAATGTACACATATGGTGCGCCTAGCAAATAAATTGTAAAAACCAACAATTTTCTGTTACGTTATCTGCGCGTGGAGATTTGCCTCTCGCACTGAATGCTAAATACAATCAGAACTTTCATTGCGAAGCTTCCACGCTTGGAAAATTTCCCGTTGATGCATGAAAATTCTGTCTGATCATACGCGACAAGATTATGGATATTCGACTCGTCTGAACAATTTCACAATGGAAATGCAACTTGTGGGAAATGTGTAACTAAGTAGCTAAGCGTTGCAGTACTTTTCAACTGTATTGCAATTTTAGTTAGTTTTGTAAAGAGAGACCCAGCCATGTGGATGATCCGCGCGCGCTGCGCACAGTTTCTACGCGACTACGAAAATCGTCGCGTAAATTCTTCCTACGAAAGCGGATAGCATTTCGACGTAGCCAGCGATACTTCCGCGTTTGCCATCGAATTTCCTTGGCGAGGCAAACGCTCGTGATTCACGCGAAGAAGGAACTCACGACGCAAGTATTGACGTCAACTTTCGACTGCGATGAGCAGAAACAATGGAGGAAACACGAAACGAGGCTGCTTGTTGGGCGCATCGATGACGAATCGGTTCGGCTGCTACGCCAGCGATCGAACCGAGCCGTTGCTCGGCGAAAAAGTTACGCGAGGAACGGAAGACGGGGAACGAAACGTGAAGTGAAATTTTGCGGATGATTTGCACGACGGATAGGCGATCTCCATGAGCAAATGCGAGGTATTGGCAGCAGCAGCGACGATAAAGAAACACAGCGTTGCGGATAGCCGTAAATTGAAGCAAATTTTATGCGTCATTTCTTCGATATTGCTCGAGAAACGACTGGTCGTGGCTGGACACGTTAACCGTTCAACTGCGCTCGACGTGTACACACGTCGATGCAGAACTTTACTTTGTTGCGATCGACGTATATACTCGTCGTGTAAAATAGACAATTACTATTTACTAAAAGAAGCCAAAATTTTAGTAAAAAGTAATATAAATTATATTTAGTGGTATTTTCTTTTTAAGCTTCCAGTAAAACTATGTATTTTATAAAAAACAAAAGTTTGACTATTTGGTTATTAATTTTGATTATTTGATTATTAATTTTTTATCGAATGAAAATGTGATGCTCCCTCGGTTTGCTTTACTTTCTTCGTGAAATTTACGATAGGAGCATTTAACCTGCGTTCGACGTATATACTCGTCGTGTAAAATAGACAATTACCATTAACTAAAAGAAGCCAAAATTTTAGTAAAAAGTAATATAAATGATATTTAGTGGTATTTTCTCTTTATGCTTCGAGTAAAACTATGTATTTTATAAAAAACAAAAGTTTGACTATATGGTTATTAATTTTGATTATTTGATTATTAATTTTGATTATTTGATTATTAATTTTGACTATTTAATTATTAATTTTTTATCGAATGAAAATGTGATGCTCCCTCGGTTTGCTTTACTTTCTTCGTGAAATTTACGATAGGAGCGTTTAACCTGCGTTCGACGTATATACTCGTCGTTGTTTCTCGAAATTGTTTCTCGAAAATACAAGCAAGTTGAACGTTGTGGGATGTGAGACATCGCGAACGATGGTTTTTAATAACTGAAATAAACGACGGGGAGACGATCCTGTACAACGAGTATACTCGTCAAACACAGAATACGTATGGTTGTTATACTATAGAATTAACGAAATGACCATCGTAATTGCAACGGAACGACTGTTTTATTTTTTAATTTTATTACTGACAGGTCTCGACATAACACGAAATAGTGCTATTTGTTCATGACGAGTATACTCGTCAGAAACAGCTAACTGATCAAATACTGTTACGAGACTCGACTATATCACGACTATACTGATCAAGTCATGTAACCAATTTGAAAATACACGTACATGAAAATTACAAGATATTTAAACAATACATAACGTGTACAATAATGTAACAGTGTGTATATATAGAAAACCGAAAAATTGAAACAGTCAATTATTATTACCCCTTATTATGAATTAGCATAACCAATTATTATGCATTGCACTGATGAACTTCAATATTCACTAAGACCGCATTTGACTCTTCTTATACCCTTCAAATGGCTGTTCATGCTGTACGCTAATTTTTACTAAATATACGCTTGCGATAAATAACTTGTCAACTAGATATAGAAATGTGTGTGCATATGTGCATATGTATATTTTATAAATGTGTGTGTATATACACATAATTTAGAAATGTATGTATACATATATATAAACTACAAATGTGTGTGTGTTAACATAAATAACTTGCCAACTTCCATATATATATATATGTATGTAGATGATATAGAAATATGTGTGTGTGTATATATATATAAAATCTACAAATGCATGTGCGTGTGTGTATATATATATATATATAATCTACAAATGTGTGTGTGTGTTTGTTAAGATAAATATTTTGTCAACTTACATATATATATATATGTAGATGACATAGAAATGTATGTATATATATAATCTACAAATGTGTGTGTGTGTGTTTGTTAAGATAAACATTTTTTCAACTTACATATATATATGTAGATGACATAGAAATGTGTATATATATATAAAATCTACAAATGCGTGTGTGTGTTTGTTAACATAAATAACTTGCCAACTTCCATATATATGTATGTAGATGATATAGAAATGTGTGTATATATATATATATATATATAAAATCTACAAATGCATGTGTGTTTGCTAAGATAAATATTTAGTCAACTTCCATATATACATATGTAGGTGACATAAAAATGTGTGTATATATATATATATATAATCTACAAATATGTGTGTGTGTGTTTGTTAAGATAAATATTTTGTCAACTTACATATATATATGTTGATGACATAGAAATGTGTATATATATATATATATATAAAATCTACAAATGCGCGCGTGTGTTTGTTAAGATAAATATTTTGTCAACTTACATATATATATATGTAGATGACATAGAAATGTATATATATATAATATAAATGAATGTGTGCGTATATATATAATCTAGAAACGTGATGGATGTGTGTGTGTGTGTGTGTGTGTGTGTGTGTGTGTGTGTGTGTGTGTGTTAAGTAAATATCTTGTCAGCTTCCACATATATAGAACACACACACACACACACACACACACACACACACACACACAAAACCATATTTCTAAATTGCTTTCAGTTTCAGGCATAGCCACGACAGTCGTGTCTCGTTACAGGGCCGATGAAATTTCGAAATATGACTCATACAACTACGGACTTAACAGTTTTCTGCGACGGGTGCCGGAAGAGGGAGGGTTGAGAAGCCAATTAGCGCACGTTCCCTGAAAATTGGCCAAGTCGTTCGGAAACTAATCTATCGTTAGACTTTTCAGTTGAAAAATCAATTAAGTCCCTAAGCTGCATCGATTAAGTCCACTTAAATTCACGCACTACGTCAACTACACAGCAGTTAGGTCCATTTGTACATCATCTTACGATACAATCTTTTCCCTGTGCAATAAATCTTCTACGATAAAATCATTTCTTTCTTTCCTTGTTTTTTCATCGCCTCGCCGCTAGCATCGTCGGTTTTTTACAATCATTTCGAAGAAGCCTTATTTACCTCGGTTTCAACGATAACGTAGCTACACCGATCGGTTTGTGAACCGCCCGTGTACCCACGAACGCACACACACTACGCTCTCGAAACGTTCGCTGTCGTTGCGGATATTTCGCATTGGCCTGTGGCGTCCTCCGCGCGTATCCCCCATCGTCGAGTGGCGATTTGCGATTAGTACACTCGTCCGGTCTGGGTAAACGTAACGGAGGCGAGGTCGCGATGTATTCAATACGATTGCTGCGTGCTCGGAATCGACCAGCGTGTGCCTGTCTGCCGTGCAACGAGAACCGCAAAAGAGGTGGGAAAAGTTCCCAGGCGATGAGAAAACGCGACCACTTTGTCATGTAAATGAAGGAACGCTGCGAACCAAGGGTGAAGTGGTATCTTAACCCTCTTACCACGCTCCTCGACATTTATTCCGACCGCGTAATAATGATTTTCTACCTGTTTGCTGATGCTAGTAGATGATTTATTCGCATATCGTGCACGTAGGTATTTCACCAGGCGAAATAATCGTCGTACGATGTGAACCAGTGACCCGTTCTCTGACAGACCGAGACGAGCCAGCGCGTCAACTTCTAAAGGAAAGATCTCCTCTAGCCATGTTGCGACTCCATGGTTCAATGACTCACTGCCATGGTGACCGCGGTTATCTCTCCCTTAATGCCTTAACGACCGTACTATGCTCTGACGAGCATAAAGAAACCTGAGCTGCCGCGTACTTTTCGAAAAGATTCAGAAGCAGAAAGTTCCAATCTTTAAGGAATTCTGTCAACATAAGAAGACATATTGAAAGATTTGCTGCGTGCGCCATCGCTCGAGCTTCTGGCGTAACTGCCATGGTGCATTTCGCGGTCTCTTACTAGAAGATTATTGGCGAATATTTTAGGGCAAATGGTTGCCACTAAGAAAGGAATTCCAGCCAATAAAAATACCGCATGGAAAAAAAGGGTGGGGCGTGACGCGGTATATTTGTAAACATTGCTCGATACTTCTCTATCGAAGAAACTGTTTTCAAGGATACTGCGCTGGTATACGTCCCTAAGAATATTTTTAAACATGCTCATTGGTTTTTAATAAAATATTGGAATTGTTAAACGTTGTAGTCTCTTTGGGGGTTTTTTGAGCGACGAAAAAGATGTACGTTTGTCAGATGCGTTAAGAAACGTTGAAAACTGAGAATTAGAAAAATAACGTTCCGTCGGATAACCTGTTTATCGAAAGATTATGTGCTTGGCAAATAATTATTTTGTAAGCTTGTAAACAGTTTTCCACTTTTACTGGAAAGCTTGTTTCATTTGCGTTTCGCTTCACAGATACACGCATACAGCCAAGCGCTGACGTGTTTACACACTTCGCATAAACATCTGACGAATTTAGTTTCCTTTGTGATTTTATGGCCTTGTTGTCTCGCCATCTTCGTGTTGCCCTTGGACAATATCAGCAATATTTACTCACGAACGATATAGCCAATTGCTTCGTATTATTCGAAAAGCTTTCAATTCTACCTGATTTTAGATTCTTTAAAATAAAATATAAAAAAAAAATAGCGCGAATAGTCAGATATTGTGAAAGCGGTTAATTGAACTTTCAATCGATTAGACGATTAATTAAACCTAACGGCACGAACAATGTTACGCTATCAAACGTTTTCTATGATTCTATTGTACGATTTACGAACACCGATAGACCTTTCCGTATCATCCGGATTACGTAATCTCGGACAATCGAGGTTCTGCTGTATTGATAAAGTTATTACAAGGACGAGTAAACGAAAACGTGGGCAAAAATTATTTGGACAGTTTCATTGCCCTGTCCTCGTGTTTATTAATCTTAAATTAAATTGGTAACTGAACGACAGGTAAAAGGTATAGAAATATATTCAAGGAATACTCTGCGAGAAACGGACACATTAAATAGATAAATAGATAAAGAACAGACGGGAGACAACACTTTTTCGATAATCTTATCATCTTGATATACCTTCGTATCACTTCGCTTACGTATTTTTATATTATTTGTTAATACATAGTATGATAAATATATTATAATAATATTATATATAAATATATACTGTTAAACATGTTTAAAACATATATAGCATACATAAAACGTATTAACAATATTAAACATATATTAATAATATATTTAGTACTAGATTTTATAATACTAATTAAATATTATAATAATATTAATAACATATTTATTATATAATATAAATAATATAAAGGTACGTAAGCGAAGACATATATAATATATATAATAGTACATATATATTATAATAAATATTGTTAATACATAGTATAATAAATATATTATAATACTATTATATATAAATATATACTATTAAACATATTTAAAACATATATAGCATACATAAAACGTATTAACGATATTAAACATATATTAATATTATTATATGTGAACATATATTAATAATATATTTAGTACCAGATTTTATAATAGCAATTAGATATTATAATAGTATTAATAATATATTTATTATATACTATTATACGCCTATAAATAATAGTATCAATGATATATTTATTATAACATTTATTCACAAATAATATAAAGGTACGTAAGCGAAGACATATATAATATATAATAGTACATATATATTATAATAAATATTATAATAAATATATCATTGATACTATTATATATAGACATATAATAGTATATAATAAATATATTATTAATACTATTATAATATTTAATTGCTATTAAAAAATCTGATACTAAATATATTATTAATATATATACATATATAATAGTATAAATATATCTTTAATACTATTATATAATATTAATATTATTATATATAGACATATGCAGACATATAATAGTATTAATATGTTTAATACTATTATATAATATTAATAATAATAATTGTTATTATATAATATTAATACTATTATATATAGACACATGCAGAGACATATATATAACAGTATTAATATATGTTTAATACTATTATATAATATTAATAATAATTATTATTATCATATAATATTAATACTACTATATATAGACATATGCAGACATATATAATAGTATTAATATATATTTCGTATTTTTAATACGTTTTATGTATGCTATATGTTTAATAGTATATGTCTATGTATAATAGTATTAGAATATTTATTATAATAAGTATATGTACTATTATATATATTATATAATAAATATTATAATAAATATATTGTTAATACTATTATATATAGATATATGGATTTCAACCCCGTGATATTAAACTTCAATGGTGTCTATTCTTCAATTAATATTTTTTCTCAGCCCAGCCATTTAATTTAGAATTTGTTGTACCGTACCCTATCTAATCCATATTACTTTACAATTTACTGCACGTTAGCATGTAATTTTGTAAATTTCATTTCTACGTATATTTAATAAATTACAAATAAAAAATAACATGACACGTACTTATATGTATAATCTACTCGGTTACTTTTTCTTCCCCTAACTAAGTACATAAATAAATGAATAAATATTGCCTAATTAATATTGTGCAAAAGTGACATCGAAATCATAGGACAACATAATAAATCCATAAAAGGAACTGAGAATGTCCGGCTACTTACAAACGAGACAAGGGTACACGTACAAAATAACAGAAATCCCAGCCTGGTAAAGTCGAATGATAAAAAATAAAAGGTTGATTCAGATATCACTTATCGTCCTGTCGGACTGAAAAATATATTCCGCACGTATTTTACGATTTTTTTACTATTTCTATCTAACGTTACTTTCCTGTTTGTATAGTTGCAACGATAACTAAATCGTAATAGCTATGGACTGTAATACGTGGAGCAGACGAAGCGCAGTTGTCTATCCCTCGTAGATAATTGTCGTGCCAGAGGACTAGCAACAATCTAGGACTAATTAGAATTCAGATGAAATGACCGATTCTAACGACGACGGTCAACTACAAAAGACCATACTGCTCGTAGCACATGAGCCTCTCTGATTTCCATTAGAATTGTAAATATTTTCCAAAGACCCTGTAGCCGGCGAGCAGCGCGTGAAAGCTGCGATCCCTGAATAATTCAAGGTAAAAAACGTGGCAGGATCGATCTCGATCTCTTTGGTCGTTTGTCCAGTTCAGCGGGACGTTAGACGCATGATTCTGCAGATTTTTCATGCAAAATACCAGCTACCCTATTCGACGTGTTTCACAGTGCAACGATCCTAAGGCGACGTTGGACAATCGAACGAAGTGAGAACTCTAACGTCTCAGACTACTCTAACCTTGACCAAGGTCTCTCTTCCTCGAACTTACCAGGGTAATATGAGTTTCCGGATTACGATGTTTGCCAGACCGAAATATATGTATAATATGGATACGTAGCGAAGGAACTCACGACAAATATATTTTACCTGACTTTCGTATTTCTTGACATACTTTCGCTGACTGATTCTAGGGTACTTAAAGTTACGTACTCGAAGCCAGGTACTTGGCGATTGAATAAAAGGATTTCTATACACCTCGCGTAATTGCAAGACAGTTACATTTGAACACTCGATGCAACCCAATGAAAATATTCGTATTTTTCTTGTATTTTCCACGATACGATGGGAGAATGTTGTTCTGGTTCTTGCCACAACTGGGACCAATGTTCTGGCAAATTGAAAGAGAAACGGGGAATGTAGCTGCGTCGATCGAATTCCATGTTTATCAGCGATAAATATCTGGCGATGTAAACATCTGTATAATCTTTTAGAACGCGCTTGGAAACACATATCGCCATCATTCCAGGATCTCAACGTTGGATAGAAACACCTTAAGCTACTGGACTTAAGGGCGTTTTCGTAGGGGCGGTTTAGATCCACCTTCTATATTTACGCTAATTAATGTCAACTGTTGTTCTTGTCAGATAAATTACTTTAACTTGGGCGCGCTCGTAACACGCAGCTTCTACAATTAGCGTTTTCTTGTTCATACCAATTAATGTCAACTATTACTTTTATCAATGTCGACTAACCATATACGATTGCTCGAGATAAGATCACAGGGGCAAACTAGATCAACCGGCTAGCTGTTCTCGACGAGTATACTCGTCGCGAAGAAATGGCAATATTATTTCGCGATGCGACGAGTATACTCGTTGCGAAGAAGTGGCAATATTATTTCGTGATGCGACGAGTGTACTCGTCGTAAAGAAGTGGCAATATTATTTCGTGCTATGACGAGTACGCTCGTCGTGAAGAAATAGAAATATTATTTTGCGATGCGACGAGTATACTCGTTGCGAAGAAATGGAAACATTATTTCGTGCTGCGACGAGTATACTCGTTAAAGAAATGGCAATATTATTTCGTGCTGCGACGAGTATACTCGTTAAAGAAGTGGCAATATTATTTCGTGATACGACGAGTATACTCGTTAAAGAAATGGCAATATTATTTCGTGCTATGACGAGTATACTTGTCATGAAGAAGCAACAATATTATTTCGTGCTATGACGAGTATGCTCGTCGTAAAGAAGTGGCAATATTATTTCGTGCTACGACGAGTATGCTCACTTGAAGAAATGGCAATATTATTTCATGCTACGACGAGTATGCTCGTCGTAAAGAAGCGGCAATATTATTTCGTGCTGCGACGAGTATACTCGTTAAAGAAGTGGCAATATTATTTCATGCTACGACGAATATGCTCGTCATGAAGAAGTGGCAATATTATTTCGTGCTACGACGAGTATGCTCGCTTGAAGAAATGGCAATATTATTTCGTGCTACGACGAGTATACTCGTTAAAGAAGTGGCAATATTATTTCGTGATACGACGAGTATACTCGTTAAAGAAATGGCAATATTATTTCGTGCTGCGACTAGTATATTCGTCGTGCGTAGCAAGTAGTTGTAATCCGCCGTTTTAAATTGCAATTTTAGCGGAAACCAAAATACTTTCGTAAACTTCAACACGTTTCGAACATTTCGAAATAAACCAAAGGAACAAAACGATGCAAAGAGCTCTGAGATGAACTTCACGAATTTGCTATTATTTGAACGTCCAAATAACCGTGCGCGATCATCAGGACGAGTAATATTTTAATATCACGCGAGTGATGTTCAGGAAATTTCGAAACAATCGCCAAAGGATATTTAACCTCCATCGTTTGTTAATTAAAAATTATTATCCAGTGCTCAACCCTTTTGTCCGCATTTGCGCTTGGAAATGACAACGGTGCGCAAGACGTTTCCCAGGTCAAATGTATGTTTCATCGTTTCATTTAGCTCGTTCAAATGGCGAGCACCCGCGTCTCTTGGAAACCAACAGGTGGACCACGTTCATTACGAATATCCGATTTAGCATAGAGACGGGGCGAGCAATACTTTATACATGTTGCAAAACGTTGAGGAAACTCGGTGTATCGTCAATTCATTCGACCGGCGATACTAATTGTAGTCTATGACCTCGAGTAATTCGCAACTGGTATTAATTAGAACGACGAAGGTCTGTACGTAGCTTGAAACCCGTTATTCGCGGTAATTGGAGAATCGTCTACATCGGACATGTTAATCGATATCTTGAAAGTTTCTTGCTTGCGTTATCATGTGTAAACTAAATGTACCAAGCGGCACATTAAGTATAGCCAGGCACGGCAGCGAATTACGGTTCAACGTTATATAATGATAGAATATTGATTAATCCCAATTATTTCTTATGTGTACATTGCATAATATTGTAACGAACGATTTGATTTACTAACGCAGCAAGACAATAATACAATGAAATAAACAATTTGATTAACGATAATGAAATAAACGATGTAATAACAATGATGTTATATTGAAACGTAACGTTATAATAGGAGGATTGCGCAAGTTTTAATTATACCGTATCCCAATTTGTGGAAGAACTCATGACCATCATTGGGATTACGTATCGTTTATGATGGAAGATTATGGATTTTATTTTTAATAAATTTCAAGACATTTATTATTATTATTATTATTATCGGGTCAATTTATGCGAACGTCGCGCCGGATGGAAAAGTAAAAGAAAAAAAAAAAAAAAACTCGACGCAACTAACGCGGATATAAATTACGTTTGAGCGAATTGCGTTAGGGGAACGACAAAGCGATTCATACGCAATAAGAACACCTCTATCGGGAAGGACTGGCAATAAGATCCGGAACAGCCGGATGTCACGTAGTAAAATTACTAAGTTATTGGTTATTGGATATCTTCGATCGATTACCAACGACGTCCGAAATATCACGCAAAACAAAAACCACCTTGAACGTACCGCGCGGCCTTCAAGAAGAATTTTGAGCAAAAAAAAAAAAAAAAAAAAAAAAAAAAATGAAATTAAAATATATTTGTAAACGACTGGAAGGTTTGATTTAACATTTAACACGACGGAATAATCAGCTGTCGATTCTTCAGAGAAATTTTATAAATTTATTATCATTACACAGATAATTATTCATATTGTGCAGATATTTTTATATATTTTTTGATGATGGAATTTTTATCATTTTTTTGGAAAATGTATAGATAGTGGTACGTAGAATTCTCGATTTCCTTCATATAAATTTTACGCTATAGAAGATGATAATTCCAGTGCTAAATATGTATCTGCTAACGTATACATTCGCAGATATATCTATTAATTTTTTAATACGTAAATACATGCGAATAATCGATTAATAAATGAATATTTGCATGTTAATCTTTAATACATGAGTACGCGACTAATTTAATCCTCTAACGCTCAATGCATAATATATATCCTATATCGTATTTTAACAAGTTATTAACATTATAATGTTAATGTTAAATGTACTTAATTGCGATAAAACCAGTCCTATTTTAGCGCAAAGGCGAATAAAATATATATACGCGTGTATGTATATATATATATATATATTGGTTGGACGTGTATATATATATATATATATATTCCAACCGTCCTTTATCTCGTGATTTTATCGTATTTTACAAATAAAAATTAAATACCAAACGTAAATCTAATCCAAACTTTCATTATCTAACAATTAAGGATTAAATTCCTTAAATTCGAACAAAATGTAATAACGTGTATTAATAATAAACGGTTATTCACTTGGAATCATGGCCGCTGTCTATTTCGTTTCAAATAGAAAGAAACATGGTGAACTATTCATAAAAATACGTAGCAGAAATAATTCGTGATTAACGTACTTACGGATTACTCGTATATTATATCCTGCATGAAGGCTTCTGTTTACTTTCGAATATTCATCGGTGCATAGAAATGCGTAACGAGGAAAGAAAATGATTCAATGGGACATTATATCACGAAACGGAAGCTAAGATCGAATTAACGCGCCCGTGAAAACGGACAACCATGACATTCGAACACGATATCCCATTGCACGAAAGCGTGAACTTTGGCGGAACATATTCTAACCTAACGAGCGTACACGCACAATCAACACACGACTGTTTGTTTGACTTGTTTATTCGCACGCGACTAAGCATCTACCATTCGACCTACAACATAGCAACAATTCTTTCCCGGTAGCCAATGTCGGTATACTCGTACACAAAACTTTGAACTTTCCTTTCGTTCCTCTCTCTCTCTCTCTCTCTTTCTCTTTCTCTCTCACTCTCCCGCTCTCTCTTTCTCTTTGCATCGAATCTCTTACATTTAGTCGAGTATAAACCGTCGAATATAAACAAATAGAGAAAGAAAAAAGAAAGGAAAATCGCCGGTATTGGAACGATATCGATCGACTATCGACGAGATAAAACCACTGTGAATATCGGGATCGAGATTATGATGCACACGTTCGGTCATCTGTCACATCCGATTGACAGCTAGCATCCTACAATAGGCAGAGCGCGCCACGCAGTCCCAACCTGACACGCATCCCGAATAACCTATCTGGCGTATGTTATAAAAGAAACACGTTAATCCGATGGAAGGTCAGAGCAGTACGCGAACACTGGTGCCCTTGAGGCAGGGGTGCGAACAGAAAAATGCGAATGATCATGGAAAAAAGGGCGTGTGAATACCGTGAATGTCCGTCGAGTGTCTGGCGTCCACCAGTGACAACGGAGTAACAATGCGAATATCGCGTGTAACACAGAAGCTGTACAAGAATCTACGATTGATTATTGATTACCTGGGTATACAGTTCGGTGCAGTACAATCTACTTCCCAGGAGGCAAACAGCTTCATGGGAACGGGCCGGGTGGCCGGGGCTGTCGTCTTCGTACGCTCCGCCATTTTTGGCCCGTCGGCCCACAGAAACACTCACTACACCTTCAGTTCACCGCGGCTCGCGGCTGACTGACTGACTAATCACGCTTGTGGCGCCATATGAACGACCGTTTCGTGAATCGACGAAGAATTACGGAAAAGTACGAAGACACCTTCCGGAGAATAACCGAAGTAAACAACGCGAATTATATCAATGTGTGTGTATGCATGTACATACCTACTATGGAAACACGCTCGCGAAGCAATCGCACGGTCGGTAATATTCCTCAGATATATTTCGAAACTCACGATGATTGATTAATAAATATTATATGAATATTATGAGACTGTTAAAACTTTGAAATAATTTACGATTATCATAATTTTTTTTATTTATAACTTAATTTATACAAACGTATTTAACAACGGTTATAATAAATAGCAGGTACATTTAATAAATAATAAGTAATTTTTGGAAGAAATTTTTATTATAAAAATGCACATATGATGTGAATAATCAAATAAATATACATATTTCGTTTTTATTTGAACGTATTTCAATTTCTTTCCATATTATTACTGATTAAACCAAGTGATAAGATAACCACCACATTAGCACAGGTTGAATACCTGCTACAAATAGTATAAAATAGAGTCTCCTCTTATTTCCAGAAGCTGTGTACGGGCTATTTTGTGGAATGACTCTTAGCTTTAGTGACCGTATAAGGAAAAACCCTAAAGATGCGCTGAAGTACAATAAAACTATGTAATAGCCAAATTTTCGAAATAATAAGGAAACCAGAAGAGCTGTATTCATACCAACATATTTATAACCGCAGTAAGCTAACAAATCTAATGTTGAAAGACTTGTCTCAAGATTCATCACATAGAGGCTTACAATATGCACAACTAGTTCTATGACTCCCCAGGCAAGAGCAGTACTAGCCAAAATACTTAACTGTTCTGGAGTGAAACGTTCCTGAGTTCCTGAAACTAATACAGCTGAAACTATGTATGTTAAAAACGCCATTGTTGGAATATACATGTCTGGTGCATTTGTTTCATAACGTGGTTGCAATGGAGCATCTTGTTCGTACTTCACAGACCAGTCCTGTTAAAAATATTAATCGTTTATTTCCGTTTATTTGAAGATAATTAAGCTCTATTTACTAGATTCAAGATAACCTACTTTATGAGTAAATGGAAAAAATAACAAAGCTAGCTTCGAAGCAACATAATTTGTGTCAACAGCAAAATAATATTTTAAAGCTGAAACTGGCACATATTTTTCAAATTGCTGTTTTCCAGATCCAACCAAAACATTTCCATATTGTACAGCCATGTTTGTAACTACTGGCTGTGTCAATAATTGCGTCGCAAATTGTGAGGTTGCATATTCATCACCACGACTTTCAGGAGGTAGGTAATGTTGCATCGGTGTCACATTAAATCCATATGGTGGAGGCTGTTGTTCTGGCATGTTGTAACCATACTCTGGTACTATACCATTATCCATAGGAATCTGTTAGACCAAACAAGAACAAGTTCTCATATTCTATAATAACTTATAATAAGTACGCCTGTTAATCTTTACCTGCTGATTATACATGTATGGGCTTTGAGGCATCGATGCTGATGCAGAAATACCAGCAGATGGATCAAGTAATCTTTTCGGCTTCCCTATTAAAAATTTCTCATTTAAATAACATTACACAAAATATTATTATAATAAAACATGACTATCTCATATATAAAGGTTAAAACTTTATTAAATAAGAGAGGCTTGGAAATCATAACCTCTATATAAGGTCTCGTAATATTATATTATACTGTACCCATATTCTTCAATAAATGTAAAATATATTAATAAATAAATACATTATTTTTATTAAAATAAACTCATTACACTATCAAATCTAATCCACAAATAGTAATGTATTCAAGAGATAAAATAACATACATTCACGATTCAACAAACTTACCTCGCCGCGGACTTGAATGATTGTAATTCATGATTTTCGAATTGAATTCCTTGAACTGTTTATTAAAAGCACCAAATACTAATCAAAATTGTATTACTTGCGGGTTCAGACCCGATATTTTTCACAAAGAAACTTGAAAACAATGCATGCTACACGTCGCCATAGCACGTCATACGTTGCGCTGCGTTGAGAAGTTACAATTATTCCCACTCTCAATCTCAATACATTGTAAGTCTGTCATGCTGTAGCAAATGTCCTTAAATTACTCTAGTTAACATAATTATTGACTACTAGTGATTTCTGCAACTTAAATATTTGTTGAATAATTCTTTCAATAAAATTTCTTGTACAAACTGCTCATTTCCAAATGTCCAATCATTTGCTGATTAAGCCTAATATCAAAAGAGGGAATGTAAAAAATTATTTTATATATTTTTAAAGAGATGTACATATATGGAATAAGTGCGTAAATATACGATTTAAAATATGTATTACAATATTCTCGTAAGTATCTGACAATACCTGCAGATCTTATCATATTACATAGGATAATATGCTTTGTAGTTATTCATACTATAGTATTATAGGTTAAAATGTTAAACTATCCTCTTATATATTGTAATATATAAATATAATACCTATATTATAATATATTATACCAATAAATATGAATTTTAAAAAGTTAGGTTTGAAATAGAGCAAAAAATAATCATCAGGGGGCACCCGGGTTTGAACCGGGGACCTCTCGATCTGCAGTCGAATGCTCTACCACTGAGCTATACCCCCTGTGGTATTGAATATCTTCTAATAGTACAATTTATAGTAATATTATATACATATATTTTATTTACTTACAAAATTATTCATTGCTTAATTTCAATAAACATATTATCCAATTATTAATTCAACATTTATTAATTAAAGTTTAAAATCTCGCTGTTATTTTTTAAATAAAAGATACAGATCACTTATTAATAGGATATTTATTACTAAAAATTTCTTTATATACTAAAATATGTTAAAAATAACGAATTACGATGATGTATAATAGGAACATATTTATATCAAAATAAAATATAAAGTATAAAAGAGACGTATTTGCACATATACCGTTTCATTCACGCGTAGTTTTCTCATTACTCCACTTAATCCTTTTCTATGAAAGATTAATTACGATGAATATCAATGAATAACACCGTAGAATTAATTAGTATCGTATCTATGTTGTTAATTTATGTTTCTACTGTCATTAAAGATAGAAAATTGAGACAGTAAATCAGTCGAGGATACAAGATAGACCTAAGTAATAAGTGCAAAGATCCAATTCCAGTCACAGAGACATATAAATGTTTCTGCCTCTGTTGATACGTTACTGAGACGGTGGTAACTAGGCAACCTTTACATTAACTAGCCGCGGTATCAAAGGGATGTCAGTGCGCGTCCCACCCTCGTGTGGTGCGCTTCAGAGTTCTTGAAACGTATAAACCTCGTGGACGATGCGTCAATCAGTGGCAAATACATTTTTCAAGATTACACCTCGCAATGGGAAATAATCAAAAGCTGGGAGCGCAATTTTTCAGAAAGTAAGTTCTAAGCAAAACAACATTGTCTCATATTATTCGCTCTTTCGGCACTCTCTATCGAATTCAAACGTTATCACTGGCAATGAAACGCACGTGTAATCCTCGGATACGGTGGTTCACGTTCCGAGTAAAACACGTTATTTTAATAGTATGATAAATATACATTTGTATATATACTTTCAGGCACCTTATCATTTTTTAAGTTACATGTTAAAACTTTCTAGACGAAAGCTTATAGAAGAAATAAAATTAATGGAATTTGTGAGCAACGAGACGACTGTTGTTACACCGACAGACATTGTACATGTGTATCGCACAGAAAGCAGTTGTAGATGGTCACATATCTACATACTTACGCAGTCATACATTTCACATCTACATTTTTCATAACATAACACTGTAAAACTATGTAAATAATATTTATATACAATGGAGTTTTATATAAGCCTATGATAAAAAGTTAATATGAAAATATTTATTAATCCCTACCGTTACATTATGCGACGTAATTTTTAATTTTCCCGCATTAGCAATTATAATATGCAATTTGTCAGCTTCGTCAATTATATTTACCTTCAAACTAGCGTTTTGTTTGTCACGCGTTAACAATAATTTCTCGCACATTTTCCACGACAAGCTATTCTACGTGTTATTCACAGACGAAATCCGGATAACATATTCATCAATGAAGTACGCTTACGATACGGGGCTTATCTGAAGAGTAGCTACTCGATTTACTTCAAACACGCTAATACTACCAACTCACATTCACTTTCATTAATTTTCTCAAATAAGCACGCAACGAATCAAAGGATAAGTCTCAACTGCGCCTCGTTCTTTCTTTCCGATCGTATTTTTCTAACGTTAATAAACAACATCTCGAGTTTAAGCAAAATTCTTTTGAGCAAAATTATTTTTCTGTTTGTTGAAGTGAGAGCAACATAGAAACGAGAAACTACGAGTTCGAGTTAAAAATTCCTCTTACCTCGATCATGCGCTTGCCGCTTGCTTCAGATCGATTCTCATGATTGTTCGTACGACTGTGATCGTTTTCGTGTTCTGTTGTCGATCGACCATCGAAACGATCAGTTTGGTCACCAATAAACGCGATTAATCAAACGTTCTCACGACGTTACTGCGCAGCGCAAGTAAACTCACGTGAAACCGGAGATGTTATCATTAAATATTAACGACACGCCATCACGAAGGAACGAAGGCCTCCGCGAATTATTAACGGAGCAATAACGATCGACGTGCGGCACGGTGAATCAACGAAATAACGATTTTCAGTCATCGCCGCGTTACGGCAACACGTGCACGTGGGTTCGTTGTACGTGTGTATAGATATCACTAAACGTTCGCCACTTCGTTACACAGCACCACGCTGATTCAGTGCTCCAGCAGAAACGCTCTTGAAATGTAGAATGCACTTTTCTTGCTGGCGTTCACTATATTCATAACGTTGTAGAGATGTCGTGTTTCTTGCCGCTTTTACTTTCTTCCTTGCAAGGTGTTGCACTACTTGTTAGGCCCAGTTGCTTTCCTTTCGTCGATACGCGTGGCGCTTTTACGACGACTCGACTTCTCTCCACCATAGAATTTTTTGAATTCTCTCGCGATCCAATTGACACTACTAACGGAATTTCATAAGTCACGCGTTTGCAAATTTGCCGATACTGACAGATCCTTTTCTATGATCTTGAATCTTTGCGATTTGGTTTATGACACGTACAATTCTCGATTAGGTATGAGTGACCAATCAGCAGGATAATTATTAAAATAATTAGGTATAGTTCATATGGTGATAAATAACGAGTAAGATGAAAGTAAACGTAAGAACAGAATTTGTAGGGAGTCATGAAACCTGAAGACTCTTGAATGTGTTATTTATTTACAAGGTTAACTTTCTCAAAAATCCCACTGCTACGATGTAACTAAAAGTTAGGTTAAAGAGGTATTAATGTTCTATAGGCTGACGTGACCATGTTAATTTGAAAAATATACGAAGAGCTTTCTTCTACAAACGATTATTCAATGAATTGAAAAAGAAATACTTTCTTCGCTCCTATGTATTTGATAGTATTTTCTTCTTAGTTTGAGATCGATTTTTATCGCGATTCGCCGATCGTCTAAAGATACAAGAAGCCAATCCTTGACGATAATTATTCAAGTATTTAAATATTATTAAATGAAATAAAATAAAAATAGTATATAAATTAAAAATATTTCAAGTTCTTACGATCGGCATGCTGTTGAACGTATTATGTTTTCCAAAACCTAACCTGTTTCTTTCGTTTCGTTTTATAAGGAAATAATAGACGCACAATCTTTTTGTTTTATGTTAGTTTATTAAATTATGCACGAACATAATAATAGAAATAGAACAAAATCGATTACACCTAATTCAATAAAATAATATAAAACAGAAATCGTCGTTCATCTATTATCATCTTATGAAACGAAAGAAACTTCTCGGCCAACCAAATACATCATTTTTTTGAACGCACCGGGCAACAGAAGTATCCGTGCGAAGTGACGGTCGAATAATCGGATCGATTCGTCGCTGATAAAAACGAATCTCGCCAGGACGAATCTCCCTCCTTTGTAGGATTTTCAGGGAAAAATAGATCGTTACTTGAAAACCGCTATCGATTCTTCCACGCCGTTACACACATTATAAACTGACTGGAAGTCTGGTTCCACCTCCACGATAGCGTGACACGTGACGGGAAACAGGTTAGGAACGTAGACGCTGCTGTTTAAGAACGATGGTAACACTGTTCGAGGTGCAGAGCAAATTGCATTTTCGATGATGCATGTATAGGTTAGGAAACGATTTTCTGCATTTCGAGCGTGACGGAACGAATCTGTCAAAGTGATCCAATTTGGTAGAAATGGGTTTCATTGACAACAGCGATCAAAGTAGAAATTTGAAACGTCTATCTATCCTCTGTGCTTCGTTAAAGTCTCGCTTTTTAACGACACGAGAGATACGTACGATCTGTTAATCTTGCTCTGCATAGAGTAAACTTTCTTTCTGAGTAGAATGTCATTAAAGTTCGTGTGGCTGTAATTCGTGGTTCGCTGTGATCGTAATCACGGCTGTAGTGTAGATTCGATCGGGTTTTGTACTTTCCATAGTCCACTCAAATTAGACTGCCCTGTTTCACGGCGAACCTCAAGGGCACTCGTCAACACGTCCGATAGAGTCAATTTCGTTCAGTGCTACTGTGCCAGTAGCGTGCACAGCTGCTCGTCTTTAGTTTTCTTATCAAACTTCTTTTCCCTTGAAGATCAATCGATTCACATCGCTCTATTTTCCACGGCCGCATACGTCTTTCAAATTATACGCCGAATCTTCAGACTACGCCATACTTCTTCGTCTCTTATGGCGCTCCTATCCTTGCAGCTTAAAACGAGTTAGAACGAGCGTACAGAGTTTGTTGGCTCGCGCAATACGTAAGAAAGCGAGCGCCGCTTACGTCGTTGAACGCTTAAGCAAAACGATTAAAATTTCAATATCGACTGTAATAATAGCCTCGCGTGGAAAGTGATCGCTTCGCGATAAGAAAGGAGCGAGTGAAATGAACAAGCTTCCCTTCGTTTCCTTTTCTCCTCCATTTTCTATACCACTTTACGCGACATTGAAATATGAAATATGATCGAGTTACTCGAATTTTTTTTCCTCGCTTCTGCAATTATTTGAATTCGTTGTTCGACGAAGCAGGCGCGAGACGCTTTGTCGGTCGCTCAATGTCTTGCGAGTTCCATTTGCACGTTTTAATCGCACGGCGGGGGAAACGATGTAGGGGAGAAAGAAACGAAAATTGGAGATATGTCGACCTTGCCATGAAACCCGGCATAATAGCTCTCGACGAGTGATAGGTGTTGTGGCGTTAGGTTTCTATGGCAGCGAGTGACCTGGTCAATCCACCACGTGGTCAGTAACCGAGCTTTAAATTCGGGTCGAGTTTAGTGATAAACTTCTGATGGGATCTGCGATCGTGTCGGCTGTTTCGTACGAGAACGAGGTCTCGGTGTCAATCAATTTAATCATTATCCAAACCATTCGCTATTTTTACTTTGAAAAACGGAATCCTCCCGGAAACTTTCCGCACGATCGATATCGACGAAACTTACTTACGGATATTAAAAAAATCTGCATAGAAATTTTCACCGTGTCGCGTCGCCACGTTATCAAATTTGGTGGATTTGCTGCAACGCTGCGGGCATGTCCGTGAGTAGTTCTGTAGCGATTATTGTTGCGATTGCTGTAAACTGTAAGGTGTTCGCTGTCAGTCACGCAGTGGCTGTGTTTACTCCTGGCGCGCACTGATTAAAGCGTTTCAGCCAGACAATATTTAACAATGGACAGTGCTAGAATTAGCTTGTAAAAAATGTGGGAAAGACATCAAATAGCCGAGGAAATGCCCTCGTTTTACATTCATTCACGATCAGTTCTTATTAATGTACATTAATTACACGCTTATAATAACCGAATAATGGATAATTATGTGACATAAAAGAGTATTAAATATTAATGACGTTGTAACTTCTTTATTGTTAATTTTATAGTGGTAACTTTTATTACTTATTTATGATCATGCAATTATTTAATTATGATCATAATTATGATCATGCAATGAGTTTTGCAATTACATTTGTTGCTTTTAATTATCCATTTGTTTACTTGTTCCTTCGATCTTAATTATAAATTATAATATAATAATATAAATTAAAAACACAGAGAGCGAAACCTCTGACAACCAAATAAATCTGAGTTATGAAACAGAAGGTTTCCCTGACTCGAAAACCATTTTCTAAATCTTTGCAATAACCTTCTTTTTTTTTTTTTTTCGATAAATTACTAACATAATCTGCTATCTACACGCAACAAGAAAGCAACTTAAATTTACAGCTTACAGTATACACTCCGATTTTCGTTTCATATATACGCGTATTCATTTAAATACCAAAGAAACTATAACGCAAAAAGATTGCGTGGAATCTGTTAAAAATTCGTACAAACAAATTCGAGCAAAGTTTACATGGAATCTTATTCGAAGGGCTGACCCAGTTCACGGGTAGAGGAACCGGACATTCTCTTCGGCGCGATGAATTCGATCGGCCGAGAGGGCGGAAGATGTTTCCACGCGAGGTCAGACCAATTGTGAACCGGTGGCAGAGACGGGCATGGACACTAAGACTCCACCGATCCCGTTGAAGGTCCAGGAGAAGCCAAAACCGAAGCAGCAGAAAAGTGTGGCCGACGTGTCCTTGCCCCCGCTGACACCATACAGGAATCATCGTCAGAGGCAGAAAACGCCTGGAACTCAGTGGTCGCGTGATGTGCCCAGCGCCGTACGGTATCAGGATCATCAGAAAAAAAGGCCTTACAGGTACACTTTCCCCTGCGATCGATGCATGCATTTATTCAACCGCTGCGCTGTTTAGCAGCAGGGTCTCGATTCTTACGCGTAAGCTGAAGCATCGTTAAAAAAACGTTTGAAGAAGTCGCGGTTGCGAAACGCCGGCAAATAGGAAGGCCCGTTCTGCTTGAAATTTCTCCAACAAGTTCCGTGAATATTTTCTTTCTCCTCGTACATAATTTCCGCGAGATTTTCTTTCGGCGTGTAAAGGACGTCGTTCAACTTTTCCAGAGTGCTTCAAATCGGCGCCACGCCTTTGATGCACGCTTGCCAACAGGGCGACAGAGCCAGGGTTTTAAGGCTATTGAGAGAGCAAGAGGAAACGGTTGGCTACAGAGATCGTACCCTGAGGAACGCGCTTCACTATTGCATGGACGCTGGAACCGCGGGTGCCGTCGCGGCGGCAGCACCGGAACTGGTAAATGCACCAGACGCAGAAGGACACACGCCGCTTCATTTGGCTGTCATCGCAGGTGATACGCAATTAGTGGCTGTTCTATTGGCAAACGGCGCTGACGTGAATGCCAAGGATCTGGAGGGACACAGTGTTCTTCATTGGGCGACTGGTATTTTCATGATCACTAATCCTTAACGCTATGACGATCGATGACCACTAGACTGAGGATACTTACGCAGATTCGTGTTTACCTGTATACGATTAAAAGAACGTAACGTAAATAGAAAATTATTTTCCCTGCTGAATATTATAATGGTCATTGTGACATTTTTTACGTTACCTGCATTCTATGGATTTTTACGTTTCACATTTCACGTACCAAAGCGCATAAAAATCCGCAGTCTAGCGATTACACTAGCGCCATACGAGTGTAACTATTACTGCACGATATGTACACACACATACATATATATATATATACATTTACTTATCAATTTATGCATTTCTTTTATTATTTATTGCTTCTACCTTTCCATGTATTCGCGTTTCGTATATTTCGATCTGTTTCGTTGTAATTTCGTTCTGACGATTAGTAATGCATAACTCTTGCCAAGGACTCCCTAAATAGCCTTATTTGCAATTGCCTCATAATTGTTTGATTGCGTGGCATTCCTGATGTATTTCATATACGTACATACACCATAAATTCGAATTACGTATTTTACCGAAAAGTTTGTGTGTTCTTGGAAATCACTTAGATGTGTACATACTTCGAATCAATCGACCTAACCTTATCTGTCACTCTATCTTTCCCGTTATTTTCTCCTCATTTTACGTTTAATCTGTACATACAGTATGCCCGGTTTATCAAGAACCACTTAACTATTTCAAATACATGGTATACTGTACTCTTATGTATTTGACTCTATGGCGACTTGGAAACCTCCTGCGAAGGACACGTTACAATTTTTAAACAGACACGTCTTTTCATTAGTACGTATCTTTATAGCTCGCGTTTGGAGGTTTTTAGAACGCTACAAATCTGTGTCTTTCGCATCATTCGCTGCACTGCAATCTTTGCCTGAGATCTGTCTATCTTTCATGTTTTTCCAAATATTTGAGCGGTTCGAGATAAACTAGACACATTGTACATGGCACTTTCTTTGTAAACAACAATATTTTATACATGGTGTTCCGCCTATCACTTGGAATATCGCTGGTGTATTTAAAATTTCATAAAAATATTTTCTAAAAAGATTCCCTAGTAATGTAGTCAGCGTATGTTAACCATAGTTTCAGTCTATCGAGGATGATTTATAAAGGAAGAAAATTTGTTCCATCTTTTGCAAGCAAGAGTTTTATTTGAATTCAAAAGAAAGATGGGAGTAACATTCTTTTATGTTGTACAAAATTATAATATATAACAAGAATATCATAATTCAAAGATTGTTCTAACCTTTTCGTTAACAGTATAAACAATACAAAAGCACATATATTTATATAATGGATATTATAGAAAGATCTTAGAAATCCAAAGACTAATATTAGAATTTGTAAAAAAAGTTTGTCCATCGTTAAATAATCAAGCTACTAGTCATTTTCTGTAACACTTGAAAAATTGTATTCCCCAAGAATTTCCTCCGCGTAATATCCTTTCCTAATAGAGTCACTCGCTTCCAGCAAGGCGATGATATGTATGCAATGAATTTTCAAAGTCGAGTTTTCAAACCCATTCCTGGGAAATGAACCTTCGAATGGAAAAATTTTAACCTATAACTTCCATTTATCTTTACACGCGTAAAAGAAATCCTTACCTGTACATTTCTATAGTCCCAATCGCACTCTGTATGAAATCTTTTCTTGCTCATCCAAACGTTACACTCTGCATGTAATATTCAATTTACAATGACTACATCTTGCGTGAATGGTAATTTTACGGTCAGAGAATACGCTGGCGATCAAGATTAGCCAAAGCGTCGTTTAAGTCCGCGGTGGAAAGTGGGCATAAATTGGCTTATAAAGAGCCAGCTTTAATTTCGCCGGATGAAAGGTCGAATCGCAAACAGCCACACGAGCTCGGTAACGATTCCTTAGAAGTTGCGGAAACTGTGAATTACAGGGCGTATCTTTTCTACTAATCTCCGATAAAATAAGGGTTCAGTATTGGTCAGGTAAGGTTAGTGGGTCAGTTCTGGTGACGTCATTCCGGTTCTCTAAGGAACACGCAAGCGAGACCCACGCCGAGATAAACCGAAAGATTGACCATAGTCGTCCTTGGTGTATTCAAATGACCAGAGATTTATAGCCGTACACCGCAATTGCCCATGTTTTGCGTTCGTCTGTCGGATTTACGGTATGAAAAAGAAAGTTTTCTTTATCGATGAGTCGCATCTGTGTAATTCACGAACGCCTCGAGTTGCAAGCGCGGACGCAACAAAGGCAACTTCTCACCAAGTAATATTCCGACCTACTTGTCGATGTCGCTGCTTTATCGTTTGTAACGTTACTCGCCGAGTGTTCCGAATACGGACACACGGGACACGATGCTATCTTGCAAGCCTATTATCGAAGACAAGCAAACTGTGGTAGAAGGAAATCTATCTTACCATTGCTGAGTCTATACTACGCGATTTGTTTGGCTTACATATACACTAGTTGTTGATATGTTTTTCTTAGAAAGGCGACGGCTTCGAAAAAATACTTCGCATAAAAATTAGTTTGTTTACTGTTGGAAACTTATAGACGATGTTAATTCAGATGAAACATATTTTTGTATATGTTATATAAAGTTGATATGTCTTGTATAATAACTGCTAATATTATTCATTTGCATTTTTCATTGGCAAAAAATAAAACTGTATGGTAATTTACTTAAAGAAAGCAAAAAATAAAAAATTACACGCTTACGCATAATAATGATGTTTTTAATTCTTGCGACATAATGTTTACCAAATGGTTTGATTTTATCATCGTAGCGAAAAATGTTCCTTGTTAGTTTAATATGCGTAATAAATTTATTTCTAAGTTTATATTTAAAATAACTGGCCACCTTAAATTTCTTGGTATAAAAACAGAGACCTATTCAAAATGTTTAATCCAAGCTCTTATGTAGTTCATTACGACATCTGCAAAGCAAGAGACCAACGAAGTTATATATATTGAATTTAAAATTTAAATTTATTTAAATTGCTGCAGTACTAATGGTATTATGCTGATTAATAATAGCCATAAAAATATTTATTTACTTCTTATTAATATCATTACAGAGTACATTATGTACACTTTAATAAGCAGCTTTAGGGAATATTTTATGTACGATTAGAAAATTACGAAAAGGCATTTTAATTGATATTTAATTTACTGGAAGTAATTGGAAACTAAAAGTAATAAAAAAAAAAAAAAAAAAACAATTAAATGGTCACTTCGATAAGCAATACAAAAATTGTAAGCAACAAATCTCTTGAAACATTACAACTGTACCTAAAAACTAAATTACCTTGAATTGCTATCTTCCCAATTATGATACCTACTGAAAAAGGTTTCAAAAATTTAACTTGTTAGCAAACAATTATATTACGATAAACACATGCAAAGTTGAAAATTCGATAAAGAAATAAAAATGTATGTTCATTTGTTGTTCAGTGTGCGGGGAAGCAGAATGTGTTCGCTTGGTGTTAGCCGCGGGTGCTCGGCCATCCACACCCGACCTTCGCGGAGGATCTCCTCTTCACTATGCCGCTCAGTGTTGTGGTGCAGCCGCGACTGCGGAACTTGCTGTACCTAAGAAAGTTGGTTTGAAAGTTCTCCAGACTCTGCTGGAATTCGGTGCCGATGTGAACGCGAAAGACGAAGATGGAAGACAGCCGATTCTATGGGCGGCAAGTGCCGGTAGCGTGGAAGCTGTGTTGGCTTTAGCAAGGTAAAGTTTGATTTCATTCGATTACGCGGTCTTTCATTGTCGTTAAACGTTAACGCCGAAAACAATTCTATTTTAAGGTAGCTTATCGCGCAAAGAATGACGCTTAAAATTTTAACAATACATAATGGTAATTTGAAAAAATAATTCTTTTTAAAACTAACAACACATTCGTGAGTGACTTCACTGGAATTAGAATTGAATTTTGCAACGTTAAATATTTATATCGTAAAATATATGAAATATTTTAACTGATTCTCGAATTCATGAGACTTTCGTGCTTCGGAACGGGTCGGCAAAACTCGGGCGGGATCGAGCCGGCTTTCGAAAGTATAAAACTCGTCAGGATCTCGAAACTATCCGACTGCGTGCGAACATATCGAGATCTCGAAACTATGCAACTGCATATGAACGTACCGAGATCCCGAAAGTACCGTAATATATAATTATGAGATCTAGAAATGATCTGACTATGTGTGAAAGACGAATGTGTATTGAAATTCTAAAACTACTTACATATTATATGGTGGAACTGCAGAGAAACTATCTCCTCTCCGATTTCGATGATTCTGAAATGTGTCGAAAACCTCGGCATGCTGAATATCTTTTTCCTATACATATAAATGGCAGTCGGTCTTGATTTTTGAGATATTCGCTAAAACCTGTCGGTACCAGTTCGATACCAGTCGGTATAGAGAATTCTGCCTATAATTGTGCGTTCGTAGCAGGGTACGCGTTAGTATTGTTTACCGGCCGTTCCACAGTGGCGGCCAGATAAAATGACACCTAATCTAAACCTAAGAAATTTCCGTGGGATAAGGCCCAATATGATGTAGAAGACCTCGGCAACGTTCTTAGTACTCGATAATGCCACTAGAGGCCAGGAGCTGTGTATAGCTGAAAAGAAAGTAAGCAGTAACGAAGAAGTGGAAGAAAGGTATATTGCCAAGTACGTTTAAACAAAAGAATTATTTTTATGACTTCCCAAAAATTTACTTGCCAATGTCAAAAACAATGACTTTTATACCCAATGTTGTGTTTGCGATTAATAAATTACTTTCTCATTATTAACTTAATATTTCTTTTTCAAAGTGGAAGAATGCTGTATGTTACACCAGCTGCTTCTTTCATTGCTACAATGAATTGTTTTTACGTTCCTCTGTAAATTTTATGAAATGTAACGGACAACCATTCAATTAAGGTTAGGCGTCATTTTATCTAGCCGCCGCGCCGTGAAGCAATACTGATGCGCATACGCTGCCACGGATGTAGAATTAAAAGCAAAATTCACTGTGATGGTACCGACAGAATTTGGCCGACGATTCTGTGTACAGGAAAAGGTTGATAAAAATTGTTAAAATAAGAGAACAAAAATTAGATTGTTAAGAAGGAAAATAGTTTACAATAAATAAACCCGAAAAAACTTATTACCGAGATCAGCGGGAGAATATACTTTACGAGGCAAAAGGAATCATCCTGATTGGTCAAGCGATTTCGAATACTTCGGCGAACCCAAAAAAGGAAAGAAGAAAATATATCCATCGAATTGAGATACCTTCCATTTTTTCCCAAGTCAGTATACAAATTATCAAAATCGGGTAGGAAGTAGTTTTTCGATATATGTTCAATGAAAAAAGAAAACGAATGACTCTAAAAGCAATAATTAAAATATAGAGCCGGTGGCTCAGCTGCCGCAGGAGCTGCAGACAAGGATGGCCTGACGGCACTTCATTGCGCTGCTTCCAGAGGTCACGCTAGGTGCGTCGAGGCCTTAGTGAATCTCTGCGGTGCTCACCCTGATCACGTAGACGATAATGGATGTTCAGCCCTGCATTATGCTGCCACTCTTGGTCACGCTGATGCCACAGCCTTAATTCTAAAGTTAGGAGCCGATCCGAATCGGCAGGATCGAAAGGGTAGAACGTAAGTACTGTAGAAAGCTAGAACGAATGTTCATTGAAGCACAGACTTCGATGTTATGATATAATTTTGTCGGTTAAAATAAAAAAAAAAATTGTATTGATATTAACGAGGCTGTCAATTGAAACAGGAAATTTATTTTTCACTAATCTATTAAGTAGATTGGATGTGCATAATTCTCAGAGAATACCCGTTCTAGCTTTCTATGGTAAAAGCTTCATAAACGAAAGATTTGTTGGGGCATTTCAACAACTTGATGTACGACAAAAGTAATAGAAGTTTAGATTTTTATTTCGAGAGTCTTTGGTAGTAGTCGAATACGCGTTTAATCAGTGGTATCAAAACAGCGAGGTTAGAAATTAGAACATCCTTCTCAAGACAAGGTTTATTAAACTGAGTGCATTCATACTCAGTAAGTTTTCAGTAAATACATTTGAAATTTTTTAGCAAGGGTTGTAATCAAATTATCTTCTGATTAAATTTAGATCTCAACGAAATCTTATATTTCTATATATTTAACTAAAATAATAAGAAAATTTATATTTATATTGTAATTTAGATAATTTTTACTTTCCTGTAATGTTAAAAAACGGGTCAATTTTTCAACTATACCATTTGATGATTCACATCATACATATAGCGTCTTGAATTAAGTCCTTACATCTCTCAAAATGCTTCAATTTATAATTATTTTCTTTACGGCCTACCTATACTTTACCAATAATTTACTCCTGACAGTTTTACGACCTTACTGTATTTCTTCTACCGACTATACTGCATCTACGTCAACATTGATTTTGTCCTGTTAGTAATAATAGAATTAGAATTCATAGGTCATAGAGTTCATTGACACTATTATCTTGCATATACACATACGTACATACATAATAATAGACAACACCAGGCAGTCTATAGATACTACATATAGACAGACTGTCATTATCAATAATGATACACGCTTCTGATACAATATACTTACATACATAGACGTTGCCTTTAGATATGAAAACTAAGGAATGTGACTCCAGCAGTTAAAAAGTGAAAATGAATGTATAAATGAAAATGAGCTAAAATATGTAATATCTGACTTCCAGGAAACATAAGAGAAAAGCTAAATCAAACGAGAGTACGAAAAATATCCAGTTTAGACGAAAATACAAAGAAAGCTCAAAGTTAAAAAAAAAAAAATCTGAAATATTTTAGGCCAGCACTTTGTGCGGCAGCAAAAGGCCAACTGGAAACCTTGAAGATTCTTGCCCAGCACGGTGGTTCTCTTTACGCAAGAAGTGTACGAGGAACCGGTGTCGCCCATGAAGCTGTTGCTTCCGGTAGGATTGAATTAATCAAATGGTTGGCGAAAAAACGGCCAAGCACTTTAGATGTTGCAACACAAGATGGCAAGACACCTTTGCACGTGGCTGCCCTTCATGGACATTTGGACGTGTGCAAGGTTCTTCTGGACAATGGCGCGAGGATCAATGCCGTTCTCCGAACTAGCAAAGGCAATTTGATGACAGCTCTGGACGCGGCGCTTTACAGGGGACACAGGGATTGCGCGAAATTGATCCAAATGCACGGTGGTACTACGTCACAAAAATTGAGGATGCAGAAAACTGTGCCGAATAAAGGTCAGGTCAGGTATATACGTATTTATTTACAAAAATGTCTTTAAAGTGTACTAAGTATAAGAAAAGTTTTATAACGTGTATTAGGCGTAGAAAAAATTGTATGTTCTATATTATGAGTTTCAAAGACGCATTATCAGACTTTTTGGCTAAACATTTGACGTTAAAATTTTTCTTATAAATCACCACTTTTTCTTCATAACTTTATTGCTAGGGACATTTGATAATTCGTTGTAACAAGAATCAATAGCACGCGAATGACAATCTCCATTAATATACCGATACGAGATAGCCATAATTTGCATATTTGTCGTACTAAACCGTAAATCTGATTTATTGCTTCCTGTCTATGATACAAGATTTATGAACATTTGTGACAAGCTTATTAGTATGTATTATATACAATCGTATTCTTTTGCGAGGTTAGGGATCTTCTCATACGCTGTTGAAACTTTTATATCTTAATGAATATCTCTATTTCTAACGTATCGTTTAATTTAAGTGAGCCATCCAATACATTCAGATTTTATCGATAATGTTACCCAGTGATGCCCACGTGGATCTCCTTATCTCAAAGGGTTTCGTCTGTCATTGCATCTGATAATATTCTCTTTTCATTTCACATTATTTATAATATATACGCACAACTGTCTCCACCCTAATGTAGAAACGACATAAAAAAGTAAGAACTCTGTAGTAAAATTTTGCATTTCATTCTAACAGAAATGTCGCTTTCATAAGACGTACGATATACCCAAGTCTTTTGTTGATTGCTACGTGTCATACGTGCTAAATACGGCTGTGATTTGACAAAGGAAGTGATGATGCGCCGGTGAGATACGAATAGGACGATGTTGAAAGAGATTCAATGTTTATATAGAAATATCGCTTACGTTAAAATATTGATTTGATTTCTGACAAGAGGTTTGGTTATACATGGCAAAAATGTATGTTGTCAGTGGTGAAAGCTGCAAGACTGTGGTAGTGTAGTATGACTGAGAATCAAGAAAGTTATCTTACAATTCTTCCAGTCGTCTGAGAATCCTAGAAGGTTCACGTGTGAATTATTGTAAAGTTATTCGATAATAGTGAGAGAGTGGAAAAGAAATTATTGTTGTGATAATACTAATTGCGATTAGTAATTGTGGTGATAGTGGCGGTTGTAATAATTGAAAATAAATTGTTCGAGACTTGTCAAAGGGGATCATGATTAGATTTTATAAGATTTATCAGAGAATCGTAACTAAATGTTCCGAGACTTGTTGTAGAACTGTGAATAAATTGCACAGTGTTTCTCAAAAAATTGTGATGACAATATCCGACTTACTTGCATGTTTGAGAACCATTACAAGTACGTTCATTTTACCAAATAATCGATTTCGTATTACAACATAATTTTCATTCGTAAATGCTGCAACTTTTACCAATTTCCCTTCGAAGCAATTTCCATAATAGTTTAATTCGGATTTTTTTGGATTTTTTCATTTTTATCGAATCGATTTCAGTATTCTCAACGAAACTGCGAATGCGACATCTGGATAGCAGCACCGATACGGAAAGCAGTCCGCGTAGACAAGATCGTAGTTGTAAACTTCCGGAATTATACTACGAGGAGCAATGGATTAAGAAGAGAACGCGACGAAGAGGAAATTTGAGAAAGTTGGCGCGCCAGGATAGCCGGAGCTTCAGCGAGGAAGAAGTTAGATTATCGAAGTCATCCTCGAAAAAAGATCATCAAAGGAGAGCTCGCAGTGAATCAGCACGGTAAGATATGTTTAAATTACATACGGTGTTCCCTCGAATAACACGTCGGTTGGGGAAACTGACGTACAGTAGATATACTTCAGGCTGCCCCAAAAGTTTCTTTCGTTTTATAAGGACATAATAGATGCACAAGATTTTTTGTTTTATATTCTTTTATTGAATTATGTATGATCCATTTCGTTCCAATAGAACAACCATTCAATAAAATGATATAAAACGAAAATTGTTGTGTATCTATTATTTCTTTATAAAATGAAAGAAACTTTTTGTACAACCTAAAACATACATACGCATATTTATATTTTTCTCGTTATGTTTTTCACTGCAAGATTCTTTGATGTTAGTTGGAAAGTGCTTGTTGAAAACACTGTAAATGCCAAGAAACAAGTCTTTATAAATTTATGCATTAATATAGTCGAAATTTGTACACAGAACGTATTTTTATTTTATAGAATTATAAAGTACAATGAAATTATTATTTCTGTTTGTCAGTGCAATTATTTTTCATTGTAATTTGCCCGAGTTGTAATTTAGTTGTCTTCTCCTCTTTCTTCCATTGTCGTTACACATAATATCGTGCACGATGCATGTTCTTTGTAATTTAAACATTGAAAGCATCATTTAAGCCCATTTAGCATCCACTGATGCAGTGTCGTTGTAAGCGCCGTGTGAATGCTGACTAAAAGTGCAGCACCTATCTCTCAAGTGCCCGGGAGAGACACCGCACTTTCGTATTTCCCCGTGCTACGCCACGAATAACCTATTCCTGCGAAGAAATATTTCATAAAAAAATACTACATTTCGAAAAACTACAAATTTTTAAGTTCTATGACAGTGCAAGTGAACTCGACGAACAAATTGCGAAGGAAAATGCAAATACAAAGTGCAGTAGACTTGCTTTGAAATATAACACGATCTTATAGGGAGACATAGAGGAAAAAGGCAGGCAGCTCGACGTGCGCTTTGACGGAGATACAAGTGGCAGTGCAGCATTGGTGATCAAAAGCCTTTGCTGATCCGAACACCCGAGTTACAAGCTACAAAATATTCCGTTAAAAACACCACCGGCCATATCGCTACCGTGATGTGAAACTAGTAAATTTCGTTAACGTAGGAAGACAAACAGCATAAAGCAAATGAAACGTGCAATGCCATGTTTTGATATTGGCAACACTGAAATCGCGAAAGCCTGACGTCTCTCCCGGAACGCCATATCTCTTATAATTATATTCTTCTTCTATTCATTTACGTTTATTAAGCATTATGTTTTTTTATTTTCGCCGTAGAAAAAACAGAAAAAGAACTCGACAATTTTTAAATGCTGAAAATTCGCAGATTTGTAAACGTAAATATTCGTTAATTTGAAAGTATAAGAGATTGAAATTTTGAAAATACAAAAACCTAAAAACCTAAATGTTTGATTGATAGTTTGCAGGTTTAAGAATTTGCAGGTTTGAAAGTATGGGAAACATAATGTTGAAAACATAAATTGAAACATTCACAAACTATACTTTCAAATCGCACGAATACAATTCCTTTATTTGATTACTATCATAATCGGAAACTAAAAATAATAATAAAATATCAAACAATTCTGCAGAGGTTAGCTTTCAATGTATTCATAAGTTTAAATATGAATAGTAACGAATCCATTATTCGTTGCAAAGTATACTCTTGAATAAATAATCATGGCAAAATATTGTAGGTATGAAGAAGATGATACCGATCGAAAATTGAGAAGAGGAAGAAGTAAAAAACGATCATCGAAATCCAGACACGACTCTAGCGGATTATCGTCAGAGTCAGACAGCTACGAACGCGCTAAAGACAGGTCGAAGCAAAAATTCGATTCGAGAAAAGACGAGAGCAAAACTAATGGAACGGAGGGTTCAAAGAGAGACGATGACGATGAAAGCGTGAGCGACGACAGCCTGGAAGTGGTAGTGGTACGAAAATCTTTGGAGAGGAAATGCGAGAAGGTGGTGTCTGGAAGAAGATCAAAGACACCCAGGGAAAGTTCAAGAGAAACGAAATTCACAAAGACTCACAGGAGCACCAGAAGGAAATTGAAATCCAGCAGATCCAAAACATCGGACAATGGCGAGAGTACGACCGATCGAATGCATTCGCTGGACAAAGAACAAGGACCAACAGAATCTACGCTTCACAGCGAACAAACACCTAGAACATCGATAGACGAAGAAAAGCAAAACGAAGGGAATATCGTTGAAAGTCGATATCGTAGAGACGTGACCGACAGTACCAGTCAAGAAACGGTGGAACGCGTCGTTGTGACAGCGATGGTCCATAAAGATCAAGGTCCAGATACGCCAAAATCCGTAGCGGAAGCTTCGAAGGAAGTCACCTTCGACGACAGGTTAAGAACGGAGGTGATCGAGATGCAAGAAATAGCGGGAGACGTTAGTCCAGGCAAAGCGGACGATATTTTAGAGCAGAGTGACGCATCACGTACAGATCTCGTGCAGAAAGCTGCCAGTTTGAAGAAAGATGTGGAAGAAATGAGACAGCAGGTTGCACAGGAGAAAATTCAACAGGAAGAAGGCTCGAAGCAGAGTCGAGAGAAGGAAGATTCCAAACGGGACCAAGAGAAAGAGGATGAAAAATCAGACCGAGAGAAAGAAGACACGAAAGCCGTGGATCACGTGAGAAAAGATCAGGATGATCAAATTGAGACCTCGTTTAGTGATGGGGCAAAGAAGAAAGATAAGAGGAAAGATGAAAGCGAGAAAGGTAAGACTTTAAACGGAATAATAGCTGGACTGCAAGTATGTCAATATCATTGTTACTGAATTTATTTTTATGCATAATATATTGAAACTTTAGCTTACTGTTAAAGAAACATTTTTGCTAATTTCCTGTAGATTTTACTAAAAAAAAAAGATTTCTGCCAATTTTCTGTAGAGTCCTCTTTCCAGGCAGGTTAGACGCACGCGAGCCGACTGAGTCGGAAAGTCCCACGTTGGATTCTGGAGAGTATCAGCGACACCAGAGCCGACAGGAAGACGATCTCGTTTCCAAATCAGACGAAGCGTCATCTGGAACAAAACCTGACGAGGATCTCGATAAAGAGACCCGTAGTGAGAAAACGGACGTGTCTGAGCCGATCTTAGTAAAGGATCACGAAGATTCGGAGAAAGCGACCACATCTGAAAGTCCGGAAAGTGAAAAACGTTTAGAGGAAGACACTACATCAAGGACAGCTGTGGAAGGCGTTTCACCGTCAGAAGGAGAAGAGAAAAAGTCGACGTCGGAAGAAACGAAAAGTAAATCAAAAGTTAAATCTGCGACCGTAAAAAGAAAGGCGTCTTTCGATGAAAAAAGATCAAAGTCCTCGTCTTCGAAGTCGGATGAAAGTCCCAAAAAGAGTGGCGGGACTCAGAAGAGGAAAGAATTTGGTAAGAGGCGCGAATCTTCCACGAGAAACGTTTCCATGAAAATGTCCACGGAAAAAGCGAGCAAAGTAGTTGCAGAGAAGACGTCAGAAGTGCAGAAGGACCATGAAATTGCAGTTGACGGCGTACAAACGAAGGAGGCCACATCGACCAGCTTAACAAAAAGCTCGAGCAAGGAGTCACAGGATGAAAAGGAACAAACTGTTCGTAGAAAATCTGTCGATTTCTCATCCTCTAAAGACTCTGCGTTAATGGAAGACAAATCGTTAAGCGCAGATACACCAACCGCCACGAAACGAAAGATTTACGACGAGGAGGAAGTTGCTCAAGTCTCGTCTCCTGCAAAGTCCGATTTAGAAGATCATAAGGATGAAGACGAAGCTAAAAAAGTGAAGAAACATCCTATGGAAGACGCACTGGGGACAGGTGAGTACTGAAACCACTCCATGAGTGTCTTTATACCGTTTCCCGTGCTTTTAGTAGAGACCTTTCGATATATCGACGAAAGTTCCTCGAGTTCTCCGAAATCGGCGCAAACCAGACGCTCGAGACCGTCAACGGGAAAAATTAGACAAACTGGACAATCGTCGGTAAGAAAATGTTTGTTCGAAAGTTCAGAAGAACGTTCTCCAGATAGGAGCGCTATAGTGGCGGTGATTGAGAGTCCAGAATGGGACGAAGAGGACGAGGAGATTGACAAGGAGATCAGAGACGCTATCGGGGAGGACGGAGAACACGAGACAGAAGCCGAGGATGATAATGAGATGGGTGTCATCAGGGTATTGCCAAGCACGAGCGAAGAAGAAATGTCTCGAGCTGGTCATGATGTTTGCAGGACTTCGGCGACCGACTCGTTACCCCAAGTAGGCTAATTCTAAAAATAATATAAAGTTAAAATTGTAGGTAGGTAGGAAAAGTAAAATAGAAATAGTATTTAGTCTTCTTTCCTCATCGTTTGTGAGACTGGCGATAAACCGGTTGATCTTACATCTTTCCTTACAGTATACTTTGTGACATATTTAATGGGGAAAATTTCATTATTTACCGTATTTCAATTTTTCTAAGTTTATTTTATCCTTTAAATTAATATGATGCAATTCAATGTGACATTTACTATACACCCAATATAAAAATATGAAATATAATTTTTAATGTTAGTAATTACGAAATAGATGTATGTATAATTGGTTTAAAAGATAAAATAAACTTCTTGTGCGTGGAATTTGAAAATGAAATGTTTATAACATTAATAACAACGTGCGAGTATCATTCATATTTATTCGTAACGATCAGTGATAGAAATTTGTGAAAATGAAAAGGCACATAAATGTGCAAGATTCCCTTGACCATCTTTCTCAAATCTACCATCGAGAACATTTCACCATTTAATGTCATATTTTAGTACGAAATAGGTTCACATTGATTCGTAATATTGAACCATCATATCAACAATAGTATTGCAATAGATATTGTGTAAATAATATTGCAACCAAAAGATTGTCTTCTCGTAATTTAAAAAAATTATATTTTCTCTTCATTTCATAAAGGTACAATCCGGTACTCGAACTCGTTTGACACGAGTTCTAAGTCCTCAGGAAAGTAGAGTCAGTCGACTGCAAGGGAAACAACGCCGTGACAGCGGCGGCAGGGATAGTGGCATAGAACCCAGCCCTAGGGTATCACGGATACCGAGAAGAAGGATCATGAAATGTTGTCCAAACACCGATAAGCAACAATCCCTTAACAAAGACACCATAATAAGAGATGTCCAAATCAGTTTACGACGATATCACTTGGAAAGAAAGATATTTTTCCAACTGATGGAACTGAAGAGACTACAGATACGTCATGGCAGAGCGAATGAACAAGTTTTGGTTAAGAGACAAGTAATAACCTTGCCTATTTCTCCCTATAAAATGCAACATAACCTATCCATTGATCTGTTTAATTGGAATTTAAGATTTTATTTAATTCAAAATACTTAATCAAATTCTAAAATCACACTGAATTATATCCTTTGTTTCAGGTGGATGCTTTCCATAAAGCTGGGATGTCTGGACCTACCCTTGGTGTGGCAAAATACGATCAACCCTTAACGTTCAGGTTATTGTTTTCTAAATATAAAAAAATACGCTGTTTAAAAAAAATTAGAAGATCGTTTCTTGTGTCACTTTGATTTTTATACCCATTAATCCTGTCTGTGCATTTTTTGTAATTAAAATTAATTTTTTTAAAAGTATCATATGAATTACATGACAGTCTATCAAGTCTATATATAGGACTCGTTTGCTGCTGTTTACTTTACTGATGCTATAAAATCATTCATAATGATTTCTTAATTGACTTAGCGTGTATTTTTATAGTATTGTGAATGAAAAAGTAATTAATATTTCTTACTAGGCACTTTGAGGCCTTCCTGTACGATCAGCTCAGGAAGATTCAAAAAAGGCCAGCAACTCCAGACTTCTGTATGGAAGCGAAGCAGTGCATCCAAAAAACTCACCGCTGTCATCACGCCACTAGTGCTTACACTTCTTTCCCTGCGTACACATATCGTACGTTATTTCCGTGCATTGCCATAGTTAATAAGTTTCAGGATTCCATTTCAGACGTTTATACGTGAAATAGTCGTATAAGAAAATTTATACAATGTTAATTGTATTTTTTAATTTCTTTTAATTATCAACGTTTGATATGATAAAATTTCGATAATATATCTCAACCTTCCTCCATTAACGTTCTAATTAATTAATAAGTTGGGAAATAATAGAAAATTCTTTCATAAGAAATTTTTATACACAAAAGTTTCGCAAGGTTTTTTTGAAAGAATATCCATGAGACACATATACATAATCGCAAGAAGTTCAAAGGAATGTTACTATTTTTATGATTAATAATTCCGAAATGGTATGCTGAATAAGAGAATCCAATCCAAATGACTTTCAAAAGGAATCAGTTTCCCTATTGTGATTGTAGATTATAATTGCAGTAGGTGGAGGCGGCCAAGAACAAGCGGATCTTCTTCCGAAGATAGAGAGCCGTGGAAAGGGACAAATGAGGGTAAAATCTAATCACTTAAATAGAAAATAATTATGTAAGAGTTGCATTAGTGCGATAATTAAATACTAAATAATTAAATACTTGATTCCAATCAAGTTAGTTCGTGTCAAATGAAATCCTTTTGTGCTTACTTATTTGAACAAAAATAAGTAATGCACGTGTTTCTTTAAAAATTACGTTGCGAAATTGTACAAAAAATTCTATCTACGTTGCAGGTGGAAGTAACACATGGAGAAGAGAAACAAATAATAGCTCTTCCAGCTGAAAGACTGGACCGTTCGAAAAAATATTACGTAACGTTCACTGTAAGAGGGGAAGCACAACAAGAAATCGAGAAGCCGAAATCATCGATCGGTATCCAAAGGAATGCCAAAAGCGTTTAGGAAGTCTTCAACTGCATTTATTGTATCTTCCCACTGTGGTGATTTTGATTACGTTTTTTCTATTCGAAGCAATATCAAAAACATTTCCTATACTTTTTTACACAATCTTCTATTCTATCAATCTTCATATTATGCAACTTTCATTATAATTTTAACTTCATACTATGCAATGTTTCATATTGGATTTTCTACGATAGTATAAATTGTAGCTTCATGGCAAAACATTAATTCTCCGATTTTCAAGTAATGAGTATGGCAAAACAAAAAAGAAATTCAAAAACTGCCAGAGGAAAACGGTTCATGTATATACTTAAAGTATGAAGTAGTATGTATTCTGTATAAATTTCATTAACATCCCTGTAAAAATAATCAATGGTATAAACGTGTAAGATTGTATAATGTATTGCATCGAAAAAGTTCTACGCATGGATCCTCAACTTTATGACACGCGAATTACATTGTGTATAAAGATTCAATTGTATTAGACAAGACAAACGCGAACTTTTGTAAAATAAGCTAGATTGACTCAGTCCAAGTTCATTGAAAAGATCTCTTAATCTTACCTTAGAGTTACATTAAATTGTATTCATTAATACTGGTCAAGAAAATACGAATTTATTCTATGTGTACAATAAGAGATATTTCGTTCCTGCAAAAGCAGGGACCATGTTACATACAGGTTCTGTATATTTGTGTAAAGGAATCCGCTAACATGTAATTCTGTGTAAAATAAAAAAGAATCACGAATCGCATAACTCAGATTATCTTAAACTCATTTTTACGTACATGTTTGAACGACAGCAAGCGTTTTATAACTTTCCCACAAATCTTAATAAACGTACGTAAATGCAGTTTTCAAATTAAGAGGACGTTTTTGAATCAATTTGTAACTCAAGCATATTTAGAACAAAAAATAAAGACAGCCGTAATTTTCCTTTGCGTTATTGTATAAAGTAGCAGGTGCAATTTTTTATCATGCATAAATTCATGCATAAATAAATAAGGTCAATTTTCTATATTAATGATGCATTTTAATTTTCTGCCACCAGTCGGCGTACCGAACATTCTTTGCTGATATTTATATCATAAAGGAAGATGATTTCCACGTTAGGATGCTTGCGCGTCCAGTGTAATCTCAAAAGCTACTCAAGCAATTTGAATAATTTCTTTACCGTTGGAAAGAACATTGCCTCAAAATAGTCGCGGATATTATATATGGAAAAAGTGACGGATAATTGGCGTGTCTGCCGTGACATTGACTATCCATTGAGCAAAATGTAATCTGATGCATACGTACCTTACATGTTGACATTTTTTTTTTTTATAACATTATTTGGAGGTGGGTAAAAACGCGAGTTTGCCAAACTGTAGAAAGTCTAACTGAATTTGGAAAATTTTTGGATATGTCGTAGAAATCAACATTTTGAACAACTTTTTGCTAGACATGTAGCTGCCTGTTGGGTAAAGACTTCATTTACATAAATATACTTGGCCCGGCATTTGGCAATCAAATCTAACGGACACGCAATTATATCGATAACTTTTTGCGAATATCATGGATCCTATGTACCAGATTTATAGTTACATTAGAGGGAAAAGTGTTATGTTTTATAAGATATTTAAAAAATATTGAAATCTGAAATGCATGTTGGTTTCTATAGTTTTTCATTAGAAGTACATACAGAATAATGCATATAATTTGATTATGTACAAAATGGTATCAAAAGGACTACTGTACATACATTTACGACACGGTGTAAAATACGTAGTCGTCTTTAACATTAATAAATATAAATTACCTAACTCACGGTTACTTCCTTAGGTAATTACGTATAGCCTGGATTCATAATAATATCGTTGTGTAGTCTCGTATAACAAAGATTTTATGTCATTCGCAATTTTCATACATAATTAGAAAAATTAACATAGAAAACAAGAAGGTTAGGTTCAGCGCTTGCGTGTCATGCTAGAACTGTCTGATACTCGATTTATTTTCATCTGTTTTGCAAGATCGTGGAATACGATGATTTTCCATATAGATTTTTTATTACTAAGCATAATTTGCTATTTTCTCTTAGATTCACGGATGACGGAATTCAGCCGAACGTTACAAGCATATGAAACCTTGCGTTTTCTTACATAAGTATAGAGTAAGTATACACAACAAGTACTCAATATTAAATACATAAAGACAAGTGAAATTAAACGTTGTAGGGACTAAAGCATTCCTCCGTTCGTTTATTCGACCAGGTTTCGAATGCGGATCTTCCACTTGTGGGGCAGATGCTGGTTAAACCACTCAGGCAGCCAGCGAATGCATTCTTACAAATTCTTATGTGGCTTTTGGCAACCGTCTACAATATAATATGAGATAAAAATTTGAATGCAATATATAAGATGTTGCCAGTACTTTCCTAGGTAGTCTTGGAAGGTACAGATATTAAATGAATGCAGGCAGAAGATAGAAAATAAAGAATATGAGAGGCTTGCCTACAGCATAGGTAAACACTTTGAATGTCGATTTAGGCCAGTTCCTAGAATGCATGATTTTTTTCTGCATTAGGATATTACTGTACGCGTGTCTTGTGTTTTGTAGCATACTGTAGCATTTACTGCCTTCGTCTTTGATTTCTTTTATTTGTAAATTTCTATGGGCGTGATCGTACATCTCGTATAATGATGCATTTCCTATTATTTGTAGTAATCATTCAAAATAAAGGAGGATATCATTGCGTAGGTAAAGCTACTTCTCTCATAATACCATAAACATACGCTCGAAACAATGAAAAGAGAGGATCAAGATTTAGGAACGGAGGGTCGCCGGTCTTGGCTGTTTGATAGTATAAAGTTACAGTCGTAGTACTTGGATCAAGATTTTAGTAACTACATGTGCAAATAAGTCATTAGCATAAAAAATAAACGTGTTTATGCCATAACGCAACCGCTCTGAAATTATTTTAGCATTAATGATTGAAAAAAGAAGATGGAGCCTATTGAAAGAGCGTGCGCCAAAATTACGATAGAAAACTTTAAATAGAAATATTAAAAACAACCGACACTGTTGCGTCATGGTCTGGCCGCCAAGGCCTACGTATCGTTATACTGACGCAATAAACCTAAGGAACCACTATAAACAGAATCTGATTTAGCTTAATATCTATTCATATAATAAAATTTTTTGGTTTATGGATGGTTCTCAAAACAGTCCTTAGATTTATTTCACGCTCTTACTAAATATTGAAAAAGCGAATGTTTGCCTCATAAAATAACAGATTTTTCCCATGAACAACACCCATGAGCCACGTTTAAAGGATACTTTCTCTTCATGATTATATATTAATATTGGCTATAACCAATGGGCATCGCGGATTGTTAACCCCACTTCTCTACCGAAAAGTGTGAATAACGAATCCGCGTTCTTAGTTCAAAAAGTTATACCCATACCGAGCTTTGCTCTTTAATAGTACGAGACGGGACTATTACTGTTCTACAAATTTTCGGGCAGTCAAGTGAAATATTGTTCTTCGACATATCAAATCGAATCAAATACTGTTCTATTCTTTTAACATTCTAGTAGCCAACTACTGTACTTTCCATCACGACGAAGTTGATCAACTCCTGATCCAATAACAGGATATCGTCATCACTACAGTCTACGCGACAACAAGTGTTGTGAGTTATTGTAAATATATATATTATAGAATTGTAGACTACAGTTTTATTACATAACAAACACCCCTATTATCCACAAGAAATAAGGGGATCGACCTGTTCGTGGTGTCGATTATTATAATCGTAACGGGAATTTACGACTCCCGTTGACGTGCTTCAACGAGATCGCGTCTCCCCGCGTCTGGACGAAAAAACAGATACAATTACACTCCATACTTTATCTGAATATTAGGTACAAGATTAACTCAGAATCACCTTATGACAGATCATTGGATTATGCTTTTTATCGGCTACGACGTAGAATTTAGAAAAAAAAGTACATTAACCTCAAAAAAGTTCAAAATCACCTCAGTATCTGCAACAGAATACGATATAACAAAATTAAATGGTACACATCCGGTGAATCCCTCAAAATGTAACATAATTTATTCAAAATATTCTATGATACAATCATCATGTAGAGTTATTTTAACTAATAGTTGTATTTTCTAGCTGATATTTGTGAGCAGCACATTTCTTAGCGCATACTTGTCTGATTTATTTTCATGTCAGTTACTTCTAACGTGCGTATATGCTAAATAGGAAGTACGCATTTATTTATTTGGTGCATATTTATATGTTCTTTGTTACATATAAACTACGAATAAAACAGATGATAATAGGATAAATAATGAATAGAAACAGAATAGTTAATTAGAATTGAGTATTCAAGGGATCGTTAGCAAAGCAGCATTTGCCTCCTTGCTTTGCGTTTGATAGGTGCGCCCTCTTACGTTTGAGGTTCAATCCACGTACGAATAGTATTCAAAATCTCAAAATCTCCGCATTTTCGCTAATATTCGATTTTTCCGTCATTTCTGATCTTCTATATTGTAAGATATAACATTCATGTATATGTTATAGGTTTTCCAACTTATACCAGTAAATACCAGGTATGTAAATATGAAACTGGAATTTTTGTATAGAAAATACACGTTTATTGTATGAAAATGATTAGAAATATTTTATTCGAAGTATTGCCCATCACTAACTATACATTTTTCCCACCTGTCTGGCAATCGGTGGATGCCACGCCACTAACATACTCTTTTTTGAGGCAAACCAGTCATCGAGCCAGTTTCGTACACTTTCGTAAGAAGTGCTGGTCAGAAAGTGCGTGTCCCATCGATGAAAATAAATACTATTCGGACGGAGCCAAATCTTGTTTCCTTGACCGGTTTTGCTGTATGTGATGGTATATTATCATGAAGAAAAATTACTTTGCGTTGCCTTTTTTGATATTCTGGTCGTTTTTCACGCAAAGCTTGATTCAAATCGATCACTTGTTGTCGGTAGCGCTCGGTATTAACGGTTTCGCCAGGTTTTAACAGCTCATAATAGATCATACCCTTCTGATCCCACCAAACGCAGAGCATTGTCTTCCGTCCATAGCGATTTGGTCTCGTAGTCGATGTCGGTGGTTCGCCTGGATCTACCCATGATCTTTCACGCTTAGGGTTCTCAAAATATATCCACTTTTCATCGCCAGTCACAATTCGGTGGAGAAATGACTTTCTTTCGTATCTGACGAGCAGCATTTCGTAAGTGGTTTTTCAGTTTTCCTGCTGTCTTTCATTCGGTTCATGTGGAACCCATTTTCCCACCTTCTGCATCTTTCCCATGGCTTTCAAACGTATGGAGACGGCTTCTCGTGTCACGTTTAATTGATCAGCGAGTTGTTGTTGCATTTGAGCGTCATCCTCATCCAACGATGCTTGCAATTCTCTGTCTTGAAACTTTTTCGGTGGTCTTCCACGTTCTTCGTTCCTCGCGTCAAAATTGCCACTTCTGAATTTTTTAAACCACTCAAAGCACTGTGATTTACCAAGAGCATGCTCACCGTAAGCTTCGACAAGCATTCGATGCGATTCTGCATGCAGTTTTCTTCAAATGGTAACAGAAAATCAATGCTGTCCGCAAATCGTAGTTTCCAGGCACGAAATTCGACATGTTCAACGCTATTACAAACTATGCTGTTGTACGAAACTTGTATTGTTCCACGTCGAAAATGTTTGTGAGATGTCAACAAAGACTTTTGGCATCAATGACGCAGTTTAGTGATAACTACATTATCGCTAGGGCCATCTATAGGCAAATTCCGGTTTCATAGTTAAAGACCTGATAACAATAAGAAATAAATTAATAAATATATCTTTCGAAATAAATTAGCGTAAAAAATGTAACATGTCCGGGTGAAGGTTTACGTAATATTATGTTCGAAATTACTCAATACTTAATACGTTTCATACGGAAGCTGCCCAACGAGTTTCTTCGATGCATTCACTGCTTTAGCAATAAATTTGTGTAACAGTTAATTCCAAATATTTATAGGTCCAATTTCCTTTCCTTACCAGCTATAGTACATTTCTACTTATCAAAGTCATGATTTTTCTCTCTAAGAGGAAGAGAATCAATTTTACAGGAACAATTTTTTGAAGAACGAAATATGAACCGAATCGAAATCGTCTCGATATATTTTTTATATATGTATCCTATAGATATTAATTTAAAGACGTTCTAACATCACCCAAATATGCATATTACTAATTGTTTGTTACGCAGAGATATCCTACACGTTTTATTTTATATAAAATTCCATTTCTTCTTATACTTTTGTCTCTTTTAATTCTTTATAGCTTTGCACGTTCATATCTTGATAACGTTTATAAGTCTAAGAAATTCTGACCTTTCTGGTATCAAAAACATTATGCGCGAGAACTTAGCAGCTCCCCAACATAGCAGTATATGTTGTTACGCAACAAGGGTTTATTGCGTGCTATAGTCAGTGGGAAAACTCGCGAAATTGCCGCTAGTGGCCCCTTGCAGAAGTTTATGAAAGATATTTGGTAAGCTGTCATATCTTAATGTTACAGTTCCATAAAGAAGATCGGAGACGTATAAAATGGATGTCATCAGCAATATTACAGGAGGATTCCAATCACAAGTGGTCAGATCGACGTTATCCATTTTACTAAGCGTATCGCTACATATCATATATTTGTTTGTTAATTATTCTTCGAAGAATCTTCCTTCCGAATCACTAATGCCATCTTACGATTTCATAATCGTAGGCGGTGGTACTGCAGGTACGTTTTTTCATGATGTCGATAGAAAATTACATCATAAACAAAATGAAAATATAAAAAAGAAGCACCTACCTGTGTGTTTGCAGGCGAGAAGGAGCGTTTTATTATCCATATAATAGAGTAACACACAAATCTAACAATATACACATCTCGATCATCCAGTGCATCCTTCCTTTAGCAGCTCTATCTATCGTGTAGTATATTAATGACGTGCTTTGTTGTAGATATTGACAACGAAATTGTAACCACCTTTCCTGCATATAAACGTAATTTAAGTTTACTTTATAATACGTTTTAAATATGTATTACATTATAAATATCGTATAAATTATATATTATTGTAACATATTTCAGGTTTATCACGAAATTAGTTTTGCGGTATGGATTAAATATTTTTCCTTTATCGATGATTTGATATTAAACCATATATTTTTGAAATAAAAGTATTTCTAATATTTAAGTAGATTGATGTTTTCTTACTTATGTTCTATAATGTTCTGCCAATTTACATGTTTATAGGAGCTGTTGTGGCGAATCGGTTGTCCGAGATAGAAGACTGGAACGTACTTGCCTTGGAAGCAGGTGGCGATGGAAGCATTATATATGATATTCCTGTTACTGCCACCACTCTGCAGCTCACCGACATCGACTGGAAATATTCGACGGAACCCAGTGAAAATTATTGTAGAGGTAATTAATATCTAACAATATTAGCGCATACATCACTTCATATCCTAAAAAATATGAAGACCAGAATTACCCAATAAGTCTCTATGGGGAAATTTTCGTTTTTAATATTAATAGAAACATACATAATATATCTGTACCAAGATTACTGTAGAGGTAATATCTAATAATACTTTTTTTTTTTTTTTTTCGTGGGGAAATCCTCATGGACGCCTGGCCGCCCTCTGGGGGGCGGCGGGTAGTGTCGGACTCTTACCGACTAAAACCCCACGGTGGTCTTCATGACGCTTGTCAGGAGTGTCCCGGTTCCTTTCTTTAGATTTGCTACCGCAACACTCCTTCGTCGTCGTCTCCCTTTGTTGTTGCGGGAAACATCCTGGTTGAGGTTGGCAGCAAGGGGTGGTCCACTACCCCCCTAGTGCCGCATTCCCTGGGCCGTCGTGCGAGTTTGAGGGGGGCGGCCCAGACCCTCCTCAGTCTGACGGCTCCTTCGCCGCGCTCTTCTATGACAGCGGTAGTGGGGGTGCCGTGGTCGCGCGGCGTCGTATCGGTTCTCTTCGGCGAACCACTCTGATGGGATCGCCGCTCTTCTCTCTGTTCTTCTCCGACCTCTCCTTCGCTAGCATTAGTTGCTCGCAGTAGTTGCGGACTACGGCTAACTCCTGTTGACAATATCTAATAATACTAGCACAAGCATAACTTTACATATAAATATTAATACCAGATACTAATAAATATTAATACCAGAATTATCCAATACGTACATATGAGTGAGGCATATTTTTCATTTTTAATATTAATAGAAACATACATAATATATCTGTACCAAGATTACTACAGATTTTTGCTTAAATAGTTAAATAATTGTATAGATATATTTAGCTTAACTAATATTGTTTGAATTATACTGATCTATATATAATATATTTAGGTACATTTACGTAGTTCTAACGTTAACCTACAAACCTTAACCAGCAAATAATCTTATCGTCGAATGTAAAGAGATATAAACTCAGATCGAACACCAACCAACATTAATAATCGATTACGAATTATTTGCATCGCCTTTCATGTACTTTATCGCAAATTCTGCCTACAGGGATGGTGGGGGGTCGTTGTCTGTGGCCACGTGGCAAAGTTATCGGAGGCAGCAGCACGATGAACTACATGCTATATGTTCGTGGTAACAAAAAAGATTACGACATCTGGGAACAACTAGGCAATCCAGGATGGTCCTACAAAGACGTCCTAGGTTATTTCAAAAAATCGGAAGACAATCAGAATGAGAATTACACCAAGACTCCGTATCATTCGAGAGGGGGTTATCTAACTGTCGCAGAACCACAATGGCACTCACCATTGGCCGATGCGTTCCTTCAAGCAGGACGAGAAATGGGTTACGAGAGTAGAGACATTAATGGACAACGGCAGACTGGCTTTATGATTCCTCAGGGGACCATTAGACATGGGAGCCGGTGTTCCACGGGGAAGGCCTTCCTGCGGCCGGCCAGCGCGCGTAAGAATTTACACGTCGCTATGCAAGCACATGTTACGAAAATTTTAATAGATCCGTCGTCAAAGAGGGCTTACGGTGTAGAGTTCGTTAGAGACGGAAGGACGCAGCGCGTTCGTGCCAACAAGGAGGTGATAGTTTCCGCAGGGTCTGTCAACAGTCCTCAATTACTGATGTTGTCCGGAATAGGACCTGGAGAACACTTAGCGGAACACGGGATACCAGTGATTCAGAATTTAAGTGTGGGTCAGAATCTTCAAGATCACATATTAGCGGGAGGCATTACGTTCTTGCTGAATAAACCAGTATCGTTGATAGAGAGCAAGTTGTATGATTTTCGATATTTGCTAGAATATGCCATATTCGGAGCCGGTCCTTTGACCGTGCTAGGAGGTGTCGAAGGACTTGCTTTTATCAATACCAAATACGCGAATGCCTCCGACGATTTTCCAGATATGCAACTGCATTTTGTGACATTGAATCAGAACGTCGACGAAGGTAGAATTTTTAGAACGATTTACGGTCTGAATAGAGAATACTACAATGCTGTATATTCGGAGTTTTTTGATGAGGACGCATGGTCCGTGTTTCCTACGATTATAAGACCGAAAAGTAAAGGTGTTATCAAGCTTCGAAGCAACAATCCCTTCCATCATCCGTTGATTTATCCCAACTACTTCGAAAACCCTGAAGATGTGGCGACAATGGTAGAAGGAATTAGGTTTGTGGTCGAGATGAGTAAAACTGCAGCACTTAGACGTTATGGCAGCAAATTAATACCGAAAGCACATCCTGGCTGTACGAATATTCCTATTTATACCGATCCATACTGGGAGTGTGTGATCAGATTCTATGCCACGACTGTATATCATCCAGTGGGTACTTGCAAGATGGGACCTAAATCGGATCCAACGGCTGTAGTAGACCCTCGGCTTCGAGTTTACGGAATCACCGGACTTCGAGTCATAGACGCCTCGATTATGCCAAACATAGTCAGTGGTAATACCAATGCCCCGACTATCATGATCGCAGAGAAGGGTGCCGATATGATAAAAGCGGAATGGTTCAGGAAACCGAGTTTACAATGAATAATGTTTTTGTAATATTTTAAATAAGTGGGCAGTTTTTGCAAATTAATTTACAGCGACTGCTATTGTTTATTACATAATAGAAACGTATAATTATAATCTCGAAATAAATTTTCATCACATATTATGTATAGCAGAATTTGAGTCAAAATATATTCATTTCACCAAGTGAATATCATGTAAGTTAAATTTTAACAAGTGCAAATTAATCCGTTAAAATAAAAGTACATGTGTGTATGATATATCTGTGAAAGAAATTTTTAAAGACTTTTTATAATTTTGAAGTGATTCAGTTTAATAATAGAAATTTTTGACAGTACTTAATTTGTTCCATAAACAAATTATGTCCTCTGTGAAACTGATCTTTGCTCGCCCATGTAATTTTTTAAATTCGTATGTCTAGAATAAATAGCAGGCTTCTTTAGTAAATACTTAATCACGTTGTTGTTGTTTACGAATAGAGGACGCTAATGTCAATATTGAATTTCTATGTCGGTATGGCAGTTACGCTGGGCTATGAAAATTTCTAAGATGATTTGTCTATTCGTATACCGAGTCTCTGTATGCGGTTCGTCGATCACGGAATTTCAATAGGTTCTTGAATACGCTAATGAGAAACGGCTGGAGCATTTGGCCACTTGGCGCAGCACTTGTATTGGGGATAATTCAACGTACAAGAAATGAACTGGTGTTGTTCAGAAACTTTTTCGCCTGAACCCGCAATGAAAATTTTAGTGTTGTTCAGAAACTTTTTTACCTGAACCCACAATGAACATTTGAGCAATACGTTTTGTACATTCATGGCAGCAACGCACATGCTGAGAAGATCATCGAGGTGGGTAAACATAGCTATGAGCTACAAATGTTTAAAATTTTTAAGAATCAAAGTTTTTCACGACATTCGACTTATAACTAATAATTCTATACCTTTCGATACCAGTCATTGCTTTGTGCACCAATCAACTGCGATGACATTTTCAGTATGTATATAACTATCATAAATCTTCAAGATATATCGTTTAAAGTTCTATTACAGCAGCAGATAAAAAAGTTGTAGAGAATGACCTTTATTTTTTCTTCCCGATTCGGCCCAATTGGAACTTCCAACAAATTTTTAGACATCATCTAGTAAACCCACTCTTCTAATATTTAAAGAAAAACTCCAATCTTTCGGTCCAATTTTAAAAAAGTTATTCTGTTTTACACAATATCCGAATATACATACATATGTATACGTATTAATACCGGTTACTGTATTCTACTTTTATTTTGTCTACGAGAAATATCCATTGCGCAAATTTATACAACCGCATAAAATAATTTTATCATACTTATGTCAATTTGAACATTGATCATATTATCGATACCTGATCTACTCACAGTTTAATTTTCTGACACTAGTTGGCATATGGAAATTCTACGCCAATATTAAAATTATAAAGCGAGAAGATCTCCAGATAAGGGTGCCAGTATATCCAGTGTTGGCGGAGAATGTAGAATGACTGATTAGATTACAATTTTGATGATTTTTGGACATCTTATAGAAATTAACATTTTGAAGGACCCTCTGCTATAAATGTAACAGTTAGTCAACTAGAAATTCCAAATCATTGTCCTCGTTCCGGTAGGGTTAATTTGGGGTTAGGTTGGGATTTGGATTCGGCAATCAATTCCATCGCGTACGCTATTACAGACGCGCCATTATAGGCAGAATGCACTGTTGTGGTATACATAGTTTTTTGCGAATATCTCAGATACTATGACCGACTGTTACATGTAGGTTATGTTATGTCGATATAATGGCAGATAGCCCTCCGCTATTTAGCTTTCCAATAATATATGACTGGGCCGTAAATTTAAATAGTTGCTTCGGCTGAAAGTGCTTGAATGTTTGACACATGACTTAAAGTGGCCAAATTATCTGTTGTAGATAATATGATTGTTGGAAGGGATGCATGAGGTTACGGGTGAGTGTGCAGGTGACAAGCGATCCAGCGTCGCATTGTCACAAAATGCAGATTTTGTCTAATAGATCCGATCATGGAATGGTAAAGAGGTTAGTGCCCTTTTGGTAAGCGGATTGTGAAGACAGCACGACACTTACTCCAGATAATTGGAAGCGAAAAGCATCAACAAAATTGTATTTTTAACATGTACAGAAAGATGTTGCTTATAATATTGTACTTTATCACTAGAATCTGAGAAGACGTTTCATTTCTACAATTTTTCATCAAAAATACATAGAGAATAATAAATATAATTTGGTATGTATAAAATGGGCTCACGTACGACATATGATACATGCATTTACGATAAATGCAATTACGACATGTAACTTCGATATTATTATAAAAGTGTATATAGTGTTAATTATCTACTATTTCATTTTCAAACAAACTCACTGCTATTTCGTTACGTAATTATGTACCATATAGATTATTTAATCTATAATTATTTCGTTACATAGTAAGCATATTTTCTTTCTTTCTAGCTTCGTAAATTTTTTATCCCGAAATACTTCTGTCTCGTGAACAAAGGATGTTGTCAGGATTAAAGAGGCTGAGGTAAAACGCGAGAATCATTTAGGAAAAATGAATGCGAGAGAACAATCTGAAAATTAAGTCGAGCGTTCGAACCCTTGCGTATTCTTGCATTAAAAGATATTCTATATCTATATTATATTATAAGTATATTATTCTATAAGTTTTCTTCCGAATACTTCTTTGTCAATAGGAGGACGCCTACAACATAAAATGAGGTATAACCTAGAATATAATATATCAGATGCTTTGGATCTTTTGATATGTACACTTTGAAGACATAGATGTTAACCGAATGCACATAGAAGATAGAAAATAGAAATCGTGGAAGATTTGACTGCAGCATAGCGTAAACATTTCGAATGTCATGAGCTGTTTCTGCATTACGATATTATCGTACTCGTGCATTGCGCCATGTGGCATATTTATTCACTTTGATTTAAATTTCTTTTATTAGTAAATCTCTTTGATGAAACCGCACCTCTCGTACAATGGTGAGTTTTCTATTATTCGCCCTACTTTATTTTTGAACTGCTGTAGTATCTGTTTTCTGCACGCGCATCCATTCAATAGAAACGAGGATATCACCCCGTAGAAAGGTATAGCTGTGCGAGATCTGTCAGAGCATTATTCCGACACTCTTTGGAGAAACACGAAGAAGTAAATGGCGAAAACTATGAATAGCAACACTAAAAGTAACTGATATAATTACACTCGATACTTTGTCTGATTTGCGGTACAAGATGAACTCGAAGTCACTTAATTACTGATCATTGAATCGTGCTTCTTATTGGCAAGAATGTGGGACATACATGAAAAATATAACATAACTCGTTTAAAATATTCTTTAATACAACAATTACGTATCGAGTCATTTCAAATAACAGTCGTTATTTTATCGTCCACATTTATGAACAATGCATATCTTAGCATTCACTTGATTGATTTATTTTCATAAGAAATATTCTCAAGGTATGCATACGCTACATAAGAAACACTCATATATTTTTTTGATGTGTATTTATATGTTTCTTGTTGCATTTAGACTATGTTACAGAATAGTTAATCAAGATTGAGTATTCAGGAGATCGGTAGCAGAAAAGTGAGATTACAGTCTCTGCTTTTCAGTACGCCAGCCTGTATAGTTGTGGTGATAGTGCGCTACTGCTAACGTGTAGGGTGAGACAGGTTCTGCTGCGGGTGTAGATGTCGCTGCTGGGGTACTGCTGTATTTTTCTTCTCATTTTTGATGCCGCGGAAGAGAAATCGGACTTTGATCGTCGGGATTTGAATCCGGGTTCCAAACATTCGTAATCTAAGGTGCTAGGACTGCACTGCAGTCGTTCGACACTAGTCAGTGTTAAGTGGTGGTATTTCTGTTGTCGAGTGCCGCCACAGAAGCATTCGTCTCCTTACTTTGCATTTGATCTGTGCACTCTCATTTAGTACTACATTTATCGTTCAATCCACGTACGTATTCTCAAACTTTCCGTATATTCGCTAATATTCGATTCTTTCGTTATTTCTTGTCTTCTACATCTTAAGACATAACATTCATCCAGTATCCATGTCACTCATATTATAAATAAATTTTCAGAAAAGACTACATCTCATCAATTTGGACGATACCGAAATATTTCATCAAAATTCACATTCCGGACCACTTTGTCCTGTGTCTACGTATAACGATCACTTGACATTAGTTTTCAAGTTAGAAAGAAATTTATGTTTCGTACGTATTATTCAGCAATTCGTTTTACAAATGTTTCTTCTGTAAACAATTTTTAAGTGGCGGTAGAGTTATTTATTACATTGATAACTAATTGAAGATCGGTTGAAAGATACAACAGTCCATATGTCAATTAATTTATTGAGCATTATCTTACGCCAATGGTTATAAATTCAGCCGGACTTATGACCCATATTTTGTGATTGTATACAATTAAAAATTACTATCTCTGGACTAGTGAGTTAAGCTTTGTTCGGAAGATTTGGCCGCCTGCCCTAGAACTTATTATAATCGTAATGAAAATTTAATCGAAGTCTTCTGCTACTAAGACTGAAACTAAGGCCGAGTGGCGTCTATAGGTATAGGAAGATATTATTCAGAATGTCAACCTTGATAACGTGTTTCAAGATTATTCAAATTGACGAGGTGTATGTTTTCCTAATTAATTACCAAAGAGATGTTTATTGCGTTATTATCTGTTAGAGATAAGTAAATTAGGAATATAACAATCAAAGCCCCAAAGCTGTCCGAAGGGACAAATGAGGAATCAGTAAATAAGTAAAACACGATCGGTTGGAGATTTCTGTATTATTATATTAATATTTACTGAATATTTAACATGTTCCATATCGAAGCTGTGTAATGAAACTTACATTGAGTGTACTATGTACCCATTAAACGTATCAAGCAACTGATCTCAGATATGTACAGTTTTAATGGTCATATCTTGTACGTTGCAGTACGTTTTTTCCTGAGGATATCATAATCTTTCTGTCAAAGGTATACAGTGACAGCAACAAAATTTATTGTTCTAATATCCAGCATCATATGATACTTGTAGCTGTCGATTTATGTGCACATTTTTATTCAAATTAGACTGTGTAAGGAAAATTTTACTATGGTTCAAAGGTACAGGCTTCCATTTTGATCTTTTGTAAGCAGGAATTAAATTAGCTTCGCTTGTTAAACATACATGCTTTTATTAATCTTTTGTCAAGAACAAATATTTATTTATTTATTTTATTTATCAAAGACGAAATATGAACTGGATAAAATCGTAATACGTGTACAAATTGAGTACTGGTTTGAAAATCGTCTCGAAAGAGGATCATCCAATTGTATTTATTACTGATTGCCTGTTACTTCGTCTTATCATAAAGATTATTAGAAAGGTATCAAGATTTATTATTACAGGTTGATAAGGGAAACCGGAGAAGCACAAAATGGATGTCGTGAACAATATTCTCGGAGGATTGCAATCAGAAACGATCGCATCGGTGCTTTCGGCGCTCTTAAGCGTGTCGTTATATGTCATGTACTTGATTGTTAATTACTCCGCGACGAATATTCCTTCTAAATTACTAATGCCGTCTTACGATTTCATAGTTGTAGGTGGTGGTTCTGCGGGTATGTTTTTTTTTATGCTATCGACACAAATTCCATAATAAACCTAATAAAAATGTGACAGAGACAAACATAACTGTGTGTTTCCATGGAAGAAGGAATGATTCTATTTGTTATGTAGTATGCTAATGATGTTGTGCGTTTTTGTGCAAATTGGCGTATAAATTTTAATTTCCTATTGCCTACATATAAACGAATTTCAAGTATATTCTGTAAACATATTTTAGGTTTATCATGAAATCCGATTTGTAGTATCAATAAATTTTGAATTTTAACTACCAACTTTTGATATAAAAATATTTCACACATTTAAATAAATTAACTTTTTCTTATTACGTATGTTCTATAATGCTCTGCCAATTTGCATGTTTATAGGAGCTGTCTTGGCGAGTCGTTTGTCCGAGATAGAAGACTGGAACGTACTTCTCTTGGAAGCAGGTGGCGATGGAAGCATTATATATGATATTCCCCTTCTTGCCGCCAATCTGCAGCTCACCGACATCGATTGGAAATACAAGACAGAACCCAATGAAAATTATTGTAGAGGTAATTAATATCTAGCAATATTAGCGCATACATCACTTTATATCCTAAAAAATATGAAGGCCAGAATTACCCAATAAGTCTCTATGGGGAAACTTTCGTTTTTAATATTAATAGAAACATACATAATATATCTTTACCAAGATTACTACAGATTTTTGCTTAAATAGTTAGATGATTGTATAGATATATTTAGTTTAACTAATATTGTTTGAATTATACTGACCTATATATAATATATTTAGGTACATTTACGTAGTTTTAACGATAACCTACAAACGTTAATCGGCAAATAATCTTATCGTCGAATGTAAAGAGGTATAAACTCAGATCGATCACCAACCAACATTAATAATCGATTACGAATTATTCGCATAGTCTTCCATATACTTTATCGCAAATTCTGCCTACAGCGATGGAGGGGGGTCGTTGTCTGTGGCCACGTGGCAAAGTTATCGGAGGCAGCAGCACGATGAACTACATGCTATATGTTCGTGGTAACAAAAAAGATTACGACATCTGGGAACAACTAGGCAATCCAGGATGGTCCTACAAAGACGTCCTAGGTTATTTCAAAAAATCGGAAGACAATCAGAATCAGAATTACACCAAGACTCCGTATCATTCGAGAGGGGGTTATCTAACTGTCGAAGAACCACAATGGCACACACCATTGGCCGATGCGTTCCTTCAAGCAGGACGAGAAATGGGTTACGAGAGTAGAGACATTAATGGACAACGGCAGACTGGCTTTATGATTCCTCAGGGGACCATTAGACATGGGAGCCGGTGTTCCACGGGGAAGGCCTTCCTGCGGCCGGCCAGCGCGCGTAAGAATTTACACGTCGCTATGCAAGCACATGTTACGAAAATTTTAATAGATCCGTCGTCAAAGAGGGCTTACGGTGTAGAGTTCGTTAGAGACGGAAGGACGATGCGCGTTCGTGCCAACAAGGAGGTGATAGTTTCCGCAGGATCTATCAACAGTCCTCAATTACTGATGTTGTCCGGAATTGGACCTGGAGAACACTTAGCGGAACATGGGATACCAGTAATTCAGAATTTAAGTGTGGGTCATAATCTTCAAGATCACATATTAGCGACAAGCATTACATTCTTGCTGAATAAACCAGTATCGTTGATAGAGAGCAGGTTGTATGATATTCGATATTTGCTAAAATATGCCATATTCGGAGCCGGTCCTTTGACCGTGCTAGGAGGTGTCGAAGGACTTGCTTTTATCAATACCAAATACGCGAATGCCTCCGACGATTTTCCAGATATGCAACTGCATTTTCTGGCATTGAGTCTGAACTCCGACGGCGGTAGAATTTTGAAAAAGAATTTCGGTCTGAATAGAGAATACTACAATGCTATATTTGGGGAGTTTCTTAATGAGGACGCATGGTCCGTGTTTCCTACGCTTATAAGACCGAAAAGTAAAGGTGTTATCAAGCTTCGAAGCAACAATCCCTTCCATCATCCGTTGATTTATCCCAACTACTTCGAAAACCCGGAAGATGTGGCGACAATGGTAGAAGGAATTAAGTTTGTGGTCGAGATGAGTAAAACTGCACCATTTAGACGTTATGGCAGCAAATTATTACCGAAAGCACATCCTGGCTGTACGAATATTCCTATTTATACCGATCCATACTGGGAGTGTGTGATCAGATTCTATGCCACGACTGTATATCATCCAGTGGGTACTTGCAAGATGGGACCTAAATCGGATCCAACGGCTGTAGTAGACCCTCGGCTTCGAGTCTACGGAATCACCGGACTTCGAGTCATAGACGCCTCGATTATGCCAAACATAGTCAGTGGTAATACCAATGCCCCGACTATCATGATCGCAGAGAAGGGTGCCGATATGATAAAAGCGGAATGGTTCAGGAATCCGAGTTTACAATGAATAATGTTTTTGTAATATTTTAAATAAGTGGGCAGTTTTTGCAAATTAATTTACAGCGACTGCTATTGTTTATTACATAATAGAAACGTATAATTATGAACTCGAAATATATTTTCGTCATGTATCGAGGAATAGCGGAATTCGAGTAAGAATATAGTCATGCCTAATCAAATGAATACCTGGTAAATTAAATTTTAACAAGTACAAATTAGTCCGGTAGAATTCTGTTTTTCCGAACTTATCGAGGTACAAACAGTTAGTAAAGTAGCGGTTCAACAAGTTTTCCTGTTACGTTCCTTCGATGTTGTTATATTGCATTGCAATTGAAACGTATAGTGTGAGAAAAGCATAGCGTCGATGAAGAAAAATTGTTACAGACGTTCAGTACTATATTTTGTAATTTCTTTCCTTCATTCTCAGGATATAGTTTGTACATACTTGATATGATATATTTGATAGAATGCAGTCAACTTTTTGAATAGCGCAACAATGTGAATTTATAATATCTGTATGTATGTTTATTATATTGATACAAACAAAGAATATCGAATGTCTACTTTTATAAATAATAAATTACAGGATGTTTTAGAATAAAATGTGATATGTACAAGAATCGAATTATTATTTACTATAATTCGATTTATGCTCAACTCTTACATACATTAAACCTATGGCTGATGGACGCAAAATGCTGACCACAGAGATTGTTGGTTCTTTTTGACATCTGCATACATACAGTTGGTCCATAGATGTTACAAAATTTCGGCACTTCAAAATTGGCTAGTCGAAAATGAAAAATGAGCAAATTACATTGAAAATTTTGTTCATCAATTATTAGAGTATGTACACACTGTTGTCAATCATAAGCCTGCAACCGGCAACCACTGAATCATTGCTGTATTTGAGCCAATACGTACTTGGTTTCGGCAAACAACAAAACCCACTGAATCAAACGGAAATTTTGACAGAACAGGTAATTTTCCTACAGATCAGATATAATTTAACATTTATATTAGTTGCTCGTTAATCAACAAGGTAGACATTTCTTTAGGACAAGTGTACAGTTACATAAGTACAGCTCCGCGCGATATTACTGCGACCATATGTCTGTCTTCGTTGTTCTTAATTGGGAAAACAGAGAAAGACGTATGATCGCAGAGACATCGTGCGTATACAACGAGCTCAGCATAACAAAAAATTAATTATGCAATGCAAAAACAGAGATTATGCAAACGATTATAGAATTACATACAGCAAAATAAATAGATTGTCTAAAAGTAATTAGTAAATGACATGAGAAGGTTAGTTTGTCGTAGAAATTATTGACATTTACAAGACAGTGATATTAACCATAATGTGTGCGATGGTTTTTAGGTTAGTTAATAAAAACTTTATTAAAAAAGGAAAACTAAAAACTGCAACGGTATAACAAGTTTTTGCTAGCATATATGTATACGTATATTTATTTTTATATTAAGTTATTTATTTATAGATATTACGGTATAAAAATTAATATTTTATTAAAAAAATTTTAGCGTGTCTCTCAGGTTGGAAAGTAATGTAACGCTGCTTAATCCTGCTTAATCAATTCAGGTTTCCTTATTCCTACCTTTCGTTTTAATTTCATCTACTAATGAAAAAATCAATTTTGAAACGTTTACATATTTCCTTTCTTCACTGCAGTCTTCAAGATGGCTAAGATAAATTTGAAAAATTCTGAAATACTAAAATACATTTGCAACATCTTGTTTATTAATTTTTTATTTAAATCTATCACAAACGCAACATACTTGATGTCATAATTAATATGTGAGTCTTGATTACGAGTGTACAAAGTAGTAAGCGAATTTAAGAAATTTAAGGAGTTAAAAAATGGCTCATTATACCTGGCAATTAAAAAAGATCTCTAATCTTTTGCATGTCTTTACAGTTTCTCCTGTACTATTTCTTAACTTGATGATGATATCTGTGGCACGAACACCAATATAAATTATATTTTACATATTAATTTTTAATATTATATTAATTATAATTAAATTATATAAATCATGTATGAGCACCAATATAACTTCAGAAGGAGTAAATCACTTTGATTGAAAGCATCTACTTCATGTAAATTTTTATTTTCAATCATAACAGTATTGTACTAAAAAAATTACCAGCTGTTGACTGCAAAACTCTATGGTATTCTATTAACAGACAATGAATTAAAATTTGGCAACTCTAGAACAATGTGCTAAAGTATGTAAATATTTGTAACACAAAATCTAAAAATGCTAGATGTGCTTCAGTATATAAAAAGTATTTAAACAATTTAAGATCATATTCAATGACATTGGCAGTGACGTATTGAACTTCATCTGCAACAACATCCACAGCAAATATTCCACATAATGTTTACCATTTCCTTAATATTCATTTGATGCATTCGGCGAATGCTAACCAACTTGTTTTCAATGACTGAACTGCTTTTTGTCCAACCATGCCCATCCATTTTCCAGCTTCTTCGGGAACCTGTTACCTTTTTTTACTTCTTGACGATCTGTATCGCGTGAATATTTTTCACGTGTGTTAAAGTGGTCACCACTTCTAAGAAAACTCTACATCTGGTCTTCTTAGTTTTCTCAAGCAGTGAAACCATCGACAGCGTATAGACAAAAGACTGGAACGAAGGCAGAGCATAAACAGTAGACAGGCGACGATGGCTTCAGGGCTTTCAGTCATAGGGTAACACTGCTAGCGTGCTGATCTGGACCACCTCAAATTATATTCCTTCTCGTATTTACACTTCTGTATTAAAATATATTTTCTACCTTACCATTTATCCATGCGTTCCTTTGTTCACACATCTAATAACCTCAACAAGGTGCATCAGTCATATGTATATGTGTATATTGAATTACACATGTTGAGGTTAAGTAGAGGAACGAGTGGATTGTAATAGAAAAATACATTGAAATAAGTATAAGTGTAAGTGTAAGTATAAATAGAAAAATGCTAAGTGAGCAAAATGCAGTACTCAGACAACAAACACAACAAATTACAGTTATGCTGCAACTACTTACAAACATGTTAAATAAAAAATAGAAATTGACACGCTGAAAGTAGCAGTTTGGAATTCCAATGGTCTACAACAACGGACCCTCAAAACTAAAACATTTCTGTCTAACAATAATATTGTGGGAAAAGTATATAAAGTATGTAAAGTATCTTGTATAAGTATACAAGAATATCGCCCCACGTGTTACCTAGCTCTTCACCTAAAACGAAAGTCGGTTCTCTGGCTATCTGCAATTCTATGGGTTCCGAACATGTCTTTAACGCGTTCCTAGCTTCGACGATCGACATACCACACAGCCTACGTCTACAAACTTGAATGATCTCGTCACAGATTCGAAACTACTTCGATCTGGCTGCTACTTCATTTGCATCCATCTTCAAAATCACGCTCGAAGATATTAAGGAACCTTTCGACGTTCCACCGTCGCATCTTTCTGACATACTCGTGCTAAGTCTTGTTTGTTCAACTGTACAGTTCGCACGATATTCTGTAAATCCTACGAAAACCTCATCGCAACCGTCTCCATCTGTTGTCTCCATCTGATACTACCGCGGTTAATTTGAGCGCCCCAATTTTCAAATATTGATCCACTCGCATTAAAGTTATGAGGTGGATAGGACGTGACAGGTACCAAAGAAACAGTTTAAACAGTTTATTTATTAGCAATAATCACCTTCGACACTTTAAATAGAGGGCGCGATTACAATTGACGATTCGCGCTTCTTGGTTACAACTCGAATGATACCGATCGAGTTAAAATACCGATTGAGCAGAGTGCGCGCTGTAAGTTAAGATGATGACTGCTCAAGATACGTCGATATCACAGTTAGAACTGTGTTTTCTGTGACGATGATGCTGCAGAGGAAAACTGTGATGGATGAGTCTAAGGATACGAGATCATTGGATTTGTAAAGGAAAGTTCTCGTTAGAAAAGTGAGGCAAATGGACGTCGCTGTTAATTGGTTAATCTACTACTGATACTGAATACTTAATACTGATTACTGATTGTCCTAGAGAGCGTGTTCCGTTTATTTATACTGGTCGGGGGAGTACCGTGGAGGGATGACTCATGTGCCGCTACACTTCTATTAGTCCTAGCTTCAATTCATGCCAAGTCCTAGCATGACAGTCGAAACTGGCAAATATCCTTGCTGATCCTTTCAACAATTTTCTCGTATAAATTGCCATCTGTGCTTCTGTCCACATGCACGTGTCTGCAATTTCTTCGAACGACTCGAATCATCGATGGACATTTTCACTTTTGTCAACATTAAATGCTTCTAATGCTTCTTCGACGTCCTTAAAACTAAATATTCAACCAACATGAGCTTTTTGATAGTATTTGTCACGATGCTGCTGCGAATCTCGCATGCTTCTCCTGCGTTGTTTCACGCGCGGACCATCCTCCTTGACAACCCTGACAACCTTCTCCTTCTCAACTAACGACTGCCTGTTAATTCGTCTTTCTCCTTTAAGCATCCCTTTGTCTTTTCTCATAGCTCCACCACATGTTCCGCAACCGTCGGCACTTAAGCTTTCCTGCAACATGATTTATGATTCAGATATAATATTTCATAGGCAATCTGTCCACGATACTACATTTAAGTTCTGAATTGCAACGGCAATGTAAGAAATGAACCAGAACACATAAAGGTATGTAACAGGTGAAGTACAACTCCTACTTCTTGAAGTGTTTGTTCTTTGATAAGTTCGTAACGTAATATAGAATAGGAATTTATATTGAATTTATAATTACAAGTGTCTATTGTGTAATAAACAGTAGCAGCCGCTTTAAGCTAATTTACAAGAACAGCTCCTCACTCTGTATCCTATTTCATCAACCATTCCTCTTTTATCATATCGGAACCCTTCTCGGCGATCATGATAGTCGGGGCATTGGTATTACCACTGACTATGTTTGGCATAATCGAGCCATCTATGACTCGAAGTCCGGTGATTCCGTAAACTCGAAGCCGAGGGTCTACTACAGCCGTTGGATCCGAATTAGGTCCCATCTTGCAAGTACCCACTGGATGAAATAGAGTCGTGCCATAGAATCTGATCACACACTCCCAGTATGGATCGGTATAAATAGGAATATTCGTACAGCCAGGATGTGCTTTCGGTAATAATTTGCTGCCATAACGTCTAAGTGGTGCAGTTTTACTCATCTCGACCACAAACTTAATTCCTTCTACTATTGTCGCAACATCTTCCGGGTTTTCGAAGTAGTTGGGATAAATCAACGGATGATGGAAGGGATTGTTGCTTCGAAGCTTGATAACACCTTTACTTTTCGGTCTTATAAGCGTAGGAAACACGGTCCATGCGTCCTCATTAAGAAACTCCCCAAATATAGCATTGTAGTATTCTCTATTCAGACCGAAAATGTTTTTTAAAATTCTACCGCCGTCGGAGTTCAGACTCAATGCCAGAAAATGCAGTTGCATATCTGGAAAATCGTCGGAGGCATTCGCGTATTTGGTATTGATAAAAGCAAGTGCTTCGACACCTCCTAGCACGGTCAAAGGACCGGCTCCGAATATGGCGTATTCTAGCACATATCGAATATCATACAACCTGTTCTCTACCAATGATACTGGTTTATTCAGCAAGAACGTAATGCCTCCCGCAAATATGTGATCTTGAAGATTATGACCCACACTTAAATTCTGAATCACTGATATCCCGTGTTCAGCTAAGTGTTCTCCAGGTCCTATTCCGGACAACATCAGTAATTGAGGACTGTTGATAGTTCCTGCGGAAACTATCACCTCCTTGTTGGCACGAACGCGCAGCGTCCTTCTGTCTCTAACGAACTCTACACCGTAAGCCCTCTTTGACGACGGATCTATTAAAATTTTCGTAACATGTGCTTGCATAGCGACGTGTAAATTCTTACGCGCGCTGGCCGGCCGCAGGAAGGCCTTCCCCGTGGAACACCGGCTCCCATGTCTAATGGTCCCCTGAGGAATCATAAAGCCAGTCTGCCGTTGTCCATTAATGTCTCTACTCTCGTAACCCATTTCTCGTCCTGCTTGAAGGAACGCATCGGCCAATGGTGTGTGCCATTGTGATTCTTCGACAGTTAAATAACCCCCTCTCGAATGATACGGAGTCTTGGTGTAGTTCTGATTCTGATTGTCTTCCGATTTTTTGAAATAACTTAGGACGTCTTTGTAGGACCATCCTGGATTGCCTAGTTGTTCCCAGATGTCGTAATCTTTTTTGTTACCACGAACATATAGCATGTAGTTCACCGTGCTGCTGCCTCCGATAACTTTGCCACGTGGCCACAGGCAACGACCCCCCTCCATCGCTGTAGGCAGAATTTGCGATAAAGTATATGGAAGACTATGCGAATAATTCGTAATCGATTATTAATGTTGGTTGGTGATCGATCTGAGTTTATACCTCTGTAACATTCGACGATAAGATTATTTGCCGGCTAAGGTTTGTAGGTTAACGTTAGAACTACGTAAATGTACCTAAATATATTATATATAGGTCAGTATAATTCAAACAATATTAGTTAAGCTAAATATATCTATACAATTATTTAACTATTTAAGCAAAAATCTGTAGTAATCTTGGTAAAGATATATTATGTATGTTTCTATTAATATTAAAAACGAAAATTTCCCCATAGAGACTTATTGGGTAATTCTGGTCTTCATATTTTTTAGGATATAAAGTGATGTATATGCTAATATTGTTAAATATTAATTACCTCTACAATAATTTTCACTGGGTTCCGTCGAATATTTCCAGTCGATGTCGGTGAGCTGCAGAGTGGCGCCAAGAAGGGGAATATCATATATAAGACTTCCATCGCCACCTGCTTCCAAGGCAAGTACGTTCCAGTCTTCTATCTCGGACAACCGATTCGCCACAACAGCTCCTATAAACATGTAAATTGGCAGAACATTATAGAACATAAGTAAGAAAACATCAATCTACTTAAATATTAGAAATACTTTTATTTCAAAAATATATGGTTTAATATCAAATCATCGATAAAGGAAAAATATTTAATCCATACCGCAAAACTAATTTCGTGATAAAGCTGAAATATGTTACAATAATATATAATTTATACGATATTTATAATGTAATACATATTTAAAACGTATTATAAAGTAAACTTAAATTACGTTTATATGCAGGAAAGGTGGTTAAAATTTCGTTGTCAATATCTACAACAAAGTACGTCATTAATATATTACACGATAGATAGAGCTGCTAAAGGAAGGATGCATTGGATGATCGAGATGTGTATATTGTTAGATTTGTGTGTTACTCTATTATATGGATAATAAAACGCTCCTTCTCGCCTGCAAACACACAGGTAGGTGCTTCTTTTTTATATTTTCATTTTGTTTATGATGTAATTTTCTATCGACATCATGAAAAAACGTACCTGCAGTACCACCGCCTACGATTATGAAATCGTAAGATGGCATTAGTGATTCGGAAGGAAGATTCTTCGAAGAATAATTAACAAACAAATATATGATATGTAGCGATACGCTTAGTAAAATGGATAACGTCGATCTGACCACTTGTGATTGGAATCCTCCTGTAATATTGCTGATGACATCCATTTTATACGTCTCCGATCTTCTTTATGGAACTGTAACATTAAGATATGACAGCTTACCAAATATCTTTCATAAACTTCTGCAAGGGGCCACTAGCGGCAATTTCGCGAGTTTTCCCACTGACTATAGCACGCAATAAACCCTTCTTTCGTAACAACATATACTGCTATGTTGGGGAGCTGCTAAGTTCTCGCGCATAATGTTTTTGATACCAGAAAGGTCAGAATTTCTTAGACTTATAAACGTTATCAAGATATGAACGTGTAAAGCTATAAAGAATTAAAAGAGACAAAAGTATAAGAAGAAATGGAATTTTATATAAAATAAAACGTGTAGGACATCTCTGCGTAACAAACAATTAGTAATATGCATATTTGGGTGATGTTAGCACGTCTTTAAATTAATATCTATAGGATACATATATAAAAAATATATCGAGACGATTTCGATTCGGTTCATATTTCGTTCTTCAAAAAATTGTTCCTGTAAAATTGATTCTTTTCCTCTTAGAGAGAAAAATCATAACTTTGATAAGCAGAAATGTACTATAGCTGGTAAGGAAAGGAAATTGGACCTATAAATATTTGGAATTAACTGTTACACAAATTTATTGCTAAAGCAGTGAATGCATCGAAGAAACTCGTTGGGCAGCATCCGTATGAAACGTATTAAGTATTGAGTAATCTCGAACATAATATTACGTAAACCTTCACCCGGACATGTTACATTTTTTACGCTAATTTATTTCGAAAGATATATTTATTAATTTATTTATTATAGTTATTTACTGACATCTGGTTGTTACATTGTCGATTTACTTTTCTCCAACACATAGTGGCAGATACTTGCACCTGTACAATACTTGTACCTGTATAATTGTATCACTTGCTTTTAATGTTTCTGTCTATAGTTTTCTCCACTTACTTTTGACGGTGTTCTCGAGTTCATCAGCGGATATCGTTCGCGTTGTAGCTTCTGTCAATAAAGTAGATACAAATTGACCTTACTGGCGGAGAGTTGTTTCCAAGTTTATTTTTTCTTTTTATAAAACACATGTTTTCTTTAAATCCGCCAAAATTTTTAATTTCACATTATTTTCTGCCTTTTTTTTTAGTTCATCAAGAAGAAAAATATATAATAATTTAAGCCTCTTTTGGTTTTTTGTTTCAGTCAAGAATTACGAGGTGGATTATAATATTTTATAATAATATTTTTTATAATATAATATTTTTAGTTATCATATTTTTTTTACTTAAAAAAAATTTTTTTGTATTCGTTAAATATATACAAAACCATACCTCAATATTCAATAACTTCATTTCTTTCTTTCCCTTCTAAAAATATCACAAAAAGACGCTGTTTTGGAACATTCTAACTCTGGACACCCCCCTTAAGTAATAGGACGATCGTTTGAGAATTACTGTATATTACTAACCTTTTGAGTTACACAAGTTGGAATTAAAAATAACATAAAGAGCTACCATTTCATACTTCGATAAATAATCACAATATACATACACAATACGCGGTATACATTGATAAACAAAATACAAGTTTCCTCACAAAAGTTAAAAAACACAGACAATGCCATGTGATCTCGATGTCAATGTAATCAAATAGCCAATTTAATCTTCAAACTCATTTCAGGATCCAATTGAACGTTTGTGAGACTATGTTTAACGTCAAAAGTCGTTCTAAATCCAATGTTATGTTCACAGCCGTGAAAGGCGGTAATGCAACTGTGCTTTACCCAAAAGTTGCCTTGCTCAAGTTGCTTCGTGTCATCATATGACGTACACCACGTATTACGTGGTAATAAATTAATATCTGCTATTTTAGCAATCTTATTTATTACCATCTAATTTCAACAGGTAAAAGAAGAAAACTGCTATGAGATCTTGAAATTAACAGTAGGTTTACGGGACCCGCCAGATTGACGGATTTCAAACTTCGAAAAGAAAAACCAATTTTAACCATTTTGCATCGTGAATTAATCATTTCATCCAAAGAATTTATACATGCAATTATTTTTTCGTAAGCTTTTTAATTTTTTAAATTTTCATGTAGTATATCTATTTCTACCAAACCCGTCGAATTGACGGACTAGCTAATTTCATAAACAATCCTTATATGTTCGCTTTATTTGTAAAAGTTTCAGTTATTGCAGACAGTTTTGTTATCAATAACAAAAATATCGAATAATGATATATATCTAGTAATTATAAATTTGTAGCTTCCAACTCGCAGTTAACAACGAAGCAGGTAATAGAAAAAATCTAGAGTTAGCGCCAATGTTTCAAGTGTTTGTCGTGTTCTACTATCCTGCAACGATATTATGGGGCTAAAACTAAAAAAGAAACCTTCTTTAGCAACGAAACACAAAGTAGAACGTTTACGCTTTGCAAAAGAAAGAATGCATTAGAAAAAGAAATGGAGAAGGGTACTATTTTCAGACGAAAAAGGATTCACAACTTGGATGGTCCTGATGGGTTTCAATATTATTTTCATGACATAAGAAAAGATACAACGTCAGCTATTCGACGACAAATGGGAGGAGGCAGCGTGATGGTTTGGGCCAACATTGACATGTGTCAAGTTTATTAATGGGAGAATGAATAGTGTCCGATACATAAATTTAACGCATTTCTGGATCTGATTACATCTTTTAACAAGATAATACATCTGTACACGCATCAAAATTGGTCCAATCATATTTTAATGAAATTAATATATCTATTTTGTCTGGCCTGCACGCTCCCGGAACCTTAAATATTATTGAAAATTGCTGGGCAGAACTTGTTCACTGCGTATACGCGAATAGAAAGCAGTATCAACACGTACAAGAATTTGAGGTGTATAGGTTATGATAGGTACCGCTGGTGTATAAGATTTTTATCTTCATCATTGTTATCTTTGGGGGAATGTTTTTCCAACCATCCGGACCATCGAACAAACCTAACCCCTTCTTCTCTTCCAGGAATCGTGAAAAACAGGATTATGAGCGCCGGAATTTGAACCTGGGTGTGGAATGTTCGTAACCAACTACGCTAACCACAGCGCTACCGTCGTCCCTCCATAGAATAGGATCTTTGATAGCAAGTTACGGGACAGAAACCCTTGGAATGGGCTATCATTTTGGCGAGGAATGTGGAAAGATCTTTGGATAGCGAAGATGAAAACTTCTTGAAAGTATATCGTAACATATTCAAGTGTTCATAAGATATCGCAGGGCCTACTAGCTATGCTAAGAGAAATATTATGTCGGGTTGTCTAACTAGTGCTTTTAAATTGTTAATTGATAGACACATAATGGAACACATAAAAGACTGCACTGAAACCGAGGCATATCGAGTTTTGAAAAAAGACTGGACAATTGCCGAGTTATATAATTTTCTAGGAATTCTACACATAAATCTTACATACATAAATCTATTATAAATTTACATAAATTTGCACTGTTATCCGAAATGTGGGATAGATTTATAAGTAATAGTCAAACTTGTTATAATCTGTATAAAAATATTTTAATAAATGATTTATTTCCAACAAAAGTCCAATACAGGTTTATGCAATATGTGCTGAATAAGCCTCATAAATTTGGCATTAAGTTTTGATTAGCAGTTGACGTCCAAACAAAATATATTTTGAATGGTTTCCATTATATGGGGAAAGATGAAACTCGATACTCAAGGGAAAAAAGCACAAAATGACTTTGTTTTCCTCACATTTATATAAATCAGAAAACTGCACGCTTACTATGTATAAAAGTAAACCTAACATAAAAGTCGTCCTTCTAAGCATCAAACATACAGGTGTACAAATAGAAAACAATTATAAACGTGTTCCAGAAACCATCACTTTTTATAATAAAACAAAGTTTGGTGTGGACGTGGTCGACTAGATGGCACGCAAATATAGTGTGAAAGCAAGAAGTTTCCGATGCGTATTCAATATTTCTTCAAGTACTTTATAATATTTTAGATTTGGCAACAATAAGCGCGTGAATATTATGTAAGACTATTATGAAAATAAGGAGAACATATATCAAAGGTTAAACGCTTCATTTTATTTCAACTTTTATTTTCTCATTTTAATGTCAGAAGTATGAAAAAGTTGCCAAGTGGGCAACTGCAAAAAAAAAGAAGCAATAATTGTTGTATATATTGCAAAAAGATCGTATGCGGAAAATGCATAAACAAAATTCAGTATATTTGTAAAAAATGTGCTCAATAAATATGGTTACCCTATATCGTTAATATTATTGTTATCATTTTCATGATAATTTAAAAAAAAATTATTATTTAAACGTGAAGCCTAATATCGTTCAATTCAGACTTAATTTGAATAAATCGATTTTTAAAAGAAAATGCGTATTTCTGTTTACCTGTCAATTTGACGGATGCTTGTAAAGATAGGTATATATGAGAAACGCCCGTAACCCTAGTGTTAAGTGAATATAAAGAAGAATTTTAAAATGACAAATTCATGTTTCATTTACGTTAGTATGAAGTAGATTTGCGAAAGAAATAAAAATAAATTAATTTTCTCTTTTGAAAAGAAACTTTCCTTTCCCGAAAGTTTCACTGTGCACGTGTGCTGGAGTTGCTCGTTGATAGTATCGAAACATGTTCAGAGAATAAAGGATTCATTTTAGCAATGACGACTGTAGTGATACCCGCAGTAAATTTACATTTCGAACCAGATGTTCAACTACAATTTGTAAGACAGCCTCTCAATAACTGTCGTATTTTCTGAATTCATAAAGAATGATCACCGACTTAAAAAATATCATTCTCTACTGTACCATGCCATTAAACGCAAAGAATTTGTTTTCGTATCCAACTATGATGAATTTATTAAAATATAATTGAAGAAAATGGTATAGGCTAGTATAAACTAACCTCTCTATTTGTAACTAGTATTAAGAATTTGATATGTATTATTTAAAAAGTCGTTTAAAGCTCAATATCTCATCATAATATACAATATATATTCCAATTAATTTATAAGAGATACAAGAACACTAATGGATACAAGGAATTATAAACCAGAGACGAGGTTCTGCACCTTGATACAATGCATAAACACGGCATATTGAATTGAGATATATTTTTATCAAATAATTATGATTATAATGTATGTTTTACAATTATAATTGTAGAACATGGTAGATCGAAATAAATCGAGACGCCTTATTGCAAACAAGACAACCAACATCGTCCGGTCACTAAGAGCTATACCTCTTTCGTTAAAATTTCGATGCCTATATATACGACCATGATCAACACTGGCGTCTACGCTATCATGAACGCGCGATTATGGGAAAAATTCACTGTAGTAGTAAGAACAATTTTTGGCGAATATTTCGGAAACTAAGCGAGTCTATCCCTTAATTGTACAAGGAAATGTTATTCAAAATGTTGAGTTTTATAACATATCCAAAAATCATCGAGATCGGAGGGTAGTTATCATCTCTACAGTTCCCCCGTTTTTACTAACATGTGTTAATGTAATATGTAGCAAGAATAATTAACAATTTATACTTATGCTAGTATCACAATTTATTCAGTCTGCATTGCTTACTAGGTACTAGTAGATACGAATATAACCTAACTTAGGGATTTTTAAATTGTACATTTGTTTTCTTTTATTGCTAGTTTATTCTACGTTAATTTTAGCTTAATCTGTCTTCACGTTGTTTTGGCCGTATAATTTTGTTTATATTTTGTCATTTTAATATTTTCTTCTTTATTGTGGGAATAATGTGTGATTTTGTTTGTGTGTAACAGCGTGTATCTTGGTTGTGGCTTCTATTTGTGTGTGATTATCTAAACACTGACATCCTTTAGCTACTGACATTTTGCTATATGTGCCTCAAATCCATAGTTGTATATATACGGTCAATATCTTAATTTTTAATGATGTTTATGTTTAGAAATTGCAGGAGAGGTCTCATCTCTTGTGGAGAAATGAATCCTGATTCTTTTTATTTCCTAATCCATTTCGATTGGTTGAATAAAGTGGGTATCTCTATAAGATGTGATTTACATCCTGGATGTCCGTTCCACATTCACATGTGCTATTTTGATTGAATTTTGATTGATAATTCCTATGTTTACTAAGTAGGCTGCTAGGCTATGTTGGTTCGTTTCATACTTTGAGTTCACTAGCAGGTCCTGGACGAAACACTCTTTTTCGTCTTCCTTCCTCCACATCTTTTCTTCTCTCACTCCTATTTCAAAATCTCACAAGAATTCTAACTGAATTATTACTAATTATTCTAACTAAGAATATTAGCTGAATGACAAATCATAAATGCTGGGGACAAGTACGTGGACTGCTATTATAAATGACTTGATTGTATGAACCAACTTGTCCCCCAACAGATTCATATAAACGAAGTTCTATTGTATTGCAAAATTACTTATTATGTACAAAAAAAAAAACATTTCATATAAAATTCTAATGTATTATGTGTTACGTCCCGTCTTTAAATGTTGGTGATCAGTTTTGGAGTCTCCGATCTCGCATGTGGTAATCATAAACACGATCACACCTTCAGCAACAGTACAGCGTGACAATTTCTCCTTACAGATCAAAGTACGCGCATTTTTGCACGTGCCCTGAGTGGCTTGATGGTTAGTCACCTGTTCCGTCCTCGACTTGACCGTCCAGGAATGTGTAAATTCGACAAATGTTCCAAAATATCGCAACGCTGTTGCGAGGCGAGTCTGGTAGATTTTAGAAAGGTTAAATTTTCCGGTGCATCTTGCGTAGATAGATAGATACCGTAACGTATATAGGTGAGCAATTAAGGAGGGAAGTGTCGGTAAATTAACTAAGTCGTGACCGTCGGTAACGCGAATTCACAAGTTTCTTGCTACGAGTTGCACACGTTTCGAGTAAGTTGCGCGTGTATGGCAGATACCTGTAAAAAGTAGAAAGATAATAGGCCGGAATTCGTGGGACAGTGTGATGCTAATATCAAAACAGTGTAAGACTTTTTTTCAATTTAATTTATTAATCTGTATTCCTCTATGTACAAGACTGCGCCTGCTAAATAATCCTTCCTATGATACAAGATAGAGGTCCATTTACTAGTAAAATTGCATCTCACCATCAAACTCACGCAATACATTGCAATCAATTTTTTTAACCATAATAGATTAAAAAAAGAGAGACAAAACGAAAGAACAATGCAGATTATTATTTACAAAAATAATTGATCAATTATCGATCGATTAATTATTGGACAATTCATCTCCGCATTTTTACAAAGGGAAAGAAATACAAATTCAAGATAATCATTCTTTCTTTGTACTGCTTTCAATCAATATAATGAACATAACCTGTAAATTAGGCAATAGTCAATTCATTATTAATTATGTACAAGTAATTATTATTGAATAAAGAATTAATGAAGGAATACAAAAATTTTTCGTGGTTATTTCATAATGACAACCCATCAATCAATCGACGAATACGGAATGACTAATTAATTAATCATCGGTACTAATTGTAAGGTCTTTTTGTTAAAGACCGACAGTAGTGACACAATTAACTAATTAATCTTAAATATAATTGATCAATTAACGACAAAATTTCTTAAGCTAATTAAACGAAATTGATACTATTTAAAGCACCTGAAAAATTCTGCTCTTAAAAATTGTGCTCCGCTTAGAAAATTCACTGCGACTTTTACTCTTTTTTTTTTAATAGTAATTAGTATGATCATATTTACTTGTCGCAATCTGAATCTTTATGTTATAAATTAATTTTGTTTTATCATGTTATCATATATGAAGTCATTTATATCCTTTTACGTGCATTATTGACCTTGCATTTTTTTGGTAACTGTCTCGTTTTTTCTCTTTTTTTGGATACTTTGGCATAAAAGATAAATAAATATATCAAAGTGACGCGGCTGAAACGAATCAATTTTGATTCAAATAATCTTTAAAATGAAGAATATTACTATAACTAAAAAACAAAATAATGCACAATATTAAAAAAAATTTCACATAAAAAATATGTTTCGACTATTTCAATGGTAACAAGAAATGTCATTACTGATGAAAATTGCATTGAGTAATGTAACATTTCGTATTACATGATTGCAACGTTCTAAGTCACTTTAAGTATTAACTACAATATGCTATTATTTTCTATACAATGTAAATTAATTCACATAATACATCTCCCTAATACCCATTTGGTTTTCATATATGTGTAAATTAATAATTTCAAATTACTTTTTTTCGCACGCGCCTCTACATTGATATTCACATAACAATGGATACCAAAAATAATCATTTACAAGTTTTTGGTTTGTTCTTCGATTAAGTAACATTTTTCTTTTTCACATATGAATTAATTATGTACAACAAATCATTTAAAAACTAACCTAATCAACGTAAAATAGCTGCTGTGTAAAATTAAAATATGGAGGTTCTCAATTATTTTCGTAATTACAATATGTCGGAGCGTTGATAAAATGGTCATTTAAAAGCTTTAAATTAAATATTTATATAATCGAATATAATACTGTAATTTTAGGAATACGGTACATCGTTTTTCATGTAATACCTTTCCATGCAAATATTTAAAAATATTGAGTTATAAATTTATAGTCTAAACAAATAATATTTCAAATATTTCTCAATATTCACGCAAAAGAAGGATTTAGTATCAAAAGTGAAACTTAAAAAGAAAAGCGAAAAAAATAGCTAATGTAGGAATGTTAAGTTAATTTAAATAGTACTGGCCAGCAATGTGATACTTCACAATATTTCACAGAAATTGTAAATAAAGATATTGTCAATTAGTGTCCAACAATAACATTACACTGGGTACAAAAGAAGAATAACATTAACTAATGTAACATCAGATTCTCAAGCTTGATACTAAATATGTATCTTTATAATGTAAACGCACATATTATTCTGTTCTTTATAAAATAGTACTATAAAATAAAAGCATATTCAATTTACTTCTAATTTTAACCCTTTGCGCTCGAGAGGCGATTTTCGGTCGCCACGGAGTTTCGTGTGGCAACTCGAGTGACGAGTGAGAGACCACAGTCCCTGTTTCTACTAGATTTCGACATATCCAATTAATGAGATCGCAGTATTAGTTCATAAATAGGTTCCTTAGCTCTTTATTTTCTTTGTTAGAAAGTGTAAAGTATTACACTTTAAAATGGAGATAAAATATTTAATCCCAAATCACTCCGAAACTATGATTCTATCAACGTCCCCGACGTTAATTCGGATTCGACGATCATGGCAAAAATATTATAGTTTAGAAATCCTAAAAAATGGTTTTCAGAAGTGAAATTAGCTCAAATGAAGATGAACTTGATTTTGAGCTATTGAGAAATGAGATCAATTTTATTCAAGAATGCACCTTGGTGAATACTTCATAAATTACGATACAAAGAAATACAGAAATTAATATTACAAAATCATATTTTCAAAGATATAAATATATATAAATTATTAGAATATAATGTTTTTGTACGTCAATTAGTGTATAAAATCATTTTACACTAGCATAAGATACGTGTAACATATGCGCTAAATCATCTCGAATTGCTACTTCACCCGATTAAAAAAAGTCCTCGAGTGCAAAGGATTAATATTAGAATACATAATTAATGCTACATAAGCTTGTGTATGATAATTAACTTCGTTCCTTTCTCTCTCTCTCTTTTTTTTTTTTTTTTTTTTTTGATACATTAAAAATTAAATTTTGTATTCTCTTTAGCTACATCGTGAAATGTCTGTGAATAAAATAGAGATTTTTATCGACATTATTTGATAAAACAACTGCGATATAAATGAAATGAAGTAAATTGTTCATTTTATCACCGCTCCGACAATCGTACATTACGTTCTGTTAAAAACTTATCTGGCTTTTCCTTTATAATTTAGTCAATGCTCAATAAACAATGGTTTCAAAGTAATCCACCCTTTCGTCCAAACAGCAGCGAGCTAATACTTCCCAAAGCGGATTGCGCAGGAGATTCTTTTGCAGCCGTAACAGGGACTGCAGCAGATGTAACCTGTCCGAGATCAGACCTCATGGCCCTAGCACAAGTTCTTTTTTGTCTAGATTCCCTGTTTGATGTAGACTCGTCTTGTTTTTTGTCAATTCTGTTTCGTTTTGTCGTCGAGGAATCACTAGCAGTGGAAGAAGGTGAAAGTTTCTCTTGATTTCCACTCATGGAGTTTCTCAGGAAAGTTAACTGAGCCATAGGGCTTGCAGAAGCATGCCTGCTGTATAAAGAACCTTGTAACACTAATGGAGAGAAAGATGAACCATATGTTGAAGCCATTATTGTGTCAATGCCAATTCTTTCAAGTTTCTCAACTAAACGGATACTGGAAAGAGCTTTTTTATCTGATCTGGATAATTCGTGTCGTTTCCTCTTTGCCTGTTGGAAAATACAAGAAATATTAGAATAAATTAAATTCATAAAATAATATATGATAAAGATAAAACAATAATTACAGAGAATAAAATGTGTTTGGTATAAAGAAATAGTAACAATATCCCACTCTAATATCTTATTTTTTTAAGGTTAAATACTTCTAAAACTATCTGATTAAGAAATAAGTAATTTTTGAGTGTTAAATTAATTCATCTTATATGTTATAGAAACGATTCTCTTAAACGTTTCTAATTTCTTCTTTTAATATTTAATCATTCATCAAATTTAAAATAAATTAATAATGTCTTTTTTAATGTAAATTCCTTTTATTTTCAGGAAACAATCCACTATAATAATTTGTTACACTTTTGTATTTAAGTGCCTAATATTTAATTAGCAAGTGATTGTTAACGATCAATTAAAGATCTGAATTTGAATTATAAATAAGAGAACTATCATTTATATATTGATAAACAGAATATGCTTTCTATTCTTAACAACAAAACAGTAATATTATTTCTAATAATATAATTGAACTAATAATTCCTCATTTTTATGACAATTGTTCATCAATATGTGGAGGAAAATTTATTTAATTAAATATCGAGAAAATTCTATTGACACTCCATGCTTTTCAATATTCACATGAATATGTGAAATGATGTCATGATTAAGATCAGAATTCTTCAACTAATCGGAATTACTTATTAATGTTTACATGCAACATGGATAAAGATGAGATTTATTAGGTTATAATGGTGTTACGCATGATTTGATGAAATTTTTATTCAAGAAACGTTACTACTTATTAAAATTACTCAGTATTTTCTTCTTGCTTCATTATTTTATCAAATTTTAATAAATAGATCGCTCATGTTTAAGGGAAATTTTCACTCTTTAAACATGCGTATCATTTAAAAGACACATATTGAATATTGAATGTTTTACAATTCTTATCAAAATTAGAAAATGTCAATTAGATGTATTTTATAGAAATATATGTTGTGTGTAATGCGAGCTGCCAATACAACATATCCGAACTTCATTATCAAATCATATTGAATATAATTGTAATTTTGTCACATTAAAACTTTAAATGTTTTTGCTTATAAATGTTTATACATACCTGAGTTTCTCCACCAAATGTTCTCTTTAACAAATCAGCACCACTGGATAATATCCCTAAAGAAAGTCTACCTTCTGGAGTTGGTGTACTAGAGCGACTATCTGGAGGACTAGCATCAGGACTATTGCAAGGTGTTGCAGTGGGCGTATAATTCCTCTCTCCACTCGGCGTTAATGAAGTAGGTGATGCAGCTTTTATACCTATTTGAACATGTTGATTAAATTAATTTACTAAAATTTTTTATTAACGAGAATATAATTTAGTTATTTTCCTAATAACTAAATTAGATTCTAGGAGAAAATTTTTTGTTGTGAAATTGAAAATATTTCATCTAATTTATAAAAGTAATACAAAATATATTTTCAATTTCGAAACAAAAAATACCTCTTTCATTTAACATTTTTGCAAGTCCAAAGGTTGTTGAAAATGTTGAAGTTGAATTTTTTCTGCTTAACGTGCTTGGAGTACTCATACCAGAATTTAAAGCACTACTAGGTGCTGTTTCCACAGTACTATCCACAATACTTGGAGGATTTCTGTGATCATCAGGATGAAGAACAGTACTATTGGTGAATGTATATATGGAACCTGTATCTTGAAAAATTTTTCCAGGGTTAGAGTATTCTTCATCTTCTTCAAGATCGCTTAAAGTGAAAGTAACTAGGCCTAAATCCTCCAGGCCTCGACCTCCTCTTGTTTTTACTCCTGGTCGTTCTTCTAAAAGACCACCTAAGAAATAAAACAGTGATTTAATTAAATATTTTTATATTCACATTCTGATAGTTTCATTTCTCAATAAGTGTAATTTAATTATATACAATAACGTGGTAGATAAAATACTGGTAAATATAATATTTCTCATTGTATTCTTGCAAGAGGCAAAGCTATTGTATGTATATTATCTATATCTATTACAATATATTATACATATACTGTTATTAAAATATATTAATAAAATATACTTTTTTAAATAATTTTAACAGAGAATAATTTCATACAGCATTACCTAGTGTAGGTGTAGCTAATCGAGTCCAATGATGTAAAGTTTGAGAGCCTTCAATAGGTTTCACTATTTGTAACTTCTCAGGAACTCTCCAAGTATTTACACCATAGCCACTTAAATTTCCACTACTTCCTGTAGACATAATACTGTCTGGAGTTCTACAACCATGAGGTACGGAAGTGGAAGGTGAATGCACTCCAGCATCATAGTCATAACTATATCCTGTTCCAGTGCTCAGACAAGCACGCCTTGTAAGAACTTCTGCAGGTGTTAATCTACGAAGTGCTACTTCCAAATCTGCTGCACCAGGAGCACCTGGCACTCCTATTTTTTGTGGACCTCTAAAATTTTTAGAGCATATTTACTGATTTGTTTTATAAATTAGTATTCAAGAAAATGACTATTAGCAAAATTTAAAACTTCTTATTTTATATATTGTTAAAAAGGCTAATAAATATAAACTTACGGGTAATCTTCAAACTCTTCTGAATCACTTTGTCCAGTGGAATCCACAGCAGGAATTGATGCCACAGGTCGAGGCTGACCACAACTCATTCGTGGTCCAGTAGAACTGCTTGATAGAGTTGATACTGTCATTGAACCTATTCGCGGGAATTGATTTGCATCAGCTGGATAAGATGTATTTCTTGATGCGCTCCTCACTGTTTCAAAAACTTTCTTATATGTTGGTCTGTGTCCAATATCAAAAATATAAATTAATACTTTTCTTGAATGAATGATAGCAAAATGAAAAATGTGAATGTGAAATAAAACAAAACACATACATTCTATCTGAAATGATGCCAGAATCCAAACTGAATTCAGAATAAAGCGATGATTCCAATTCTGAAGCAATGGAATCTGCTTGTGGAACAGCACCCATCGAAGGGAACAAAGAGCCTCCCCTAACAGTTGGCATATTTCTATGTCTTTGTTTTCGTAATTGTTCTTGAGTTTCCGTCAGTAAATTTATCACCTTATAGCATAAAATGTTTTGAAAAAATGTATTATTGCTTAAAATACATGAAAATAATTTAAGAGTATCATTTAAACTAATTCTATTTAATTTAAAACTATTCTTTAACCTTATTCTCCTAATATAAAAAAGAAGATAGTCAGTGAACAATAGCATGGTAATATAGAACTGTCTGAGAATATACCTCAGTATATCGTTCTTTAAATTCAGCCAACTCGTTCGCTAGAGTGTTTTGATTATCCTTGGTAATGTGCAAAGTAGCGCTCATTTCATCATGCTCAGCCATCAACTGCGCCAATTTCAGTTCTGTTTTAGCTAATTTTCCTGTCAAACTGACAATTTGTTCGTGTTGCAATCGATTTTCTTCCTTCTGTTTATCAAGCTCATCCGATATTCCATCTACCTCCATATTTGCAGTTGCTACATACAAAATAATCTATTTACTAATAGAATTTTAAACTTCAATTAATACGAACTTTAAACATTCTTATGGAATCTACAAGCTTTTATTTAAAAATTTTAACAAAAATTCATCGACTAACCGAGTTGGGCGGCAATATCTTTGACAAGTTTTGCTTCTTGTTCCTCCGAATTGTCGGCATCGTGCATTAATTTCGCGAATTCAGCTTTTAATTGCTTATTTTCATCCTCAAGGCAGCTGATCTTTTTCTGCATCATGTCAAGGTTGATACTGCGAAGTCCGGTGGGCGAACCGGCTTCGGAACTTGATTCTTCGACATCATTTGTTAATATTTGGATTAATTCTGTCTTTTTTGCGAGTTCGTGCGTGAGTTGGGTAATATTTTCATTGGCTTCCTTTAAATCGGTCTCTAAACTGGTAACTGTGGCTTCGAGTTTTTGATTGTGCGATAGAAGTTCTTTACCGATACGTGCGGTTAGTTCCAAGTCCTTTTCTTTCTACAAATTAATTATTCACTTAACATTTAACGAACACGACAAATAATAATTCAATAATTTACAAGGTGTGATTAACACACACCCGGATTGATTGTGTTAAAAGCAGTTTTTATTAAATATCGGTACAAGCAATTAATCCCTTTCAAAATATTCCCTTTTTGAGGTTATACACTTATGCCAACGTTTCTGTCATCGATTTTCTAAACGAATCTTTCGAAATACTCTTCAGACGCGTTATTATATTCGTTCAATATATTTAAACATCGTATATGGCTTACTCCGTGACGAGTGTTCCTTTAGCAACGTTTTTTTTTTTAGCGAAACATAATTTTATAGTTAAACAGTTATCTTATTCATCTGACATAACTTCCTGCAGTTTCTGGCTCTTTCCATAATAGAGAATGTTACCAAAAGGACGAAGATTCGACGACATTGAGACGAAAAAGGCGAATACAACGAAATATCTGAACATCATTCCGAAAGATTAGAAAATCATCAATGGGAGAATCATTGGCATAAATATCTAAAAAAGTTTGCCTTTAACATAACCAGTTCGGGTGTCTTTTCATCGCATCTCGTACATATCTTATAACTTACATTGTAGCTTAATAAGCTTTATTCTAATTTTATCTTGTTCTATTTTCTACAGAGAAATTTTTGCGAGTAAGAATAAATTATACATCGTTAGAGGTGTGCGGAATCATGTCAAGACTTAGCTGAAACAAGTTATATCTCTATTCTTCTAATATCCTACCTAGCATTTTTTCATTTTTCCAGTTATATTGAAATATTTCCACGTGTTTACGTTTTAGGTAAAGTTCTACACGCTGATAGGAAATACTGAGTAGGTATTTCAAATTGAGTGAAGACCAAGATGACACAAACAAAACGATATGTATCAGTGTGTATGTGTCAGATGAATGTGTCAGTACCTTTTGCAGCAACTGTACAAGGTGATTCATAAGTGTATGTCCATACTTCAGGGAATGAATCTACACATTAAAATAACTAAAAAAAAAAGTCGTACGAACATACGTCTTATGTAAGTACTTTTAGTTTTCAAGATATGGATTTCTCATGCCCTGACATAGTTTATTGCACTTTTACCTTTCAGCATCTAGAAAACTGTAACGAACTAGCGAGAATAGAATACTGACTACCTGAAATTTTATTTGATTCATATCAATTGATATTGCTTCACACATGATGCACTCTGACTGAACAGCTTGCAAGTTGGTTACGATATGAATTTTGAATTTACTCACAAGACACCTAACGAAGTTGACTTCGACGAACATGTTATCTATTTTGCTTTTATAATAAACAACAGATTTATTTGATGACAAACTTGATATTTGTTAGATTCCCAATGAATAGATTTGATACTTGCTAGAGTGACAGATACTAAGTATAACAGTTAGGATAAAAGATGATGAACCAAACTATACTGTAGACTTTGTAGAGAGTGACGAATCTCAGGAAGGTTCTTTTCAAGATTCGCGAAAATTCGATGAACAGGCAATGCTGTTGGGAGAAATACGTGGATTGGAGAATTTGCAAGTTACTCGAACTTAGAGAGATGGCGGAAAAGGACGATAATTGGTTACAGGAATGTTGGTAAAAATGAACGCTGTCTACTGGTCATCCTCAGTTAGCGATTGACTTGGGTCGACGTGCGTGACGTCCGTGTAATCAGTTAACGGTTCACAAGTGATGAAGTAATAAAGTACGTAGGTCTCGAGAACATATTGATTTGTAGAATATATTTTCTATAAATTTTTCGCCATCTTGGCCATAGCTGCAGAAGACACACCCATTGGATTTATAATCCTATTATTGCGCAGCAACAGCACACTTGAGACGAAAATGACTCGACTTGAAAAGAATGTTTCCCAGAAGAAGAGAAAGGCTATTTTTCTACATAATTAAATCAAATTTATGAAAAAGAAGAATAATGCTTATAAAACAGGTTTTAATGTATTTTTCCTTCATTTTTAGTTTCTAACCCTGGAAAACTACCAAACTACTACTAACCATCATTGTAGGCAGAATGTAACTCATAATGAGACGCATTTATGGAATATCGTCATCTTTACGAATACAGTCATTTTTTCAATTTTTATCAAAAAAGACAATAACGAAAAAGGGATTTGTTAAAACATTCTGGTTATGAATAACTGTTATAAATGATCAAAATATTTGTGGTTACTGATAAACATTATAGGTGATCAATCAAGCAAATTAAAATCATTATAGGTGAGACTATTTATTTCTTTCGTTTATCGATAACCGTTATCCGTGGCAGAATTTCTTTTATTTCTACCATTATCCATAACGGAATGTTTATTGCCTACCAATGACCATTATCGATGACAGAAAAAGATTCTGTCACGGAAAATGATTAGCAACAACCAACAAAAAGTTCTTTTATATATAATGACTATGGGCAAACAAAAGGAGATTCTCTTACCGATATTGATCATCAGTAACCAAAAAAAAAAAAGAATTTCTCTCACACACAATAGTTATCGGTAATCAAAAACATTCTGTTCATTTATTATATACTAATTCTTATGCTGCAATTTTTAGTCACTTTGGTTACAACTGTTAGAGTCTTTAAACATTTTGTTTAGTCATTCCATATCTTGGAAATTAAAGTACGCAGGACATATGTTCACATAACGTTTTTTACTTATTTTAATATGTAGATCCATTTCCTGAAGTATGAACATTTCCTATTACAAATATGAATTGGTAATCCCTGGATCCTGCACACCCCTATATATATTCTTTATATTAGCAATCATATTTACCTCCTCCAGAAGCCTTGTAACTGCTTCTATGTCATTATAGGTCTTGGTCATTTGGCTCACCCGGTTGCTACATAAAACTGAAATGAGAAATAATCGTCTCTGTAATAATTTATAAAAGAAATAGCATTTAAGAAAGAGTAAAAATTGATTAGAAAAAATAGTAGAATCTAATGTGGTATAATAGTACAACCAGCATATTATATAATAAAGAAGCAATAACTAAACAATGAAATAGAATAATTGTACAAGCAATGCGAGTAATAAATCAAAAGGCAATAATAAGAAATTAATATATATATATAATATTCTAGAAAAGCTAAATGCATTTGTAATAATACATTCGTTGTTTAAGTTATACACGGTATAAACAGAAATTTAAATTTTGTGTATACCAAATACTTCCTGTTTATGAGTCAGTAAGAACCTGTTATATGAGTTAGTGTTTCTATAAACATTTGCAATGATATTCATTGTCTAATTTTATACACTGTGTGAACAAACATTAATATTTTGTGTACATTAAATTCTCCCTATTTGTGAATCAATAAAAGCCTGTTACACGAGTTAGAATTTCTTTGATTAAATTTATTATTTTTGTTATTGGTGAATATACAAATGTTTTATACGTATTCCACATTGCAAATGAATGAAAAATGCATTATGTTATTCGTAATAATTCTTTAATTACCCGAATATCTCCATTATTTTCAATAACACATAAAATGTAATTAAAGAAAGCGTAGAATTTGTAGAAAACATTTTACGGTCAATAGTTTCCACAACTCTATTCTTTCTTCACTTTTTAATAAAACTATAGACTTAATTATAGGCTTTTAATTGCCAGTTTCTATGAAATTTTATTTCGCTGGTATGTGAACTTCTTTACTACCTCGAATTCTTTCTTCTCCTCCCATTTCCAACTCACTTCCTTTGCTCTGCCACTTTCATTTTAAAAAATCATGAACGCTTTTAATTACCCAAATGACAATTTACTTTTCTTTCCTTGATTTAATAAAATTTTTGAATTCAACATATATTTTCTATTAGACAATAATAATAAATTAGACAATATCATCAATATTTACAATTTGCACAGCTCCTACATAATAAATAACATTTTTCATTGAATCTCTTAGGTTTTAAGCAAATAGTAAATCTTCTATTTTCGCTAGCCTGAAGTTCTTTTTCGTTGTTTTCACTATAATGAACCTATTTAGTACAACTTTCCTTTTTTTTTTTTTTTTTTTTTTTTGTTTCAGCAAAAGTACTTTACATATATTTATACACGTAGAAAACAAAATACAGTAGATTCAAGATATGAATCAGTGCAAAAAAAGAAACAGAAGAAAGAAAAAGAGTATTCATTCTTCATAAGAAAATGAAAAAAAGATGTTTGGCGTCAAGCTATTCAACGAGCTTACAAGGATAAACCGAATATCGAACGATCGGAATGCTGGCGTTCAGACGTGCTATTTTTGGAAATGGCTTCAGTCAAAAAATGTTAGAATCAATTATTCTAAGAGTCAAGAAGAATCTGTTTTACCACAGCAACTTCTGTATCTCTGTAGAGCACGTATATTGCTAGCATCTTCGTTCGTTTATAATTTATTTTTTGACCTAAATCCTATCATCAATAAATGATTCATTAAAGTATGAATTTTCTAAAAAAATTTCTTTGATCAATATTTCACATACCAGACATAAATAACACCGCTATTTAAAACGCTATGTCACGAACAATAAGATTAATTGTACCACAAAAAATGATTCCTAAAATCTCTTTCTGCATTTTCTTAAAAGACATAATTTCTTTTTTAACATAGTATCCGTGAGATCTCAAAATCCATTCGACCAATTGGTTTAAAATTTGGTGTGCACTTTCAGCCGGTGTATCACTGTAGCTTGAATTAGAATAAATTTAATATTTTCTCTTCTTCTATATTTCTTTTTTTTTTTTTTTTACCCCTAAAAGTTGAAAAGATATGAGAAAAATTAATAATTAAACTTCACAGGATTGAGTTAACAAAAATATCATGTAACATACCTTTTGAGTTTATCGTTTGAATTTAAGTCCACTACAATCTCATGAAAAAGACATATGATCCTATTTATGTTACCCAAGGTGACCTTGGTTTCGATATAGAGACAAAGTATTTTCGCAATTTTTTATTGTCGCTTATAGTACACCCGACATCGGTAAAGTATATAATAAAAATTAATGTTTATTTAAATGGAAGGCAGTTATCAATAAATGTCAAAGAAATTTCTCAAAAAGTGAAGTGAAAAAATTTTTTTCTATCAGTAACCATAACAGCAACCATATATAACCATAAAAAATATTTTTGGCTATGTCGACGACAAACATTTTTCTGCTCATATTTGACTATTGTCTATTGTTATAATATTAATTAATATTAATAATAAAATTAATATTAATGACGATTAGTATATTAATACAGTATTGTACTACAATATATGTTATTATCATTATTATAAATATCTAATATTGATATAAATATCTGTTACATACAAGTGTATATAATAATATCTATAATAAATATCTATTTTTTGTTTCATATTTTTTCATATCGCTTTTCAACTTAATAACATATGTATAAGTTCCATAAGTCATTTACTTATGTTATCAATGAATATGTACTAATTAATATCAGTAGTGCTGATAATAATTGACAGTAGTTGAATGTAGTCAGAAATTTGTATGTAATTGAATGTAACAAGGACATTTTCGGTCATTTATATTGATATACTCGTATCCACAATTACATTTCTGTCACTGATAATGATTACCTACAATCAAGACAAAATTTTTCTGTTTATAACGATTATTCGTAATCACAATTATTTCATTAAAGATATTAACTTTTATACCACAACTTTTCAAATTTGTCTTATAACATTTATGATATCTGATCATGAGCGCTATTCCTATTCGCAACTTAGCACCTGGTATTGTTTGATAAGAGAGTATGATCTTATCGAAAACAAATGGATTGGATCGATTTAAGAAAACTTCTAAAGAAATGGGTTCACAATAATAACGATAGCACGATATCGCGAGGAAAGGAGTTTCAATGATGCATTGTCTTCTCTGTAGCAAGTTACTTTCATCGCTTGAGAAATGAGAATATAAACACGATATTATAAAATTTAACGTAGTTACATAGCAGCGAATTGTTCTTATTTCTGTATTTAGAGGTAGGATCATAATAGTTATTATTTTATTCTTTGGATAAATCTATCACATCGTCCTGAATCGAAAAACCTTTATTGCACTTTCTTACATGGACTAGGGATAAAACAAAAGAACATCTTAAACCTATCGATTAAATCTATCGATTGTATCTAGAACTATCTTCTAGTTACTATTTATTGTAACTAGCGCTTCTGCATATGGATGGCGAGCGCGAACTCATGTTGTCATTTTCAACGCGAATATATTCGCAAGAATATATGACACAATTTAATAATACATGAGTAATTATAAAATAATGGAAATATTGATTTCGGAGCCAATTTGTCATTAAAAAAATATATATATTTTTCTTTTTAGACATCTACGAAGAATGTGTTCGTAATTGGTTTTATAGATCTTTTTATGAACGCAAGGAGAAAGCGAATGAATAAAAAATTACCGAATAGCACTTGACTTTTTTTATGAATCAGTTAACTGAGGAATCATGCTTTTCATTCTACTCTTATTTTACTTTCGAATAGCAAATTTCATTCAGTTGCATTAATTAGTCGGAAACATTCGTATCACGTTTGAAATAATTTACTATTTCAAAGTTTAAGCTATACAGTGAACAGATAATTAAGGCCATCAATGAAATTCTTTTTCAAACTACAAAATATAATCACCAACATAAGAACCGATATATAGGGTGTCTCATTTTAACACCATTTCATTCTCTACGTTTTTCTATCCGAAAATTTCATCGCGAATTTTCTTTATTCTACAATATTCATTACACAGAAAGTATCAAATAGGTAAACTGTTGTTTTTAAAAAGTGACGCATCATATTTTTTATGTAGTTGGTAATAAACAGTTTACGATCGCTAAACTCTTACGTCATCAATATGTAGTGATAAAATGATACAGTTAACGAGATGTAACATGTGTAAGAGAATATTGTATTACTCTACTCTGCATATTGCTTGTTGTAAGTACAGGTATACTCGTATAATATTACAATGTATATGACGACGTATTATACGATACAAGAAACAGTACAACAGACGACAACAAAAAAATAGTATCAACGGTAGATTAAACGATTTCCAGGGAAGGTGTAAATAAATTTCACAGTGGTTATTTATTATTATATATAATTGTTACATACTCTTCGTATTTATTGACAAAATATAATTTACAACTGAAGGGTCAATGAGAAAAAGGGGGAATGTCAAATCTAACGAATTTTGGGTTTAACATTTTTTCGTACGCTCCTATGTGTGCACTTTATTTGTGTCGCATTGCGATTTAAAATTTCCCCAGTTTTACAGTAGTTTCAAGAAATTCGCTTGTACAGCAAGAAACATATACTTTTCACTTCTTATAGTTTAACATGTCACGTATTACTCAAAGTTAACGTTGCAAAAGATGTAGAATAAAATGATAAATAAAAAGGTGTAGTGATTTTGATGTGTGAGAAAATAAGGGCTGACGAAAATATGGAAAGAGATTGAAAGAATGCAAAAAGCAGGCACATCAAAATGGCGATGGACCTACATAGAGACACCCCTGACTATATTTTGAGATCGCGTAATTATGCAGAAAAGGGAGCCTAAATTACAATTTGTCGTTATATTATATATTGGATTTTTTCGAATATATTGTAGAAGGTCTTGAGTATTATACTTTGTCGAGACATACGATGATCGTGGTTCAAAAGTTAAGGCAAAAAAAAAATGGCACTTGTTACGTTACGTTGACTCCAATATAAATGATTAAAAATGAAATTATAGCCGTATGCATTCGCATAAGGCTGCGTTCCTAATAGAGGTAAAGTATATAGTTAGGCTAGGTTAGGTTAAATTAGATTCCATTGGCGGCTGGGGTCGAGCCACCCAGACGCACCATAGAATCTGACCTAACCTAACATTTAAACTACGATCGTCGCACGTCCGGTATAATATATGAAGTGTTCTTTCTGGTGGTTTGTGATTATTTTCTAATAGTTCTCTGACTAGATTGTATCGAAGCAGAAAGGGTATATATATATATACTAATGCCATCTCTAAAAGTTGTATTACTACTACAGTCTCGTTAACGCACACGTACATACCTTTCTGACAACGATGCTCTGGCTACAGTCAGAGGAACTACCAACTGACAGTCACAAAACACCGAAGAATGGAGGTGCTTTGTCAGAACACCTTATATATTACACGGTCTTATGCCGCGAACAAAGTGCATGTTACTCAAGACCAGGGCTGCCACACGATTCCCTTAATTCGGCGATAACATGATATCACGTTATCCCTACTGCCATTCTACAGCTTTGTCGCTTGTGTCACGTGACATGAATTTCATCTCATGTTTCTCAGCGTCGCGTGTACCAATATTGTCCCCCACCCTTCCATTTATCTACGGCATGAGTCACGACGTCACTAATTCACCGACTATACTACTTCCCCCATTACCAGAGGGATTTTTTCCCTTAATTCCCTCGATCTGGTAACGCTATTCAGGACCAGGGTTTCCGGAGGGGTTCCTCGCACGAGCAGAGGTCGTCAACCGCCATTTTCGATACAACCATCAAGGTAAAAACTCGCGTATTGGTCGAGAAGTCACATATACAAAGAAGCTCATATTGCTACGTGACAGTGGCAGTAGTAGTAGAGGGATTAAGCGATATAAGCGAGGAATTTTTCCTGGTTACTTTGCTTAGGACGGTCCCCTCTACAAAATATTCGAAATTCAACAAAATTGAAGTTGAGGCTCTCTGCATTCGGGCAGAACGAAATTGGGCATACTAGCCAGAAAAAGAACCAGCATATACATCCTGGCAATTGAAAGGATCAAGGAAGGCAGGTGCCCTAAGATCTGCTCAACAAAGAAATAAAAAATATTCGGAATGGGACAAGCAACTGCTTGGAACCCTCAACGAGGTAGGAGATGGGGCGATGGGCAAGCTGCCATCGCTTAAGCGGGAGTACAAAGAGCTGGAAAATAAAAGATGAATTATGCAGGAGGGTAGAACGTGTTATTCGAGAAGATTGAAGCAGAGTCGACATACTGCAGTGAATACCGGTTAAGAAAGAAAGAAGTGGCAGTCGAAAAATCCTGAATGAAAAATGGAGTCGTAGGGGCAGTGGACAAAGACTTAGAGGCCAGGGTTACACGAATGTTGGGCCGGTGCTGCGTTGCGTAGCTACACACATGCACAACGCTAAATGTTCTACACGGCTCACGCGTGTGTACATGCGTTTCTACAACGCAGGGTCGATCTAACGCTCGTGTAGTCCCGGTCTTAGGCGAGAATGTTGGGGGGGACAAGACGGTATGCTGAGGAAGAGAACCTAAAGCATAAATCGTGGGAGCTGGACGAAGAGAGTTTTCGTCACATGTAGCTATGCACCTAATGCGGGGAAGCGGGGCAAGGAGGCAGAGATTTGGATGCGGGACATGATGGGAAATGACCAATGAAAGGAGGACATGAATGATGTATTACAAGGAAGATTGGTGAGAGACTTGAATATGTAGTATATATATATATAGTATATGTAGTGTATAATAGAATATTTGAACAATTAGCAAGAGAATTGATTACCACTAGAGATTAGTTGTGGATCTAGGTTTTACATTTATGATGTAAGAGTAACATAAATTATTATCCAGAAACTATAATGTATGGGTGGAGAAATGAATATACCATACACATATATATGAGCAAATATATGAAGTTATAATTATATAAAAAATAAATCTTCATTTTCTGAGAAATGCTAAAACTTGATATTCCCCCTTCTCCCTGTGGGCCCTTTATTTTTAATGCACAAGAACTGTCATATATTAAATTCCTATTTAATGTAAATATATCTGATCTGTAGATTATATGTAAACGTGCCTAATAAATAATAACTATATTAAGATTGTATGCTAGTATAGAATATTATTTGTATTATAGGTAGTAGTTTTAAGCTTAGTTCAGTTCCCTGTTTGGTGTCGTTTAATTTTAGTTCTCTAAGCAAGACAAAACAAGCTTCTTTTTCAAGGTCCTTGGAGTGAAAATTAAAGTATAATAATAACGATAATAGAATAGTTGTTCAGTAATAATTTCCAGAACCTCTGAGTGATAAATAAATGAATTGTTTGTCGCATTAAAGATATTAACGAATTAGTAATACATCTTATGCATACAGAACAAAATTTGAGCTAAGAATTAAATAGAGCTTTAGAACTATTCTTACAGTTATACTGTATTTAGCAAGAAAATAACATAAGTGTATTTTGTAAGAGCCAGAAACAAATGTTCAACTTTTTGTTGTTTTAAAGTGTTTTAAAGTGCTTGGCTTATTATAAAAATTAAACGATTAATTATGAGAAACAACCAACAATCCTTGCTATATATATATACCAGTGCTTCAATCAAAAAGCGTGCAATAAATTTACGTTCGTGTTAAACAGCACTGCCTGTGATTTAAAGATTTGCGAATAGAATAATGGAACTGAAAAGTCGTATGGACTGACGAATATTTATAATACAATAATTACAATTAAGATTATGATAATTATAACTAGGAAACGCTACTGTTTCGGTAATAAAATTTCAAAACGCAAATGGACACAAAAATTTTACGATAAACAGAAATTGAAAGAAAGATAAGAATAAAACAAAAGCTTGCTTCTTAAACTTTTAAATAATATGAAATTAATAAATAATACACGACAAGTAACTGGCATATTCGATCAAATTCAAATTTAATTCTAATATTCCTTTAACAAATGTTTCTCGTAATTGAAAATAAAACATTGAATAATTAAAAAGAATTACATTCGAATGAATAGTTAAATAAATTGTAATATACATAAATATGTTATGCTCCTAAGATAATACAAATATTGGATGGTTTAACGTTCTACACGTTCCTAGTTACTTGTAATAATGTAACAAAACAGTTGTTAAACAAATTTATCGCACTGACTATACAACACAAAATAATAAAAAACGCATCGACAATAATATTCTCCAAAATATAATCCGATCTATATTAAATTTTTCAAACGAAATTATAATACATTTTTTTGGTAAATATTCACAGAAACAGAGCCACCTCCCATTTACATAATTTTTTAATACGTTATCAATATAATCGATCAACCTGTGTAGGACGATGAACATCTTAGTTGGATGTTGCCGTTTATTAAACATATAATTATCAAAAAAAGTTTGCACGAAAGTAGAATAACTTTCCGGACACCATATACGTTTAATGGAATGTAAATAACAGACTTTTTTTTAGATAACCTAAACCTCACTCAAACTCATTTGTGATGAACTTTCTACCTTCAGCGCCACCTAGATTTAACTCGAAAACTGGATCACCAAACGGAAGATTGAAATCGATGAGATTAGGTTAAACCCTAACAGTTTCTCCTCAAGGAAAGGGTAATGACCACTCTTTGTTAATAGCATAAAAATACCGGAACTATCATCAGTGCGATATTTAGATCTTCACTTGGACAATAAGTTCGATTGGAAGCAACATATAACAGTGAAAGGAGAGCAAGTAAATCTTAAGATGTAAAAATACGTACTGGATACCTGCCAGAAAGTGGAGATTATGGACTTTTGGTATCGAGCTATCGAGTCAGGGTTAGGTTATCGATAATCGAAAGCATTTGATCATTTGTAACGGTCTGTCGTAACCAGAATATTTAAAAATTATTTTTTCTTTTCAATCACTTCCTTTTACTTCTCTAGAAATTTTTAAAAAATTTATTGATCTTCCATTTGGGTTTTCTGCTTAAACGAAAATTGCTCCTCTGTCAATGACTTTTTTCAAAAAAATTTTAAGGATAACTATTACTTCTGATTGGAGAAGCAGTGGCCTGAAATGAGGTATAGATATGTCAGGATGGAGAGATGGGTCATCATGGACCTAAGCCCCTAACCCACCAAACCAGTCTATACAATAGAAGCCTATAGAATTCTAAAGGAAAGGAACAAAAATTCTGATGGGTTTCTAATCTGATCTAACTCAAATCTATTTTTAAGTCTGTCAGAACTTTTTCTTCTTTCCTTTAGAATTTTTCTCAAAGTGCAGGTGTAAGCTTTTACTTACTGGTACTGCTGCATCAAAATACAACATAATTCTGTTATAAACATTTTCTGATAATAGCTTTTAATATACAGCGACCTTAACTAAAACCTTCACAACGCTACTTAGAGTGACGATTTTCACAAATCAAATTAAAAAATCATCGGAATTGGAGAGCCCTTTTCGTGAATATTTATCTTTTTTTTTTATGATATTATAGTGAGAATTAAGACTATGGTATATATAAAATACTGTATTCTCATTTACAGAATCGTTTATGAAGGAAGCAACTAAAGTTTGTAAATTATATGTACTATAAAACTATAGAAAGTACAAAATAAGGCAGCACTGTGGTTCTTACAATTGTTCACAGAGTACACGAAATATGTTGTAATCTGTGAGCTTTTTACACTTTCTTCGATCCTCTCGCATTGTAGTTCATAATAGCATATTCGCTACTAAGAAAGAAACTGACATAGCAATTATATTCTAATCAGTTAAATTCATTTTCAATGTTTTCTTCTAATATTGTACAAATTTCTTAGCTACCACTTTGCGTTCCCCTACGAGCACAAATTTTTGTGATACACATTTTTTACTGATTATTCTTTATCACAATATCAGAATAAAAATAAAACATAGTAAAGGATTAAAAACTCGTGCAGATCGCTAAAACAAACGTCCTGTATATATATGTATATAATACAACGTATATACTAAATATACGTATATACAAAACGTGATAAAATTTGTGATACAAACGACAACAAAATACATGTGTCTTCTTCATACAAAGCTTTCGTTTTAAAACGAATAGCAAAGCCTATCGAGTGTGAAATTTGATCCGGTACGTCTACTTGAACGCCATCAGTATGATTGCGAAGAACTAACTAGTCTTCTACTGGTATTTATGGACTCTACGACTTTACTGTATGACTCGATCGTTCAATTAAAAATACAAGGTGAAGTCGTACAGAACATATGTCCCAACTGTACACACTTAAATATTCATTCATTGATTATTCATGTGCGGTTCGACATTTCTAACAGTGTAAAGTTAGAACATGCGTAAGATAGAGCCACTTTGCATTTGTAACTGAATGATCGCCAATTGTGTAAAATCTTATACGTTTCTTTTTATTTTATTTATTTAAACGATTAGGGTCGCATCGACATCTCAATCATTAGCGACGTGTCCTGTTGGTTAGCTTACGCTTAGATGAAATCGTAGATAAGTTTGAGAAGGTTCTCAACTTTCTTCGTATTATGAAAGGAATCGTTTGACGATTTACGAGGTTTCATCTGATTTTGTGAGATATCAGTTTCTTAAAAAGAAAGAAAACAAAAAAGAAATCAATACGCGCCAAGGGTCAGAGAATATTGGTACGTGTTGCAGTGAGGTGATCTCTTTAGGAGGAATTGGCGAGCATGTCTCGCGTGACCAACACTGCTTTTAAAACGACTTGGTTTGTTGTATCGAAGGATCTTCCCACCGTGTTATGGGAAGAAGTCGTTTGAATTATCGCTAGGTTAAGTTGCAGTTTCAGTTTACAAAAAGATTGTGTAAAGTCTTTTAGTAAGGTGATTACGAAGCAATATCTCTTCCAGATAATATAGAAAATTGTAGAACAAATCCTCAAATATCAGATCCTTTTATTTCATCAGAATTTTGTTGATAAAAGATTGCCAAAAATTGTTTATGTGATATTGCTGTTAACTATATGCTTTTGTTCTGCTAGTTGTCGACGATTATAAATGTTATGAAATTTCAAACGTAGTACCTTTTTTATTTATCAATGTATAAACTATTTAATGTAAAAATGCAAACTAAAGATCCTCCATGTGTCGTGGCAAGTACAGTCAAATCTGGGCATCTGATATTTGTACAACGATGAGATAGATGATACGCAAGTTATGCTTTGTAAATACAAGTATGAATAGAAACCTATGTATATGTTTGTAGATGGATAAGTCGAATCGAGGTAAATGCGCATTTATTGAATCAAATTTCTAAGTTATTTTTCTTGAAGAGAGAAGAAGCTTTGTACGTAAATAAAATTTCTTTTACTAATTCTATTTGTCTCTTCCATTGGTCTCGTTCATATCACAAATATCCCTTTGTATATACGTACACGAAGAACTTAGAATTCAAAAGATACACGAACATGTGCACGTACAATAAATAATATTAAATAAATAAAATACAATAAATAAATAATAATGCGAAATAAGACAAAAGACACAGAGGATATGAAATACAAAAAATCTCAGAGAATATTTTCCAAAGAAAAGATCTCGGTTTTAGTGTGGTGTCCGAACTGCAAAATATTCAGCGTGGGGTCGTTGAAGCTGAAGATTAGGGTCGTTTTTATGCAAATAAAATGTAAAAAATTTCGGTTAACTGCGGAATTTAGTTTTAAAAATCCCTTACAGGGTGCGTAATTAACAGAAATTTTACCAGGTTTCGTAATTTAATCTAAAATTGTGCACTGTTATTTCTTTTGTTCACCTAACTTTACGTACATTCTTATATCACCTGATTAATCAATTTTCTAATTTTTGTTAATATAAGTATGATCTCTAAACTGCGGATTTTGATGAATTTGTAAGAAACGTGCAAACATGCACAGGACGCACGTAATACGAACAAATGTATAAAATATTTTCAAAGCATAGTGCTTTATATAATATTTGGTACGTAAAACAATCCTCTGTCGAGGTTTTATTTTTCCAATTATATACTCAAAAATATGAATTTGCATAAAAATTCTCAACCTAATGATCGCGGTCCTATGCGAATTTCTAAAGTTGAGACCTCTGTCGGTGAAACGTTCACAACACTAGAACCTACCACGCTAGTCGAAATGACTGCTTCTACAATTCTATTTTAAAATTCCTACTTTACGTTACATTTTTCCCGCTGCAATGATGTAACGACCTTGGCATCCATAACTACAGAAATAATATAATGAATTTTTTTTATTATATATTCAAAATGAAAATAGTTTTGTATCTCTGTTACGTATACCAATACCAGCGAAAATGACTAGTTCTACAATTTTATAAACGTGGCAACCCTCGCCTAGAAATTATAGTCCTACATGGATTAATAATAAAAAAAAAAGTATACTACATAACTCCTTCTGTAAGAACGTGAAAAATCACTAAATATAAAAGTATTCTATTAATACGTATTTTTTAAAGAATAGTTTTTTGGTTTCGATAGAAATAGCTTCGTCTTGACTGTCGGTGACTCTAACTATAAAGACGACTTAGCCAACTGCGCGCGCCACAGCGAGCTATATGTTTCCACCACGCATGTTTCCAAGTATCGAGGACTAATATTCATTTACTCAAAAAACGAAGATTATTTAAGTGGTCAATTATATTTTGCGGTAATAATTTTATTTAACGATTTCATATATTGTTCATACGAAACATCCAATTGAAAGTATATATTAAAAGTACAAAAAAATATAGGTAAAATTAAAAACATTAAAGACAACTAAAGATAAATAATACGAATTGAACGTGAAATTAAAAATTCATAATGCATTTTAATTTTTGTTTACAGTGTGGTTTCGATTATAACTTTATTTAGTCATAACTGATACTGTAACTTATTAAGTAATTTTAACACCACTAGATTGGTGTATTTTATTTATTATATAGTGTACTTTATAAAAGTAGAAAAGGTGGCGCAATTAATTGGAAACAATTCCAGGTAAGCAATAACTGATAATAAAATGAAAAAAGGAGATTTCCTCGTTCAGTCACGCAGCGGTGTTTTTCAAAGAGGGGAGATCTCCTTATTCGGTTGGCTATGTGCTAACTGTCGGTGGCTCTAACGATAAAGACGGCTTGTTAAGACGGTGAAAAACGACCCTCGTTTTCGGCTTTAGCGGCTCAAAGTACCCTCGTAAAGAGGCACGTTTGGACCGATAACTTTACGGTCCGGACACTATACTAAGTCCAAGGTCTCGAAAGAAGTGTAAAATTAGAAGCTTTTGAATGCTTTGGTATCGCGAATCCTACTACAGTGACATTGCTCTTTCACCCCTTTCATCCTGGGGTATAAGTACACAAGGTCATGAGCAAAGGGTAAAGAAACAAACAGGAAATGTGAAATGTGAGCGTGGCACGCGAATGAGTCACGAACGTTTACGAGGAGAGGCTGTGGTGACGCGCCATCTCGTCATCTCGGTCTTCGACCAATCAGATGCTGCGCATTCACCGTCAATTTCTCATTCAGCGTTTCTAATATACTGTTCAAAATAACGGAAAAACTTTATGATCCAGTCGCTCTATATCCTAAGTGTTATACTATAACGGGAAACTGTGGCGCATTGATAAGATAATTTAAATATTACGACATTTCTGTTACGGCCAAGAAATTTCTTCCTGCAGCAAGAATCTCAAACACGCGCGGATAATACGAGTTTCGAGTGTCAGCGTGTTTTACTTCTGACGAATATTGTCGCGTTACGAATGCAGTAAATAGCTTCCTGATTCGTTGCAGTTCGAGTAACGCGTATGGAACGTTTAGATAATAATACGTCGAGATAGCAGGTCTTTGGATACTGTAGTTTTTGCTATACCAAAGTTTCCTAACCCTCGGTTGTCATCATGGGTCATAGTAACCCACAGTTTTACTTTGGACAAAGATATCTTCAAAGCGTAGCTTATAATGGCATTATGTGTATTAGTAATTGTATTTGTTTGTATTTATGTGTATTATCAAATGTATTATCTATTATTAATTTGTAGTGTTCTTTTATAACATCTGATGATCCCATTAGTTTGTGTCTGGCAATTCTCTGAAGTTTGTAATGGGATAGGTTAAGCCATAGTGACAAAAGCGTATTTTTTGCTGCAGTCGAACAGATTTTATTTCTGTGCAAATTTACCACAGAAATTGTTGTGCATAAACTGCGGGATGAATTGAGTGAAATCGCTATTACATCTTCTTAATACTTAAATCTGCGTATGTATAATTAAAATATAAAATTTTGGTATGTTTGTGTAGGAATAAATTGACTTTTTCATATAATTGCAGCAGATTTTTTCTACTTACAAACAGCTCGTCCTCGGCGTGTCAGATAAATATTATTTTTGAAACGTGCACTAGAGAACTATTTTTTCCCTTGGAGTACCACGTCTTGAGCATAAAAAAGGTATGGTATTTCATCACAAAAATGTCCTTTTTTTTTTTCTAAACTTATTGTTAGATCTTTTTTTCGAAACTGATGTCACTTTGTTAACCTTCTTTTGTTATCTAAACAAATATTCTAGAACGTTCAAACTATATTTCCAAATTTGTTCGATTCAATATCACTGCTATTCTTTGAACAGCAGGTGCTCGAAGATTGATCGGGGACTGGCTGACCCAATATGAGACAAGCGCGTTTCGTGAGCCAGTGTGACACCGAGGGTTCAACTGTGACGATCCTCTACGAAGAAAATATACAATAAGATTTGTTCATTTCCGGTTTAAGTTTTCGAGAAAAACGAGTTTGGAAATAAATTAAATTTGACCAATTCCGGACCAGACGGGACTAAATAATCGACATTCTACGTTATTCCACGCGTGAAAATAAGTCGATAATTTAGAACACAATATCCCCACAAACCGATCTGTTTCTGAGAAAAAATTAAATTGGAAAACGTATCGAATATCATCTGATTAATCAGTTCCTCAATTTTTGTTAACATAAGAATTCGCGTAAAGTTGAACGAACAAAAGAAATAACGACGAATGTACAATTTTAAATTATTGGGTTGGCAACTAAGTGATTGCGGATTTTGTCATTGGGTGGTATTGACAAAATCCGCAATCACTTAGTTGCCAACCCAATACATTTGGAACCGGACACCCGACCGGGCCTGTTACTGTAAATTAAATACGTTCAAACCTCATTTTCTTGAAAACGAAGCCTCAAATGGAAGAATTTTATTCCACGTTTTGTTTGTCGTTTGTTGATTGTTTAGTGGTCGTCTAACCTGCAATAAGCCACGTTCTAACTATTGGGTTGACAGCTAAGTAATTGCGAATTTTGTCAATGCCATCTAATGGCAATATTCGCAAACACTTAGCTGCCAACCTAATAGCTAACTCGATAAATCTCCAAACTCGAATTTCTCGAGAACTGAGCCGAGAATGAACAAATTTTATTCTAATCTAACCTTAAAATCTGATTCCACGTGTTCCATTCGTTCGAATTCTGTACCAAAGCACCGGCGCATCACACACTGATTAATTTCGTATTTTGAACAGTGTATCAGCTACTTACGTTACAGGCGAGGATTTGCGAAACTCGAAGGGAAGTGTAATGCAAGAACTGAAAAGGAAAAAGAAGCTCAAGCCATTTCAACTGATCCCGGCAATTTGAGAATTACTGACAGGAAATGCAGGTGCAGGGTGGCTCTGTCGGCGAGGAAGCCAACAGGAAAATCGGTGTATGCAATCCGGTGCAATCGGAACATCCCCAGCAAGGCGCGGGTATCCTAGATGAGCTGGGACAATTTCCATCCAGGAAACCTTCGTTTTCCAACAAATCCTCGTTCGACGGTCTGATGTCTTCGTCGTATTCGTAAGGGTCATCCTCTTGTGGATCCTGTAGCTCCTGGTCGGAAGATTCTTCCGATTCCAGGAGCGTATTGTTCGAAATGCTTCTCTCTTCCTCCGCCAGGATCGGCCAGGAACCCAGGGAGGATCGGGAGCAATGGCTGATTCGTTAGCTGTATTTATTAATTAATGCAATTTTCCTCCAGGACCTTCTCTCTTTCTACTTTCTTATTCCTTTCGAAACGTCTATCTTAGCTACGACTTGCTGCCTCATATAGTTCTCGCTTCTATTCTGAACGTTACAAAGTCTGTACATAAATTTGAATTTCGCATCTGTGCTCGCTGTTAACGTTCAACGCCGGACGGTGTATCATTTTACGATCATGTTTCGAAAGAAGTTCGCGACTGTGCGTCGATAAGCAAGTGTTCTTTTATGTTTGTTACCGCCATTGGTAAAAAAGACAGTGGAAGCAGATCTGCATTTTGAAGTACATTTTTATTAAAGTTGGGTTTATTATATTACGTTCGCTAAAATAAAATCAATGCCGTACGAACATTTGCATTGTAAATGCTCTGTTTTCCTTCCGTTTAATAAACCTTGAGAGATCTGTGCAGCTTACACGCGCAATTAGTGTACATTGCTAATCGGACAGCGTTATGAATACCTGTCGATATTCCAATTGCTGGATTACGTAACCTAGCGAGAAAAGTTTCGTGAGATAAGTAGGAATTGTAGAGTGAAATTTGATCACCGTGTGACTGTCCGAGGGTTCGCTGGAAGTTGTAAACACTTTCGGCTAAGAAATATACGTTTTTCGCAGATTGACCTAAGCTTCATTTTTTCCCTTTTTACGAAATCTTACAAAATTTTGAGAATATCACAATATTTTCTTTGATATCCTCGTAACAAAAGGAAGGACTTCAGAATAAAATACAATGTGTACGATGCTGTACACAATTTAATAATCTTCATTGTAAATAGTTTCTCAATCACTTTTTATTCCTCCTTGTTTGCAATGCTAATGATCGTTTAAACTTCACCAGCAATGTTTGTTAAAGACACAAAGAAAACAAATATATACAACATTCTATGTGTAATTATAACTTCCTACCAAATATTTATATATTTATATATGCACATACATTGTAAATATTTGTTTCCATATGAAAATAATTAAATTTGAAATGTGGGGGTATGATTATTATTATAATTAATATATACAATATATATAATTTATATAAAATACAGTGTATATTATATATATTAATTATTCTTATATATAATTAATATATAAATATAAATATATTAATTATAATAATAATTATACCCCCACATATCAAATTTAATTATTATATATATATATATGTATATATTGTATTCTATATAAAAAATATTGATTAAGTGATAATATTATCCATTAATTATTTATATATATAATTAATATATATAATATAAATATATTAATTATAATAATAATTATACAGTTATAAAATGCAATATAATTAAACAATTATAAAATACAGTATATATTATATATATTAATAAATAATAATATATAATTAATATATAATATATATGTTATAATATATATTAATTATAATAATAATTATACCCCCACATTTCAAATTTAATTATTTTATATATATATGTATATATTGTATTTTATATAAAAAATATTGATTGATTAAGTGATAATATTATTCATTGATTATTTATATATATAATTAATATATATAATATAAATATATTAACTATAATAATAATTATGCAGTTATAAAATACAATATAATTAAACAATTATAAAATACAGTATATATTAATATATATAATATATATTAATTATAATAATAATTATACTCCCACATTTCAAATTTAATTATTTTATATATATATATGTATATATTGTATTTTATATAAAAAATATTGATTGATTAAGTGATAATATTATCCATTAACTTTTTCCCTGCTAATTGTCACCAACTATCCTGTATAGGACCGAACCATAACAATAAACAATTAAAGAAGAAACTTGCCATAACGCGCGAGTATCGGACGCCAGTGAACTTTACGATGGAAATATTCAAATCTCGATATCAGCTATCGCCGATAATTATAACAAGTTCTGAGAAGAAAAGAAAATGTACGCGAATATAAATTTTGCATACGTAAACGATTACATAAATGTTGTAAGAGTTCAACTAATAGTTGATTCGTAAGCTTCGAGATTGGTAATATGTGACAGCGAAGCAAACGAAGCAAAAAGACAGAGAATGTCATCAACGAAAATAACATTCCAAGAACTATTACTGCTGCGACTGACAATAATCCAACGTGGATGGAAAAAGAAATATCGCATAATTCAGCAAGCGCATGTGTCTTCGGGGTCTACGCTGTACATCTGATGCACAACCGACATGCTGACCAGCTCTGGAACTACTTGATGAACATCCATAGATGATGCAGCAATTCTAGCCACCGACCAATGTCCTAAGGTTGCGTCGAAGTCATTGAGGAACACAGGCTAAGTCAGTGGAGAATAGGGATAAATACTGACAAATGGACATGTCACGTTTACCTTGAACTTACTATAACCAGGTTGCACTTAATAAGTGCATCATATCCCAAAATCAACTGGTTGACTATCTTGGGTTACATCTTGACCGCAAGATAACATGGAACCAGCAAACGGCAAAGAGACCCAGCAAGTTCGATTCAGGAGGAAAACAACGTTCTGGTTAACCGGTGGACGTTCTAAGTTCAGCATAGAAGCATAGTTACTTGTACATAAGCGCATTATGAAACTAATCCTGGCAGCCAATTATAGGACATGGAAGCGAAAAGCCTGCACAGCAAAGTTTGCAGCTCTTCAGCCAGGACCAAGTCAAGAGAAATCCTCAGAACGATAGAAAACGCAGTACAATTACTACATTGGAAACGAAGGGATTCGTGAAAATCTGTAGAGAAACTGTGTTACAGTTTGCATGTAACGCGACTGTGCAGCCAGTACAGTTCAAGACTAAAGGACCATCCCATCTTGATAGCCAGAGACCTACGCTCATGTTGGAATACAACGATATTTCACGCATAGGCACAAATACTCTTACACAGACACCCACGCAGGCATTTGAACAGCACACTTACACAGGTCACACTCATTACTGTATAGAGAGTGGGGTTCAAAATATTTAAGGGATCATGGGTCACTACCTACGTCTAGTCTGAGAGTAACTGGCCAACAATCAACAACCTCCATACGTTGTTAATTATATCACTCGCCTATATACATTTGGTCCTGTAGTTCTGTTTAATAAATATCACGTTATGTCTTCCACAGACTATTAATCTTAATTTTAAGATCAGATTCTAATAGCTCAACTTATCAACCTCGCAAAGTCCAAAGAGAACATCTTGGTGACTTTGGTGAATGTCTGTGTTGTGAATATTTTTTGAACAGACTGTGAAGACTCTAGGATACTAGAAAAAGAAAAAAGAGAAGATTCAATAAGCCACTCTAATTGTGTCCACGTTCAAATGGAAAAAATAGCAAAGGAGGTAGATACAAGCCATTTTGAAACACTATGGCCATCGGTGACCCAAAAACAAAGGAGAGACCTCGTGATATTGCTTCTGACGTTGGTTTGGAAAGAATCGAAGATGCAAAACACGTGTCAAAGGAAAGTACGAGATGCAAAAGACGAAATAGCGCTGACCCTTCGATGGTCATTTGCAAGATTCGCTCCTTATTATTCCGTGCAAGTTGGCGATGTGTTGATGCAAGATGAATTTTGACACGGTACCAATACGGTCAGCTTATTGCGTTCGTACGCGTTTAGTGACGACTTTTCTGTTTCCTAACCTCAACCTAACCTCAGCCATTTTTTTTTTTTTTTAACGCAGAGAAATCCTCATGGACAGTAGAGTAGTACTGTCCAGGCTGTCACTGCAGTGCACTCCTGGGCACGTCCCCACTACTGCCCGCCACGGAGACAACCTAATCTCAACCTAACTACAACCTAACCTCAACGATCGTCATCTTTTGAACGTCATTAGGCGAGTGACTATTCTCGATCGTATTATGTCTGGAATATTATCATCTGACCAATCTCTCAATGTGCTCATGCATGTGTTTTCACGTGCAAGCAGATGAACACACTGTGGGTCATTTCGGTGGACGCTAACTTTTAGATAAAATGGACGTACGGATGGAAGACAGAGCGACAATGTTGGACCGGAGAATGAACGCGGATGGTTGTTGAAGCAACTGCACGGAAGCAATGGGCTGTCGTAAAGCAGTTGCAGCTTTTAATGTCCTGAAAACTGCATTGGACAGAAAGGTGGGGGTCCCTGTCGAGAAAGTCCTCGACAGTTGTTGAAGACTAGTTTAGAACCTTCCCAAAGTGTATTTTCACTGGGGGAGGAGGAAGTATTAGTATTTCATTTGGGAGAAATGGAGGACCTATCATTTGATTAATAACAATTAACAGCAATTTGTGCATCCCATTGTGCATTTTGTTTTGCACTTTTCATGTCAAGTTTTGAAAGTCTTTTATTAACAAATATTGGTGCTAGACACAACATTTTTTGTAAATGCAACACCAGTGGTGCATATAGCATTCTAGAACAATTCTTTCTGTAGCGTTCTCATCTTGTCCATCCTCTGAATTTTCTGGATCAAAACATAGAACTTCTGCAAATGTTCACTTTCCAAACACTAGGACAATTTTATGGCAGCAAGTTATGTCATATAGAGTCACGAAAAGCTAGTTTAAGAGAGCACTTACAAGTTTATTAATTTTGAAGTCTGCGACAATGTTGAGAATTGTTTAAGCAATTGGGAAAATGCAGAGAATTAGAAAATACAGAAACAGAAATTATTTTGGCTAAATACGTGACATTTTAAAGAAATCATTGATCAAAATTTTATTGACAAAATTAACTGTTACCATTGACAAAATTTTATTGACAAAATTACCAATCGAGCGATATAAAAATTGTGTAAAAATTAAATACTTATATTCTCTTATAAAAAAATGTTGTTCCTTCTAACAACACTCATTCTTCTCGTAATTCCATGTCCAACGTTCAAAGTCATTTGTCATAAACAAGCTACGGCTAAACCATAAATTATTATTCATAAATTGCGGTTAGCACATGAAGATTTACTCCTCTTACCATTGCCAATATTTCAAGTGTAAATTCTCTTAAAAAGTGTAAAAACTGTGACTCCTCTTAATAAGACTTGGAAATTGCTTGCATGTTTTCCGAGGGCAAGAACGAGTGACAAAGAGAACACGAGAGACATCTACACGATGTGTTGCTGTTTATAAATTATATATAAGCAGTGTTGAAAGTCAACAGAATAATAATCCGTTTGATCTGTCCTCCGCTGAAAAGAATACAAATGTAAATACCGTTACGTAAGAATGCAATAAGAAATATTGCAATTTGACTTTTCAGCAATAAGATTTTATCACAAGTTAAATCTCGGATATCCTCGTTTCGTGTTTGACGAGTCATTAATAACACAATAATAGCCTTCTACGAACTTTCGTCTATCGCGGTCTTATCTAGGTATCCGCAGAGATTTTTCTCATTTATGTTTACTTAAGCAGAAGACTTAGTTTTAGTATTATTTGTGTAAAGTAATACAAGTATATTGATTTCACTTGTTCTTCTTTGGTTATTAATAGTACTCCGGCATATTCCGTTATAATGTGCAATCTGCACGTTCAGCGCTGTGGAAATTTGTATAACCTCTTTGCTTTCCAGCTCGCAATTACCGCATATCGTACATTTCGCTGTTTCTCTAATCCTATGAAACATATCGTATTTACCGACATTTACCGGTTAAGCTAATTTCTTCCTATCCAATTAGCCTAAGCTGCTCTGTATTATTTATACGTGTTGGTAACTGTAACTGGATATAATCTTCATGTTTACGTGTCTGCAGCTACTTCGATTCTCTTGTACGTCGAATCGAATTTCAAGATTCTGTGTTTGTCCTCTGGTATAAGCTTCTCTCTTATCTCCTCTGGGATGTTTGTGTGGTTTGGTGGGAGGGGTTACTAACTTCAAACAATTCTCTAAATCATAGCAAGCGAACGTCTTTCGAAACATTATCGTAAAAAATTGCATTATGTAATCGAGAACTTTGCATAATATATACTCTGTTGATAAGCAATCGAGCAGCTTTTCTTTACCTGTATCGTTTGAAACGTTTCAATATTTCCCAATGTTAATAATTTCCTATACACTTAAGCTTGAGAGCAACAAAAAGTACGCACTGTCTGAGCTTTTTAGACTGCTGAATTTTTAGTAAAATTATGACGTAAATTACTGGTGCTTATTTCGGACATGAAACTCGATACTATGTTTTAAACACGATAGCGGCAAGCTTTATGAAGGCCCTGGAAGTGTTATAAAATATACTTGGACGTTTTACATTCTTATTAAAAAAATATTCTATATACAAGATACTAATGGCCATAGAATAATTTAAAAACAAGAAGTCGTGTCGACTGAACAAGCAACAACGCACATATGGAGAATTGTTATCGTTTGAAAGTGCGGGTAAAAGGGGGAAAACAGAAGTTTTAAAAGTTATGCTATAAGACTTATTCAATTAGAACAATTTGGTTACGAATAATCATGATAAATAATAAAAATCTTTCTGCTTATCAACCAAAACGATTTTTCGCCATCGATAATGGTTACTAAAACAAAATTCAGGTTATCGACAATTGGTAATGGTAACGAAACCTAAAAAGAGTTCCGTCTTTGATAATGGTTATCAGTAGCCAAAAAGAAATCCGCCAAAAATAACCAAAGAAATTCTCTAATTTATGATGGTTATCGGTAGTAAAAAAATTATGTCGTTGATAATTGTTATCAGCGATAAAAAGATGCTTTCTTACATAATAGATATCATAATCAAAACTATAATGGTTATAAGTAACGAAAAAAACCTCAGTCATGAAAAATGGTCATTGGTGACTGAAAATAATATCGTCACGACTATAACTATTAAGTTATCGACAAGCAAAATATGATTCTGCCATAATGGTTGTCGGCAACAAAAAATATCTCACGTAGATAATGGTAATCGGTAACCAGAAATATTGCGATCATATATAAGGGGTTATTCGTAAGTAGAATACTTGAAAATTAATATTGTTTAATCATTTAATATTTTGAAAAATTTCTTTGGTACTTTAGTGTTCACTGTGTTCTATTACAACAAAAGTTACCAGTATGTCAGTCTCCCCCGTCCCTCCTATAAAAATTGTAAAAATAAATGTTATTTTTAATCTCTGATTACGGTTAATTTATAGTGCAACAATCAAAAATAAAATTACCAAAAGTTCTGACGTAACATCTTAGGCAGAGACGTCGCAGGTGATTATTGATTTTTCCACGCGGTAAAGCTTGCATAAGAGTATGCACTGAAGTGATAAACCGAGACTACGCGGTTCTCGTCATTTATTTATAGGAACAAAGATGTGACTACATGTCGACAAACTACATGTACTTGCATCGTTAACTTTGCACTTTATCAATAGGCTGATGTTCCTCGACATTAATCACGAAAGTTGAACCTACTTTATGCGTTTAATTTTAAGTAATCAATACGACGCATATATAATAAGAATATTCGTTTAAAAAATGTTGAAATTGTTAGATATTGTACGACGCACCGGTTGAAGTATATGTTGTAAAATGAAATGATTGTAAAATTCTCGTAAATAATGATACGAAATGCTCGGCCAGAGAATAACCACGTGGCAATATGCATGAATCTGAAACGTTGCATAATGTATCAAAGATATACATGAACGATTGACCTCCAAAATAATCTCTTACTGTTCGTAACAATCCATTGAACATGATTCTAGTTATAATGGAAAAACAGTGAACCTTGTGTTTCATTCGTGTTTTTAATCCTAAGATATCCAAATCGAATTCCATGTAACGTTCCAATAACAAAGAAACATTGCTACAATGTTTTTTTCATATATTTTTTAATCTTTTATTATATATTCTGCATACCTATGATAGACAGAGAAAAAATCAAAATAATAGCATAAACTTGTAAAGATAATTGTAGAAACTTGTAGAAATAATACCATAATAATTGCTTAGAATCGTTCCAAAACATTAATTTATCAAATTGTAGATGTTAACTTCCGTATTGTATATAAATAATACATAACACATTGCACGTTAATGTAATTAAGTAATACAATTATAGAAATAAATAGAATGGAAGAATTAATAATTATAGTATAATAAAATATTATGGAACAGAATACTCTTTAATCCATCGATAGGATTTAATCAAACAATAGATTTTAATTAATTTCGATTTCTTAACAAGTTTTGATTTTCATTAGAATTGTCGTATAGTTAAAAATTTTAAACTATATGTAATTATAGAGTAGTTGAGAAAATTTCGTGTAAAACGTAGCACAGGCTATGAATAAACTATGATTTCTTATTAGCGAAGGAGAAGAAAAAAAGTAAACAAAGGGGTTAAAGTTTCGAGATTTTAAAAATGGCGTCATGTCTCGAGGGTTGATCAGCGATGTTGGGAAAATTAAAGAAAAGGAAGTAATACAGTAGTCGTTATCTACATAGGTAATAATCTACCTGATTATTATTTATCTACACATGAATATATCATTTCGAAATTTTGTAATATTTCGTTTATGATTCAATCGAATTTGAAATTTCAAAATTATCGTCCAAGTATATTTTACGATAAAGTACGTTGGAAAAATGGAGAACAAAAAGTGAAGAGGAGATTTGTTTATAATCACATGTTGATCACTCAATGTAATTAGTTGTGTTTCAAAATAAATACTTACCATTCAGCACATTAATTTTCCGCCTCTGACGTCAGAGGATGTACCGGGCACATTTCACTAATCTTCTTGAAGTTCTCAAATTTTAACAATTAATTGTTTATATAGACACCTATTGACACAACAAACAGTGATCGATGATCCACGCACGTCAAAGAAACGGAATATTATTTCTTATTATTAGAAAACATGAAGATAACGTGAAACGAAACAAACGACAAAATTACTCCGGCGCCATGACGCATAGCTGTCAGAGCAAGCTGCGCGGGCAAAGATGCGTATAAATACGATTGAGAGGGAAATTTAAATCCTAGAAAATTCCTAGGGAAATAATTCTACGTAAGTATTAGACGGATCTGGTTTTTGTAAAACAATTAAGGTAATTACTTGACAATTTGCTTGGTATCTCCGATCCTTTTTAAATTTCCATATATTGAAAAGCTTCTTAAAAGTTAAAATATTATTTAAAAAAAGTATCACAAACAATTCTAATTGTAAGTACTTTTAATTTTACACCGAAACTAAACTTAAACCTAACCTAAAACAGGCTACTACTAAAATATTAGTTTGTTATTTGTTATTTAGTAGATATACAAAATTTTGCCCAACACTGCCTACCAATAACAGCAGCAATGCGATTATCGGATTTTCTAAATCCATGACCTAAGTTCATTTATTACGGAGTTGTTTGGCAACTTTCCGATAAGCGTTGACTTGTTGAAACGAATCTATTTTTCCTACGATCTTTGTGACTGCATTTAATTCATCTACAATATTTCGTCATTTTTCAATATATTAGTTCATATGTTCATTATCACACATGTAATACATATATTACAGTACTTTGATTACAGAAGGACAAGCAACTGAAAACTACTAACGGACCTCAGAAGCAAAGTCAAACTGGTTTGTAATATATAATAGAAATAGAATACTGTTAGAATATATATTATATGTATTACTTAACGCTTTCACTATCACTGTTTAAGGAAAAAGTCACTGTTCACAGCTCAACATTCAAAATTTTAAAATTTTACATGATATGGCATATATTTTTACATATATAGTAATAAAAGCTGCTAAGTAGACAACGCGATTCTTGGAATTGCACACATATGTGTAACGCTGAGCTGTGAGTAGATTGATTGCTTCTTACTGTAAACCACTTGTCACACATATCTAGATATGTAAAGTATTGTATTGTTACCTATTTAACGCACACGATGCTACTGAGACAAAGTCAATATACGAGTTTCGACGACGGACTCAACAAGGACGGAAACCTCCATGTTTACATACTTCTGTCGACCGTTCGAGCGATTTTCGAGTGTCGTGTTACAGTGTCTCGTGTTAGACGTGTGGCTATTTGCACAAAATCTGATATTCTATGTGTTCCAAACAATTTTATGTACAATCTTTGTCAATCGAGAAGAACTTTTTTTATATTAGATCAAACGACTCGAGCCTTTTTGAGAAGTTAGGAGGATTAGTTTACTAGATGATGTGACAAAAGATTATTGAAAAAATTGCAGTTGATCGGAATCGCAAAGGAAATACTGAAGGTAATTTCTTACAACATTTTATCTGAATATCTAAGGAAAATTTGTACATAGTATAAAAATGTAGTGTATCACATATGTGTGGCACGTGGTAGCGAGAAAGTAATAAGCAATAGTAACATAGAACTAATAATAATCATTACAAAGTAAATAATATGTTAATTAGGCTGTATGGAGGAGTTCAACAGCTGCGATGATGGAAATTTGGAGGATGCGGGGGGGGGGGGGGGGTGTAAGTTTGGAGGAGATTACAACAGAAGAGTTATGATATTTAACGTCATGGTGAAGAGTATAATGAAATATGGGGGGCAGAAGAAAGGAGAGCAGTACAAGAAAGGTATCTAAGAGCAGTATTAGTGACTGGAGAGGTGTACATCTACAGTAGGATATTTAGACAAGAAACGAAGACGGGGAAAATACTTCTGGGGTCAGGAGAAAGGTACATAAAATATGAAGATATGAAGAAGAGATTAGAAGATCAGAAAACTCACTACTTGAGGAGTGCAGAAGGCTCATTGATAGGGAAAAATGAAATAACAGGAGCCATAGAATGGCAAGAGAGAGATTTAAAGGAAAATAGGAACGAGCAGATGGGAAATGGAAAACAGAAACAATCTTTCATTTATTACATATACATGTAAGTGTGATTTAAACTATATCATGTTTAGTCTCATTTTAATCAGAAAAATGTCGCAAATGCGTGGGTAGATGATTAAATTCGAGAAAATCGAAGATAAACCAGTTCCATTATCGTCTCATGGATAGTTAGTAATTTTTCATAGACGATTGAATACAATAGATCAGGTTACGCTACTCAAACGTCGAGCTCTGTGTTGTGTTGAAGCGAACAACATTAGGACCGATGACAGCCTATCAATTAGGACGAAAGAAGGTATGTACCTACGAGAGGAAGGGAAAGTCAAGAAGATAAAAATAACAAAGTTAGGTTAGGATTAGGGAACGAGTGGAGGATGAGTGAACTCCGAACGAAGAAAAGAAGGAACGCGGTATATGTGGGAAGGAGGAGGGAATAGGAGAACACGTTATAGCGCAATGTGAATATACAACAGTGGGTGAACGAACAGATTCTTATCGATGAAGAGGTTAATGGAATAGGATGGATGAAGAAGGTGATGGATAAAAGAGGATAAGTAAATGAATCCCAACAGGGAACAGGAGTCTATAGCACATTTTGGTCAACATTGAGTGAACAGTATAACATGATTCTAAGGTCCTTGTAGATCATTTTACTACACGCAAATTGTAGATTACATCGCAGTAAGGAAAGACGATGTAATGTTGAAAACAAGAAGCGTGTTAGGCGTTTGGAATTTTTTTTATTTTTTAATTGTTCATCGTCGTTTTTAATTATTTCGCTTCGTTGTAATAAATACTGAAATAAAATGTATCATTACGACGTAGTATAACCTACAAACCGATTTATCTCGAAATGCGCTAAATGTGCTCTAGACCCATATTACCGGTTGGTATTCAAATATTGGAGATATAAAGATGTTTACTGACGCAAAATGAATGAGATATGAAATGGAATTACGTAGAATATTTAGGATGCAATTACACGTAATAATATGCAAGAGCGATTCAATGTATCCCGGAAGGGATTTGAAATGAAAAATAAGCGCAATGTAAAATGGAAATAAGTAGAGCTTCCTTATTTAGAACACAGCATTTTCCAGTAACGAATGACTTTTCCCTTTAAAATATGTACATATTTTATTATTGTCCGTACACAATGTATTCTTTCCCTTATTCGATCGAATGAATTTTGATTATAAGAACTTAGTATGAAAGCAATAAGTTCCATCTGTCGAGACAAAATACAACATATTTAAGAATCTCGAAGCTGCGCCGTAGGTACAACAGAATTGGCAAATGTACATGATGCTGGAGAAATCACAATTGCGAATATTAAAAAACAAAAACATAATACTGATTTCAATTGTTTGAAAAACATAAGAAGAAACATTTGAAGAATATAAGAAGAAATCTTAAATATGCTGATGCAATGAGACGGTTTCGTTATGATAAAGACTATAATGGCGATGATTTTAAACGAAAGTGTCTTCTCATACCGATGCATTCGTGACATTCGAAAAGAAGATTCGAACGTTCGAAGTAGGAAAAGAACGTGGCTTTATAAAGTTCCTTATGTCGAATGAATTATGCGACTTGGCATGCAAAAAGATAGTAAAATAATATAATAAACATAATAAAATATAATAATATAAAATATAAAATATAAATATAATAAAAAATATACTAAATATAATAAAAGGTAATAAGGATCCATAAAAATTCAATTGAATTTTGTATTCGAATAAGTGAAATTTCATATGAGAAAAATAATTGTTCCATTACCCAAATATTTCACATAATTCGAACAGTTTCGTCTTGCTGTTCCTTCGGATAAGGAAGGTTCCTACTTTGTAATTATCACCAAATGATCACACTAAATAAATGCTATTACTACTACTAGTACTACTATATTACAGTACCCGAGTAATATTAATTCTGAAAAGAGATGGATAGATATATGGAATACAATTTTTTGAATTTCTTAACTATAGCCCGATAACGATTAAGAAAGAAAGCATAGAACAAATAATTTCTTCATAATGTTTCTGCCGGCTGAACGTGATTAATAACGAATGATTACTGATAAAAATTATGTATATCATTGTTTCTACGATTAGTCGGTTGATTAATCTTTTGTTGCCATAGTATTGCAAGATTTAGACGTTTCTCCAACTGCAATCAATTATCAAACTTAATGGGACAAGTAATCCGTCCAGTTTATTAATTTCAGCATTTGTTCGCAGTGAATGTTGCACGATTTGATAAGTAGAAGATAAGAAACGTCAGACAAATCTCTTATTCTTTCAAAGTCACCTTCAAATTCTTCGAACAGAATTTCTAATTTCATATTATAAAAAATTATTAATCTCATATTTTCCTAATAACCTTTCCCTCATTTCCAACGATTTCGTATTTACTTTAAATTTTCTATTGGAAGAAAACTCGCTTATTTTCCGATGCAGTATTTTTCGAAAGATCACATCCGCGATTGGAAATTTTTCTACCCTAATTGCGCCAGAGTATTTTCATTTCCTGTATATGTCAATTATATCTAATCACATATTTATGAAATACTAAGCTTGTAATGGGCGAAAGTCTAACGCAAGAAAAATAATAAAATACAAAAAAAGAAGAAATTTTATTCCAAGTCAAACCGACAATCCTCGATTAACATTCTTTTAACGATACATAATTAGCTTTTAATCAGAAGAAATTTCTTTTCAAGTTTCTCCTGAACTATGTTAATTTCGTTATCGATGATCTGTACAAAGTGACACTCGTATCTGAAGGGATCTTCAATATCACTTGATACATCCTCTGTTTCACTGATCGTACTCGATCAACGAATTCCGAACAGAGAAATTAAAGCGGCGACGAAACGAAGGCAAATGAAAGTAGACCATCATCGATTTAAAAACGACAAGATCGAAATCGCGCTTCCTTTCTTCGTGCATTCGATACATGAAAGTAACGTGACTTCCTCAGTCGTTAAGAAAGAAAACTTTCGCGATACGAATATCGGTCTACTTGTTCCTAAAACGAATCTATTTTGAATGGTATATGCGTATACGGTTACTGACATTAATATCTGGACATTCTTTGAAACAGAATAACTTCTATTACAATTCAACCAGACGACTTGCTTTTTTTTTTTTTTTTTTTTTTTTTGAGGACGGGGGATTTTATTAATATAAAGAGAAGATTAGTTTATCAGGTGTAACAAGAATTTTGAAATGACACTAGTAGCGTATATATTACTGCAAGCCTATATTTTTTAGATATGCTTGCATTAATATTCGAAGTCTTTCTATCAGATTAGAAAAAATGTTCTTTTTTAATTCGATTTATAATTAAAAAATCAAGGAATCTGTAGATATGCTTATCGCTGAATAAAATGGTTCTAGGTTTGATAATTACAAATATCAATTTCATAATTTCGTATTGTACGAAGAAAAAAAGAAAGGAAGAGAAAAGAAAGAGAAGAAAAAAAATGTAATCACATGGCAATATCCTATCACACGTAAGAAATAATGAAGATTGTAAAGAATAAAATCATTGCAGTTTGACTCATCTATGATGTTGTAATTAACGTGCATCGTAACAAGTGCGAGAAGATATTCAGGAAGCCATCGTTCTATATATATATATATATATATATATATATATATATATATATAATGCTATCTTTCACATTTCGCATTCGTCCTTGTCACTTTTTTGTGTTTAGAGAGCTGTCTCTTTAGTCGAGCTATCAATATCCAATTTCGTAAATGGCGAGATCGACTAATCGATATTATAAAGCGAAACTTCCTCGGCTACGGGTCGTGACCCCATGTGGGGTCATGTAACAGAATTATGGGGCGGCGGAAATTTTTGCAACTGCTACGCACCAGAGAAATGAAAAATGTCAATGACTTGTCAGCAAAGGATGAAGAAGAATTTACCGAGTTATTAATCGAGTAATTATTAAACTTTTTAACAAATCGATTAAATGAATTTTTGCTTGGAATTAGAACAGAATTTTCAACAATTTTTAAAATCATCTTGAACACGCTTATGATATTTTATATTACATATGTGATAATGTCATTTAACAACTTTGTTTAAATAATATCTGATGCTAAGTAAATTGGCCAAATGTATTAGTATTCAGTCTTACTATCACAACAGTTTACAATACTAATAATATGCCTATTATTAGTATTATGCCTATTATATATAATAATATGCCTATTATATATATAATATTATGCCTATTATAATATTATTAATATTAATGCAACTATTCAATTTGTTAACGTTCGACAAAGTTATTTGAATAATACTTCAAGCTAAATAGATCCCGCAAATCTATCAGTAATGTTTAGTATATAGTACTATTCAAATTTGCTTACACCCAACAACTCTATTTGAATAATATCTGATATTAATTAGATTCCTCAAGGCAATTAGTATTTACCTTCACCAAAACAAAAATCTATTAATAATATTAATGTACTAGTATTATTAGTAATGTTAATACCATTATTTAAATTTGTTAACGTTCAGAAAGTATATTTGAAATAATATCTGATATTAAGATCTAAATCCCTCAAGGCAATTAATATTCACCTACACTGTAACAAAAATCTATTAACAATACTAATGCTATCTCTCAAATATATTAGTAATGTTAATACTATTATTCAAATCTGTCTCAGATTCAATAAATCTACTTGAATCATCTGTCAACGAAGGACCAAGTGATTAATTGACATAGGTATACAACAGCATTCTTTCAAAAATGCAGTTTGAATGAATTTTTGCTTAGAATGAATACAGAACTTCCAATAATTTCTAAAATGTCCTTAAACACACACTTATCACTATTTTATGCTAGGTATCTACTGCAGAAGGACAACATCATCGTTGACGATTGCAAAATGAAAATATCGATTAACTTTGAAAAACATTGAACGTACTCTGTTATATCAAATATTCAGCCAGAATTTAATCCTTTATGCAAAAATAAACAAGCACATCTGTTTCACCGATATGCAAATTTAATTCTGCTCTAATAGGTGATAATAAATGATACAATTATAAATGTAACAAAGAATTGTTTAGAATTAATCTTCTTTAATTTACTGTCGATTAATGTTTTATATGTACAGGGTGGACAATATATAACTGACTGACCGATTTCAAAGTCCCGCCATTGCGAAACGATGCATCATCTCCTGTTCCGCTTTAACAATCGTATCATGGACGTACGACAAAATAATCATCCAGCGTTACACAGTTCGAGAGCGGGGAAGAATTGTAAAAACACTTTATCAAAGTAATTCGTCGATAACGATGACCTCACACAAATTACTCTGCCGGTATCGTCCGGCCATCAAAGATCGCCTGACTCTATTGCAGCGGGTTTCTTCTTACGAAGTTATATCAAAAGTACAGTGCATGTCGATAAACGAAAGCCAATCAAGCAGCTAAAAGATGCTATTCGAGAAGCGATAGCGAACATAACTGTCGAAACGTGCGAAGATGTAACGACAAATACGACTGACAGGGCTGACCTTGTACAGCGTCCGAAGGCAAACATCTTCCTCATATCATGATTCCATACATGATTTCCAAATATTAATATATGACTCGTATTAAAAAAGACTGTTGTTTTTTTTACTTCGTTTAGAAGTTATCGACAGTGAGAATCAGTCGGTCATATATCGTCCGTCCTACATATCTATTTTATGTACCTTCTTATGTACAGAATTGTGGCTGCGTAACATTCTCCCGACATAAAATGGGTTGGCAAATGGAAAAAGTTTAAGAAGCGCTGTCATAAACCATTCATATCCTACCTCGATTAAGGAGCAATGTTCTGATAACCCTGATATATATCTTGCCATATTTCGTTCTGGCAACGTGAAACAGAAAGTCTGACACGATTCCATCGCCTTCGTGTATATCGGTCTCCGCCAAAACCTCCTTCAGCGCCTCCACCCGTTCTTCCGGCGTACTTTCGTCGTACGACGACAATTTGTTCTCCAGGCACTCGACCACGCTGAAGTCTTCCCAGAACTCGGGCGGATCAGTTTCAAGCCTCCTGGAAGATTCGGTATCCAGGAAACCAGAGATGTCCAGTCCTGCGTAGGACACGTCCAACGCCAAATTCGCGAATGTGGGATTTCGGGCTAAAGGAGAACTGGCTTGAAATTTCCACTCATGACTCTCACGATCTCTCGACTTGCAGCGACTTTGCGAGTCGTCTGTCCCTATGGAACTCGCTCGGTTATTAGTCCGAGAATGTTCCTTCGAATCAGCGAAAAAATATTCACTCATTTTCTGCGAATTGCTTGCTTCCGGTCGCCAGAAGTATTTTTCTTTCAAATCTGCCGGCAGATTTTCGTTTATCCCCAATATCAGCTGCCTGTCCTCGCTGCTTTTCGACGAAGTCGCTTTCAAATTCCAAACGGCCTGTAAATCACGGTGTTCCGCGACGTTTCCCTTTGTTTTCCACGCAAGATTTCCTGCTTCGCCGCCGATACATTCCGAGCAACTTTCGCTGCTCCTTGGAAGAAAACCATCGTGAGAAACTTGGATTGTCTGCCAAGACGAGTCTTTCTGGGAATCCGTCTCCGCCGCGCTCTGGGAATACTTTGCTGGCTCACCGATTCTTCCTCGCACGCCAACTTCCGACAAATTTTCAACCGGCTCTCGATCCAACACATTTTGAGCTGTGTCAGTCGTTCTCGAAGAATGGCCTACCTTCCTTTGGCCTTGATAGCTTGCTTCTGCACATGAAGCACCGTCTAACTTATGTTCAAATTTCCCAGACACTCGCGGATCGTGCTCGTTGCTCATGTCCCATAATCGGATTTTAGATCTTAAGAAGATCGAAATTTACGTACCGCTGTTCATGAGATCACGTTATCCCAACACTATCTTTCCATTTGTCTCTTCCTTATCGACACAGCTTCGCCTCGTTCGTTCATTTATTTAATTCTGCATTCTACACTGTTACGAATGATGTTGGGATGGTATGACGAATTTTCGTGAATTAATGCCAGTGATAATTTCGAGAGTGCGCTACAAGAAGCAGTTAGGTTTTAAGGATTGCTGTTTTTTGCTGGCACATGCTTGGATGGACGTGAAATGTGTGACGTTGACAAGAGCATGGAAAAAACTAATGAACAGCCTCGACTGCACCACACAGGACGAAATGGAAGATAATATTACGACAGATGTAGAAGATGCATACAATACCGAGAATATAACGGCAATAATGGCATTTCTCGACACTTTGAAGTATTTGAGGCGATAGAAACACAGTTAAGATGGTCGAAGGCACAAAAGGAATGTAACTTCATCGAATTGAATCTGCTAAAAGGGTTGTGTGATTTAGTAATTAAAATGTTTGATCTAATCATATTTAATTTCATTATTTGTATTGCTATTATTATAATTTATATTCTTTTTTTGGAATACATAAGACAAAGATGGACATGCTTTTCTTTAATTTCATTATTTGTATTGCTATTATTAATATCTATGTATTTTCAAACACATACATAAAGATGAATATCAAGAAGGTAACTCTTTCATTACCCGAAAACCTTTGCCCCCCAACAATTCAGATAACCGAGATTCTACTCGAATTAATTTTTACAAATATGGAATATCTCAATTGGATTCTTGCTGGCACAAGATCATTAAACCTAATGGCAGTTATATTTTGACTCAATGAAGATTATAATACAGCAATGGGAAAGAAGGTGGAGACGAACAGCGTCTTCTCACATTGAAAACGTCAGTGACTCGTTCTTCCAAAAATACAACATAACCCCCTCACTACTCAGAAAAGACCAAGTCGCTATTACTCGCATCCGAATAGACCACACAAAAGTCTCCCACTTGCATCGATTGACAAAGGAAGCAGCTCCCGGTGAAGAATGCGGAGAATGCAACGTACCAGTCGTTTTATTTTATCCTGCCTGGAGTGGTATAACACACATCGTTCACAAACTGAAACCATGTATTAGAGATAATGTCAACAAAGAAAAAATCAACGATCTGTTAAGACCCATTAAAGAAAACAAGATAATTAATGATGCTTTAAGCATATCTGCCTACGTCGCTAATAATCTCGCAGTCGATGTAACGTTAAATTTATATATATATAAAATTTTATGAAATTAAATTAAATACCAGACTGGTCCTTTGTGATTTGAAATATGGCGCCCATACGTCTGTTTCTATAGATTTGTTTACGAAACTATATACTACAGAGAGAGATAACTTAAAAGTTAAATTAACACCTAAGCTATTTTATAATGTGATTGGCTAACTGTTATTCGAAACGCGTCTCCTATTGGGCGATCAGATCGCCCCCTGTTGGTTGATACAAATGGTAATTGCGTAGCCACATTCTCAATGGCAATATACTCAACGTACGGCGAGTGCTTATACAGCAGGTCGTCACACATAATTAAAGATTAATTATGGTTAAAGAAAAAATTAAATGGAGAATATACAATAAAATTTCTTCATATGACGCTTCATTTCTGAGAAAATCGAGTTTGAAAAGTTACCAAGTATACCTTAACTTGGTTAAGACTAGGTGTGAGTAAACAATCAGCACGAGGTTATTATACACGTGAAAATAAGTAAAAAATGTTGGATAATATTTTCCCGTTTAAGGCATCATTTTCAAGGAACTAAAATTGGATGGAAATAATGTTTAATTACGAACTGATTTGATACAGGCGTATGATACATCTTCAAATTTATTTTTCTCAAAAAATAAAAAAGAAAAAAAAACGAAGCGTATTATGAAAAAATTCTATTCTACATTTACATATTTACACATTAAGTTTAAGCTCCTGTCGATTGTTTACTCTTGTTCGATCTGGAATTATTTAAATTTAAGAATACTTATTAAATTTTCAAACTCGATTTTCTCGAAAACAAAGCCTCGGGTGGAAAAATGTTATATCAAATGTTTTCTTTTTTTTTCACGTATTACGATTTCCACCTCACCTGCGTATAGAAAACAAGATTATAGTTTTGCAAATATATCGTTCTTATCGACCGTGTCATGTTGTGTGTCCTAATAACTAATACTGTTTCGTACCTGTGCAAAATTACTTGGAACTGAGATACCTTGCGCTGCCTATTTCATTGTTTTATCAAAATAAATAAAGCGTGCACATGTATCTCATCAAAAGATATTGATGTACAATTGAAAGTATATCACGGCGCTGTTTATAAAAATCATTTAGATCGCATCGATAAGAATATAAATACTCGGAACTTTCAATACGTGCGATTGACTAACTGATATCAGCTATATAAGTGCCGATAAACTGATCACATTGTTATGGACCAATTATATATATCTCTACGATCAGAAATTACAATTGCAACATGAAATTAATGCTAATGTTAATAAAGAAAAAAAAAAATGTAACTATGAAACAACGGTAGAATTCTATATAGAGGGCGTTCTAAAAGAATTACGTAAAAATTTGATCACAACTTTTATGTGTCAAAGCAGAAGAAAAGCAGTTCACAGTTCATATAAATATTAAGATAGCTCTTAAATAAATCTCAAAATTCAAGATTACTCTTAAATTTCGAGAAAAACTAATCTTCAGTTCAAGTTACATAAGAAAGTAAATAATATAATTCTGAGTTTAATTTATCTAGTGCTGTTAAATAATTTTCTCAAGTTTTTCACAAATTTTCTTTCATAATTATTAATTCTCTATTCTCCTTTTAACAATTCGGAATATTTTTCTTTCTTGTTGAATATTTTCTTTTCAACTTGACGATATTATCAGATCTGCTACCTCAATTAAATATACCAGTCGATTTACTGTTCTATCTTTGTATTGCAATTATTTATATCAACTTTTGACTTTCCAAGATAAATTCAAATGATGTCAGAAAGTATTATTATTTCATATCATACTAGTTATCAGTATCATATTATCTTTATACTTGGCATTTATTAATCAACTCTAATTTGATTAATATAGTTGGTTAGGCAACTACCTTATCGATAGAAAACTAAAAGCAGAACGAATGTTCAAAGCGTTCGCCATGAAATTCACAAACATAGACGCGTTTCATACAAAATATCAAACGTGTTTAAATATACCGAGATTACATTATTGTAATTAGTCTGTGAATTTTTGATAGATCTATGGGAAACTTAGAGGTTTGAAAAGGAACAAGATTCACGTAAGACGCAAAAGTTCATAAAATAATCCAAAATATTCGTTACGATATATACTTGTAAATAGTGGGAACACTTCATAGTTTTAGTGTTAGAATTTCGTTTAGGCCATTTTGAACATCTATTCTGATTCAACTTTTTTTTATCGTTAATATCAAATATAAACATTTTTCTCTACTTTGGTGCACAAATGTGAGACGAATCTTCAATTTTATTTCCATAATTGTATTGTGTTCATTATATGAATTAATTGTATTGTATTGTATTCATTATATGAATTAATTGTATTATATATTGTATTCATTACATGAATTAATTGCATTGTATTAATTGTATTCATTTTATTTCCTTAATTGCATTCACAAATAAAAATTTGCATAAATATCCTCGGTTGAATTATGATAATATATTTTCAATATACATATTTATGATACAAATTTACAGTATCAGATAAAATTAGACAGTATTAGACTAAAATGTGTTAATGTTAAAATAAATTACATGTCAGTAACGTGCATATTAACAATATAAGTTTGAATAATTTTCCTCCTGTACCCAAATTTCTATCCATCATTTCTTAAACGCGCTGTAGCTACAATAAATAAACGTTCTAACAGACGTCCGCATATTTTTTGGAATTTCTTCAACGAGATAAGAGGTTGAAATCGAAAATAAAACACTGTATGATTGATGATTATTGCTTGCCAGCTAATAACGAACCAAAATTAATCAAAAAATATAATATCACAGTTCTTTTACGATGATCATCGATAGCAAGTATCCCGCAAATTTTAATACGTCTCTTTATACTTTTCTGCGGTCCTAAGAACAAGCAAAAATCGAGTATTATAACGTAGAATTTCCGTGCACGCTGATTAAATTATATGCATTAATTAAATTGCTGGCAATAAATTGGTGTGAAAGAGCCGCACCGTAGTTTCGAAAACAATAAACCATTATACGTATCGCATTTTCTTTTCCTATTCCATTTAGCTGACGGATTATTTCTATGAGAAAGCGTTGAACTACTCGAAGGGGGACGTGTCTAAAGAATTACACGGTTTTTCTTTAACAAGGAAAGCTTAATTCATCGTCTAATTGATTGTTGCGCAATTCTCTGAGAAAATCGGCTACAAGACTTGAGAAATTCCTTTCCCTGATAAGTCGCGAATTCAACCACGGACTAACTCGTTGCTTCACTCGGATTTACGCAGGCTGTCTCAACTGAATGAGATCACCTAGGTATCTGTTTTATCTACAATTGTATGAAAAAAACCTCTCAGGGCAAAGTTAAATTATTTGCCGTTATGAATCTCGCTCATTATATGAATTTAACGTAAAATTATCAGTATACATGTCTTAGTAATTATATAGAATAATTACACTATATAGAACTGTAGAAAAAATATATATATATATAATTATACTTACTATAAAAAAAATATAACAAGAACTTACTAGGGGAGAGGTGGAATGAGATGGGCATTTTTGTTTCGCACAAGACATAACAAAATTTAAAAGACCATTCAACTTCTAATCGATAACACTGACAAGCTATCATAAATGATAGTCTAAATGTTTACGTGGTTTATCTTTTGCTTCTTAAAGAAGAGTATTTTGTGTCCCTCATAAATTATCTGTACTGGATGGGACAGTGTAATAAAAGAGGACAATAGTAATATCTTATCTGATTAATCCATTTCTCAATTTTTATTAATGTAAGAATTCATATAAAGTCATAACAATGAATGTACAATTTTAAATGAAACGTTGAAACTGGTCATTTGAACGAGCCTGGTAAGGTTAGTGTTAATATTATCTCTAGATACCAAAATCATAATATTATGATCAAACTTACGTGAAACTTACTATATCTATGTAACGAGCAAGAGCAATCATGAAATTGAAGAAGAAGAAATAAACTTTCGATGAAAAATATAGTATAATTCTGAAATTTAATCAGAATTAACGTAAATATATAATATTAATTTATAGCGAAACAAAAAAACCAACGGTGAAACTTATAAAAGTAAACAATATTAATTAACGTGAATAATAAATTCATAAACCTTTTTATTCTGTAAATATACCAACGATATTGAAAATGTACGGAAAGATTGGAAGAGTATTAAACGAATGATACCGGGCACCTCGTGTTATATACCATTCTACCATAAGCGCCCGTTTCCATGTAACACTAAAGGAATTCGTCGCTAATAACAATACTTCGCGGAAGATTTCGATGGAATAACAAAAATTGTATCTCTGATATACAAAGGATTCGATCAAATTCACTAATACGTTATTGCTATCTTTGAAACAACAAGCACTTGAAACTGCACGCGATAGCACATAGCAGGCGAACGCGAACAAAGAATTTGTGCTGTATTATGGCGATCGTGTCATAGTCAGGCAACAAATAAATGTGTATTTCAGAATATGGTTAGCTTGGATCTTTGACATTTTATTCGAAGAATATCGTCGACGTTGCGAACGTTGCATACAAAGAGTGTTTGGATATGTATAGATAGTTCCTGTTAGCGTAATAAATCAATTAGGATTCACATAATTCATATAATATGTAATAAAAGAAGAACCACTTAACGAAAATGTAAATGGAGTATATATGGTATAAATACAAGGAATAAAAGGAAGAGTTCTCACGGTTTTGATCATTACACATACACTTACTATAAAAATTAGCAAATACAATAATTCCATGGAAATTACTGTATATATATTTTTTCTTTTTTTATCTTCTGAGATATATTCAATGGAACTAAAAATACCCATAAAGGGATAGCAGACCGTACACGAACATGCAACAAGTTTTAACGTTAAATATCTAAAACCAAGAGTGAAACTTGCTAGTGATAATGTCACGAGGTGTCGGGTTGGTAGCCCTGGCCCGCTAATACACATGAGAGAAACAACAAATTCGCGAATCGCGTTATCTTACAAACGCGTATATCGCCATTTGCAAACGAGAAAATGGCAACGCGACAGTGACCTGAAACGTTGAATTAATCAAGACATTTCTTCTGCAACAGAATGTTGATATAATTAAGTGGTTAAGGGAATCTCCTGACTGGAACCCAACTGAACATTTGTGGGATTGCACGTTAGACGCCAATTGGGAAATTAAATTATACCTAATTAGAAATAAAAGGTAATTAACACAAAAGCTACAAAATTATGATATAATATACCGACTGGGGTTTATGTTCGATTAATTGAATTAATGCCACACAGATGGCATGCTGTCATCAAACCCAAGGGTTGCTCAACGTCTTCCTACATTATTTTTTTATTTAAGTTTTGTTAGAAGTGGTTATATAATTCAAAAAAGGCAAGTTTCTTAACTTTTGTCCCTAGGTTTTATCTTGTTCTCTCGATATCAATATTAACTGCAGATGTTACGAGAGTATAATCGACAAACAACGATATTATAATTTCATGTCCCTTTATCGTATTTTTAATTCTAATCATTATCAATGTATCTGAGAAGATAAAAAATATACAGTAATTTCCAAGCAACGGTTACGTTTTTTTAATTTCTGCCAAGTGTACGTAAACGAGTAAAAAATGGTCCTTAGACGCAAAGTCAGAGGCTAGCAATAAAATCAAATTTTATATCGTTAATTTTACATGCATAACTGGTGCTACAAAATAAAAAAGATATCGTCGCCAGACGATCTTCCGTCTTTGGAATGTTCAATGTCCCTCTTTCAAATTATAACAAACACATCTTCGAATGGTCTTGAGAACTCAAGATACCATTCATCAAGCACGTGATTGGTTCTCATGCGGCAAAACACGAAAACAGAAATGCAGATCACGACAGTCCCCTCATTAAAGAATTAACAAACCAGCCAAAAAGTACAAGGAAGACTCAAGAAAAATATTAATAGAAGTTATCATTGCCAAATAATAATTAGCGGTTGAACAGTCAAAGGACAGTATCCCAACTTAGTGAATTTCGCACGCCCAAATGCCAATTTTTACAAGAAACGAACGTTTATCAAATTTTGTTCAACTATTTGAGAATTTTCCTTTGTCCACCCCTCAAGAAAAATTTATTACTAAATGAAAATTTCCAAAAACCTAACATCTGCACCGCTAATTTTTTCATCAATTCTTAGGTTAGATACAATTGTCTCAAATCAGTGGAAAAATTCATGCTGCGTTTATGTCAGATTTTTAAATATTTAATATTTTAAATATAAATAAAGATTTTCAAAACTCGTACGCTTCGACTTCTAATTTTTATAATACTTTGATCTAATATTCGCAACGTAAAAAGTTATAAAGTGAATTTTCGAAACTGAAGTAATATTTATAGTTTTAATAACAATTATTTTAATTGCAATAATTATTTGTGGTTTCGATAATAATTATTTTATTATAGCGGGAAACATCACCGCAGTTTCATACTTGTCGATAAGATTAAAACCAGACGAGAATTAATCGCAAGAGTATTACCACACGCGCGAAAGTGGTGGTCCGACAGTTGGCAAGTCACTTGATAAAAATTGCATAGTTCCTTGAATATGGTCAATATTATCGGATTCATATACATATGCAATCCTAACATACGTAATGTATCCATCACCATTTCTACGAAACAAAATAAAAAAAGATAAATGTCGCTGTAGTAGCAGGTGTTCTTTAAATATATCATACGCCATATTGAATCCGCCATTGTGAATTTTACAAACGTAAGTTCAAATTCGTTGTTAACAGTCGACAAAATCTCTAGCACCTATCCTTTAAGCTATCAAACTGACGTAAAAGTTCGTACGTCGAAACGTATGAGCTGACAAATTAATGGATTTTCACATCTTTGACCTCCCATGTCTCAGAAACTAATTGTCAGCTCAACTTGAAAATTTATTGCGGTAATGTTTCACCATAAAGGATCATTCGACACGAAATACAGTTCCAAAATCGTGGGGCAAGAAATAGGTGACTTTTTGGGTCAGTTTTTGCTACACAAAAAAAAAAAAAAAGAAAATTTTTATCCCACGTCTTTCCTATATAGCTAATGTTTCAGATATGCTGAATCTAAATGAATGGAACACCTTTTATTTAAATGTTATTAAACACGTGTTCATCAAATATAATTGACGTGAAAGCAAGGATTTTATTCTTACGATAGAACGTAATGACTTCTTATTACAATGTCCATTAAAGTGTTCCTTACAAAAAAAAAGTATTTAAACATGGAAAATAATCGGAGCGCAAGAATAGCCGTTGATTAATGCAGGTTTGGATACGTTATATTTCTATTTAAGCTCTGAAATCACGAAAACGACCTCCATGTTCGCCAACCATTCACACAAATTATACGATCGTTAATTTTATTAAGAAATTATTCCATTGATTTAGAAAGAGTTAATAAAACACAATAAAATATCAATATAATACGGTAACTAAGAGCTCATTCAAATAATATAATATGGCGTAAGAAATTAGGAATAAGAAGGCAACAACCTCCTTGTAATAGGCTGTAATAGGCCTAAAGTACAGATAAAATTACTATTGTTATATTCTTTCAACGATTAATTTGTTCGACGAATAGCCTGTAATTTTCTTTTTACGATAATAAGGAATCGAAAAATTGTATTTAACTTTTATCACATTTACTTGTAAAATGAAACGATTCGTGTTAATCTCAATAACGTCGGTTAGTCACTGTTCTCAAAATGTTTGTACAATTACAACCACAATATGCACATCTCTATTAATTGCATACCAATACACATATAATAATCGTGTACATATTCGACACTAAACAATGAATGCAGAATATATTTATATATTTCTGTTAAATTTTATACAACAAATAATCTTCGATTGCTGTTAACAGCCAAGGATCTTTGAAATTTATCACGTTATCAACGACATGTTTATAAAGATAAAATGATGTTATACAGTTATGTAACAACGATATGCAAAAGTTATATCACAATTGGATAATGTTAAATAACGAAAGATATAAAGCATTATTTTAACAGTTCAAAACACGATAGAGTATCGTGAAGTTAGTGTATAACCTGAAAAGCAGTACATATTTAAAATCTAATCGATGCGAGTTTCGATTTAATTTAACCCAATCCCATTATAACTAATGATATTCGTAAATGTAAATGTATCTCATGCGAATCTTTTTCATTTTTGTCGTGAAACTTGAAGAAAATATGTTATTCTTCAAACCTAACCTCACTTCATCCGAATACGCATGCTTTGAAAGGCAAGTCTACATTTTCAAGTATCTTTTAATAATTATAAAATTAACTTTTAGAATGAATATCTTTACTGTTTTACAAAACATCAATTAATTTGCTATAAAGAAGGTGCAAATTAATCTATCTCAATAACTAAGAAAAGAAATTATTTTCTAAGGATCATTTTAACCTAACCTGATCGAAAGGGCAGTAGATTTCCAAACATTCCAATCTATTAAACATTGACTAACTTTAAACTAACCAATTTAAATTGAAGAAATATTCTACTGTTTTACTTATTTCTCACACAAAGATTTAAATTAGAAATTCCAAGTAAAAATTTTATGACAAAGCATGTTTATTACGGAAACGTAACGTTTATTGTTCCGGTGTTCAATATTAGCAATCACTTTCTTAAAAGCAGTAAATGAATATACGATATGTAAATACTGCAGTAAGCTGCACTGCATTCGAATTAGTATCAGGCTTCGCATACGAAACAATACATGAAACACATAATAAAATATCAGATCAAATTTTAATCCCGATTATATTGCGAAAATTATAAATGAGCGAACTGTCGAATTTTCACTGTGGCATTAATTCACGAGAAATAGCTACGAATCAATCATCGTGTGAATGAAATTTTCATCCAAGATTATATAAAACGTTATGCGTATATACATCGTAGAGAGTTAGGAAAAAGCTATGCGTGTAGATGCCGGATAATACGTCATGATGAAAAATATGTGAAATAAAAGTTCACCATAGCAACACTTCACTTATAATTGCCACATCTTAAGATATAGTTCACTGCACTAGACCACTTTTCTTTGATAAACACTAACTGAAAGAAGTACGTCAGCTTGCCAAAAGATTAGACGAGTTCTTTTAGATACAATATCGACGAAAAACAGACGCGCACGACGTCCTTCCAACGTGGAGGACGAGCGGCGACTAAAGTACGTTATATAGAATTCCAGCAGCACTGCCGGGTCGAGCGCTCTGATTGGTCGAGCACTCTTCCGGGCGGCTCTTACGATTGGATATCCGACAAAAGAGCGCCTAATTGCATGTGACTTGTTATCACGGAGACGTAAAACGATATTTTAAATAAAGAACAAATGTATTTAGAAGTATCTATACAAACCATTTTTGCTGTAAATATCCTTTTAGCAGAATTAATATATCACGCGAATCTTAGATTGCAAAACAAAATATTAGTATAAAGAGTATTTTCATAATAATAACTGGAACAGGTTGTAACTCCGTCGCAAGTGAAGATTGAGAAAAGTCGTAGAGAAAAAGTTTGCACTGTTTAACACGCTCTATCTTACTACCGTGCTAGTTTTTCTCGCAGACACACCGGTGCAGTTGCGAAGCACGTTGCACACTTTTTTCAAACGAGTCTCCGTAATTTTTTATAAACCACTCGATGCATTTCTTAATTTTCAGAAATTATTAACGTACTTGAGTCGATGAATGATATAAATTTGAAAGATATCTCAATTCTAATTTCACCAAATTTGATATATCAAAAATAGGTCCATTTTTCGACCCAAGTACCTTAATACTTTTTTGCAGAGAATGAAAAGACACATGGAATGATATATAAAAAAAATATGTTCCATTGAAAAAAAAAAAATAGAGGTGACCTTGAAATCTTTGATACGCCTCACTCCCACAAACACGTGTTTTTCCTAATAAAATAAAATAATAAAAATAAAATAAAATAAAATAAAATAAAATAAAATAAAATAAAATAAAATAAAATAGAATAAAATAGAATAAAATAAAATAAAATAAAATAGAATAAAGTAGAATAAAATAGAATAAAATAGAGTAAAATAGAATAAAATAAAATAGAATAAAATAAAATAAAATAATAAAAATAATAAAAATAAAATAAAATAGAATAGAATAAAATAGAATAAAATAAAATAAAATAAAACAAAATAGAATAAAGTAGAATAAAATAGAATAAAATAGAATAAAATAGAATAAAATAAAATAAAATAAAATAGAATAAAATAAAATAAAATAAAATAAAATAAAATAAAATAAAATAATAAAAATAAAATAAAGTGAAATAAAATAAAATAAAATAAAATAATAAAAATAAAATGAAATAAACAAATTTTTCCTAATAAAAATTTTTTCTATCTTCCACGTTTCAACGCTACAGCTTGTTCCAATTCTTAGAAACACCTAATAAGTTGTGTAATATATCTGCGTAATATACTACTCTCGTATACCTAAATAGAGATATTTGAGTGATCGCAAAGAACGTATAAAACTTGTAAAAAGTTAATTTGATAAAAGTATTTAGATAACGATTTATGAATAAGATTCAGATACGAACTTATTGATAAAACTTTTCGTATAATGTTAGAAACATACGACCATAATTCTTCGTGTACATCTGTAATAATGAATTATTCATTGCGCTTTAAATCGCTCATAATCTTATGATATAGGTAATTATTCACCTTCTGGCTACGTTTGAATATAAGATGGAAATATCTTTGCATATGAATTATTAAATATGTACCTGCATCGACTGTTTTCACTAAAATGTGCATACGTATGTATTTCAAGGAAACGGCAGTCTTCTTAGTAAATGAAAGGAGTTAAAGTAATCTTTAATTTTGAAATGTTAGCGAAGCAAAGATTAAATATAGAAACGAAGCAAGCTACAAAATCCGTGAAGCTGAGAGATAAGCTGAGAGGGAGGTTCGAGCATCGCGCATTTCCCGATAAATAACAGCAAATTCTTTGAATAATTCGGCCGAACGTACGAAACCAAAACTAGCAAAAATAAGATGCTCAAGGAGAGGAATCAATCGCTAATGACGACGTCCAAGGAGCATTATCGCAAATTAACGATAACGAGCGAACGATAAAGGTAGAATTTTATCGATGAAATTGCTACCTTATCGATCAAGAAAAAAAAAAAAAAAATACGCTAACTAACAATACGTTCTAAATGTGATTTACGAAGACGATAAACAATCTGCAATTTCCTGTGCGAAATTCGAGGGCGAAATATTTGAGGATTAAGAGAGTTGACGCACAGTTTCCTCGTCGTAAGTTCCTCTTAGCGCTGCAAGAGAATTCTGAGAAAAATAGCGCGCACAATTTTACTTTCTCGTGTCTTTTTCGGTTAAAAACCCATTGTTACGTAGCTCGTGAAAAGTGCTGCTTTAAAAGGTGCTATGTACCTCATTTTCTTCGTACGCTATCCGTAGAACGATCGATTTCTTAAAAAAAAAAATCGCCATCACCGTGTGACATCGGTAAGTCCCATATACAGGGTGGTCCAGCTGTAACTTCATCACCTGTAACATCTCGCTTGTTTTTCATGGCATTTCAAAACTATTTCACGTACAAGTTGAATGATTTCGAGGGGAATATAATTTGCTGCGACTATACTTTTGGTAGACGAATGCGTAGAAGACATGCGAAGGTCACCGATGCTTTTTTCGATGGGATCACGTGTGTTCTTAAAACGTTAGTCGATCCAGCTGGACATCATTTCCAAGAAAGGTACTATTTACAAGTAAAAGTAATGTTTATTTATTATTTATTTACTATTATTTAATATATATTATACTATTGTATTATATTTATTTAGCATTGTATTATTGATTAGTTTAGTTGATATTTTTACTTCAATTTGTCATACTTAACGTATGACAGACAAAGATAGTCTCTCCTTCCTAAATTTTCATAAATTAAATTTTAATTGCTATTTTTAAAAGTGATATTTTTTCGATATAACAATATGTATCGAAATACTGTATCGTATAACCTAAAATACTATAAATGTATTAAATACTACGCAATATTATACCTAATATGGAACTATAATGGTATTTTTAAAAATCTCCCAAATGAATATTCCTCGAACGCCTACAGATGATCTCACTCAATCACTTTGTTATCGTACGTGTTGTGGTTCATCGGTCGAGCGAACGTATAACAACATCGTAGCATGATCGTTTCACCTTGTCGATGTTCGAAAACTTTCGACGCTGTGTAAATGTAACGTGTTTCTTCCTTTTTCCCTTTTCGTGTTTCTTATTATTTTATCATACTTATTTGTTGTTGCTCACGTACAAACTGAACTAAGTATAAGCTGAATATCGTGTTTTCAACTTCGTGCAATTCCAAATATGGACACCCAGTATTGGTGCAGTTACACAATATTCCATATTTGCATTTCTAGGTTATGTTATTTAGGGGAACATCAGGATACTCTCTTGCAGCATTAGGAAAATCAACAGGAAAGAAAGTCATGAGAAGAAGGTGGCTCGAGCCATAAAAATCATTGGAGAAAAGAAAATGGGGTATCTGAAAGCAGCAAACTACTTTCAAGTGGACAAGAATCTGCTGTGCTGCAGTCCAGTTTGATACTTGCATTTACCACTACTGTAAGCATCTATTTCTTAATGTGGTTCTTTTAAAATGTGATTTTATTACCAAAGAAGAATAAAGTAGGACGAGAATAAAACTATTCTTTGTTTTCCATGAAAATGTAGTACCTCGTGTCAGTCTTACATCTTTGTGTACATGTTCCATATTAGATATAACTTCTGTCCTTTTTAAGGTTAGTTCGAGAGAGAAACTTGTTCATAGCGTTATGAGTATAGAAGTGGTCTCAAATTGAGCGTAAATATACGAATAACCGTAGGAAGCTTGTTTTGTTGTGATTTATTTTCCAAGAATAACGTTTGAAAAACGATATGTTATTGCACGTTTGGCTAATTTACTCTTTTATTGGGGACGACAAGATGCATCGATTGCTGCAGGGCTTCTTAAACTATGAGTCGTAATCCTATATAGGATCGTGTAACAGAGTTACGAGGTCGTGAAACTTTTATAACCGTCACACATCGGTGAACTAAAAAATGTCCATCATCTGTCAACGAAGGACCAAGTGATTAATTGACATAGGTATACAACAGCATTCTTTCATAAATGCGGTTTGAATGAATTTTTGCTTAGAATGAATACAGAACTTCCAATAATTTCTAAAATGTCCTTAAACACACACTTATCACTATTTTATGCTAGGTATCTACTGCAGAAGGATAACATCATCGTTGACGATTGCAAAATGAAAATATCGATTAACTTTGAAAAACATTGAACGTACTCTGTTATATCAAATATTCAGCCAGAATTTAATCCTTTATGCAAAACTAAACAAGCACATCTGTTTCACCGATATGCAAATTTAATTCTGCTCTAATAGGTGATAATAAATGATACAATTATAAATGTAACAAAGAATTTTTTAGAATTAATCTTCTTTAATTTACCGTCGATTAATGTTTTATATGTACAGGGTGGACAATATATAACTGACTGACCGATTTCAAAGTCCCGCCATTGCGAAACGATGCATCATCTCCTGTTCCGCTTTAACAATCGTATCATGGACGTACGACAAAATAATCATCCAGCGTTACACAGTTCGAGAGCGGGGAAGAATTGTCAAAACACTTTATCAAAGTAATTCGTCGATAACGATGACCTCACACAAATTACTCTGCCGGTATCGTCCGGCCATCAAAGATCGCCTGATTCTATTGCAGCGGGTTTCTTCTTACGAAGTTATATCAAAAGTACAGTGCATGTCGATAAACGAAAGCCAATCAAGCAGCTAAAAGATGCTATTCGAGAAGCGATAGCGAACATAACTGTCGAAACGTGCGAAGATGTAACAAAAATACGACTGACAGGGCTGACTTTGTACAGCGTCCGAAGGCAAACATCTTCCTCATATCATGATTCCATACATGATTTCCAAATATTAATAAATGACTCGTATTAAAAAAGACTGTTGTTTTTTTACTTCGTCTAGACGTTATCGACAGTGAGAATCAGTCAGTTATATATTGTCCATTCTGTGTATTTAATGTATGTACCTTTTTATGTATATAAGTTTTCTTACCTCACCCTGTTACACTTAATTACTCGTTTATTTGCGACAATACAAGAGAACGTTTCGGTCGAAATTTGGTATCTATAAGGGCGTACTGTGCTTTTGTCTATCTAACCTTAGGATGGCCTTCAGACGTATAGCAAAGATGGCATACAAATTTTTAAATGAGTGCCTTCATTTTTCATTAGGTTCGTCTCGTAACTGACATTCAGACGTATTCAAAAAAGTGCAAACTTGTGTCCTTCGTAGCACATGCTATCGAGATATAAACTTTTAACTTCGACATACAAGAAATTCGATATTAGGAAATTAGCTGAAAATAACTGCTCAAAACGGATTGACTATTCTGGACACGTTACAAAACTGCTATCTTGTGTTTCGATGATGCCACATCAGTGATAGTATTATGAAAATCTTTATGCGTGATCATAGTGTACACCAGGTAACGTTAATGCGTGTGGCGCATTGAATTTTAGCACGTTCACGCCGGCGTGTACCACCGGTGGCTCACGCTTGAATGTTTCATCAGACGGTGCACACCAGAAAAAATGTAGTTCGTTTAGTAACTTGAAAAAATTGCCATTTGCTTGAAAATTTAAACAATGGAAATTTAACGTATATTAATTGAAAAAAGTAGGATTTACTTTAAAATATAACAATTCAATATTATGAACTTATTATAAACATGAATACGAGCGCTGCTCCACGGCGAGAAACACAAATAGCAGCGCCGGCGTCAATGTGTTAAAGTCCGCATCCCGATAGTGATGGATAGCGCGAAACACACGAGTTTGTAGTGTTTTGAAAACATCTGAACGTCGGCTAAGACCACACGTAATAAAAGACAGAGGTACGCGTTTAAAGACTTTAACATCGCCTTTACAGGACGCTTCAAGATCGCCGCAAGGTTAAATAAATAAAAGTAGTCGATACCAAACAAGTTTTACCTGAGAAATTTTTCTGTATCATCGCAAATAAGAGAGTAATTAAGGATGACAGAGTTAGGTGGGACACCCTGTATAACTGGGGTGACATGAAATTTTTCCTGGCGAATGGGAGATGTTTAAAAAATGTTGAATTTTTAAAAAATATTGAAAAATTCATGATTCCATGAAAAATAAAAAAAGAAGAAAAGAAAGGAACATCGGTGACCTTCATACGCCCTCTACGCTCTCATCTAGGACAAAGCTAATCATACCAAATTACGTCCCTCTCGAAAGCATTCAACTTGTACCTGAAACATTTTTTTTCTTAATATTATCAAAATCGAGCGATATATTTCAGGTGATAAAGTTAGGTGGACCACCCTGTATAATAAACGATGTAACACTTACCAATATAAAGCGATTTGCCTAATATTTAGCGTAGAGAAGCAGGAAAGACGGTGATAAAAGAATTGATATAAACAATTACTTACTGAAATAATTGAGAGTCTCCCGGATTTGCTCCGGTGACAATTTTAAGTCAACGTCTATTGATTTTAGGGCCGGTGAAGGGATGAACCAATCCGAGTTCTCGTATCCTATAAACAATAAATAATATCAGTCATACGAATATTTATAAAACGCTTAAATATATTTGGCGACAAAAATAGAAAATAACAATTACAATTAGACAATTTTATACAAATTCACATGTTCGAGAATATAATCGAGAAAGTAGAACCTAGGTAGAAAATTGGTTTAGCTACCAAGCATTATAGAAAGAAATGTACTTCGAATATTTCAATGCAAATTGCCTTATCATTATCGATTCACGCAAATATCTCCCAAGCTACACATTATTCGAGAAAGTGTCTCAAATAAAACTTACTTTGTTCCCAGTAGTCTATTTTATGATAGCCACTAATCTTATGTAGGTGGACGCACCTTCGACATTTCATGGTAATCTTCGTTTTTTTTAAATACAACTATACATTTTTTTATAACCATTCGGTGTATTTTTTAGTTCTCTACAAAAAAGTATTGAGGTACTTGGGTGAAAAAACGACCAGTTCAAAAGATATTTTAACTTCGATCTTGTGAAGCTTATCGTACACCCACAATTTAACGAAGTTAACGTTGAGATATCTTTTAAACCAAGCATTTTCAGATACAAGTACCTTAATACTTTCTTCTAGAGAATTAAAAACTGCATAGGATGGCGTATAAAAAAATGTACAGTTCCATTCACAGGAACAAAGATCACCTGAAGATCTCGAGAACGTCTAGACAAATCTGATGGCCATCACAAGACGTCCCATTTGAAACACGTGTTTTATCCAATAATGGGTCACTTTTTCGGATAATACATAGTTTAAGAGATGTTTGGCTCGATGAAAATGAGACACCCTGTACATCTTTTCACATTATACACATTCTGCGTAATTTTGCACTTTCAAGTTTTCCATAAATGTATAAAAATCTGGAGCCTAATTATAGTAAACGAGAGAGGTAAAACACACGCATACTCATGCACGTGTGTATAATAAAAATATTTTGTTTTTATTTAGATTTTTTGGTTGCATCAAGACATTTGGATCATTAGCAACCAACGTTACTTACATAACAGTCATTACGTAAGGTTACAAGTCGGAATATTACAGATGTGTTAAATTAAACGAAAAAATATTGATTCCTTTCGGAAACTTCAATTTTTTTGCATTGTCATAACAAATTTTCGTATTACTTCGTAAATAAAAATGATTTATTCTAAATAAAGTATCATAATAATACTACTCGTAACAATGAAACACATTCGAGTGAAATGACAATGGTAATTATTTCTTTACGCTGATAATGTTTCTCATTGTATAATTTATTCAATTTATTGTAAACACGTATATCTTATGTATTAGGCTGCCCCAAAAGTTTCTTTCGTTTTATAATATATGAAATAATAGATGCACTATATTTTCTGCTTTATATTATTATATTATAATATAATTGTATTACATTATATTATATGTAATATTATTTTTATTTATATTATTTGGTTTTCTATTATTATTTTATTGAATATTCTATTAGAACAATATAGATTATATATAATTCAACGAAACAATACGAAACGAAAAATGTAGTGCATCCATTACTTCCTCATAAAACGAAAGAAACATTCGAGACAAGCCAATATAATAAAATTGCGAGTCTAACCTCAATTTACAGAATTTAAGTGTAAGCGAAGTAGTTAACGCTGTGTAAAAATAGGCTGGCTAAATTAGATTTATATACAAGTCTGAAAGACGATTTGCAAGTGTTATAATGTAATAGGTTTGATGCTTACGAGTATACGTTTTAACAAACACACTAACAGTGAGAACTAGAAAATTCCTGGCAGAATGCATTCTATATATTTTTCTATACACATGGTCATATTTACATGGTCTTTGTAACAGAATTGCCTATTTTATCTTTGACGAAGACTGTAATAATTAAGTTCAGCTTATGCGCCATCATAAAGTTTCAAAAGTAAATTACACTACTAGCACGTATAGTTGTTGATAATGTGCGAGTGATAATGACATCTACGACGTGTACTTGTTTCAGCGTGCAGAGTGTCCTATAATTTTGCTGTATAGACTCTATCAGCGCGCTCTGTACGTAGAAATACGATGAAAAGGTCTCGTGACAAAATGTTCGTAAAAATGCTTCATTAAGAAAATATAAAATATAATAAAATAAGGGACAAGATAATACTAATACTGTATCAATATTAATACTATATTAATAATACTAATATTCTTATTAGCATACACGTGTTTCACAACGAGTTAATTAGGAAAATCGACACTGCAATTGCAAAATTTAATCCACAACAAATTTGGTAGATCTGTGTACTAAAATGTACTTACGTTGGTACAAGATATTTTGCGATGTATTTAACATTTTACTATGTCGATAACATGTTTTCTATCGATAAGGTCACGCGACGCTTTGAAATGGAAACGTGAGAACGTACATACAGGGTTGCACCTAACAACATGTGAAATAGCAGTACGGTGTGATTCTTCGTGGAAAAATACGACAAAAATGTGCCACAGAATTTTTCACTCTCGGATTAGTTTACGAGAAAATCGAGTTGGAAAATTTGTCAAGTATACTCGAACATGCGCAGGTCTTAATAATCGACAGAAGGTCATTCTACGTGTGAAAACAAGCGGAAAATGTGAAATGAAATTTGTTCACAGGACGTTTCGTTTCAGAGAAAAATAAATTTGAAGATACACCAGTTCCCTTAAAAGTAGAACGAAACCACAAACAGGAAAATTTTATTCCACATTTTCAATTTATTTTCGCACGTGCAACGACCTCCGGTCGATTATTTGGTTCTAGCTTATCCGAAATTAGCCATGTTCCGGTCTACTTGATAAATTTTCAAACTCGATTTCCTACGAAACTAAGCCGAGAAGAAAAATTTCTACGCTATATTTTCCCCCTTGTTTTTCCACAAGGAATCACACCGTGTCAACTTTTACGTTATTCGATCGGTTTTATATGCAATTTGTGAATAATACATGAAGTAAGTATGGGATTTTGTTGGATTGTTTTGATTTTGTTGGATACGATCAATATTATTGCCAACATTATTCTGAATGCTTGAGGTTCAACACACTGTATTGACAATATACAGAGTGTGACAGAAAATGTGGCGCTATCTCTGAGAGCCAATTGTACATTTAAAATGCTTTTGTTTTCACTAAGTTTATTTACGTAAATTCAGACGATCAATATTATTGTCAATATCATTCTGAATGCTTGAGGTTCAACACATTGTATTGACAATATACAGAATGTGACAGAAGATGTGGCGCTATCTCTGAGAGACAATGTACACTTAAAATCAATGGAGAAAGTTCCTGTAAACATGTGTTCCATCTGTCTTCTTTTCTCTGCCAACTTTTACGTTATTCGATCGATTTTATATACAACTTGTGAATAATACATGAAGTACGTATGGGCTTTTTGTTGGATTTATTTTACTTTCGTTTTCATTACGTTTATATACGTAAATTCGGACGATCAATATTATTGCCAATATTATTCTTAATGCTTGAGATTCAACACATTGTATTGACAATATACAGAATGTGACAGAAGATGTGGCGCTATCTCTGAGAGCCAATGTACATTTAAAATCAATGGAGAAAGTTCCTGTAGATATGTGCTCCATCTATCTTCGTTTATGAGATGCAACGACGTTTGTAAACTTATATGATAATTAACCTATGGAAAATAGTTCTTCGACAAAATCGGTGAACACCAGCAACCGTACAGCCGGATGCATGACAAGACATATACAGCTTTACCTTGAAATGCAAAGTGGTCATTTCAAGCATCTTCTGTGAATCTAATTAGACGACACAACATCAGAATAGAAAATTCGTTACATCTCATAAACGAAGACAGACAGAACACGTCTACTTTGCTTGCTTTTGAACGCACGATCAGGTCCTGAAGTGGATGCCACATGTTCTCTGTCGTACTTTGCAAATTGATCGTCTAGTGAGTGTACAGAGTTTCTTACGCACGACGATCTGAAAAAACTGAGATGCTGACGATAATATCGACCGTCTGGACGCTCCTTAACACGTCGAATGCCACGCCAGCTTTATTGGGCTGGCAACTAAGTGATTGCGGATTTTACCATTAGGTGGTATTGACAAATCCGCAATCACTTAGTTGCCAATCCAATACAAGGTTTGGCCGTGGGGCCACGATGAATTTTTTATTATGCGATACATATAATGTTGAAATATTACCTACAAGAGATATGTTACGATGTATAATCATCATTAATGAATTTATCTCACTGGGGTCACCGGTGACCCCCATCGCGCTGTAGTGCAATTTCGCTCGATTCACTTATTTTTTGCGATTATCAATTATCTCATATTGTTTCTTCGCGTTGCTAAATAATTGTCCTATGTTGCTACGTCCCGCAACCTACCATAAACCATAATCCATCCCTCGATCATACTTATTCGGACCCGCAATAATCCTAAAGAACCCTCACAAGATTTAGCATTTTTTCCTTTACTCTCAAGGCCCTTAATTGCCATCAAACATCTTTCGAGTGGAAACGTTGCTTAGGGTTATCGTTCATTGATGTAAAACACGGAAAAGGCGGGTTTTTCCATGTTCGACAGCCAGTGGTGGGGGGCGCACATGATAGATCTATATTTCATGTATAAATAAAACTATTTTTATATGTTTTATACTGCGTTAATTTCGTCACACCGTTGTAGTAACGACGGTAATAATACAAAATTTATAACTATTGACATTTGTTCAAATTATGTATTTCTACTAATCTTGGTGCCTGGGTCATTGGTGACCCCCGTGGCATTCAACGTGTTAACCGTTTGAGTTCGAGGAAAAAGGTTCTTACTTTATCACATACATCTACATTGTTACATATACGTACTATTAGTTTATAAATATTTCAAGTTTTCTTCAATAAAAATTACTGAGAAGATAACAATGAAATACAAAGTACCGTCAGTCTGCGACTTTTCGACATCAAACTCTGAACAGCGCTGGTTCAGACTCAAACGGTTAATCGATTTGCAACCGATGACGCACCGCTACGTCAAAATCAAATTAGGTGGTTGTTACCGACAACGTAGCAGTACGTGAAGCTCCGAGTGAGATATTTTCGCCGGTCACATGCTGCTAGTACTGAATCTTCACTCTGACATATTTTCATCAGGGCTCTAATTGCATGACCTGTTTCTTATAACGACAACAGCGAGCCTGACGATGGAGCTGTATCAGAGGAACATACATATGCAACCTGATCGTGTATAATCTGTCATATTGAATGGGTCACATTCAGTGAAAATGGAATAGACAGTGGAATTGTTGAAGCAAGTGGAGAGAATCTTGTGACGAACACTGTGGCGTTCACAATGGGAGGAAAAAAAAGAAGAGAAAAGATGAAAAGTGGATATCAGTGGATATCGTATGGCGTAGAACCGAAGGACATGTGGGGATGTTAAATAGAATAAATATTTCAAGAAATAGAAATGGAAAGATCGGAAGAAGTTAATATACTATCGCTAAATGATAAACGAAGGCTCGTGACAAAATAATTAGACACTCGAGGCGGATGCAGAAATAGCACACGTCTTGTGAGACACAGCGAGCGACTTGACACCTTTCGTTCATCCACTGTATGCAGTTTCAGTCAGTTCGACACTGCGACGATTGCGAATGGGATAAAACACAGTGGAGAAATTTGTACGAAAAGATACAGGTCACCCTGTATGATACTTCTCTTGTATTACATTGGAACCTGCATTAGTCGAATGTTCTGTTTGAATTTGAACATTCCACTATCCGAACGTTCAATTAGCGGAATATTTTTTGCTTGTGTCATGAAGGACACTTGCGTGTGTTTTCTGTAATTTCATATTACTTTTCTATTACTTTGATATGAAGCTAATGTTGTACGCGTTAACATCTAGTGTCTAATGACATCAAAGAGGAAACGTGTGGTAAGAAGCGTGGAAAGGAAAGAAGAGATACATGAGAAATTAGAAAAAGGCGTGGAAATGCCGGAAAAGTTGCAGAAATCTACGACCTTAGAAGATTGATAATTAATGACGTGAAAAGCAGAAACGTGTAATTAAAAATTATTCAGGTGTTCCGACAAGTAGGAAAATATTAATCCATATGGAAAATAAATATCTATGCTCTGCTGTTTTATAGTAATTGTGGTAAATCAGCAATAAAGGAATACTAGTATCTAGATATGTATTCTGAGAAGAAGTTTCGGAGTCTTTGTACTGAGAAAAAGAAGATCAGAGTGAAAGCAGAAGACGACGCCTTCTTGTTTTAAATTGTTTATGGCGTTGGAGAGACGAGGAGAGACGACATGCAATTAGATAGTTTGAGACACAAACAGAATATAATTCAATATAATGCAATGTATTGACTTGAACAGAAAGTTCGTTTCGTTTTTCGTAGCGAGATGGGCCTCAGTTTAAACAACTAATAGCTTTTAACCACAATTCAATTGATTTACACCGATATTGATGATAAATTGATAGTCAACTGTTGAGTGTAAAACAAACACTTTCCAAAGTCCTTATTTTTTGATGGTCAAGCATCAGTTCAAATATAGTACATCAACACGATGCAAGAGTTTAAACAATAGCTTTTAGCCACAATTCAATTGATTTAACTCGATATTGATGATTAATTGATAGTCAACTGTTGAGTGTAAAATAAACACTTTCCAAAGTCCTTATTTTTTGATGGCCAGGCACCAGTTCAAATATAGTTCATAAAGACAATGCAAGAGTTTAAACAATAGCTTTTAGCCACAATTCATTTGATTTAACTCGATATTGATGATAAATTGATAGTCAACTCTTGAGTGTAAAATAAACATTTTCTGATGTCTTTTTTTTTGTTGGAATGCCTCAATTCAAATATAGTTCATCAAGACAATGCAAGAGTTTAAACAATAGCTTTTAGCCACAATTCAATTGATTTAACTCGATATTGATGATAAATTGATAGTCAACTCTTGAGTGTAAAATAAACATTTTCTAATGTCTTTTTTTTGTTGGAATGCCTCAATTCAAATATAGTTCATCAAGACAATGCAAGAGTTTAAACAATAGCTTTTAGCCACAATTCAATTGATTTAACTCGATATTGATAATTAATTGATAGTCAACTGTTGAGTGTAAAACAAACACTTTCCAAAGTCCTTATTTTTTGATGGCCAGGCACCAGTTCAAATATAGTTCATCAAGACAATGCAAGAGTTTAAACAATAGCTTTTAACCACAATTTAATTGATTTAACTCGATATTGATGATTAATTGATAGTCAACGGTTGAGTGTAAAACAAACACTTTCCAAAGTCCTTATTTTTTGATGGCCAAGCACCAGTTCAAATATAGTACATCAACACAATTCAAGAGTTTAAACAATAGCTTCTAACCACAATTTAATTAATTTAACCCGATATTGATGATAAATTGATAGTCAACTGTTGTGTGTAATACAAACATTTTCCAAAGTATCCTTTTTGTTGGCCAGGCACCAGTTCAAATATATTTCATAAAGACAAGGTAAAAGTTTAAACAATAGCTTCTAATCACAATTTGATTAATTTAACTCGATATTGATGATTAATTGATAGTCAACTGTTGAGTGTAATACAAACATTTTCCAAAGTATCCTTTTTGTTGGCCAGGCACCAGTTCAAATATAGTTCATAAAGACAACGTAAAAGTTTAAACAATATCTTTTAACCACAATTTAATTGATTTAACTCGATATTGATGATAAATTGATAGTCAACTGTTGAGTGTAATACAAGCATGTTTCGAAGTATCCTTTTTGTTGGCCAGGCACCAGTTCAAATGTAGTTCATCAAGACAATGCAAGAGTTTAAACAATAGCTTTTAATTACAATTTAATTATTTTAACCCAATATTGATGATTAATTGATAGTCAACTGTTGAGTGTAATACAAACATTTTCCGAAGTATCCTTTATGTTGGCCAGGCACTAGTTCAAATGTGGTTCATTAAGACAATGCAAGAGTTTAAACAATAGCTTTTAGCCATAATTCAATTAATTTAATTCGATATTGATGATTAATTGATAGTCAACTGTTGAGTGTAAAACATTTTCCAAATTCCTTGTTTTTTTGATGGCCTGGCACGAATTGAAACATGCATCACCGGGGCAATGGAAAACTACATGTGTCAAACGTCACAAGACAAATATTAATGCAACTCGAATAGGATGTTCTGCCTCATCTACCATATTCTCGAAATCTTGCACGCCCAGACTATCACTTGCCCGCTCGTTACAAAACTACCTTCGACAATAAGAACTCGTGTTCTTTGGAAGACTGGAAAAACAAATTGGAACTATTCTTTTTCTCGGAAGATTAAGCAATTCTACGCCAATAGAATAGCGAAGTTATCAAAAGGATGACGAAAAGACATCGAAAGGAATGCCGCATACATCGATCGAAAACGGTGGACGTAAAAGAGAAAACGCGTGCTACAGTTTGGCCGTGAAAACGAGACGAACTTTCCATTGACGTCAATATCAACAAAATTTGTTTCAGCAGTAAAGAAGATGTAGAATCCACAAATAATTAAATTCATTTAATTAAATTACATTCAATTTTCATTTTAATTTAATTAATTCCATAAATTAAAATAATTCAAAAGATTTATTACATTTACTTTATATCACGTTCTCTCTCATTGTTCTTGTATTATTGATCTTGAAATACAGAATGATAATATGATAAAAACAGATACTGTTTCTATTATTCATTTCTATATCGTAGAATTCTCTCATCTGCTGACTAAATCAGCACACTGGAGGTTCCATCGTACTTCCATTTTTCTTCATATATTTATATTTATATTTATTTTAATGTAATAAATTATATTTATGTGCAGTGAATTATATTTATATATAATGTGTTCATATTTACCTTGAAATTGAGTGAGAGTATCGGCTCGCAGGCGGTATCGAGGTATCTGTTCTTCTAGCAAACTGATGATCTCAACTTCTGGCAGTTCAGCTCCACTGCACACCTCTACAATAGAATTAATTTCGTATTTATATTTTACTCCTACTATTCCATCAAATCACATTTAACATTTATAATGAACAACCAATTGAATTGCAAGAAATCCTACTAAAATTTTACCCCTTACTATCACAGACGTATGTATCATTGGAGTGTTAAAAATCATGGCAGTGTAAGTCAAGAAATTCCGAGAATCAGAATTTAGCATTTCAAATCCTACAAACATCATCTGCTCCTAATTAACGATGTTATAGTTTTACTTTCTTCCACGATACGTTTTCGTGCTCTGAGAACGTACGATAAATTTCTGGTAACAATGAACGTTGCACGCTATTTCACGAAGAAACCGGTGAATTGACTTACACCACTACGATCCTTAGTCATTCAATTCGTTACGTGCAAGTTTCTGATAAAGCTGAATAATTAATTATCACTTAACATTAAAACCGATATAATTTAATTATTATTATAATTTATCTGTTATTATAAATAAAATATAGTATGCTCTATGTGATTTTCTAGCAGTTTGTTCGTATAAGCTTGCAAGATTTACACGTGCAAGATTTCCTTCAAACGAAACTATTTTCTGATGCATATCCGCTTGGAAGTGTCAGACGTTTTACACGTGTTTTACAATATGTTTATGAAATGAATTGCATGGAATGTTCTCTCGAGAAGTGATTATGACAATGCAGCTGGAAAGTATCTATTTTCTATACGATCCTCTTAATTTCTCATAGTGGGATCATCGAACCGTGATACGTATGCTTACAAAGACAGGGTCTAATATACTGATTTAATACGACAGGATCTAACAAGCTACGCTTAATTGCTGTGCCATGACTCGAAAAAGTGTTCTCAAATTTGTCTTGTTATGAATTATTCCATCAGATTGTTTGAGATTAGCAGGCGATAAAAAAAAAAAAAGAAAAAGGAAAGAAAAGAAAAAAAAGGGGGGGGACATTATCGTAGTTAATTATCTTAATCGTCAGCAGTGAAGTTTATTAATTACTAAATTATCCAAGTACGTTAAATTGAAAGCATGTGATATATATGGCGAAAGAAATCAAATTGCGTTGTAATAGAACAATTCTCATTGTCTAACGATCACTATGAGAAACACTGATGTAATCGATTCTACTGCATACTGTCAAGCTAAATTAACTAGAAATACAAAACCACTTATACCAACGCTCAATCTGATAGGCAATCATGCTTGCTTGGAATAATGCACGCATTTAATAGAGTGCACGATTTCTTCAGTGATTTTTTATTCGTATATAAAGCAATATTGCTTTTGAATACGGTTTAACAATTAGAATAGAAAGAAATTTTTTAATTCTGTCTAGATGAAATTTTTTGCTGTTAAATTGGTATTATAATTAGATGAAACGTTTGAATAATTGAACTACTCTAAATATGTATTTGTTGATAATTTGGAAGAAATGAAGTGAATTTAAGAGAAAATTAAGTACAAAGTCTTCTTGGTAGAAAAGAAACATTTTTCCTCTATAATTTATGTTCATGTTATATTTCTTTGTACAATATCAAACAATACCAAAGCAAATTTTTAAATTTCGAATAAGGCTGAACATTTTCAAATTTCAAGTAAGTTTGAGCACTTTCAAGTTTCAAGTAGGCTTGAACACATTCAAGTTTCAAATAAGCTGCAACATTGTCAAATTTCAAGTAAGTTTGAGCATTTTCAAATTTCAAGTAAGCTTGAACACATTCAAGTTTCAAATAAGCTGGAACATTGTCGAATTTCAAGTAAGTTTGAACATTTTCAAATTTCAAATAAGCTTGGGCATTTTCAAATTTCAAGTAAGTTTGAACATTTTTAAATTTCAAATAAGCTTGAGTCAACTTGAATACATTCAAGTCTCAAATAAGCTGGAACATTTTCAAATTTCAAATAAGCTTGAACATTTTCAAATTTCAAGTAAGTTTGAGTATTTTCAAATTTCAAGTAAGTTTGAGCATTTTCAAGTTTCAAGTAAGCTTGAACACATTCAAGTTTTAAATAAGCTGAAACATTTTCGAATTTCAAATAAGTTTGAACATTTTTAAATTTCAAATAAGTTTGAGTCAACTTGAACACATTCAAGTTTCAAATAAACTTGAATATTTTGAAATATCAAGCAAGTTTGAACATTTTCAGATTTCAAATAAGCTTGAGTCAACTTGAATACATTCAAGTCTCAAATAAGCTGGAACATTTTCAAATTTCAAATAAGCTTGAATATTTTCAAATTTCAAGTAAGTTTGAGCATTTTCATGTTTCAAGTAAGCTTGAACACATTCAAGTTTTAAATAAGCTGAAACATTTTCGAATTTCAAATAAGTTTGAACATTTTTAAATTTCAAATAAGTTTGAGTCAACTTGAATACATTCAAGTTTCAAATAAGCTGGAACATTTTCAAATTTCAAATAAGCTTGAACATTTTCAAATTTCAAATAAGCTTGAACATTTTCAAATTTCAAATAAGTGAAAATTTCTACAATTCCGATAAAGGGTGATCAAAAAATTGTTTTGGTCTCATGATTTTAGGATGGAACATTGTGCCTAATGATGAAATGAAATTGTCAAGTTGAATTGACTATTAATTTCTCAGACACAGGAAGTTAAAAATATGAAAATTCATTAACCACGTTAGCTCATCATACGCTTCGATCTACAGACTTCTATAGTTAAGAAATTGTTGCCAGACCTTCAGCCGATTGCTAACAACGAACTCGAATTTAGATTTTCAAAATTCACAATGACCCATTCAACATAGCGATGCAAATAATATCCCCAAAGAATGTCCTAATATTCATAAAATTTTCATTCAAAGAACTCTGATGCTAAAAAGTTATAAAGGAGTTTTCAAACTTAAAGCAATATTTAGTAACAATAATAATTTTAATAGTAATTACTCTAATTATAATAATTACTTACTATTTTAATAATGATTTATTTTATCATAACGAAAAGCTTATGTGAAACAGCTTATTTGAAAATTATACTTGTCGGTAAAGTTAAAACCAGACGAAAATTAATCGCAGAATATTACTACAAACGCTGAAGTGGTAACTTTCCGACTGTTGGCACAGTCACATTATATCAATTATACGATTCCTTGGATATGGCAATATTATGTGATTCATGTACATACCCAATCCTCATATACATAACGTATCCGTCGTCATTTCCAAGGAACAAAAGCAAGAAAAATAAATAACCCTATAGCAGGTGTTTTTTTTTAAATATATCACCCGCTATATTGAACCAGCCATATGAATTTTCTAAACCTAAGTTCAAATTCGATATAAGCAATCGGCAAAACCTCTGACAACAATCTTGTTAATTACCAGACTGACATAAACGTACATCGTAATGTACGAGCTGTCGCGTTAATGAATTTTCATATTTTTCACCTGCCGTATCTCTCGGAAACGAATTGTCAGCACAGCTTGAAAACTTGTTGCGATTGATGTCCCATCGTAAAGTACGATTCGACGCAAAATTCGGATCCACTCTTCGAAAATTTCTATTTTTTTTTTAACAGTCGATCGAATGTATCGATTAATAAATTAGTAACATAATAATTTTCTTATCAAAATTAATAGTATGATCAAATAGGTTTTTGCATGCATAATATTATTTTTGTTTGCTTATTATGTTGTAATAATATATTGTACGGTTATCTGCTGGTTGGCTCAACAGAGTCAGTTGTAAACGTAAAATAGATATTAAAAAAGAATGTTGTATAATTAAAAATAAAAAAAGGTGTGTTATATAAGCATAGGATCATAAATATTTCCTTACGAAGTTATAACAATAGCGAAATTATAAGTGACTGGTTTCCTCCTGTCTGATTCTGCATGGAAATGGATGTGAATTTTGTATTTATTAGAACGGCAACTTCAATCGATCGAACGAGAATCCAGTCACTTATAACTTTCGTATTGTTGTTGTCACTTTGTGATAAAACGTTTACGATCTTACGTTTGTATAACATTTTTTCTTATTTTTGATCGTACAATTTGGCGGGATAGAAATGAGACACCTTGTATATATTCTTTACGAACATAACCTATTACCACATATTTCTACGTAGAAGAAGTTATTAATTACTTTTCATTTCCTCTAGCGAAGCTAAATGCGAGGAATTGTAAAGTTAGAATTATTTCTATTCGCAAACGTTTTTACATATTTCTAGAGACACTTTGGTATACATATTTATGAGATATTTAAGTACATATTCCAAAAAGACTGCAACGCTGGTATAAGTAGATAACTTTCTATAAGATGCTTTACCAATTGCTAATACAGACGCTAATACAAGAAACATGACTTACGTTAATTAATTGTAATAAATGTCAAATTGCATTTTTTTCACATTTGCTAATACATATACTACGATATATTAAATCTGGTATCGCTTCCCATTTCTAGGCAATGTGTACAAATTTGATTGTATATGAAAGACTGATTTTAATATATAGGTTACATTTATTAAACATTTCCCTCGAGGAATTAATCGTAAATACTGTGGAATGAATAAAAAAAGAAAGAACTTATTGAACATATATGTTCAATAATTTCAGAAAAATTATATATACGTGATTTATTAATAACAGCCAATTGCTCCCACATATGTAAATACGTATTCTTTTATCGATCGTACTTTAAATATCAAATTAACGTCATGCCACGTAAGAGTCATATATAGCTAGAATTCTCGTATTCGTTTCCTATTTGTTGAAAAGTATTTTAAGTGTGTTATTTCTCAAGGAAAATTATTTAAAGATACAAAATTATATAATCGAAGGGAAGCTCTTCATTTCCCGACAAACGAAAATAAGCGTTTAAGTCGTAAAATACTCTGACTTTTGAAAACAGTACAGGTTTATGTAATGTTGTCAGTGCTGCCACCTAGCAGCGTGAGCACGATACAAAGCAAAATACAAAATCGGTCTCTGTCGATAATAATAATAAAGCTCTATCCACATTATGTACATAGATGGATGATCGTGAACCGAACGAAGACATTCGAGATTTAACGACACAAAATACGCAGCTCAGAACTGAATAAAACAAAACAGTTTGAACGTAAATTAAAAAGTGGAAAGAATGCCTGGTAAAGAATCGTACCGTTTCTCCATTTGTTAAGAATGCTTTCCTTCTTTTCCAGGATTTTTTTAAGTCTCGCAGGGCCACTGGGCCGACTAGACTCGGCACTTCTTAAGTACATAATCATTAATTCTAACTCATTTTAGACACGAACCTCTCTATCTTTCTGAACACAATCACTTCAATGCTTAATTATATTTAGAATATTTTTTCACTCGTGCAATATTATTGTTCACTTATCCACATGTATTTATTGTCAGTGGATACGTAGCTTTAATTTCTTTTTATGTATATATTACAACCTGTTAGATATGCTTTATATTTGGCACATAAAGTGCATGACTACGTAAACACCAAATAAAAAGCTTTACGATACCGAGCGAGTTACAATCTTATTTATCGGTATCAAAAAGTGCGAAAAGGAAGAAAATGAAGGAGAAACTGAGAAAAATGACCAACAGATGTTCGTAATGTCAATGTAATTGACTTTTCGCAGTCGATATAATGTTACGAACGTTCCAATGACATTATGCTGCATTGAAAGAGGCGATGAGCACACATCTTTTATGCCATATCTCTAATTTATTTATACGGTAATTGTTATTTATAATTTCACAGGACACTTCTTCTAGTCGAAAAATGTAACGTTAAAATTTCTCACAAAATTTATGATATCACCAATACTTCAATTTGCAACGAGTTCTTATTAAAAAATAGAATTGGTGAAATTGAAATTCTGCAGAGTGAAGGAAACGATCAGACGGATTCGCGAGTCGAGTGAGAACTTAGTGCTCGAACAGACCGAACAAAATAGCACAAATCTATTGGCTCGTGGCCAATCTTGTTTCTTTACGAACCCTGAATAGGTTGATCGAAAAACATCGATTTTTATAAATTTTATTCGCCATCGTTATTTTTTTATTATTTCGCACCTCGCAGTAATTCCATTTCGCTAACGATCGAATTTACCGAAATTTACCGGGCAAAAAAAAAAAATCTCGCGAATCGGGTCGACGAATTTTTAGATTCTAGAACCGATGACGTTCCCACGGGATAAATATAATTTTTGCAAATAACTATTCCTACAGCGACTCGTATATTTTTCATTTCGTTTCAATATTACGAGTTTTTGTAATGTTCAATTAATTTTCATTTAATTCTAATGAAGTTTACGAGCTAAACAACAGGACGCTGTTCTAGGAAAATTCGATTCTGCGAATCTTTCGTAACTTATTTTCCTCGTTTTCCAACACATCTTCGCGATAGATCGATCAACATAGAAAATTGTGAAAATCTTCGAATCGGTCCACGTTAATTAATTCACCAGCTTATTATCGGTAGACCGCGGAACCTTACAAGAATTTTTAAAATACCAAAATACATAAGATGTAACATTGCAAAAACAGACAAAACATTCAAATAACATTACAACATAGTACTTCTTATACTTAACAGGAAAATAAAATATCTGCCTAGGTTCTACCATTTTAATCGTGCTCGTGAAAACGTCAACTTGCATAAAGATCCCTAATCTACTTATCGGTATTATATTCAGCATTAGACAAATGGACGCTAAAGTAGGAGAGCGTAAAATGACCGACCCTTTATAGGTCGGTTATTTTTAGAGCCACGCAACGAAGTACGTTAGTTATTTCGGCATCACCGTCAGAATCGTAAAATTATCTCGTCAGCTGATTCGAAACACCGTATACCTGCTTCAAATGCTTGGAACACTGCTTAGGTGAATGGTCATAGTAACTTACGTCAGTGGGCGAATTTAAATGTTCCAGCTACATCGAAAACCAGAAACTACACTTATCAAATATGGCGCATAAGTGTGGAGCAAATATGTCAGTGCTATCACAGTCGCGTTAAATCTAAAGCTTTGTCTGATAAAGAAGATTTCAGACGATCGATACCATTGACAATATTATTTTGAAGCTATTTATTTATTCATAGCTGTATTTTTATTACAACTCGCAATAAAGCAAATGTGTGGAGATTTTAATTGAAATAAATAAATAAAGTAGCTTTATTTTCATTGGCTGTAGCTTCTTCCTTCTCGTTGTTTCATTGGCTGTAGCTTCTTCCTTCTCTTTGTTTCATTGGGCTGAACGGTAGGATCGTTTCGTTTTTACGGACAAACCGAAGCATATCTTGTTTCCTCTACGTCTATTGTTTACCATCGACGTACGCGTTTAACCTTTCGATGACTTTTCGTTATCCTTGTGATGATGTCGTTATTCTATTGGCGTATAATCGCTCGGTTCTCCAAAACAGACGAGTTCTAATCGTCGAGCTAGTTTTGTAACGAGCACAATGAGTAATAGCGTGGCGTGGAAGATCGCGAGAATATGGTAGATGGGGTAGAACATCCTATTTAAGTTGCACGGATATTTGTCGCGTGACGTTTAACACGTGTAGTCTTATGTTGTGAACTTATGTGGTGAACCATGTTTGAGCTGGTGCCACGCCAACGAGAAACAAATATTTGAGAAAATGTTTGCTTTACACTTTACAGTTAACTGTTAACTAATCATCGATAGACCAAATCAGAGCAATTAAATCGAGCTTGATAGTTTAGACTCTTGCGTTGCCTTTGTGAATCATGTTTGAACTTGTGCCAGGTCAACAAGAAACAAGTACTTCCGAAAATGTTTGTTTTCCACTCTACAGCTGACTGTTAACTGATCATGTATGATACCTGATTACAACTAAATTAAAGCGAGGTTAACAGCCATTGTTTAAGGTTAGGTTCATGTGGCTACGAAAAACAGAATGAACTTCCTGTTCAACCCAATAAGATATTTTTTGACAACTTATTTAATAGTTAATAGAATAATTGATATTGTTTGAAATTTTCTGTAGCACTTGTAGATTAATATTTTAGTTTAAGTGGCCTATATCAAGTTGACCTTCGATTTTCTAAATTTTAAACTTTTTATTATTGTTCCAAGTTACTCCACACATTTGCTCCAAAGAAATAATCATCTGTTTCTAAAGATTACAGGAACAACGCCAAAAAAGTGAATTCTTAACCTGCCCATTTTTTGATAATGGAATATTTAAAAATTGCTGTAGATTGTTTTAGTTGTTCTGAACATTGCTACAAGCTATCGTTTAAATATGGTATTTAGATTAGGAAATAATTTAATGAAACTGTACCCATAAGATAATGGATATTTCTCCCCAGTTTCACATATACATATACATATATACATATACATAATATGTATATATAATATATATATAACATATAATTAATAATAAATTGTAGAATATATAGAAAAATATATATATAGAAATATATATACATACATATTTGTTAAACTGAAGAGAAATGTCCATTGTCTTATGGGTACATAATTGTGTACTGTACAAGTGAACATTGTGTATATATGTAAAAGGACATTGCTCTCCTATATATATATATATATATATATATATATATAATACATATTATATGTAATATTATTACTTTGTATAGCATATATTGTACAAATAACAAAGTAAAATAACTAAGAACTAAATGTCTAGCATGATATAATAATTACCAATTTACAATAAATTGTATAACATATATTGTACAGTACAATGTATTTGTAAAATATATATTATACAAAGTGATATATATATATAATACATATTATATTATACATTATTGCTTTGTACAGTATATATTATACAAGTAGCAAAGTAAAATAACTAAGAACAAAATGTTCAGCATTATACAATAATTAGCAATTTACAATAAATTGTATAATATGCATTGTACAAGTAACAAAGTAAAATAACTAAGAAGAAGTAAATGTTTAGCTTTATTAATTATTTAGCTGACAGGATTCAGGCACCTCACAACATATTTAAACAGCATACACAAACAGGTAGAAAAGAAGAAAAAAGGTGCAAAATTGAAGATGAAGAAGGATTTCTCAGCACAATTTTCCCTTTCCACGTAAATATACAAGACAATACCACACGCATGAACTACATACACACATTACAGATAAAGGACATATTGCATATTGACTGAGTAACAATAATAGTAAGTTAAGCAGCGATTGTAGAAACTACACAAAAGCGGAAACAATTGGAGAAACAGTTTAATGCAGGCATACAGTGCCCTAAATAATTATAAACTCAATCCTATCGTTCGTAATATTAAAACAAACGTTGACGAAACTATTTTGACAAAACAAATTTATATAATTTTATATCATAATAAAAAAAAAAAAAAAAAACGAAGGATACAAGAAAGAAAAAATTTTTTTCTTTTCAAGTCCTGTAAAAATGAAATTTTCTCTGGAAATTGTGTTTTTCATCGTGAAAGAAATATAAACTCAATGTAAATTTTCTTACGTCTTCGTTAGATATTTTTTTTTATTTTTTATTTTATTTTTTTTATTTTATTCTTTCATTTCTGATTGCTTTTATTAATCTGTTAGATACGCTATACACTATCTTATCTAATGTTTTGTTTTGAATAAATTTCCCATCCACGCGGATTTTATTCGTTTTTTAAGTTCAACAATATTTTTTATACTACTTCTCCTGATCGTAAATTTCTCTCGCTAGAATTCCACGCAGCTTGTCGATAACGTTCAGACGAGCAATCGATGTTGGCCATGGGAATAATTCTATTCCGAAATCTCGAAGCCACTTTTTTATACTCGCGGCTATACGAACACCAGCGTCGTTTATTTCAGAAATTATTTTTTCCTTCTCTATTTCGGTTATGAAAGGCAATAATTCGCCATCTAACATCTCCCGATATCTTTTAATTTACTATTTACAATTTACTATTTAAGAAAACAATTTCTCTTAACTACGATGCTTATATCCACACACGATGTTTTTTTTTTTTTTTAATGTTGAAAAAATAACGCAGGAAACATTTGATTCCATAATTATTCACAGCACAGTATACTATATATACATATGTATATATAGTATGTGTGCTGTATGTGTTATACAGGGTGTCATGGCGCACAAACCGACAGAAGGTAAATCCATGTGAAAAAATAAGTCGAAGATATGGAACGACGTGTCTTCTACGAAGTCCCATTTTCGAGGAAATCCAGTTTGCAAATTTATGTATAATCAAGTATAATTGAACGTGGCTAATTGCGGATTGGACAGGAGTAAATAATCGGTAGGAAGTTGTTGTACGAGCGAAAATAAGTCGAAAATGTAGAATGAAGTTTTTGCACCAGACGCTTCGTTTCCGAGGAAAATAAACCAAAAGCTTGATGGTAGACGAGCGCTAGCCCAGTTCTTAATTAAACGTGTTCATACTCTATGTTCTTCGGAATGAAGCCTTAAACGAAACAACTTCATTCCACATTTTTCACTTATTTCCGCACGGACTCCGTGCATTTGCTTCCACGTTGATAAATTGATCCTCAAAAATTGCGAATCTTATCTTTATTTATGAAACCATTCAAATTAAACAAAGAATATGGCAAAAGTAACAATCGATATCGCGGAGATAAGATAACGGCAATAGCAGGAAGCAAACTAGGACGTTTACTATACTATTTATAGTAATAGAGAAAGATATTTGGTAATACAGAGATCACGTAATTCGAAACTTCCATTTAAAATACACAGGTAACCTGATAGGTTTTCAAACTCATTTCTCTCGAAAACGAAGCTTCGAACAAAAAAATGTTATTCTCCTTTCTCGACTTATTTTTTATTATTTTTCCACGTAGAATCGCCACCCGACCGCTCGTACCATGCTTTAGAAGACACTCTGTATATTATTACATATTTCCCCATAAGGCTGACACAAAAGACAAAGCTAAACAGCAACGTGGATACTACATATTAGTATAATTACAAACTGATACCAAATAAATGATCGTTAAAAAAGAAGAAAGAAAGAGAAAAAGTCTAAAAGAAAGACGAAAAAATGATATTCTATATTTCTTTCCTATTTTTTCACAAGGGATCGTTCCTCACAGTTCGTTTGACGTACATATATATATATATAACGTATATATAGTCAAATGTACGTACAATAGCAAATAAAAGAAAGCTTAAAATTGATACACTACAGATTTTAGTAACTTTTGTTACCGAATATTTCCTGCCATATCGATAACGATCATCTATTCTGCAGTATATGTACACTGTACTTATCTGCTGTTCTTATTAGTCGATTACGGATGTTTACGCGTCTTTCTAGGAAATTTAACCTAACCCCAAAAATCTCGAGAGTGCGTGTAATACGTAAGAACATATGCAATATTTAAAACGAGGCACCTACTGTGATATTAGGTACACGAAACAAATTTCCATTTAGTTTCCATTTCTTTAATTATCCCGATAAAAACGTGAAATTGCATAAACATGCACAGCCTGCTAGTTACTTATAAATTCATCTCGCAAAATTACCATGTCGGTTTCTGCTTCTCATTTTCTAAACTTTCCTTTGCCCGCCGCATGATAAATATATAAGTAATATTCTAAAAATATCACAAAAACATTTTTATCCATTGATCAATGGTATTCAAAACTTGCAAACGTTTATCGTTACCGATAACAGGTAACCGTAAATTTACAGCACTAAATTAATTTCATATCGATTGATTTCGAATTGGCTACGGTTATTTCACTCGAATTATTTTCCTATTTTATTGATTTAGATGACGAAGTTTTCACTTGGTTGCAATGGCGCCACCGATTTTCTATAGGAATATTCTACAGGAAACAGGAAGCTTCGCAAATCTCGTTTATTCTCCTTAAACGAGGAAAATTATTCGTTTATGCTAGTTCGATGTCAAAATGCCTTTATGGAACGATGACTATAACGAAGAAGTGGTAGACGATGACAACGGCAACAATGATGATGATGATGATAATGATGATGATGATGATGATGGGTATAATGATGATTGTGATGGTGATGGTAATGATGATGATGATCGTAACGATAATGATGATGATAATGACCGAGAGAAGTAATCATCATTTGCCGGCGGTGAATGTCGTTTGCCATGGAGGTTCGCAGACCACCATAAAATACTCGTTCTCGAGAACAGAGGGGATAGTTGCTTCTTTGAGTTCAAGAAGATTAGAGCACTTCTTTCATGCATGAATCGCACCCGAGAACTTCTCATCGAACGTGGAAACTTCATCTGCTCGGATGAATTCAGTGATTGTATTAGAGTGCTGAAAGTGTTTACGCGGGAAACGATCGCGAAGAATCTGTCGGCAAAATAATTGTCGAACCTGTGACATTCGCTTCCGTGAATTCTAACTTATTCTGTGACTTGTGAACATTGCGTCATTCGTAAAGTTGCATCTGTACTGTTCGTAATTGAGAACGCAGGTAAGTGGTTAACACACACATCGCTAACCGGATTTCCATTACCCAGGATATTAGGTGCTAACGACTAATTTCCATGAAAAATCAGTTTGTATACTGTAGGACGTCACGCGTGCTTTACGTGAATTATCGTGCAAGTTTTCATTCGTATTCGGCATTCGAATCGATACGTATTCTATGGTGTATTACGTAGTAGCATTTCCGGTAACTATGGGACAAGCCATAGCGTTCAGACGGTAGAAGATTAATTTTTTCTTCATTGAAAATTAACTTTTATCGAGGAAGAAAAATTTCGTTAGCAAAGATTGAATGATTTCGAGTGATGCGTCATGTGGTGCGTGTTTTTTTTTCCGAAAGCAGAGACGTTTGAAAGATTTCAAGGTCATCTGTCTTGTTTCTTTTTTTTTTCTTGGATGAAACTATATATTTTACTGTACATCGTTTGATACGTTTGTCATTTCCTACAAAAATGTATTCAGGTACCTGGATTGTAAAATGGTTGATTTAAGAGATATTTGAATCGTAATCTTGCAATGAAACTTTGCATGTGAGGAACAAGGAAAAACGCAGAGTAGAATGCTTGTGTTTCCGCTTTCTTTATCTTGCGAAGACTAAATCTGACGAAATTAGAATTGAAATATCTTTCGAACTAAGCATCCTTCGACACAAGTAGTTTCATATTTCTTGAGAATTAAAGAATGCTTCATAAAAAATTAGCGTGTTTCGGTTAAAAAAATGAGCGTCATGGCACTTTGCAAGTTTTTTCTCAAACTTCTTTTTGGTACGAAGTTATAGTTATACTGTTTCTATATGCCAGAAACACCTTGTATACAGTACGTTCTGTGTAACCGGGACCGTTCAAATATTCGAAAAAATACGAAAAGATGTTCCAGATAAAAGATGTATCGTGTCGAGGCAGACACACTGTGCTTTTATCCATTTAACCGGTGACATCGAAGTATAATATTAAAATAAAATATTGACATTTGATTATAATATTGAAATTAAAATGTAATATTAACAGTAAAATTTTTCATTCAAAAATCATTTTTGTTACATATTTTTATAGCTGATTTACAGACGTTTTCAAAACACTAGACACTCGTGTCTTTTGCATCACCCGTTATCGAGATATGAATTTTAAAATTCGATGTGCCGCCGGCATTAACGTTACCGATGCACACCACGCGGCGCGTGAAGACGTTTCTCGTAACACTGCTACTGGCAAGGTATTGCCGAAACACAAGATTACGATTTTCTAATGTATCCAAAGTAGTCGATCAGTTCTCAGACTCGGTTACTTTTAGGTAATTGTTCGTATCGAATTTCTTGTATGTTGAATTTAAAAGATTATTTGTTTCGAGAGTTTAATTGTTTATCTTGCAATGTTTCAAAAACATCTGAGCGTCGGCTACGAGAATATGTAGTAAGGAATGGGGTATCCGTTTACGAATTTTAATGTCGCGTTTACATAACGTTTCAAGGTCGTTGCAAGATATGTGACCCTTGATGTTATATAAGTTTTGTCCGAAACATTTTTTGTATCATTAATATTTTTTCAGATATTTGAGTATCTTTACATTGAGATTAAACAGAACACAGTGTATTATTGTAGGTGGTGTGTGTTATATGTAGCGTATTATTCGGTATCCGAATTGATACGCACTATGAATACATTTGTATCATAAAAACACGTTGCCAGAGTAGAATTCGAAGCGTGTACAGTTACATTAATATTCGGATACAGCACTATCTCTCTATTTTATTGCTCTGTATAACAGAGAACGATTTAAATACGCAATCACTTATTCCTCCACAAATGTGAATTATTTATTGTAGGTTAGAAATCAGACAATATAATAGTCATAAGATAAATCTTAAGAGTTATGGTATAAAAGGTAATATTTTTAATTAAAGAAATATTTAATACGAATAACTATTACAAATGATGAAGGTTTGTTGGATAACCGGCAATAATTACCGATCGCGGGAATTTAATGTAAGTTACCGATAACCATTGTCGATAACCTGAATTGTATTTTGGCTACCGATAACCATTATCGATAACGAAAAATACTTTTTCGTTACCATCAAGCAATGCCCATGATAAAAATTTTGTCTATTTACATTCGACTATCGTCGATTGTTATTAACATTATCGACAATTAGTACATATTCATTGACAACATAAAAAAGACATATATTTTACTAAACAAAACTCTATTCGTTTTCTTAATGTAAAACTTAAACATATTCTATTAAGCAAGAAAAAAAAACGGTATGAAAATATACGAAACAAGGAATACGATAAAAAATATTGTAGTACAATATTTTTATTAACACTTGTATTAATATACTAATTAGTAAGTAATGTTAATAACAACTGATAATAGTCGAATGTAACGAGACAAAATTTTTATCGTAGACATTGATTAGTGGTAATTAAACAAAAATTCAGGTCATTTATATTGGTCACTAACAATCAAAATCAAATTTTCGTCATCAATAATATTTACTGGTAGCCAAAAGAAATTCTATCATTCATAATAACTATTTTTAATCAGAAAAATTAAAAATTAATATTTTTTGTTCATTTAATTGTTTGAGAAATTTCTTTGAGATTTGTCGATAACCGGCTTCCGTTCAAATAAAAATTGATTTTTGCTCGATCACATTTTCCCAAAAAATATTTAAAATGGCTGTTGTTTTGTATCTCTGTTGAAAATACGCGAACAAGAAGTTGTTCATACAATAATGTTTAATTGTACAATTGTTGAATACTGATAGATTAGAGAAAGCATAATATCATAGTATCAGATATTATTTTTAAATGGAATTATTTAACGTTAATAAATTAGAATAGTAATATTAATATCCACAAATTAATACGAACAAATTTGAATTGTTTAATAAAAATACGAATAGATTATTAATAAAAGCGTTATAGGTGATTTTTTTGTACAAGTAAATAGTTTTTTTTTTTATATAAATAATAAAATAATTTGCAAAATACATCTTTAACAGAAATTCTCTTTACTTCACGTCACACTAATATCAGGACACTTGTTCACGTTCTATGATTTGGCAATTCTTAAAAAGTGCTTCGATCTGCGAAATAGATTTATTTTGTGTAATTATTTTGCATAATTAAGGGTAACAAAAATTAACATCAATGTCCTTATTGTATACCAAGATTTAGATCAAATTTAACTTGTCACGAAAACGAAAGAATGCCAAATTGCATTGCCACTGCATGACGCAGAAGTTTTGATAGAAGACAGCTTGCAATTTATTATGGAGAAAAGGATAAAAGCTTCGTGAAATTGCACAATTGTTAGTACTAGCCGTAGCAGATATTATTAAAAATATGTACAACGATGACCGTATCGAATTTAAAAAACAACGAGGACCTCTTTTTTGTTAAAAATTTATTGTACAATTAAACGTTATTACTAATTGAACAATTGAATATCGAAGAAATTGTTTACGTATTTTCAAGCCAAAGTTGTACAGAATAACGATTGAATTACTCCATAAATTATACAATAATACAATTATGCAAGATAACCACAATTTGTAATTGCAATTAAAATGCAATTACAATATGCAATTGAATAATGTAATTAAAAGATATAAACAAAAGACTAAGTCACTTGTGAAATAAATAATAAATTGGATTATTGCAATTTAATATTATTTATACATATGTGCATGTAGTTGTTGAGAATGTCCACCTTGACAACATATTTCAAGGTCATTGAAATCAGCCAGGTATGTCGTTTTCTGTATCATTATTAAATTAATAACAGAGCTACTTATTTATTATTCTAAACTATCTACATAATTTCCTGAACACATATCAGGTAAAAGAATATTTTTTAAACTTATATCCTGATTAATTCAAGCAATTAAGATTAATATTTAAAACCAGTAGATCTGTCGATGAACTGTGTAAATTTTAATATAAATTTAGAAAAAAATAATTAAATTAAAATATTTGTTGACTTTAGAAAAAAATGACAAGTATGCTGGCATATCATAATTTTTTCGTTAATTTATATTATGATTATATTAATATATTAATATGCTATAGCATCCAAGTATTTATGAGTATATATGTAAGTACAGTAGCTCACAAAAGTATTTAAATACTTGCAGAAGCTTGTTACAAGTATACTTTTACGAATATATTTTATGTGTTATAAAAAAACATCTTGAAATTTTATTAACACTATAATTGGACACGACTATATCACGATAATTCCCAAATTGTAATATTTAAAATTTGAAACATGAATCTGAAAATATATATTATATAGATGTTACAATATATCTACTACAAGCATATATGTATTTCTATATTAATAAACGACAGCATTCCTTATATTAATAAGTCACCATATTTAATGCCATCATCTTTAGCAATAACTATGTGTATGTTTAATACCACTGTTGTATACTAACTTTCTACTATTAATAAGTGTATGTTTGCAGTAAATGTTTCGTAACTTCTATATACATTTCCAGATTCGTTTCAGATTTTACCAATGTAATCGGACTTAGAGATGTAAGGATGCATAGAATGCACGTGCTATGCAAAACAATATGTATGTGCTCGTAAAAATATAAATTTGCATAAATTAGGTGGTAATACAGGTGGTATTCTGAATTTAAGATCATCTCAAGGTCATAATATAGCAGGTCATTCAATTCGTCTTGATGTCAACTACTACTCAGAACATATGATGCCATTAAATTAAGTCCAGGTGATCTTAACTTTTCATTGAAAACATTTTTTTAGAAATTCTTGATATCCAAATGTGCAGACTAAAAACTACCTTTTGTTTCAAACATGTTCCCGGCTTACTATCGAAAATGCCCAAAAAATGGCGGTTCATCTTGCAGGGTACATAACAGTTTAAATGAATTGAAAATGTGTGTGTGTTAGTAACAAGTTTCAATCTCGTATTTTATTGATTGTGTGTAATAATAATAAAAAAGTTGGTTACCTAGTTTTAGTTTTATTCCAAATTTTATCAATTTTTTTAACTAACAAGAAACTTGGAAAAAATTAGGCATGACTCATTCTAGCAAAAAGCAACATTATGTATGTATTTTCGTCCAGTCGCGGGGAGACGGTCGCGTTAGAGCGCGTCAACGGGAGTCGTAAATTCCCGCTACGATTGCACGAATCGACACCACGAATTAGACGATCCCCTTATTTCTTGTGGGAGAATAAGGGGTGATTGGGTTGGAATATAACTGGACTTCACAGTTATATTATATATATATTTATTTATACTGGATTACACTACTTGATGTGAACAGACCGTGATTGGAAAGCGTGTTGATGAACCCGAAGGTTGCTAGACGTGGTAGTTATAGAGGCGAGAACTTGACTGACATGTTAGAACTTGAAGTTGACTGTCCGAGGACTAGTAGAATGGTGGACTTGACTGTCCATGGGATTTTAGAGCAGTGCTTGACTGTCTGAGGGTTAGTAGAACAGTGATTGACCCGTCTCGTACTATTTAGGAAGAAAGCTCGTCGTGGGTGTATCCTTGATGAACTAAGAACGCAGATTCGTAGTTCACACTTTTCGGTAGAAAAGTGAGGGTAACGATCCGCGATGCCCATTGGGTATTCCCAATGTTAATGAATTAAATACGAGGGGACAGTCCTCGGCAAATATGAATCACGTTTGTTTCTGTCCTTGGGAAAAACCCACTACCTCGCTGGGCAAACCTTCGCTTTCTCCGTAATGAGTACGAGCGTGCAATAAACCTAAGGACCCATTTAAGGGACCACTCATAGACCGAATGTATGCAAAGAATATAACTTTATTGTTAACAGATGTGGGCTATGGTGATTCCTTGGGTTTATTGCGGGTCAGTGTGACGATGTGCAGGCCTCGGCGGCCTGACCATGAGGGACGTCGCAGGTACCGACTCACGCGACGTAACAATGTACTTGCTACAACAGCTATTTGCGTTGGTCATAGCGCGTTATTGATAATGATTGTGTAAAAAAAAAAAGATATTGTTGAAACAATAGTTTGTTAAGGTCGTTAATATGTGAGCGTCGATAAAAGAACATAAAAACACCACCAAGTGGATTCAATGTTTATCGATAAAAGATCTTCCGATAAAGAAATATTAAAATTATGAAAAATGAGGGAAAAGAAAAAGACAAAAAAAAAAAGAGAAAAATGGAGATAGTGAAGATAAGTATGTACAGTCGGTCACAAAAGTGTCCGTTCATCCTTTAGAAGAAAAAAGCTTTTTAAGAATTGGACCAAATGACTCGAGTCTTTTGAAGAAGTTGGAAGGATTAGCTTACTAGACGACGTGTAAAGAAAATTTTGAGAAAAATGCAATTGGTTGGAATTACGAGGAGAATAGTAGAGATTGGTCTTTGCAACTTTGGTCACTCACCAGTGATGGTTTCGACATCCTTGGTTATCGGTGGAGGAGGAGCAAGAGGGCCTGATATTCTATTCCTTGGTGACCGAAGAGCCTGTAGGGCGGCCCTTGCTGTAGGCGAGACTTTCGATCGAATCGAAGCCTCGGGCCCCTTGGGAGCCGCATCCTCCACGGCGGCCAGCTTGGACGCTGTGGCGACGAAGGGTATCGCCTCACCTTCCTTCACGGACAACCACACATGCAAAGAAACAAAATAAATAACAAATAATTACATCACATATTTTCGACAACATTCAACAAACAGCGAATAATTTGAAATTCCTTAAGAACGATGACAAACGGGTCGACTAAGACCCATTGTCCACGAAAGCGTCGTTTCAGAGAAGCGTAGGCATAACCTTATTAAGTCCACACTATCAGACAACTTTCCACAGACACGTGTTGCTGCCAATTAAAATTTGTCTTTCATGGAAAATCCGTAGAAAAATAGATTTTGATTGGCTGCGTCACGTGTTTATGGAAAATTGTCTGATAGTGTTGACTTTGCTTCAGATCTGACAATACGCCTACGCCGTCGATGTTCAAACTATGAAGTGTACATACATTTTGTAACATTAATAAAATGTCGGGCAACGAGATAGACGCTTTCATCCTGAATCACTAGAACTGTCGTTTCACTAGAAGCTGCAACGCACGTTTAGCTACTGACTGGCAATGTTAAAGCCACACTTGACCAAAACTCTTTCGTGTATATTGTTTTACAACACGATATATAGAGGTATATACAGGTCCCAAAACTTCCCTGGTGGTGAATCTCACAATTAAGTAACCTGTGTTTCTGCAGTCCGCCACCAACAGCGTTGCTGCAGAGTAGTCAAAATAGAGGACAGAAGGTTATAATTTTTCATCTCCTAAAGCGAAGTCATAAATAGAATTGTTTATAGATAAATAACGTATACCCATTTATAAAGTATTATAAAAACTATAAAATATTCATTGTATTATTTCCACCACGTGTTATTCTGTTGAGATTGTTGACTACTCGACATCAGCGCCCTGTGTATGGTGGACAATATAAGAAACTTTCTGTCCTCAAATCTGAAACTACCCCCACCACGGAAGTTTCAGGACCTGTTTATACCATAGGGTTTTACAACACCACTGCATAAAAGCGTACTTACGGTCTACCTACATTAACGCGTAACGAGGTATTTTAATAAATCCCTTTGTGCAAAGATCGACTAGCTCAATTGACGATCGACTAAGAGATCGATTGGCAAGGAGTGCCAGGTATAGAATCCTAATTAGTCAGAAAATCTATAAAGTTGTATTCAGTGGACGATTCAACACAGCTAAGTTTTATTAACCTACACAACTACATTATTGTGTTCAGAGAGATCGAACTGGTTCAGAACTGAACCGATAGTATGAACGCGTTTCTCGATTTACCGTCAATCAACCCGTGATTTTTCGAGTGTTGTTACGGCGCACAGTGGACTAAACAGCGATTCTACTTAATAAAAAATCATTTTTGATCATTTTTTATGAATTCTCAATTTTCGTACATTCCTAAAGCCCAATAGATCTTTAGATGAAATGAAATGAAAAGTAAGTAATAAGAAGCGATCATAGTGTTCCTTTTTCATTGACGCTATGACTTATAACTTACAATTAGTTTCTTTAAATATTTAGTAAATTATTGTATAATTTTGATCGATTAGTACGTAGATACTGTCCCATTGGACAATACCTGGGCTTGCATCTGTTCCTAGCAACACTGATTTATTGTGTCGTGATCAGATCCTCCGGATGTGCCTTCCCCGATCTTCAAGCTAAATTCAATATGTACAGGTTTCTGGCTAAGCTATCTGCATTGCTTTCGAGTCGAATTTTATATTTCTTTGCAAAACATTCTGTTTCCTCTTCGACTGTTTTAATACCTAAACCTATCCTAAGGTCATCGTTACCAACATACCCCGGGCCATTCGCAAATGCGCTATTATCGAACGCGTTGAACTCATAGTGTGAATACCCATAATCGAAACCATAGGATAGTAATTTGATCGAACCGAGATTTCCAGGCTAGCATCAGACCAAGGTCGGATCGTTACTCATAATGGGACTATCTACAGTCAAACTCGAAATGGGGTAACAGTTTGACCGAACCGAGAACGAATATTTACTATTTAATATCGTTAAAAGTAACAGAGATATCGCTTTGTAACGGAGTTAGATCGAACACTATACGAGTGTTAGCTACAACACTGAATGTACCACAGGACTCGTGTGCAGGTGCATTTCTACAACATACTGTTAAATTTTGGGGTGAGAAATGTCAAGTACTGTGTCATCAAAATGTACAATCATTTATGTTCAACACCCCTAGCGGTAAATGACCATTTCAGGTCCCTGATCGTACCGGATTTATTGCTCACCTCTGTACCTAATTCTACCTTTTGTACTATGCTGTTACAGAATCCTAGAGCGGAAACTGTTACTCGATGCATTTAATCTTCATAAGCTTAGTGAACTTATTTGATATAGGACTTTAACATGTTAAATGCCACGGGGGTCACCGGTGACCCAGGTACCAAGATTAGTAGAAATACATAATTTGAACAAATGTCAATAGTTATACATTTTGTATTATTACCGTCGTTACTACAATGGTGTGACAAAATTACTGCAGTATAAAACATATAAAAATAGTTTTATTTATACATGAAATATAGATCTATCATGTGCGCCCCCCACCAGTGGCTGTCGAACATGGAAAAACCCGCCTTTTCCGTGTTTTACATCAATGAACGATAACCCTAAGCAACGTTTCCACTCGAAAGATGTTTGATGGCAATTAAGGGCCTTGAGAGTAAAGGAAATAATGCTAAATCTTGTGAGGGTTCTTTAGGATTATTGCGGGTCCGAATAAGTATGATCGAGGGATGGATTATGATTTATGGTAGGTTGCAGGACGTAGCAACATAGAACAATTATTTAGCAACGCGAAGAAACAATATGAGATAATTGATAATCGCAAAAAATAAGTGAATCGAGCGAAATTGCACTACAGCGCGATGGGGGTCACCGGTGACCCCAGTGAGATAAATTCATTAATGATGATTATACATCGTAACATATCTCTTGTAGGTAATATTTCAACATTATATGTATCGTATAATAAAAAATTTATCGTGGTGCTACAGCCAAACCTTGTAAAACATTCAACGCGTTAAACGCGTCTTCCACCAAAACGTATTTTTATCACCTGGCGTAGGTAAAATCTCAAAATCTAAATGGCCCAGGTGGTAATATTGCACGTACTACTAGCTCTCATCGGTACAATAGCGCGTCTACAACTTAAATAGAAGTAGAATTTTTATTTTATTTCATGTTACAATAATATGCAAGAATTTCTGCATGAGAAGCAATTAACTTAAGTCACTGATACGTATGTCTATTACACCGGAACTTTTGTCTCTAAAAGAATCACAGACTGCTCAATAAATGGTCAAATCTCAACAATATTTTCGATCCACTTTGGAAGCATTATTTTTCTTTTGTGTTTGCCGCATCAAGCATTGTATTATATCTCTGTCATAATCAGCAATATAGCATGTTCCAAGATGAACAGAATGAGACCTATACGAACCTTGTAATATTTCCTACAACATTTTTAGAAAAAACCCTTTTTCAGGAAAGTTTCATCTTTACTTCTTCCTAGGAAAGAATTTCCACATTGTGCTGCATTAAGAACTATATTCTCGAATAGCCAAAGGTGTATGTGTAATACCGAATGAAGTAAAGATCATTTGCTCCCAGCTGATCCCTTTTGTGTTTAGTGTCGAAGACTATAGTAAATGGTAAAGTAGTGGTAATTACGTAACAAACTTTTCACTGACATGCATGGAAATTTCAAAACGGCACATGACAATAATAAATCAATTGTTCTGTACATACGACAGAAATTCCCACTGTTAGACCTTCACACCTCTTCGGACAATCTTGGTAAAAAAACACTTCAGAACTGCTGATACCTTTTATTTTAATGACTAACCAGTTATTGACAATTCAAACGTTAACTACTTAATGAGATAAGTCCTGTTGCGCAGTTGTCGAAACATAGCTATACAATCACTTTTGTAATCTTTTGTACAATAGTCAATAGGGTATCGTGCATCCCAGTTACATCTATCTGCTGTAATACCGGGCACTCGCGCCTCTCTCGGTACTTGCGGTGAGCTGGTACCTACATACGTCTAATTGTTCATTTTAATATTCGGACACGTTTGAAGGTAATTCTTAGGTAAACCTCAAAATTCAAGATTAAACCTCAAATATCAAATTTCGAGCAGAATTAATTTGGAGCGCAAGAGACCCTCGTGTAAAATCTGAAATCGATTTATCACATAGTTATCGAGAAATTGTTAATAGAAGTCATCACACGGTGATGAAAAAGAAAGGATTTTGGTTTTACTTTTCCTTCGAAAATGGGAAAGCTATATCCAAGAACCGTGGCAAAATTGGCAGAAAATTATATGCAAGTGTGACGAAGTGAATTTTTCTATTTCTGTAGAACTGATGCTTTTTACTTGAATACTAATGAGAAACACAGATATACGTGGACATCTTTCAGAAGCTAAGCAATGCAGCCGATGTGGCAACGTCTCACAATGCGTATGCTTAGACGTTCGAATAACGGGCGGCGATTGATTGAAAAATACACCAATTTCTTTAGTTAAAGCTAATTCTGCGAAAAAGATAGTTCGTTATAAAAGATATAATATATAATTGTTTCAAATTCATATTAAGTCTGGACCATATTAGTTATCCAAAATTTGGAGATAAGACATTAAATAATATAATACTAATTTCAATTTATCTATTACTGTTAAATAATTTTCTCAAGTTTAATGAATTTTCTTTTATAATTATTAATTCTCTAATCTTTTTTTTTTTTTTTTTTTTTGGCAATTCTAACTCCACATTTTTCTTTCTTGTCTCTTTTTCATGATGACAAGTCCATTCTGACATCCGCGGCGACGTTGCCAGGCCTGCTGTTTCAATTAACTACGCTAGTCAATTTAACATTCTATTTTCGTACAGCAATTATTTATATTAACATTTAATTTTTTAAAACAAATATAAATGATGTCAAAGATTATTATTATTATTTTCGTAATATTATTATTATTATTTCCATAGTATTATTATTATTATTAGTAGTAGTAGTAGTAGTAGTAGTAGTAGTAATAGTAGTTGTTGTTGTTTCGATTGTACTCGAATTTTTCTTTTTTACAAATTTCATTTTTTTTTACGTTTGTTTCAAATCAATTTATGTATAAGTATAAGTAATAGTGTAAGTACCGTATATATGTAGTATAAGTAATAATGTAACCAATCTATATACAGAGTGATGTAAAAATCAGTGACCACGATTTTTCTCAGCTACTTCCGATAATGGTACGAAAAAATGTTTGGAGCAACAATTAATCAGCTTCCAACCGACTACAATTTGCAATATCAAGAATAAAAAAAAGAAAAAATGAGGTTTCAGCTCGATGAAAAGACAAAGTCACGTCCATTGTTCCAAATGGGACAATACATTTTTTTTATACATCATTCGATGGATTTTTTAATTCTCTGCGAAAAGGTGTGAAGGTACTTGGATCGAAAAATAATTAGTTTGAAAAATATTTTAACTGCAACCTTGTAAAACTTGTCGTATGAAACACGAGGACAGATAGCATAATACTTCGTTTATTTTTATATTTCTCCTCGCAAAGTAAAATTTCCTTTTCAAATATGATGAACATATACACATGCACGGGAAGAATATAAATGTGTGTACGTATGTGAGTATGTTGTGCTCCAGTTTTTGTGGGAGGAGAGTTGCTTCGCAACTACGCGGTCAGTAGGTGTCCCCCACGTTGATCGAGGGAACACTGTACCAAGTCTAAAAATGATATGCAATTTAGCAGGAAAAAATGTCAGAAAAATTAGAAGAACAGAAATGATTAAAACATACGTATGTAATACGTGTGATACATATTTGTCAGAAATTTTACTAAGATTTTAATTTACTAATTTTTATTAAGAATATTGTAAATCACATATTTGTAAAAAATTCTAATTTCTCATGTAGAATTTAGTTAGACGTGAGTCGTTCGATTATTCGATTAATCGATCATCGTGAACTCAATTAGTTCGGACAATCGTCACAAACGCGCCACTGTAGCGTCGATACCAAAATTATACTTTTTTATGTTAATACTTAATCGTCCTTTTGGTTTTTAAATTACCAAAAAAAAAAAAAAAAAAAAAAAGAAACGAAATTACGAACTTTGCAATTTAAGCAGCCACGGTTTTACCAATTTTCGACATGAATTATTCATTTTGATACGGGCGATGACGATAAATATGCTGGTTAAGAATCTTCTTGACTTTTTTCTTTTAGTCCTCCTCGCCAGCCCCAATCACTAACCAACGAACCGGCGAGATAAAATTTTTATTGCAAGATAAAACCAAGAAACAATAAATTAAAACACTTTACAAAACTGTTATGTACAACGAACAAGTGATTAAATAAACTAAAAAACAAAGATCGTTACGTTAGACGTACAATGCGCCATATAAAATGAAATTCACGGCAATTACGAAATATTGCAGCGTTCACAGACGAATACTGTCTTTTAATAATAACGTCTAATATCCGAAACGACAGAATCTTCTTTCCTAACTGTATTCAATGAATGCAGTGTTTTATCAAACATCTACTTAAAATGCGAAATATTTATTTGATTTTTGTATTCGGTTGACCTTGAATTCTATCATATCATAAATCATCATTTGATACAACTGATGCAATATAATACGAAGAAATTAATATACAATATAATATAAAAGATATATTAATGTAACATAATATAAAAATCTACTCAGACCATAACAGACTATAACAATCTAACAGAAGTTGAAACTTCTATTTCTTTCATAAATCAACACCTCACGAGACAAATACTGGGAACTAGTGACGTGAATGTTTATTAATTCATAAAAAAAAAAACACATTAGAATAGTAGGATTACGATTTTATATAGCGTTATATGGTAATATCGTTATACAGGGTGACTCAGCTGGATGGAATCACCTTCACGTATTGCTGCATGAAAAAACTCTTCAGGACGAAGTTAGGCTATTTCAAGGGGCACGTGTAACGGTGAAAAGAATTCTTCTTAAAGTTCATTTCTTTTCAAGGTCATCGGTATTTTTTTTAATAGAACTCTGTATATTTTTTTTATTCCAACATATGTGATTTTTTATTCTCTATAACAGAGCTTCTCAAATTATGGGTCCAGACCCCATATGAGGTTGCGCAACAGAATTATGGGGTCGTGGAAATTTCTACAATAAAAATATCGACGATCTTAAATTAATTAATCGAAGAGTTAAAAATTCACAAAGTTGTTTAATCGACACAGGTATGAAACTGCAGCTTTTTAAAAAATCGTTTAAACGGACCTTCGCTTGGAATTAGGACAGAACCTCGAACAATTTCTAAAATGGTATTATTATACTAATAATAATACCATAATGATAAAAAAATCCTAAACACACTTATACTACGTTTTATACTACGTATCTATTGCAAAACAAAGTCTTCGTCATTGAGAACTGTACAACCAAAATATCGATTACCTCTGAGAAACGTTGAAAATGCTCTGTAGGTTCTTTACTACAATTAATTTATTTACAATAAATGGATTAAACAGGTGTTGGTTAAACAGAAAACGATGGGTGTTTAACGTAAACTATATACAACAACGTACTATAATTTAGACAACTAAATGATTAATTTGCAACTCTCTTCACCACGGATCCAACGCCGTCTCTTACGCGGATCACACACTTTTCACAACGCTAGCAACACTATCTTCCTAACTTCTTGATTCACACTCTTTAACTTCTCAACTAACTCTCTCGCTGTTAATTCGTCTTTGTCCCTTAGCATCCCTTTGTGTTGTGTCTTAGCTCCACCACGCACGTGTTCCGCAACCGCTCGTGGCCAGGGTCACGACCTATCGGCACTTCGTCTTTCTCGCGACATTGTTTATAGTTCACCCGATATCTCTTAGGCCTTTCGTCCACGACTACAGATGTATCAAATATCCGGCCAAAACTCGACTCTTTATGCGAAAGTAAATAAACATGTTTATCTCGGTTTGCAAATTTAATGGTAATAAATGATATAACAAAGAATTACTTAAAATTGAACTTTTTTGTTTTTATGTTTATTTTATTTATTTATTTTTTATTTTAATTTATTTGTATGTTTATTTTATTTATTTATTTTTTATTTTAATTTATTTGTATGTTTATTTTATTTATTTATTTTTTATTTTAATTTATTTGTATGTTTATTTTATTTATTTATTTTTTATTTTAATTTATTTGTATGTTTATTTTATTTATTTATTTTTTATTTTAATTTATTTGTATGTTTATTTTATTTTTTTGTTTTTTATTTTAATTTATTTGTATGTTTATTTTATTTATTTATTTTTTATTTTAATTTATTTGTATGTTTATTTTATTTATTTATTTTTTATTTTAATTTATTTGTATGTTTATTTTATATACGCATACAAATTGGGATTGAGTATAATTTTTTCGGGGCAAAATAGGCTGACGACTGGAAAAAATTTAAACAGAACAATGTATATATAAACAAATATATAATATATAAACAAAATACAAGATATAAACAAAAATGAGAGATTCTATTTAAAAAGCAGACACATAAACCATTTTTACGCCTTTTGCATTCTGCAAGTATTTTCCTTCAAACAATTTGTGTTATCGTTAAATAGAAAACGAAGATTTCTTGGGCGATTGCGTTAGATTCAAAAAAATTTCCACCCGAATTTAATCAAATGCAGAGCACAAAAAAAGACGAAAGATAAACACAGGAGTATCTTGCCCTATCTTTCATACGCCAAGTTGTACAAAATTAAGATCAGAATATTTTTTGAAAATTAAACATCTCCAGACACAAGTACCTTAATACTTTCTTATGGAAAATAATAAAGAACGTATCAATTGCTGAATAAAGAAATATAGCCAATAAAAAACCATCTAAAAAAATACCGATGACCACGAAATCCTTCTCAAAAAAAAAAAAAAAAAAAATTCCAGCTCTTACATGTGACGCCTGAAGTAGCGTAACTTTGTATTGAGAAGCTCTTCCTACAACAATAAATAAAGCAAACATTTAGGTGATCCCATTCAGCTGAGCCACCCTGTACGTATATTGTTACAGAGTAAACAAACAAAATAAAAATCTAAAGAACAAACGTGTAATATTTTTCTTTGTCCAACGGATCACGTACCTGGAAAACGTATCACGAGTGTATAAATTTGCATAAAAATTCTTACGATTAAGGTATCAATTACAAGCTGACAATATACAAATCAATGTTTAAGTAAGATTATTTCTGAAAGGAGATTCCGCTAACAGAGCAACTAGCTTTATTAACGGTCGTACATCAGTTGCAATATACGTAATCGATTGCAATAATGATAATAATAATAATAATTGAATAATGTTTAAGTAAGATTGTTTTAGAAAAGAGACTCCGCTAACAGAGCAACTAGTTTTATTAGCTGTCGTACATCAATATACGTAATCGACTGCAATAATGACCAATCATCGAAATCAGTCTCGGCAAATTATCGCGTTCCTATCTGATATGAAGTTTTAACGAATGAAAATTTATTTCGTTTAATAATAAGAGATTTGATAAAAATCTCTTCTTCCGTTCTCCTTATTTTCTACCATACAGCATTTTGTTTAATCTCCTTGTACCGTGTTATTATCTTTGTTAATAGAAATAATTTTTTAGAAACTATTTTAATTACTATTTACTATTCTAATTTTATGGAGCAATAATTGGAGTAATAATTTTTACTGTTTTAATTTTATGGAGCATTTTTATGTATTTCTATCTTATAGCGCAAACAAAAATTGTACAAGTTCGATCATCGTGGAATTACGCTGGAAATTCTTCTTAGAAATTTCGCGCCAACGAAGTAAAAACAGAAGATTAATAATACACGTACAATAGAATACAGTTGAACATCGAGCAGCCGAGGATCTATTATCCGAATATTCGAATATTCTACTGTCGAAACGTTCCATTAGCAGAACACATCTTTCGCTTGTGCCCATCGCTACTACGTGTCCTTTCTATAATTTCATATTATTTTCCTATTACCTTAATACGAAGGTAATATTGCACGCGTTAATATCTCGCTTCTAATGACATCAAAGAGGAAACGTGTCGTAACGAGCGACGAAAGGAAAGAAAAGATGGTTGAACAGTTAGAAAAAGGTATGGAAGTGTTGCAAGAATTGCAAAAATCTCTACAACGTTCGAAGCTCTATAATTAATAACGCGAAAGACGGAAACATGTAATTGAAAATTACTCGGGTGTTTCAAGTAGTAAGATAACCCTAATGCGTTTGAAAAATAAATTTGACAATGACAATAAAGAACCAGCAATAAAGAACTGCCAGTATCTTGATATGTCTTGTGCGATAAAGTTTTGAAATTTGGATGGATATCAATCATCAAGGTTTTAAGTCTTCATACTGAAGAAAGGGAGGGTGTTACGGTGAAAACAATGACGAGAACCTCCTTATTTTGAGATGTTTATGGCATCAGATGGTTTGAAGCGCAAAGAGAATATGATTCAACCTATAATTCAGTGTATGATTGTAAAATTTGATTTAGCAGTAAAGAAGATGCAGAGTCCATAAATAATTTAAAATGTATTACGTTTATATTGTGTCCTGTTCTCTGTAATTGTTCTTCTATTGTTACTTTCAAAATATAAAGTAATAATTGTAAAAAGGCTTAATTTAATTGAAATTAATTCCACAGGTTGCACCATGTAAATAATTAAATCTATTACTTTTTTTCTTTTTCTTTTAAATAGGTGGAAAGATTAAAAAGAAATTTGAAAGAACTCACGATATCTTCAAGTTAATTATAAAGCATAGCTATAATATATAATATATAATTATAAAGCAAACGATAAAAATGGCATCGTTTGCAAGTTTCTAAGATATTGGCGCTATTTCTCGTGACACTGATACTCACGAAGTAAACACTAGCAACTGCAAGCTAAAACCAAGCAAGGACGAAACGTTACTGGAATGTACAAAAGAACGAATTCAAGCTATTAATATACATACAGAAAAGTGTATACGCGCTGTATCCAGTGAACTGTATTCAGTCACTAAGTTCACGTGTCTCATGTTTCCATTAAAGGGAAACGTACTACCATTTGTACAAAACATACAAGATGTTTTAATATTTTTAATACGTAGACTGCCACGGAAATTTTATATTATATATATATATATTGTCCTGGAAGTCGCAATGGATTGAAACAATTCAGACACCCGAAATAACATTTAGATACTTCAAAGATTTATTTGGAAAAGTCACCGAGTGAGAATTAAATTCTATTTAAATGTAAGCAAGTTTTATCAGTAAAACTGAAAGAAATTTCTCAAAATATTGAATGACTGCAAAATATTAACCTTTAATTGTTTTGTTTACGAATAACCATTATGGATAATTACAAGGTTTCTTGGCTGTCAGTAACTGTTATCGATAGAGGAAATTCAATTTTGGTCATCAGTAACCGATACAAGGTAAGGGGAATTTTTTTTTTTTTTTTTTGGTTACTAGCAACCATTATTGATGAAAAGAATTTTGTTTTGGTCACAAATAAGCATTATCCACGGCAAAAACTTTTTTTAGTTACATTTGACTATTATTAACTGTTATTAATATCACTGATAAAATTAGTATTCATTCGACTATTATCAATTGTTATTAATATCACTGATAAAATTAGTATTCATTGGCGACATAAAGCAACTTAATCATAAAACTTATTTATTAATTATGAAAATGTACGAAACAAAGAATAAGACAAAAAAGATCGTAGCACAATATTTTTATTCACACTTGTAATAACATTGTACTACAATATACCTTTTATCCTATTTTTTGTTTCATATATTTTCATACCCTTTTTTGCTCAATAAAATGTATAGCTTTGATAATTAGTATTATTAATATTTTTATTTTCTTATTTTATTTTTTATGTTGCCAATGAATGTGTACTAATTATTATCGGTAATGCTAATAACAATAAACGATAGTAAAATGTAACTGGAAAAAATTGTTGCCGTGGATAATGGTTATCAGTAACCAAAATAAAATTTAGATCATCGATAATTGTAACTGGTAACCAAAATTAAATTTCGTCGATAATGGTTACTTGTAACCAAAATAAAATTCCCGTCATCGATAATGATTGCCGACAATGAAAAAATTTTCAATTATTTATAATGGTTATTTGTCAAGAAAATAAAATTCGGGTCGTCGATAATTTGTTACTGGTAACCAAAAAAACATTCCGATCATTTATATTGGCATTTGGTAACCAAAATTAAATTTTCGTCATCGATAATGATTACCGGTTATTAAAAAAATTTCAACCATTTATAATGGTTATTCGTGATCAAAATTTTGTTAATTAATTTTAATTAATTCTTATACCATAATTTTTAAAAGTTTGTCTCACAGCAATTATGATTTCTGAAATATATCATATAACATCTAATTTTTGCGAAATATTGTACTGAATTTGCGCATCTTTTTTCTGACGATGTTATCGCAGTCATTCATATCGTTGCAAATTTTTTAATCCGTAAAATTTACGAAAAATTGAATAGAACTTGCATCACCAGAGACCACCGTAGCATTCAACGTGTTAAATACAAGGAATTGGAAAATTTTCTGTAATTATGTTTAATTACATTCATTTCAAGTATCATTTCAAATGATTTTCAGAATTACAACTACTGTATCATCAGTTATATATCTAACAAATGTTCATATATACATACATAGTAATATCTCGGTAATCTTATCTATTTTGAAAAGATTCTATTGATTAAATCCAATTACTTTGCAGAAACTAAATTCACATATATTAAATAACCATAATTGAATTTATAACTATACTATAAATCGTCTATCATTTTTATAAATAAGATTTATTGTTCCTTGTTTATATTAGAATGATTATCATTCACTGGAAAAATTGACAGAGATATCTATCAATTAAGATATTTGAAAGTGTTAATAATTTATCACCATATAAAATATTGAGGAAAGTTTTTATTTGATTTTATCGTCGATACGTTATCACACTGCGATAAGAACGAAATAAGCAAATATAAACTTTCTCTTGGCGTCGTGTTAAATAGCACGTAACACAATATGTACATCTAATATACATATATTCTATCGTAATCTTTCAAGTAGTTATCAAGAAAAGTAGATTAACATGCAGTTACGACGCCTGGTCAAGAAAAATATCTTAAAAGCACAACTAAAGTGCAAATGAAATTTTACACTATATCTTATTTATATTTTTATTTCTACATTTGCTGAATTTGAATGTAAACAAATCGTCAGCATTATACAATGTTCGAGACGTTTGAAAAATCGCTACTACGTATAATGGATTAATGTATTATTATTGTTATCCGTATAATGATTTGACAAAGATCGATCTGATTCTCCAATTTGTGGCGCTCAGGACAATTTTATTAGCTTCCACCTCTGTCGATATCGAATTACATATATTTTACCGACGCTTACAACATTATGAATCGACAAACTTCAGCCTGTCAATTCGCTTGTGTCATAGAACAAACGAAAGATAGTACCTATGAAAATGCATATGAAAATTGGAAGGTTGAAGACAGTCATTGAAACAAAGTGTATGAGAAACGAATATAAAAATGAAAGTGACAGGAGAAACGATTCTCCGATTGTTTTGAACAGTTTGTATCGCTGTGGGTACCATATGTAGCTGGTTTTTGCAGCTGTTTCTTTTATACATGTGAGATCACTAAAGAAGACCAGTTTAAAACTTCTATGTAAACTTTTGTTATTAGACTCATTACGATTATATATTTACAGTTAATTTACATCCATTTAAACAAATCCTAAAGGAAGACACCAGCACTGCTTGTGTCATAGAATAAATAAAATGTGGTACCTACAGATGCCTATGAAAATTGAAAAAGTGTACGAGGAATAAATATACAAATGAATATAGCTGATGTTTGCAGCTGTCTGCAGCTGTTTCTCTTATAGAAAGGACACCACCAAAGATCTGTTTAATACTTTCTCTATATGAACTTTACAAATTTTATCTCAATTATATTTACAATTGATCCATATTCATTTTAACAAATCCTAAAGAAACGACATCAGTGCTTCAATACACTGAATAGAATTAACAATTTGCTTATGCCATAGAATAATAAATCTCCCATAGAATAATAATACATGAAATACCTATGAAAATTGAAAGATAAAAAAAAAAAAATATTGAAACAAAGCGTATGAGAAATGTCAGGAAAGAACGATCCTCTAATTGCTTTGAGCAGTATCTATTGCTATAGATACCGGATATAGCTGGTGTTCGCAGCCGTGTCATTTATACAAATGACATCACTAAAGAGGATCTGTTCAAAACTTCTATGCAGGCTTTACAAACTTTATTCCGATTATATTTGCAATTGATCTGTATTCGTTTGAACTTCATTTATATTATTATGAATTATTATATTAAATATAATAACATTAATTTTAAATCATAAAGAAAGACACCAATGATTGTTTAACCATACGATATAAAAATTGTGTAAAACTTATTTATTAAAACGTTATTTTTAACGTACATTGATTTTCTCACAATTTCTTTGAAATTTCGATGATTTCGATATTTATGTATTATTATTCATATATTTATATCTATTATCTGTACAACGATTCATTTTTCAGGGAGACAGTTTTACTTATGTGAGAATATTCATCTTCAAAGTTGGTAGTAAAATGGCTAGAAGAATTTTTTTTTTAGAAAAGAAACGTATGTTTTATTTTTAGAGGTTATTGTCACACTACAAATACCTTAATATGTTTAATTTAGCAGGATTAAGAGGCATTCGTCGTATTTCACGCTGAGTCGTTTCGTGTAAAATTAATTTCTATTATTTTCAGGCATGAATAAAAACTTACAAGAGTAGATTCGCCGATTGATCGTGAAAGGCTATTTGCTTTCGATCCCAAATTACGCTGAAAGACTCCATCGTAAGTCAATTCAGCGTTATCCTTTTCGCAAGCAGAATTTTGAGGTTTTAAAATACGTCTGGCGGAATTTCGCCTCGCTTCCGCGAATGCAATTCCTCTAAGCAACATTTGTTTAAAAACAATTGTGAACTATCACCTCCAAGAATACTTTTCTCGGCACGTACGCCTGACTCCCGACATAAAAATCAGTGTTTGCAGTTTCTCCAGATATGCTTATCGTTATACCGAGAGAAAATTTTTTTAATACCGAGTAACGATAACGACGAATTAAAATCCTTCAGACAGGAAGTAAAGCCTTTTTTATTTCAAATTATTCAAAGGTATGAATTAATAAAATGTACGAATTCCGTATATGTAAATATAATATTAAAAAGGATTTTACGTTCAACACGTAATTGCAAACTTAAAAATTATTCTTTCTTATAATCGCGAATATTTCTGTAAAAACAATTTTGACTTTAGCACAAAGTTACAAATCGAAATAAATTTCCAAGGACTCCTTAACTTTCACTCAAATCTCACTTGAAACTGAATATTTATCTTAAAGGAGTGTCACAGAATAAAACGAACACAGATATCGGAAACGTTTTGGACGAATAACTCGTCAACTTCTAAATAACTTCTGAACACCTCAATCCTCACATAAAAGAATGTCTTTTCCCTCCGCTCTCGTTATCACTTGCCCCGAGCCGATAACAACTGTACAATCATATTCAAAAGTCTGTCAACTTTTTAACACCTATCCGTAAAACAATGATTATTGACTTTTCTTATAATTTACTAAAATTAGAAATTCGCGGATACAATTCAAAGAATTCCTTCGTAAAAAGGGTTAAAAAGGAGTTGAAGTAAGATTCAAAGAATGAATTAAACACTTCAGAATAAAAGTTTTAAAAAGATATTTAGAGAATATATCAGAAATAAAAAAAAAATAAATAATGCATAAAAAGATTATAAAATAATTTTATATAGCAGAATTAGAAATAAAGTTATGATATGTTAAGGAGTATATGTATAAGTGATGAACTATAACAAAATAAAAATCAGTGAAATAACACAAGACAATTTTATAACATTAATGTCAATTAGTCTAAAATGAAATTATAAACTCTTCGTAGTGTTATTAACATGAATACAAGATGAAATATATATAAATAATAATTTCAAATCACGAACTAACATAACTCGGTTTATTTTTCTTTCAGAGACTGTACTATCCTAATACTAAGACAATTATCTCTATTCAGATTAAAATAACCGTTGTCTGATATGGCATAACAGTTGAGCTAATTTATTGGTGGCTAATAGTACACTTAACTGTTGAGGAACTGTAATTTGTCTATAATATTAATCGGATTAAGACTTCTTAATTTATCAGAAGGTAAGAAACATTTCTATAACTATTATTGATTTCCTTACTTATTCATGAAATTAATTATATACTAATTAATATATTATAGCAATGCAATAAAGAATTTTAATATATAAATGATTAATATCCATCCAAAACAAATTTTAGTAATGATAGTTCAGAAAAATAAGCTGTCTCAGCGTTAAAATTATACATTAGCTAAAATAACATTTAATGAAACCAAATTATTTAAATACTCAATAATTTATCTCATAACTTTACTTAATGGATTAAGGTTATATAATCAATTTATAAGTTTAGTTTATTTAGGAACTCACCGTGACGTAGTATAAAATTTTTGGTTTCCAGTAAGGAAACCACGATGATCACCAAAACAACACACTGTATAAATTCTGCAAACATAAAAGAAATCATAAAATTATTTTAAAAAAGAGTTGTTTTAACTTTTTCTTATTAAAACATAATATAATATGAAAATATAAATTAATTATTCTTAAAATTCACTTATTCTTAGGTTTACATTTCCATATTCACACGATAATATGAAAAGAAAAGAGAGGAACATTTTGAATCAATGGAAAAAAAACAATAAAACATGGAAATATATAAATTATTTAAATATAAAATGCATTTATCAATTTAATAACTGAGTAATGGAATTTTTTAATCTATATAATTAGTTTTATCATTATAATTATAATTACATAAAATATATCAAAATATTTAAATAATGTCAAATAATATCAACATGATAACTAAAACTATTTTTTAAAAATAAAATCAAAAACAATACATAGTATTCTGTAACTTAAAAACAAAAGTTACAATAAAATTAATAAATACATGTCACATATATTTTAATTTCTTAAACTATGCTTTTTTTTCAACTTTTATGTGATTATAATACTAATGTAATAGTATTTAATATAAATTCACTGTTGTACATTAAATAAACTGAATAATAATTTACACACATTTTTAAGTTCAGACTTTATAGAGTATTTTATAATATAGTAAAAAGAGAAAACAGTTCTCAACCTTTTGTTTTAACTATATTTAAGAACAATAATACTTTGAAAATGGGCTACTAACAAATTGAGTTTAAATTGCTTTACATTTAAAAACATAAAAGGACATTCTATTTAATGATACTTATTTCATTTCATAAAATTTAAGATTATATAATATAAACAAGAAATATCAATTACATTTTACTGACATTAAATAAAATTTTAAAAAGTGCATTTTGAAGGTTAACTTAATGAAGGTTACGATTATCTTTTGTTTATTAGATATAAATTTTAATAGAAAAATCAGAATATTTCCCCCCTGTAAAGAACTCTCGGTAATTCTAATAAAAATCTCATGTGTTTAACAAGCAATTAGTTATACTGGTTACTCAGGAAAACGAAATTCGAGGACAATGTATCGATTGAGTCGCCCGCAGTAACCTTTCAAAACGAGGTTAAAAACAATAATCATTATTTTTCCATCGAATTTCACTATTGAATGTATTAATTTCTTCTTGTTTAAATGTTGGTGACTGAATCTTTGAGAAATGAAAATGATACACTGAAAATACATGAAAATATAATAAAAAACAGAGAAGATTGACTCACCTGTCTTTTTGACATTTTTCACTTGCGTCACATAATTGTCAATTTTCCGTAATTATCATGTTTTTATACAATCTCTCTCACATATACCGCGATAGTGTGAGGAAAAAATTTTAAAAAAAGTTATTTTGTGAACAAAATTCGGGCGTCCATGACGGCCCGAAACTGTTCGAAGCTATGAAGACGATCATATAATGGGTGGTAAAATTTGGTTTAATTTAGAATACGACGGGAGTTGGAGAAACTATCTACAATCACGGAAATATTTTCTATATTCTCTTACAATACAAATTCAAGGTTTTCACTTTTCGGAAATGTGGAATATAAGTATAAAAGATAATAATACTTTTTATACCGTAATTTTATAGAATTTGAATTAGAATATTATTGCGCAATTTAAGTTTACGAATTTTATTTGTTTGCTACTTTCTTCACTGTGATCACAACTTGATTTTAAATACAGTAAGTGTTCAAATTTTAATAATGTAAACATATTTTTTAAAGTATTTAATAATTACATATTGGTACAATTTAGGAATGTATTATAAAATTATGCAATTAAATGACTCATTTAAAAGATATGTCAGTATTAACAGATTAACAGTTTTATTTTCGTTAAAACTGTTTTAACCGTATAAGCGCATGCAATTAGAAATATTATGTTTCGTAAATTTAAAATTCTTTGTTAAGTCTATATAATATGATCTATGAACTGATGTAAGATTTATATATATAATCAGAATTACAATAAAAAAATTAAAAATAGTATTGACGTGAACACATTATTTTTAAAAATAGTACCAGATAGTACCATAAAATATTAAATTTAATATGAAAATTACTAGACGTTAATCTAATATTTTTAATGTAATTGAAAATCGTATAAAATATTATGTTTTTTTTAATTTTTCAGTTTTGTATTCTAATATCAAAGGCATTAGTATTAGTATTAAGTACTATAGATTTTTTTGAAAATTATGATTTCATTGCTTACAAACATACGTTGATGTTACTGTTGAAAAGAAAAGAAAGAAATGACAAGATTATGAAAATCTCTAGGTACATTTCTAGTGACTTAATAAGATTAAATGTTTTTTGTAAGAAAAATGAAAATTTTGTTGAATTTATTAGTTGAAATATTGTGAGCAGTGACGATTTTTATACGTTTATCCAGTCGAAATAGGTATAATATAAAACTGTAAAGGTATTTGTAAAAAGTACTATACATGAAATATGTATTTCATTTATCTCTTAATGTTGGTAAGCCGTCTATCGATTCTCCCCACGTACACACCTCCTCTTCAGTCATCGATTGCACTTTTTGCACCTGCCATTTTTTTTCCAGAGTAATGAGAGCCTCATCTCAAACCAGTAGCACGAGGGTGCAGTAAAACAGGCCTGACCTGCGAAACCACCCTCACCCTCTTCGTCTCAATGAATCTTTCATATTCAATATCTTTCGAAAATTTTTGAAGTGTCTCCTGCAAGAAAGAAAGACAGAGAAAGATACACTTGAGAAGTCAAAGTGTGGAACGAAGGAAGAATAACGCTGCCATCAGTAAGAAAGAAAAAGAGGAAAAAAGACAGAAGTAGAAGAAGGTGAAAGTAAGAGAGAGACGGACAGAGGGTGGGTGGTGGGGGGCTCTCGGTTTAAGAGAGAGGGAGAGAGAGGAGGTCGAAGGGAGTCGAGCGAGGAGAATGACGGATAGCCAGCAGCAGTTTTGCTTGCGTTGGAACAACTTTCAAGCTAATATCACCAGCCAATTCGAGGCCCTCAGGGATGACGAGGACTTCGTTGATGTCACCTTAGCCTGCGATGGTAGGCGTCTCCAGGCGCACAAGGTTGTCCTCTCCGCGTGCAGCCCTTACTTCAAGGAGTTGTTCAAGGTTAGAAAACCTTCCCCGCCTTGCTTCTCTCAGTGCTAGTTCCTCGATGTTCCCCCCTCCCTTCACCTTAACCCATCATTCTTACCTTCTTTGAGACTCATGCTTTGCTTTAGACATGGTCGAATCGAAATTAAAGTTCTTATTCATAATTCTCCTGTACATGTCGCGATACTATGTCGTAATGTTCCTATATATCTTCATATATAGTTTGCATGGGAATAGTTTTCCCTTGATGTTATTTATTTTTCAATATCTGATGATTAGTTAGATTGACTTCAGCATAGCTAATTTTATACAAATTCTACATAAATTGCTCAAATTCAGTACATTTATATAATTATTAACAGCAATTATGATAAAAAAAGGTATAAAATAAAAACCTAGTTAGGAATACAGTTCTTTGGTAGTAAGCAATATATGATTTGAATTTTAGTACTTTTGATGTAAGTGCTAACATATTTATGATATTTATAGAATAAATTTATTGTTATATTAAGCAAAAGATCGTCATCTAAAAAGTTATTACATTACACAAAGTTTTAACATTATTTTAGCATTATTTACTTATAGTTTGAAGTTTATATTTTACATTAAAATTAAAAATAAAAAGCTATATTTTGTTTCATATCTTATATTTTCCTTTATAATTTGCCATATGTTGAATTTATTTATGTAACTTTATTATATTAAATAAATAGTATAATACTTTGTTTGGTTTAGTTTGATTTAGTCATTAATTGAACAATTCTGTTGCTTTTAGACATTCAAGTATAAATTACTTTTTTATTTCTAAAACTTGGATCTATTAAAAGAAAAAGATAATAACATTATATTGGTATACAATATATTTGTTGAATGTACAATGAATTGTTGATTCTAATACCTTGTGTGAAATAAAGAGAAATTTGTTAATGATAATACAAATAATAAATAAGTATATGAAAATTGAATGTACATTATATTATATTAAATGATTATAAAATATTGAAATTTTTAAAAGACATAATATTTAATTACAAAAATTTTTATATCACATAAGATTGAGATATAGAATAGCATTTTGTAATTTTCATATGAAGATATATAATTGTATAAGATCATGTTTTAACATAATGGTCTGACTAAGCAGAATGTCTGAATTAAACAGTGAGGCAGTATAAATACTAACAAAAACCAAGAATTATAGTTTTGATTAATTGTTCATTGTGTTCTATTCTTTGTATCTCTATGTTTTTTGTCTCCATATTCTTTAATCAACATTAAATCTGTAAACGTATTAAAAATTGTTATTCATATATATATCAAGACATTTTAAGTTAAAACTGACTGATGTTTTACTATAATTTGAATGATGTAAGTTATGTAGAAGTTGTATCTTAAAAGAAATTAATTGAGAAATAATATATGATAACTACAATAATTCTAACAATAAGTAATGATATTCTATGCATATTATGTAGATAAATTTTTGAAATAAGATCTTCAGTTCCAGAAAATGCTAGTATCAATTCTATTTAAAATTTAATGATAATTTTATTCGAAAAATTAGTACTATTTGCACTTTTAGTTTTTATAAATATTGTTTTCATTGTCAAATACTATAAGTTGTCATGTAGTATTTGCTTAATAAATATATTTTCAATTTATATCTATAATTTTTTATTTATATTGATTTACTTACTAATGGTTTTATGATAGAATTAAATATAAAAATACAAATAAAAAGTTATTTCTGCAAATATATATTAAATAAATATATGATGTGTATTTATAGACAAATCCATGCAAGCATCCGATAATATTTATGCGAGATGTGGAGTTTGAACATCTACAGTCACTTTTGGAGTTCATGTATGCTGGAGAGGTTAACATATCTCAAGCAGAATTACCTACATTTTTAAGAACTGCTGAGTCTCTGCAAATCCGTGGCCTCACTGACTCTCAAAATAATCAGCACAACAACGAAAAGGTACGTTCTAAAAATTTTGTGGATGTTATATGTTGTACACATTGTACTTAATATAAGTAATTTGATATTCTTAAACTAATATTAGTGGTAATTACTTTTATTACCTCTTTCTTCAAAGAGCCAAAGGACTCTGTATCCTTAAACCTTACAATATCCTTAAACTACCTTATCAAATACTTTAGTTTCTACAACCCTATTATCTAATCGCTTTATCGACTATATTACCTTTTATCGTTTAAGATTCTATACGCTTGGAGTGTTTCCAGAACTTCCATTTCTTCTTACCTTCTATTTCGTGCCAACTATGACTTTACTTATTTATTTTGCTTTCATAACTCTTTTTCTAATGTTAATGGTAATTACTTAATACAATATTATATTAAAGAAGGTGATGATTTTTGATACATTAATACTAAGTTTGCTTAAGTAGTAAAATTATTTTATTTATTATGTAAAATTATATAAAATATATATAAAGTTCATAGAAATATTGCTGTGCCAATTGACAAGAATATGTGAACAAAAAATTATTGTGCTACAATTATTATGATATTAAAATAATTACTTATTTCTTTAAAAATACTTATTTAATTTAAATTTGTCATTTTTAGCATTTGAAGACAAACAACATACATGCATCAAATGGCCGTGGGCTGATCTCACCAAATTTGGAGGAGGACCGTAGCAAAACTCCACCAACTTCAAGTCCTCCACCATTAAAAAGGCTGTGCAAACGAAGTGATTCGCCTCAAATATCTAGTCCAGTACCAGCTCCGGCGGCCTGTGCAACTGGAACGCCACGCACACGGCCATTAATTGAGCCACAGGTTCAACTTGACTGTTATAAAGATCTCGATATTGTTGAGGTTAGTTTATTTTCTATTATAGTTTTATATTCATTATTTAAAGGTATATTTTTTAATATACTTGTATAAGCATTCTTGTATAAGCATATAATGAATACAGATTTCAACAAATTTTGGAAATACATGAAATAAAAATGCTAAATTTATTTTTCACAATTTTGTGATAACTTTTTTGCTGTAATAAATAAATGTATATCATTAATGAAAGGCGATCAGTATTAGAATAAATTTCAGTTTTTAGGAGAAATAATCATAATAATTTTTGTGTTTTAGCCAAAAATAGAATTACCAGAATATGGAAGCGATGATGATTGCTCTCCAAAGCAGGAGGTCAACACACTGCCAAGTGGTTTTCTTAGCCTTGATGGTGGCATGGAAGTTCTGCCATCTTATCCACCTTCCTATCAAGGTAATTACACAATGTGTGTATGTTGTGTATGCATTAATATAGTAGTATTTAATTTTTTTAGAATAATTATTTAAAATTTGCATTATTTCTACAATTTCATAAGGATTATAAAATAAATTTTTTACCTTTCTACAATAATTTACATTTTCGTAGGTGGAGGAGCAGGAGGAGGAGGAGGAGGTGGAGGAGGGGGTGGTGGTTCACTAGAAGGTGGGATGCCAGGACCATCTCATGCTGGTAATACGGAACTAAATCAAGAACAACAAGGTAAGTGATCGTCCGTCCCAACCCTAATTTTTTGGTAGTTGCGAGCACCATTACAAACAGCAACAACCTAGCCGATCATGTCGGACAGAATTTTTTGGATGCGAATATAAAGATGGAAGGAGAAGGAGAGCCTCGGTTTGAAATGGTAAGCTCGTGTAGCTCGGTAGCTCTTGCTAGGCGGTAGGAGAGAAAGGGAAAGAAAGGAAACAAAAGGAATGTGTGTATGTAAGAACGAAAGTGAGAAACAAACATTAAGAGAGACAGAGTGTAAGGAAGACAGAGTGAAGAATGTGTAGATGAGTGTGGGAGAGGGAGAGAGAAAGGTAAAGAAGAGACATTTGACACTCGGAGGCGATTTTCTGATTTTATCCAGGGGAGTGCAGTTTGCGGCTGTTGTGTGAGAAAGTCAGCTGCGTGTACATATATACTCGAGCTCTCTACCTGTCTATATTATTTGCCAGAATTGGAGGTGATACTAAAAGATTATAATAAATTTTATGTATATTAATTGTTACAAAAAGTGAACTTTATACAGCTTGCGTTACTTTTGATTTTAGTTAAACATTATAATTTATTTTTTATATTAAGTTTTTTAAATTAAAAATTGTTTTAGGTTTACTTAAAATTGTAAATATAATTATTATAAGTTCAAGCAATGAAAATTAAGAAAATGAGGGAAGAAACGAAGAATTTTAAATGGTTAAATGTAAAATCCCTCCGTCTGGTAAAATTGCCTGTCCGTTGCTTCTATGTTTTCCGTTATTGTCTTTCAGAAGCTACGCCAATTGGAAATATTAGATAATTTTAATTTATGATTTTTATTTCCTTAAAATTCTTTAAATTATAATACTTTAGAGTATATCATCCAACAAAATATTAAACCAATTCAGATAAAACATTGATAAAATTTGAATTTATTTTAATTTACAGTCAGTGTTTATTATTTTACATTATCAGTTTTTAATATTTTATATTTCATCTAATTGGCGTCGTTTTTCTGTGTACTCATAAATATCCCATGGCAGAACACCCTAACTTGAAATACATAGCGAAACTGTTGCTTGATGCTAAATTTTGTTATAAGCTTCTTGGTTAAGGTCAGTGTTTAAGTACGGTGTTGTAATTAAAAAAAGATTAATATCTCTGGCTTCACTAATCAAATTATGTAGCAATATAAGGTTTATAATATAATAAGTGATTAATTTCCAAAAAAATTCGGTTGCTATTAATTTTGAAATTTTCATATAAATTTTCAATATATGATTATATTTCTATTACTTTTTATTTTAATTATAATACTTCTCGTTTAGATAAACTATTCAAATTTAAATGGTATTTATTTTTATTACTGCAAAGTTAAATTGAAATTATTTACAATGTAGAATGTAGAACAAGTAAAGAAAAAAAATATGCATATTATAATCGTAAAAATTATTATTTGTTTTTATTTATCGTTATTGTTTTAATAGTGATAGTAACAGCAACTATATACGATTATATATTAATAAGATTTATACGTGTCAAGCGAAAATTTGTAAACGTAAAAGGGTGTTATTGTCAAGAAACATTGTATAATAATCTTGGAGGATGCAGCGCGAGCTCTCACGCCTCATGTCCCAATAACACACGCTTACCATTTGTCTCCGATGTGTGCGCGTTAAATAAACGCGCGATATCGTTGTACGCACGACAGGTAGTAATAGGATCAACCAATATATTCTTTCTTAATTTTTATAAAACAAACAAGTTATCTTTTATTCACTAATAAATATACAAATGAAATATATGAAATCATACATATACAAATTCAGGAAATATTATTTTGATTTGGCATTTGATTTGTTATGCTCTTGATTATTTTAGGCTAGTTGCAAGAACTTTGAACTATTACCAATGAATAGAATTTAAAATCAAATTACGAAATTATTTGACTCATCTACTTAAGATTAGAGGTGGTAGTTTTCAATGTTGTAATTGAACGTTGAAATCTAACTACATTAATATTTTTACACTCAAAATAAACTGTTATATAATTGCAATTGATGGGTTAAAAAAATGGCACTTATTGAAGTGTTTTTATCTTTTTGGAGAGGAGATGTAATAATTTTGGTATAAACATTTATATAATTTGTGTAGAAGGAATTGTATAAAAAATAATATAGTCGTAATACATAAAAATTGATATTTAGAACTTTAAGAATGATCCTATTGCTAAATTAGAAAGAGTATATAATAGTCGTGTGGCTAGGGTTTCTTAGCTGGTTGTTGCTGTCCGGTGGTGGCTGGCAAATCGGAGACCCCACCCATAAATCCATTCAATAAAACAAAACAAAAAAAAATTAACTCCCTTCTCCGTGCTGCCTCTACCGGGTTAGAGCAAGTTGTGTGTGTGTTGCAGCTGACCTACGCAAACTGCACTCGCTGGACCCACGCCCCTGTCCTGTCTGCAACCGCATGTACAGTAACTTGTCGAACCTACGTCAGCACATGCGCCTGATCCACAACCCTCAGAGTGTCACATGCCCCCTCTGTAACAAGCCATTCAAGACCAAGCTCTACCTGAAACGCCACCTGGTCAGCTTCCATGAGCTCAGCGTGGCAGACAGGCATCGTCAAGAAGAAATCTACCAACAGCAACAGCCTAAAGCGCAACAACAGACTGGAGCGCAAACTCATCTACAAATCCAGGCACAACAAACAGATAATGTTAAATCCTTTTCTACGCCCAGAGTTTCTATGGAAGAGGGCACAGCTACAGTAACTCTGGAAAACAAATCAAGAGTATTCCAAGATGGTGCTTACGAGGTCAATCAGACCAATGCCGAATCTAAGCACTTTCAGAGCAGCATGATGCAATTTGATGCTGCATACCACTAATGCGCCTTAGTTTCTTCGGCCCATTTGTGATAGCTTTTTGGTTGAGTAGGCTTAATGCCAGTAATTTCTGGCTACCATAAACTCCAGATGGAGATTAATATAGTCTTTTGAAGACAGATTAAGGTGCAGTGAAGAGATTAAGGGTGTGTGCTGTGATGGAGAGCATTAAGAATTTATAGAATTCTTAACATTGAATATTTTTATAAGATTACTTATCAACCACTCTATTCTTCATAGCAAGTGCTTAAATTTAGAATTTCTTACTTTTTATCTTTAATAGGTATAAAGTAATAATCATATCTTGCTTTTATTTTTTTGTATAAAAATATAATTCAAAGATTTTGTGTTTATTTATAATAAGTGATATAGTAGTAATGATTATTAAAAGTCTTTAGAGTATGATACGAGTATGAACGAATGGAATGAAATTTTAAATATTAATCAGTGAACAATGATATTTTTTAGTTTTAACTTTTTTAGTTCTATTCTTTTTAATTTATTCTATTTTCATTATTTGTTTTATCATAAGTATCAAATTATTTTTTTTATTGTTTTCCTAATTATATTTTTCTAATATATTAAAGTAACAGATTATATAATGCATATGCAACATATTTTTCGAAACATTGATAAATTTATTACATGTAAAAGAATATAAAGTTTTTACGTTTTGAATAATATTTATTAAAATATTCATATTATTTTTAAAACTAAGTGCATTAAAAATTCAGGGTCTCTTTATTAGAGCTTAATAAAGAAATTATTTATCAATATATATATTAATAAGAAGATATAAGTTACTATTACAACTAATAAAAGCACAGAAGTATTGAAAAATATATAGAAATATTTGGAAGCAAAAATTGACAACAGAGCTTGAATTTAAAATTTATATTCTATATATAAACAGTATTCTTAATTTGTTCAATATAGCAATATTTTTTTATGATATTTTTTACAGCAAAAAGAATTTTTTCTTTTGCTATTAATAATAGTAAGATTCATTCTTTTTAGCTGCAAATCATTCGCAACTGAAACTTAAAAATTCTGCTCTAAAGATTTTTAACGAAACCACTAAAAAAATTAGCTTCTGAGCTATCCATCATACAGCACTTTGCTCCATAGAATAATCTTTTCACAGTGTCTTACAATAACTAATGAAACAATAGTCCTCCGAAGGACAATTCGCAAAAGGTGCCGTGCCTATTCGTCGTAAGGAAATGCGAGAATATTCCTTAAACAATAGAAGAAACAAGAGAGAAATCACAAATAACCGCCGCAAGTGGAACAGCCATCCCACCTCGTACTGATTATTCCGCGAGCCAGGATAACTTGTTGTTTTATTTGATGCTATACAGTGTTATACAGACTACAGATATTTACAACGATATTATATTCTTACAGAGGATTATATTTACTTTATCGATTGCGTCACACGACTGGGTGACACGCACAGAAACTCCCAGGATGACGTACGAACATATTATAATATATTTTTCACCGCATAGCAGTTTAACGGTGCAATAGACAGCCAACCGATTTTACAGCTCAAGCAGATTTACAGAGGATTTATTATTGACAGTTATCGATGGGAAACCACCGTGATGCAGCAGATTGAATTTAATATATTATAAGAGGCCTGTGCCCGAGATGGCTTTTCTTGTGAATTTTTTTATACGCTCTAATGTGATATTACAGAGCTGAATTTATCACTTTTCTCCATAGTTTTAGCAAATTACGTATAATCCAATTTCTTTGGAATTTCTTTTAATTCTTTGAAATTACTTTTTAACATCACCGTCAAACATTGCATTTCTGTATTTTACTTTCATTGCTGTCCTTTACTATATTAACCAATTATTTTTAATGGTATTGATTTGTGAAATATTAGTTTCTCCATTAAGTGAATTTCTCGTAAACAGTATTATTATTTTTATTATTCTCATTTTGTCTCTGTTAAACAATGATACATTTGGAACTTTAACGTATTGATATTACAAATTAACTATATCCTTAGAAAACATGTATTACTAATTTAGAAATAACGGAGTAGTTTGTCCCAAGTGATTCATATAGTATTATTTTATAAAATGTATTGCTTTATCGATCAGCAATTTATTATTTAATAACGTTAATCATATATTTTACAATCCTTAATCAATATTTTTAGATCAAGTTGAATTTTTTTCTTTTTTATTAATGCTTTATTATATGATAAAACTTCATAGTGATAACAATTTATAAATATTTTATTATCTTAGTAAATGCGTTTAGTAGATATCTAGTAGGTGATTTTTGAAAATACTTCTATGCAAACTGATTATTAACACGTTAAGTTACTGGTTAACATAAGTGACATGTATAATTAATGAGCCTGCCTACTTTATTAAGTGACACTAATTTTTATACATGTGTTAAATTTGTTTGTCAATATCTTAAAGTATGTAGATATTATGATACGTAGAAGGTGAAGTATTTTATATTTTATTTTGGCATTGCAGGATATTTAGTTCTCCTAGAACTTGTACAATATTCTGTATGTATTATTTCAAGAGAAAAGAGGAAAGATAAAGCCATCTCAGTCACCGCCGAACTCCATAGCCATAGTACCACACAGTACAACTCAGGATCTTTTATATTATATTTTACAGATGACAATAGTTCCGTGAGCGCGATGTTCTCGACAAATGTTTCACTATATACTTTACGTTAGAGTCTAAAATTTCCATCAATTTCATAGTTATTCAAATTATTATTATCCAAGTATTAATTTTCAAAATTGTCGATCTTCTTTCTTTTCTATTAACCAGATCATCATTTGAATTTTATTCTTTCCTTTTATTTTTTATTTCATTGATTTAAACATTGAAATATTTAATTATCGAAATATTTAAATAATGAAATATCAAATATCGAGATTTTCTTTTTGAAATCTTCTTAGCTTCTTACATGTTGCGTGTGTAATTATAAGATTGTTGGAAGTTTTACGGTAGACTCCGAGTTCGAGGAAAGTGGAAACGTTTCTCGAGTTGATCGCGCCATTCACACAGGCTCCTTACCTCACGATTTACAATCAAATCACAGATGCAGCTATATATTATTATAATAAGTATATTTACATACCGTTTTACAATAGTGCCGGGGTCGCAACGACTGCGACGAATCAAATTTTTTAAAAACGCCAGACTCATTAACCACGAAAGAGATAGGAAAACAAACTAATTCCGATATTTTCGTCTCGCACGTGGACGGTTTTCATTTCCTTATTGTTACGCACTTTTTCCGAAGGTTTTTCTATTCGTTTTTTAACGCGTGGAACAGAGAGCTTCGTGCCCAGCGCATAGTTTTTACTGACTCTAAGATTAGAATATAAATGTTGCATATCATGTTATTAAGATTGTTGTACAGACAGCCTGTTGCAAGCCTCGGTCTACGGTTCCTCCACTAACACTATACTACTTCGATTCTTCTTCAATATTTTATTCATTCGTTTCTTACATCTTCTTAATGATTATATATCCTTTGATCATCATATGATCTAATCTCGCTATTGAGTTATTTTTTCTGTTAGATCATAGCTCGCTGTAGACATTTAATCAACAGAATTCTCATTTATGTTCTTATAGCAATCTTTCTTATAGCTTCAAAGGAGAAACTGTTCCAGTTTCAATTTCAAGAAAATAACTAAATGACTAAATATCGCTTAGCTATGAATTTTAGATACATTCCATTAATTGAATATCGTTTGTGGAAAACACTGTGAGTGTCAGAATGGAAAACACTTGGAATTTTTTTATTGAAAAATGTTCTACCTACCAATGAGAATGCTGCAGCGTAGAATTCAAGTGCAATGTCCCTTTCTAAATTCTTATTAATAATGCTCAAAGGTGATGTGACAACCTCATCTCTATACAAAAACATACGAATGCTAATAAACAGCGGATAATTGTTCCCTAGTTTTTGTTATGCCATCTGTCTTCATTCAGTTGAATGGAACATTGAGTTTCCTAGAAGATACACTTCTCTTTTTCATCAATTTGCACTATATTAATACTATAAGTTCTCTTCTCCCCCTGAGAATCTGTTACTTGGCACTTGCAATGTTTTCCATGAGCATTGGTCGATTAGGTGATACAGTAAAGTCTCCATAAAAGCTGAGAATTGGCAAAAAGAAAAGAAGGAAAGAGCAACTTGACTTAATGGTAGCTGTATGGTGTTCTTTTCAGCGAATGACAAACAGAGGAATGTGTAGGATTTCAATAACTTTCAAGTAGAGTTGTTACTTGTGAGCAGACTTATGCAAATTCATATTTTCTTGTTTCTACCATTAAAGAAATGGAATCTAATGAAACACTTATTTCAATTGCTAAATATTATGACACTATACTTTGGGTATCTCGCTATTTTTCCATATCATACGCTTTCCAATTGAACTATAATTGCATAAAAAGCATAAGTCTACTTATGAAATGCCTGGGTGAGAAACATCAGCACCAGGCACATGACATAATTCTCTTTCTAAACTTAGTTATTTCTCTCTACAGTTTATCCTATTGGACATTTGGTAAATTCTTCTATATTCTTTATAAATTATCACTTGGATGACTATTCCCAGTAGGAAGAAAGACATGTCACCTTGTATCGTCTCATGAGATTAGCAGGTCAGCAGGTTGCTTGTTTTTCAATCTTTGTTTCATCTTGGCTTTGTACGCCTGCAGGACTAGTTGATTAGGACACTGTGCGACTCTTTTCTCACGCTTCCCTCCATTTCTCTTAATTTCTTCTTGAATCATTGGTAGCCTAATTGGTTGTTTCCTTAGACTTCCGCTGCTGGTACACCGCGCTGCATTCGCAACTGTTCTCAGCGCGGTTGATTGCAATGATTCAAATTTAGCCACATGTTTTATCACTGTTCTTGTCCACAGAGATGAGATAGCTGAGAGCTATCGCTACTCGGATGCTTGCTATGTTCCACTCGAGTGTCCTAATCGTGTCACGGGCGTTCACAATGTTTCTATCTATGTGTTTTTGGTAGACAATGAAACGATCATTTTAAAGTAGACATTTTTAGTTCTGTATTACTGTTGTTAATGCTGTAATGCTGTTAGGCTATACGTTGACGATATTGTCAGCTGTTGGACCTACACGTTCAGAGCTTGCAGACTTGCATACACAAGTACATCTTGGCAACTTTTGCTAATGTGTTTTCAACAGCTGGAAATGTGTGGAAATGTTGAAGCCAGCCAGTCTAGCTGCTGAGAACGTTAACTTGTTAGTATTTCGGTACAAAAATGAAGATATTTAATTTAGATACTCGATTGACGCAGAAATATAAATTATTCGAAATATTGTAAACATTGGGTGACACGAAATTTTTGTTTTATATTTTGAGACAGTCAGTTCTCTCTCTTTTATTTTTTTTTTTATTTTGAGATAGTCAACGATTGCCTTTTCAAGTATAAGAGAAGCCAATACAATAGAAAAGTAATTCCAACACAATGCGATTGGCGGGAAATTTAAAATTTCGCCGTGGCGCTGGTGTCGTCTCGCTGAAACGAAGACGAAACAGATCTTCAACGCTAGGTTTACTCACATTCCCTATATATTCCTATCTCTACGCGTCGATTTGACGTATGAACAAAATCATACATTTAAAAAAAAAAAAGAAAACAATATAATTATACGCTGTTAATTTATAAATGAAACATTTGCATAGAATTTATAATGTTCAACATTATATATCATCACCTTTATTTCACGCATCTTTAACACGTGTGCTGAATTTTCTCTGTACGTAAACCTTCCGATCGTTCTCTTCTTTCATCAAACTTTTATCAAATCGAAAAATTTGCATCAATTCATCTCTTGGCATTGTGATCGAGAAGAAAGCGACTGGCCACTTGTTGCGCCATAGATAAAGAGCTTTCAGTGATGTTGCTTCAAAATCAACTTAGCCAGTGAAATTGTCCAATCACTTTTTAAGACACCATGTGTCTCTGCTTCGGTGCAACATCTTCTAAGTTGCAACATGTTTCTGTCGATTATCAAGTGGAACTGTTGACGCTATCTGTCGCCACATTCCTTGTTGCGTATAGAAGAAGCGGTAGAAGCAGCGATGTCCTTGAAATGTTGATAAGTGGTCTACCAATAGATCCGCCTGTTTCCAATTTCTTCCAAGTTGTTCCATCGTCCGCAGTTTCAGTTTCACGAAACACGTTCAAATCTCGCAGGATCTGGGAATGTTCGTGTGATTCTCGGATTTGAAGATTCCTCTGTTTTGTCGCTTTCTTCTGAAAATCCCTCTTCTATTGTGTTGGCGACTAAGTGATTCCGGATTTTGTCATTAGGTGGTATTGACAATATAAATAAATTTATCATACATAAATTATTAATTATTATTTAAATTAAATAAATATAATAATATTATAGGTAATTTATTTTTTAAAAAGTCAATTTTGTTTTAAATTAAAATTTTATATTCTTAATTAATTTAAAAAATTTTAAAACTCCTTGTTAAAATTTTTAAATAAAATTATTAAGCATATATTTATAAATTTCTTACAAAATTAATTTTATATAAATATTCAATTATATATATATAATTTATTATAATTACAATTAATTATAATAATTATATATATAATTGAATATTTATGTCAAATTAATTATTAATGAATTATTAATTAATTATTTATTATTATTCAATAATTATTATTTATTAATTACTAATTAATTAAATTAATTATTATGTATATATATAATTGAATATTTATATAAAATTAATTTTGTAAGAAATTTATAAATATAAATGTATACTGAATAATTTTATTTAAAAATTTTAATAGGGAATTTAAAAATTTTAAAAATTAAGAATATAAAATTTTAATTTAAAAAAAATTGATATATATATATATATATTGTCATTTATAAATTATTTAATCATTTCTTAAATTTAGTTGCCAAGCCAATAGACATATCCGGACGTATAGAGAAAAGGGCAGTTTGTGAAAATTTGAAGCGACAAGTTGAATTTCGCAATAATAAATTGACAATGATTCGCGACTTCGCGATCATTTTACTGATACTGAAAATACACTAGTAGCTTCGAAAAACGTCTTCACACTGCGGCTGCAATTGGTTGCGCGATTTTTGCAACTACGCGACTCATATACCGAGTTTCGTTTCTTCTTCTGAGGCTTATTGCCCTGTTCTGCCTAAGGTTTTCCAAATTGAATACGCAGCACACGAATTTGAAGATTTGAGAAGTTTTTTTTTTTTGAGCAATTTGAGAAATTTTGTCGCAAGTATGGTCGCTGTATTCTTCATGTTCACTTCCCGCGTTCACTTTTGTCAACAGCTGGCTCGTTTATCGAGTTCATATTTCTAATTATATTATTATATTATATTGTTAAATTATTATTAATATGGTTCAATTATATTATTATATTTCTAAGCCAATTTACCAACCTACTTTACGATTGCGTCAAATCGACGCGTGTCCGTAGAGATAGGTACACCAGGTAGAGAACTTGGAAACTGGAAAGCTTCGAGGAAAATGAATTTCCATGTATATTCGTCTTGTTGAATGGATAGAAGTCGATAGAAACCGTAGAAGAAGAACGTACACGGTTTGTGTAATTTTCCTCGCGAAATTTGAAATGCGTCAAAAGGACGCGCGTTCCGTGAAATTAGCGCCGAGGAGAAGTCGACGCGTCACGTTACTCGCGTCGATGGTTCAAAGGGGAATCCCGCCATTGGTGGGGATAAGCAAGCAGCAATTAAGCGGCAGCTACTTGCGAGCAATTATGGAGTCTTTACTGTTAGTCCAATTCAATTAATTGATATTTTTACTTCGCTTATTAATAACATCGAGTGACACGTGTCTCGAGTTTTCCGATCTAAAACACATTTTTTAGAAACTTTCGATTCACTTTGTTGCAACGTATAATACGATGATTCGTTGGAAGTGTAAACTGTAAATATTTTTCTTACATTATTAGTTTCTTGGGTTCTTTATTCGGATATACTTTTTTTTTAAATTGAAATATTACGTCATACTATTCGACACCTTCACTTTGTTGCAACGTATAATACGATGATTCGTTGGAAGTGTAAATTGTAAATATTTTTCTTACATTATCGGTTTCTTGTGTTCTTCTTTATTCGGATATACTTTTTTTTACATTGAAATATTACATCATACTATTCGAAACCTTCGATTCACTTTGTTGCAACGTATAATACGATGATTCGTTCAAAGTGTAAATTGTAAATATTTTTCTTACATTATCGGTTTCTTGTGTTCTTTAATCGGATATACTTTCTTTTTTTTAATTGAAATATTACATCATACTATTCGAAACCTTCGATTCACTTTGTTGCAACGTATAATACGATGATTCGTTCAAAGTGCAAACTGTAAATATTTTTCCTACATTATCAGTTTCTTGTGTTCTTCTTTATTCGGATATACTTTTTTTTTACATTGAAATATTACGTCATACTATTCGACACCTTCACTTTGTTGCAACGTATAATACGATGATTCGTTCAAAGTGTAAACTGTAAATATTTTTCCTACACTATCAGTTTCTTGTGTTCTTTAATCGGATATACTTTCTTTTTTTTAATTGAAATATTACATCATACTATTCGAAACCTTCGATTCACTTTGTTGCAACGTATAATACGATGATTCGTTCAAAGTGCAAACTGTAAATATTTTTTCTACATTATCAGTTTCTTGTGTTCTTTAATCGGATATACTTTCTTTTTTTAATTGAAATATTACATCATACTATTCGAAACCTTCAATTCACTTTGTTGCAACGTATAATACGATGATTCGTTGGAAGTGCAAACTGTAAATATTTTTCCTACATTATCAGTTTCTTGTGTTCTTTAATCGGATATACTTTCTTTTCTTTAATTGAAATATTACATCATACTATTCGAAACCTTCGATTCACTTTGTTGCAACGTATAATACGATGATTCGTTCAAAGTGTAAATTGTAAATATTTTTCTTACATTATCAGTTTCTTGTGTTCTTTAATCGGATATACTTTCTTTTTTTTAATTGAAATATTACATCATACTATTCGAAACCTTCGATTCACTTTGTTGCAACGTATAATACGATGATTCGTTCAAAGTGTAAACTGTAAATATTTTTCTTACATTATCAGTTTCTTGTGTTCTTTAATCGGATATACTTTCTTTTTTTTAATTGAAATATTACATTATACTATTCGAAACCTTCGATTCACTTTGTTGCAACGTATAATACGATGATTCGTTCAAAGTGTAAACTGTAAATATTTTTCTTACATTATCAGTTTCTTGGGTTCTTCTAAATTGAAATATCATGATATGATAGATTTTGATGAAAATATTAGTTGGAAAAGATCGATAATATTTCCATTGCAGAAATATTACACGGTCTTTGTTTCACGACAGAGGATCAATTGTGGTAGCAATTTGATTATTTGTTTACAGAATAATCGATCGATTGGCTCCCTAGACCGAGATTCATGTTCATATACATATATCATACACACACATACAGCACATAGGCAGAATGAAACAGCGAGCCACAGAGATAGAATACATAGAACGAGTAAAGCAAAGAAACTAAGAATCGATGATTTGAGACAAAAAAGGAAACGAAACGAAGCATACAATTACAGGGAAGTCATTTTTCTAACTCGCAATCTTTCGCTGGGCATTAAAAGTGATATTAACGATCAGCCGATTAGTTGATTGATTGATTAATTAATTAATTGAGACATTCCAATAGACAATGCAGTTTTTCCATTTTTCCTAAACAGAAAGAGAAAGAGAAACAAAAAAAAAACCGCCGAATAATCAACAAATTACTACGGAAAAAAATTAACGGCAAAACCGAAGAAATTACTGGAAAATTCGTAATCTGGGAAACGTCTAAGTCTGGAGAAAGCACCTTTTCGCACCATTCATTCCCCGTGTTTCTTTTTCAAACGGTTTATTTGATCGGTGGGCGATTTGAAAATTGGAAAGTTGAGATGCTTGTTCGAGTTCGACGAGCGAACATGACAAATCCGAAGTGGAAAAAGAAAAAGTAAAAGAAAGGAAAAAGAAAAAGATGGGGAAACGTCGGGCTAGAAATTAGAAATATTTTTGAAACTTGAAAGGGTCAAGGAATCTGGGATTTAGAAAGTTGGACAAATTTTCTATTACCGGCGAGGTAATAACTTAGAGCAAACTAATGAAATTGTCCTCATCCAGATAGGTTTAAGGTTGCAATCATTTCACGAAATTTTACTATGCAGATTTCTATTCGAAAGCCGTGAACTTTCTAATTTTCGATTCAACTAGATTTCCTTTTATCAGTCGAAGAAACAAAAGAGTATAGTCAGAGATTCGACGAGTAGCTACGGATGTTAACATTCCCGTTTTTTCATTAATATCGACTCGTTTCGTTTATTATTTATTTTCCCCGTTATTTATTCTGAATGTTACTAACGAAATGTTCGCAGGATGCATTGGGACGAGATTTTCCCATTCAACTTTTAAGTTTCTCTTTGTTCTTGTCCTATCTGACTCCTTTTGTTTTCGAAGGAAAGTGCATTCGCTTAGTTATTGTACATATTGTAAATTACAGCGATTCGTGTACTCGACAGCTAGTAATTAACCATAGTGTTAGGGCTTAGGGTTAATGAAAAGAGGAAGGAGATTGGTTTCTCGTTCGGAACGCTATATAGTTTTTCTATTTGGAAAAGGATGGTAGTTAGCTTGTTTAATTATTCATAAGGATAAAATCTAGTCAAATTGAAGTTTTACGAAGAATTCACGAGGTTCGACAAAATTTCTCTAACGTGTCAAAAAAGGAAGTTACGTTGCTTGTCGAGTTAAGCTGCTTGCTGAAGCGTCAAGCGCTTTAAACTGAACTCTACGCTCAAACTAAAGTATACGATGACAGGGAAACTAATTGAATAAGGCAAGTTGAAACTGCTCCCTTTTTAAGAATTCCAATTTCTCTTGAACCTTATGATATTTCGACAATTTTGCAAAATCAGCTTATTTTGGTAGGCTCGTCAATGTAAACGCGTGGTGGCTTGCTGAGAAATTTGAAAGCTTCTCTTGAAATACTGCGAGCAGCGAAGCTTAATGCAAAAAGGCAGCTGGCGAAAGTTAAATTTCCATGGAATGAAATACAGTGGAACCTGCAGTGCTCGAATTAGCGGAGAGAATTTTGATAACATCAAATGTTATATTATCACACGAATGAATAATCCAATTTTCTCGATGAAATTCAAAAAATTCTACTTAAAGAACGATACCGCTGATCGTTCGATTATTTTTCAACTTGCATTTGCAAGCATTTGTCGTTGCCTCCTGTAGCGATCAATCAAGCAAACGATGAATTCCATCGGGAAAAATGTTGTCTTTAGACGCGTTATATCATCCAATTGGAATATAATTATATTCTGTTTATGCCTCGAATCGTCTGATTAAGAGATCTTTCTCTAATGTCAAAAACATTTCCAAATAAGAAGGCTTTTGTCGTCGTCAGCTTCACTGTAATCTTCCTTTTCTCAACACGAGGACTTGAAACGTTGATGATATGATTTATCCAAACTCCAAAACATCTTTGTACGTTACATATATATTAACGTCTCTTTGTTCCTCATTTATTTTTCAGACATTTATTTTTCAAGTCCATTGAAGTTTTTCTACTTCTCAAAACACGCACGTTTTTGCTTTTCATTATATCAATTATATTACAATCAATTTATATTATATTAATTGTACATCTCTTAATGTTGTAAACGTTCGTGATTTTTGCAACATTTCCACACCTTTTTCTGACTTCTCTAGCAGCCTTCTTTCCTCTTGAATGCTCAGTGCAACGCGTTTGCCCTCTGACTAATTTGCTCGTTGCACACAAGATATTCATTTTCTGTTATTATTTATTTTATTATTTAAACACGTTATATATATATATATATAACAATTTCATATAACTTTCCTGTATACTCATATATATATATTGTTTCAGTATACTCTACTTTCAAAAGTATTGTTTCATGACAATACTTCTGTCCTTCACTATTATACATCCTGTCTACAATTTCACATCACTTTCCTGTAATGGTATTGTTCACACTTTCTTGTATTGTTCCATGAACAATACTTCTGTGCTTCATTATTATACATCCTGTCTACAATTTTACATCACTTTCCTGTAATTGTATTGTTCACACTTTCTTGTATTGTTCCATGAACAATACTTCTGTGCTTCATTATTATACATCCTGTCTATAATTTCATATCACTTTCCTGTATACTTATACATATATATACTTTCAAAAGTATTGTTCCATGGGCAATACTTCTGTCCTTCACTATTATACATCATGTCTACAATTTCATATCACTTTTTTGCAAACTTATATATATAATTTGCAAAAGTATTGTTCCATGCATAATACTTCTGTCCTTCACTATTATACATCCTGTCTACAATTTCACATCACTTTCCTGTAAACTCATATATATACTTTTAAAAGTATTGTTCCTTGTATTGTTCCAGTATACTCTACTTTCAAAAGTATTGTTCCATGAACAATACTTCTGTGCTTCATTATACATTCTGTTTATAATTTCATATCACTTTCCTGTATACTTATATATATATATATACTTTCAAAAGTATTGTTCCAGTATACTCTACTTTTAAAAGTATTGTTCCATGAACAATACTTCTGTGCTTCATTATTATACATCCTGTTTATAATTTCATATCACTTTCCTGTATACTTATACATATATATACTTTCAAAAGTATTGTTCCAGTATACTCTACTTTCAAAAGTATTGTTTTATGAATAGTACTTCTGTGCTTCACTATTATACATCCTGTCTACAATTTCATATCACTTTCCTGTATACTCTTACATATATATACTCTCAAAAATATTGTTCCATGTATTGTTCCAGTATACTCTACTCTCAAAAGTATTGTTCCATGAATAATACTTCTGTCCTTCACTATTATACATCATGTCTACAATTTCATATCACTTTTCTGCAAACTTATATATATAATTTGCAAAAGTATTGTTCCTTGAATAATACTTCTGTCCTTCACTATTATACACCCTGTCTACAATTTCACATCACTTTGCTGTAAACTCATATATATACTTTTAAAAGTATTGTTCCTTGTATTGTTCCAGTATACTCTACTTTCAAAAGTATTGTTCCATGAACAATACTTCTGTGCTTCATTATTATACATCCTGTTTATAATTTCATATCACTTTTCTGTAAACTTATATATATACTTTTAAAAGTATTGTTCCTTGTATTGTTCCAGTATACTCTACTTTCAAAAGTATTGTTCCATGAACAATACTTCTGTGCTTCATTATTATACATCCTGTTTATAATTTCATATCACTTTTCTGTAAACTTATATATATACTTTTAAAAGTATTGTTCCTTGTATTGTTCCAGTATACTCTACTTTCAAAAGTATTGTTCCATGGACAATACTTCTGTCCTTTACTATTATACATCCTGTCTATAATTTCATATTACTTTCCTGTAAACTTATATATATATATATATATATATAAAGTAGAGCATTCGAGTAACCTTTGACTTTTTTCTTCATTTATATCATCTTGGAGTCTTTACAATTTGTTTGCACGTGAACATTCGACAAATTGGACTGACGATGTTGTTGGTGACTGCTCACGTAGTGGGCAAATTATTGGACTGATATTTGCATAATTCTTGCAATTGGATAAAAATATTCCTATGGGTGTTAGGGTGCTGCAGGTTCTACCGTGTGTTCGATAAGAAGCAAGTGATTAAACGACGATAGTCGAGTGTGCTTGCTCTTTAACCCTTTGCACTCAGAATTTCATTTCAATTTCGTTAGCAGCAGCTGCCAACCCTTTCAAGTGTTTTATTTGAAATTTACTTTAACAAAAAACTAAGACAATTTAGATAAATAAAGGAAGAAAGAAATTCACTTAAAAATTAGAAAATACAACAATAGTGTGAATAAAACTGGTATTTAAGTGTATGATATATCTCGAAACAATTTCCAGGATACAATCTTCCTTTTCTTTTGCACGTTTCACAAAAAAAGGTGCCACTGAAAAAATGTCGACTGAGACTCGACAAAGTAGCTCCTCAGATAAAACTGATGTCGAGACACACTCGACATAGGAGTGCAAAGGACTGAGAATACAAACTTGTACATAGCGTTTTTTAATGATTTTACCTGGCAATTCCGAGAACAATCTGACGAGCTCTCGGATTGGTTAGTTGATCGGTTAGTTGCGAATGCTGATGGTTTGCTGGGAAATTTGGAAAATTTGAAAGACAAAATAGCCAAGCTTATTGTAAAAAGGCAGCAGGCTGATGGTAGATCATCGTCGAATGTATAACTCACGTTTATTATTATTTTCTTTTTTTGACACAAAGTGTAGAACCGAAGGGAAAGAGAAACTTAAGGTGAAAACTAGGTGATATACTAAACGAACAGATAAATTTTGCAATACGAGAATGAGAATTACTGTATGAAGAATTTCGTAGGTAAGAGAAGTATAGTTCACTGAAATTGCGACCGTACAACTTACTAATTACGAATATTACGTATTAAAAATTAATCTTATATCTCTTCGTTCTTTCCTATCTCTTCTTCTTCTTCTTCTTCTTATTCTCTTTAAAATATGTACGTCTATCACTCTTGTATCTAACGTAAGGAATTTTCTACTCGATAGCGTACTCAAACGACCAGTATTTCACTATATTTTTTAATAGTGATTTTTATAACTGTAAAGGTGAGGTAGTCGATAGTGCAATCTTTCGAGCGTAAGTGTAGTTAGTGCATCAGTATTAAAGTGAAAGCATTAGGGATATATGCAACTTTCGTGCAATTTTCTATAATTATGTGTGTTTTTTTTTTCTTCTTTAATTTTTACCTGAAATTATCGATAATGTGATTCTTAGAGCTTCTTTTAATTAAACGCGTACGCGAATTGTACGAAAACAATTAATAGATCGATCAATGCTGTGAGCGTTTGTGTAATTCGTGTTTGTTAAACGTTCGATCGGAAATGTGATTTCTTTTTCTTTTTGTCTTAATTACTCCTCTCGTACTAATTAGTTTTTATATTTAGCGAAGTTAGGATGATAAATGATCGAATTACGAAAATACGGATTGCATTTGCCGATTAGGTTCGCGATATCCTCGGAATACGAACATAGATCATTGAAAATGACTATTATTAATTGCTATTATTCGAAGATAAGTTACTTTCTGCGAAAAGAATCTTCGATTAAATTAATCCAGAAAATTTGTAATATAAATCATGACTTATATTCCCGGTCATTTGTTAATGATTCCCTTTAGTTATTAATTATGCGAAATGGGTAAAAACCCAATAAATATAATGAAGTAATTTCGCGAAATTTCTTCTCGTCAGAGATGTGTAATTACATTTCGAATTTTAATTTAAAATTCAATTCAGGTCTTTCAATTATGGGAAACATCTCCCTCTCTCTCTCTCTCTCTCTCTCTCTCTCTCTCTATCTATATGTATATCTCTCTCTTCCTCTCTCTTTCTTGATTATACAATCTACCGAGATATTTTCATCTTAACGAAATTTCTAATTTCATTCTTTATCGTCGTAAATCGTACTTACAGTTTAGTACGATTCGAAGGAATATCATAATTAGCTTTAAATTAGACGTGTAAATATTTCTCCTGAATTATCAGTCTTGCTATGGTTTTCCTTTATTCAAATATATATTTCATTTGAATATAACTTCTAAAAAGAAAAAAAAAAAAAACAAGTTGATATGAACCATTTTACTATGAGATAAAGCACTATTAAATAAGGTACCTATCTATCTGATATTTATCTAAAAGTAAAGTAAAAATTATGTGGGTAATAGCCGAGCTGTATATTATTGCTTTCCGCGTTGGATAAGAGCCCGGTTGCTAATTTCAGTGAAAACTAAGTCGCCGAACGAGAATCCAAAGTAATACAAATCACATAATGCAACGTTTTTTGCAAATCTACTTGGGTCAAATCCTTTTCACTTTCTTTCTATTAAAAAGTGACGCGAGTTTCGCGCGAAAGCGAAGAATCCTAATTGCAGACATTTTCACGAGAAACATTCTTGACAAGTATTATCGGCGATTGCTGTTGCAAGAAGTGTACATTGTTGCTCCGTAGACAAACGTAGACAAACGCATCTCCATTGGCAACTCTATCAGACAATTGAACGAAGTTGCGCTTCTTTGCGTATGATCAAATCTCCTCGCAACTTTCTTCGCGATTTTTAATGTGAACATCGCAGCAGAACATTTTTGCAACAAATAGAGATTATTGTACAGAGTTCTTTTTGGAAAATATTCGAGCACATGGTATGCGGAGGTTTTTGGATATCGAAATGAGGAGCAATCGGGGCAGCACACTAATTTTTGCAAAAGTCAGGCGAGGGAAAAATTGGAATTTTTGGTAGTTGAGGGGATTTTTCAAAAAGGAAGAAGTATGTTTCTCCCGAAAATAGAGGACGCCACTGATAAAGAAATTAATGATACTATTATTACTATTAATGATATTCTTTATTCTTAATAATAAAGAAATTAACGAACACTACTATGTTGAAATGTTTGTCAGGTTTCTGCAAAAATGAATGACTTTAGCGGGAGAATTAAGGAGAAGTGTCTTGCAGGAAGATTAAGAACATTTAGATTTTAGAACGTTCGCAAAGAAACTGAAGAAAGTTAGAATTGCAATTTTTTTTTTTTTTTTTTTGCAACTAAGCATTCAGAGGGGAACGCTGAATATTAAATTTTAAGCCTTTGACAATTTTGCAGCAGTCGTTGCAATTATTGTAATCCCAGATTTTTGCAAAAAATTACAAACATTAGATGCAAAAGTTTTTACCGAAAATTCATAAAATTTAGATTGTAGAATTTTTACGAGAAACACGAATAACAAACAGGTTTATAGATTTTTTGCAAAATGAAAATGAAGGAAAATTCATGTTCAATAACCACGGGAATTATCACGTTCAATTCCTGTGCAGATCCAAATGGGAAATTATCGGGTAGAAAAATGAATTTAACGGCGGTGTGACATTCCACATAGAAATATTTTTCAAAAATGCAAAATCGACCCTTCGTTTTTTTGCAAGAAATCTATGAAACGAATTCGTTCGAATAATTAAATAAATTAAAGAATTCCGTAAATTACGCGCTCGTATTTGTATTGGGGTTATTTCTAAAATTTCTACAAGGAGTGAACAATATGAAGTGAAGAGAAACGGAGGAATTGGAATTGAAATTTTTTATGTATTTTCTCATTCAGAACAAAACATTGCATGTACATAGAGGAAATACACTCCGAGTGGATTTTCTTCGGATTTTCTCGCTTCTGATGTAGAAATTTTTCACGCTTTAATCTAAGGAAATTTATTTATTAGAATCTATTATTATAAACTGTCCCGAGTGACATAGCGTAGGTATATAAAAATAAGAATGATTCATAACTATTCACACGAACGACTGAATAATCGATTCCTTTCCTTTCTTCGCTATACTAATGTGAATGACAAATGAAAATACAATTTTGTACTTAGGAGTCTGTCTAGACAGATAATTGCGGTGTATCTGCCGAAATCAACTATTCCTTGTATGTACGGTTAATTTTAATTTCAAAAAAGAAACATGTACGTGCTTGTAAACGAATAATTTTTTATCTAAACGTGTAGTTTTGCTTTGAATTCATCGTAGTTGCTTATCAACCGTGTTATGCAGGATGAGTCAGAACACGTGTGAAGCGCGGCAGAAGCTGATTTAGCAGGCTAAAATAAGAAGAAAAGTTTATGTAAAAATATGCTCAATATGATTTCGTTTTGGAGTAACAGTAGTTTTTACTAGCAATTTTTCAATAAGTGTTTTAAAGCGCTTATCTTTAAATTACGTAGAACACCTTTTCCTTTTTCCTCTTCCAAATGATTTCCCTCCTCTTCCGCATTTTCCATTTGCAATTAGCCCGTGGCTGCCTCCTTTTCCTTCCTACTGAGGATATTCCACTTTAGCCACCGTTCTATGTATGTTTTCTTCTTACTTTTTCATAGAGAATCAGCTCATGCTTACGTGCTATTCGACCGGACCTTTGTACAGCAAAGTTGTATAACGCGTTAAAAAAAGACGCGTTACGCAACACTTGTGTGTAACACGTTATACAATTATGTTACATATGCAGCAAGTTATATGTTATACAGCGAGCGTTGGTAGACTTTGTAAGATCAAAGGAGATCACATTGCTAGGCACGCTGAGAACGTTGATCACATACATATGTATGTGGCTGTTCACAGGGTGTATTAATGCAGCAGCGACTGCTTCAGCACACTAAAATAAGAAGAAAAGTCCGCGTGAACGTATATACCTGATATGACCTTGTTTTCGAGAGACAGCTTCTTTTATATTGTAATGGTCGCTTACCTATGTTCAGACAAATTGCTCCAAGTCATCAGAGATACAGCTCACATAGAAGCATGAATGCATCGCGTCATATATCGTCGAAATTGTCCCAACAGTTTACGCGGATTTGTCGGTAACTTTGATCGTCACGCTGACAAAGAATTTCAGCACTGTCGATTGAAGTTTTATGGACAAAAGATTTTTAATGTCTCAGAACTAATAATCGAATGGATTCAGGTCCGGAAAGCGAGCTAGTCAGGAAATAAGATCAGCATGACCATTCGCCAGGAAATTGTCGATCTAAGCAATGCATAGCGTTGCAAATTAAGCTGCAATTCGAAATTCCCTCTTATTTTGGTGTACTGTATCCTTCGGTCTACTACAACCTTTGTAGTTGTCACATGACTCGTGACTCACTGTCATGTCAACTGACTTACACTGTATATTACTTTGTCAGTCGACATTTAAGAACTTCTACAGGCTTATTCTGAAACTCACTGTTTTAGGTTATGTTTAATATTTGCCATGGCGAAAGCGGTGTCTCTGATTAGCCAATCATTGGAAGCCTGTTCTCATTGGTCCAGTTGCGACCGGTTGATCGGAAGACAATTCTCATTGGCCCCTTAGAGGCACCGACTGATCCATAAAGAATGTGCACATAACCTGAAGTACTAGGTTTCAGAATATCCAGCGAACAAAATGTAAACAGTATATAAAATCATCGATAATTCTAAGAGATCAGCTACGATGAATTCATAAAACCGTTGTGGATGTCCTAAATCAGTTAATTTGCTTGAAACTGTGTAATTTATTTTAAAGTATGACATTGTAGCTTTCATCGTAGTATTATTTTATTACTTTCTATCTAACTTCGTAAACGGATACGTGATAAATAGGAGATAAGTATTAGCTTATTAAAGTACTAATAAGTGCATTTTTCATTGCATTTCTAGTGTTGTCTCTTTGAGAGTTGATCATTGCCCATTTACTTGTAGCACAAACACTCTGAATCTTTACGATTTTTTCGATCGTAACAGAAAGGTGGATATTCGAAGAATGTGTCGTACAATATTTTACTAAGTAATTGCTGAATAATTGAAGAATTAAGACGAGCAATTATCTGTACAGATTGAACTACGAGATAAGAACAGAGAGCAACAACTGTATGGATCTTTTGCAGTTCGATGTAACGTTTTGTTTATCGCTGCGAGACGCAGAAGCTGCGTGTATTTTTCTACGTTATTTTGCAAACGTAATTTAGAAAAAACATTATGTTCGAAAGTGCGGAGTGTCGACGAGTAAAACGTTTTGTATTCCACATAATTGTAAACAATAAATAATTAAGCTTCTGTGAGTTTGCCAGAATAGAAATGGAAACGTATTAAACGTCAATCCTTCTTTGTATACGAATTAATTATTTATTGTTGAAGGTAACGGATGTGAATTAAGTTTAAACGAATTTAACTGCAAATTGTTTAAAAAATCGATCGACAAAGTTCCTTTCTCGATTCTCCATGAAATCGCTTAGCTAACTAATTGATCGTTTCTTTGGTTAATTGATTAACCGAGGAAAATGATTACCGCGATACTTAACAAAGTGTTTGATTAAATGATTGTCCGATCGAACGTCGTTTATTCGGAACAAGTTTCACATGTCCGCGAATTTTCTGTATAAAATTCTGTTAAACGCGCTCTAACGAAACACTCAAATGTTTCTGCGTTATTTTGAGTTCCTATCTTATTTAATTCTTCGATCTTATTCTTTAAGTTGACAATCGCGAACGTAAACGATCGTATTTTTTTTTTAATTCGACTTTACGACGATTTTTATATGCTTACATTTATTTCTAAAAGCCAGATGAGTGTAGATATTTTTTAGTTAACGATTGATTATATCACTAATCTACCAATAATTACTCCGTAAGTCTTTTTTTCTAATAAAATATGTGAATATTTGTTGGATGATTCTTTCTTACACGATCAATATTTTCCTAATTTACCGTGTGCATTTCAAATCTCACGACGCTACACATTCGAAATGTTAGGAAAATGTTTCAGGTCATATTTCATGGAATGAAAGCCACGTTTAAGAAGCAATATAGCCAAAAGTTTTTTTTTGGCATTTTAATCAAGATCCATATCATTTAAGAATACTGTTCAATCCTCCATGGACAAATCTAGCTTTTGTAATAGAATGTTCCCTCATGTACTTTCATTGCTACCGTCGCATAATTCTATTCTTGTGTTTCCAATTGTGTCTTGCACAATTACGCAAAACAGACAATTGGGGAGAAAGAGAAAAAATAATTTTAAAGACAGTGACAGTGTCTTGTAAGAGACAGCAGGGGACGCACCTGTTGTTCCAAAGGTTTCCTCCTTTTTCCAAGGAAATAAATGTGCAACATTTTTCATTTTATATTATTTTATTGAATTATTTTGTTCCAATAGAACAAATTACGTGTGATCTATTTTCCTCTAAAATCAATAAAATAATATAAAACAAAGGATGTTGTGCATCTAATATTTTCTTATTAAATGAAAGAAGCTTTTGGGATAACCTAACATTTGGGTGTGTCCATTGTTGTTAGAGCAAATAATAGGCTCTTCATTTCTTTTAAATGAAATACTAATCCTTCCACGAAAACACAGTTTGGAAGAGTTCTATTAGTTGAGAATATTCTCGAGATAGACCCAGGTCTCTGTGCAATGTGATTTTGAGAACATCAAAGGCTGCAGCTGCTTTACCATAGCAGCTATTTCCTATGTACAATTGCTTCCACACTTTGTCGCTCTGTCTTTCTTCTGCACGTATATTGAAATTGCAGAAGTACAGAAATTTTATGTAAAAAATTATCTCGATGTCTTAATTTGCTCACGGACAACGTTCATAGCTTAAATAGCTTAAGCAATTGCCCACTTGATAATATTCCAGACATTCGATCGAGAACAGTCACTTACCTGTTGATGTTCAAACGATGGTACAAGATAACATCAGGATCGTTAGAAACAGAAAAATGGTCGGTGAACGCATGGGGGCGCCATCAACTCACTGTAATTATCGGTGTCGTGCAAAAGTCTGTCTGCTTTCAGCATTTCAGGAAGCACAGCGATGCAAAATAAACGACAATTCCATCTTGCCCCATATTATTCTTTTATTTTCTTATTGTATCGACGTTTTTTGCAGAGTGACAATTTGTGAACAATTTTTAAACAATTTTTAAAGAATCAGTGTTAGTGCAGAGTTAATTTGAAACAATATTTCCAATTAATATATTTCGAACGAAATATATCGAACACATGGAGGATTTAACTGTAAAGACACAACTCGTGATCAGTTTGGAAAAAATTTTGCGTGTCGACAAAATCGTTTTACATGCGTCTGAATGTAAAACTCAAAATGAGTTTAAATCAGAAAAATTACTGTAACTACCATAATCGATCCATTCTCAACACGAGTAAGAAGGCACTTTAAAAAAATAGAAAAAAGAAATTCTTACGATGATTTCTGCAAGGAAGTATATTGTATTTCTTTGTGTAAGAATATTTGTTACAAAATTTGTTGCATCCATAAAGCATCATCCAACAACTTAAAAGAACGAATAATCTGTCAGCAGATGTATCGATTAATCGTCTACGTAACGATGTTAAGTACTTGTACTTTCGTTTCAAACTTTTACAAGATCAAGCTCCTTTTCTCGAATGTAAACGTAAAAACAAGACTTAGAGAAACAGCTCTCTGAACGATGGACAGCTGGTTTCGAAGAATTAACGATAGATATTTAATATAGGTAATCACCGGGCTCGGGATATCGACACAGATACACGTGCAACTACGTAAGTGTGTTTACAATTTCTGATGATTTGGAACTGGTGTGTTTGTATCGATATTCCGATCCACGTTAACTGTATGCGACCTTTTAATTGTCAGCGCGAAGATATCAATGAATAAAGATATTCAAATTTGTACGTCAGCTTCGATATAGTTATTTCACGTTTCACATTTCGATTATTTAGCCGGTTAGAAGCTCGTCGAAAGTTCGAGCAACCATGTTTATTATTTACGCGCCGACGAAAGCGTATTGATTTCAGTTTTGTTAAGTCTGCTTCGGGCTAGAAATTTCAGCCGCGTTATGATTCGTAGTTGAGGTTTCAATTTTCAGTTCAATGTTTTCCACGCATACGCTTGCCAATGATTAACACTTTACCGACCGATAACCGATTAATCGGTTTTTTTGTCGCCGACGCTTACCGATCGATAGCCTATTAATCGGCTTCTTGTCGCCGACGCTTACCGATCGATAGCCTATTAATCGGTTTTTCGTCGCCGATAATCTTTTTCATTATTTGAGCAGTAATTTGCCATTTAGTACTAAGATACCTTGCTCAGTTGCGTCAGTTGCGTTGCTTTGTAAGCTCCCACAGTTTTATACCAATTTGAAAAACTTACCGTTCGCGATGAACGAAAAGAATGGTACAAAAGAGAGTGTAAACTGAAACAAAGGCGGCGCCAGGGAGAATCTGCGGTCTAAATTGCCGGTCGGACGTGCGTATGCTGTTGAACCGCTAGCGGTCAGTAAAGTGTTAAGTAACAAATGCTTTACTTGAAGGCTTCTTTTCAGACAGTGACGATCAATTTAATGCTTGAAACAAGCAACGTATATTTATGAAACGTCAGCTTAGGTTTAGACATTTCTTTCCATTTGTTAGCAAAATTTTCAAATATTTCTATTCCAGTCAACAGGTTGTTCGAAATGTTTGCGAAATATTATCCAGATATTTGTAAGCGCGTGTCCCTTCAAAGTCACGTTACTCGACTATTTCATCCCACACTTCGTGTAATTACACGAAATATTGATCGAATTATGTCACTCTAAATATTAACGCACCACGTTACTTGTAAATCGCCTTAAAAATTTTATTTTAATAATTTAATCTAATTTTTATTACCTCTTAATTACCATGTGAAAATGTCAACATTATTTTGATCGACTTACAACAACATCGACAAAGCTTGCGTGTTTACGATTTTGCAAACATATCGTTCCGTTTCGATTTTATTTTAATTTTAAGTTCCGCAGCGTAAAGTGTTCAGCATGAAGATCTCCTTCAGCGAAGATTATTTAAACACGAGACGAAGATTTGTTAGAAACGAACGAATTTCTATCAGCTTTATTTAATAAATATTACCTTTCGAAAGTTGTAGACGTGAGATATCGTTGAAAACGGATATACGTGTTTTATCGAGAGATCTGTAATTTTCAGAAACATCACAGGACTACTGTGTTACAAGCGAAGCGTACTTTTTGAACGATAATTACAGGCAAACGTTCCTCCCCAACTTTCTCTTTCTCTTCACCTCGTCGCTCTTTAATTTAGATAGAAGAAGAACCTCCTTCTGATTGGTCTTCTGAATTTCACCCCTTCTTCCAATTAAACAGTTCCCCCCTCTTTTTTGTTTTAAATGTATTTGCGGCCAGTGTGTCATTTCACGAGAATCTGGAGAAATACGTTGGTGGACGAGTTACACAGACTTAAAAAGTGCGAGCGAAAGGAGCTGCACTGAGACATTGAAATGCTTGAGAACTACACAGTTTGTGGTACGAGAGCGAGCTCGTCAAACATTCGCATAGAATCTGTTTATCGTACAGAATGTTATCGAAAGTACGAAAACGAAGACACGTAGAAATGTGTTCAATATTTTCAGATTTCAAACTCTCGTGTGATTGTCAGATGATTTTGGTACATGAGTGTCACATCCGTACGATTGGCTGATCGAATTGAACGATTTGCGGTTAGATTTTGCGAGTTGACAGTTGGAACTCGCGAGTTGATTGGTCAGTTCGATCAGCCAACCGGAACATCGCTCGGTAAAAGTGGAAACCACGCGGCCAGGGACTCTCGATTTTAGGTCTCCGCTAAAGAAGCAGACTGCGATGTCCAGGAAACGTTGGCACGAAGTGCAAGTACAACAGCTACGCGATTGTTAAAAAAGACAATATTATGACTGTTTTATTATTTATTCAGTTAGTATGACTGTTTTACGTTTATTTAGTAACAAATATTTGAAATAAAACGATAGGTACAAATATGTCTGAACGAACAGGTACAAATATGAAGAAACGAAAGAGGAGGCCGAGAGCTAACAGAACAAGCAGAGTGTAAAATTTTGGAAAAATTGGGAAAATAGATACTGAGGATAGGAGGAAGGAAGAAGGTGTGATCAGTGCGAGGCTGAAAGTTAGAACAGTACATTGTGTTGCTGCCTCTCTGCCTCTAGAGAGGAGCTTCGTGACTTTGTACCATGCGCAAACGTACAGTCACATTAAACTGTCACGTGAAAATGTACCTTTGCGCCCAGTTCCCACCTTTCGGCTTTACGACACGGTATCTCTGAAGCTTGCGAATACGTTTCTGTTCCAATCACGTGAGTTTGTTTACCTCTGCTAACTCGATTCGTTGGATGGAGTACAGATCACGTAACAGAGGATTGCAGCGAAAGCGAAAGAGGTGTCAGGCTGGAAGACGTAGTAAGCGAAAGATGGGATAGGAGGATTGTAGAATGGCTTGAGAGACTGCAGGAGAAAGAGAAATGAAAAGATAGGCTAGTAAAAAATAGATCAAGGAGAGTTTTGAGCAACCAGGTAAAGGTATAATAAAAGGGCAATTAGTCTTAGAGTAGGTCGGAGTCTGTATGAATGGAACAAAGAGAATGAATGAATCAAAGTGCATAGGTGAGATAACTTTGTAAATATAGGCACAGTAGAACCTCAGTTATCTGAACTAATTGGGGGAACAAAGATGTTCGAATAAAGGAATTTTCAGATAATAGGGCAGTTAATTCCCTTATGTTTAAAAAGTTCATCTTTGTTCTAGGTATCTGAAAAAAGAACATACATGTTAATAATAGTAATACAAATAATAAAATTAGATGGGAAGACGTTCATCTTTGAAGATTCATCTTTCTGTGTATTTCAAAAAAGGATATGTATACTAATAATAGCAATACAAATAATAAAATTAAACAGAAGGATGTTTACATTAGCAAGTACATCTTTGTTTTATATATTTCAAGAAACAATATAAATATTAATAATAGCAATACAAATAATAAAATTAAATAGGATGATGTTCATCTTAGTAAGTTCATCTTTGTTTCATATATTTCAAGAAACAATATAAATATTAATAATAGCAATACAAATAATACAATTAAATAGGATGATGTTCATCTTAGCAAGTTCATCTTTGTTTCATATATTTCAAGAAACAATATAAATATTAATAATAGCAATACAAATAATAAAATTAAATAGAAGGATGTTCATCTTAGCAAGTACATCTTTGTTTTATATATTTCAAGAAAATACATAAATATTAATAATAGCAACACAAATAATACAATTAAATAGGATGATGTTCATCTTAGCAAGTTCATCTTTGTTTCATATATTTCAAGAAACAATATAAATATTAATAATAGCAATACAAATAATAAAATTAAATAGAAGGATGTTCATCTTAGCAAGTACATCTTTGTTTCATATACTTCAAGAAAGAACATGAATTATAATAATGACAATACAAGTAATGAAATTAAGTAGAAAGGTGTTCATCTTAGCAAGTACATCTTTGTCTCATATATTTCAAGAAAAGACATAAATATTAATAACAGCAATACAAATAATGAAATTAAATATGATCCCATTAAAGATTTATGGATGCCAAGTGGTTTTAGCTGCTAAATCAGGCAACATTTTCACTGGATTTAATTCTTTAGAGTTACATTCCTTCTGTACTTCCTACCACCTTAGCTCTATTCTTAAAGTGTCAAATACTTCAAAACGTTGGAGAATGTCATCGTTACCACTATATTCGTCTTTCAATTCATTATTCGAAGTACATATGACATTAATGTCATGGTCAATTGAAGATGATTCGACAAATTGAATCCATTCTTCCACGTCAACATTGTTATCAGCGAATCTTATCTGGTATTGTATTCAATGCAAAAAGATTATCTTCCACTTGTTCGATATTATCTTCCACTTTTTCCTATATGGTATCTTCAATGTAATTCACTAACTTTTTCCATGCTCTTCTTGGTGTTGAACATTTGACACACCCAAACATGTGCCGCCATATAATTGTGCAATTTTTTAAATTTAATTACTTGCGAAATTATATAATCTTCTGGCTAGTAATATTAGTAATCGTTAACAGAATTTTTTGTAGGAGATTGAACTTTTTACATTGGAAATCTATTTGAATAATAGCGAGTCCGGATAATCGAGGTTCTATTGTATTTGTAAACAAAGTCTAATTCTTGGCTGTGAGGCTGAATGAAACATATTCTAATAGCGAATGTATTATTATTATTATTATTATTATTATTATTTATTTTATTCAAGCTCATTGATTATCATGATCATAAACGATTATTTTTAAGTTTGGTGGCTTGTTAAATTCTGCTCGATACCTTGACGTCTTTAAAAAAATTGATAATCTTTCGTTATAACGAGATCGGTGTGAAGGTGTCATTAAGATTATTGTCGACGTTATGTTTTCTTCTTTTTCTCTGTGTAAGATACTCCATAATTAGGTAAGTGATCGATAGTCTTGCGTTGCATTAAATGTTACATTTAATAAGGAGATTATTTTCCAATATGTACATATATTTCAATCGTTTCTTCTTGAACTCTTCATTTGTCTTTAAATCGTAGAAGCCAGAGATATGAGGATATCATTAAGATTATTGTCGACATTATGCTTTATCTTCTATTCATATAGTAGGTTATATGATTATGAAGCTGATTAATAGAATTCATAGAATTAACAGGATTAATAGAATTAATAGTATTCATAGAATTAGTGGAATTCAAATAACTAATAGAATTCATAGAATTAATAGGATTAATAGAATTAATAGAATTAATAGTATTCATAGAATTAGTGGAATTCAAATAACTAATAGAATTCATAGAATTAATAGAATTAATAGAATTAATAGAATACATAGAATTAATAAAATTAATAGAATTCGTAGAATTAATAGGATTGATAGAATTAATAGAATTCATAGAAGTAATAGAATTAGCAGGATTAACAGAATTAATAAAATTAATGGAATTCAAAGAACTAATAGAATTCATAGAATTAATAGGATTAATAGAATTAATAAAATTAATAGAATTAATAGAATTAATTCTACTAATGGAATTAATAGAATTAATAGAATTAACAAAATTAATAGAATTAATAGAATTCATAAAATTAATAGGATTACTAAAATTAATATGATTAATAGAATTCGTAAGATTAATAGCATTAATATAATTCATAGAATTAATGGAATTCATAAAATTAGTAGGATTACTAAAATTAATAGAACTAGTAGAATTAATAAAATTAATAGAATTAATAGAATTCATAAAATTAATAGGATTACTAAAATTAATAGAATTATTAGAATTAATAGAATTAATATAATTAATAGAATTAATAGTATTCATAGAATTAGTGGAATTCAAATAACCAATAGAATTCATAAAATTAATATGATTACTAAAATTAATATAATTAATAGAATTCATAAGATTAATAGCATTAATATAATTCATAGAATTAATGGAATTCATAAAATTAATAGGATTACTAAAATTAATAGAATTAATAGAATTAATAAAATTAATAGAATTCATAGAATTCATAGGATTAATAGAATTCATAAGATTAATAGCATTAATATAATTCATAGAATTAATGGAATTCATAGAATTAATAGAATTCATAATATTAATAGGATTACTAAAATTAATAGAATTAATAGAATTAATAAAATTAATAGAATTAATAGAATTCATAGAATTCATAAAATTAATAGGATTACTAAAATTAATAGAATTAATAGAATTAATAAAATTAATAGAATTCATAGAAGTAATAGAATTAATAGAATTCACAGAATTAATAGAATTAATAGAATAAAATTTTTCGTTTGTCTTCAAGTTATAGAAACCAGAGATCATGTGAGGATATCATTAACATTATTGTCGACATTATGTTCTATCTTCTATTCGTTACATATAGAACACCCTCAATAATGATTATGTGTGTGATTAATAGGATTAATAGAATTAATGGAATTAAATTCTTCATGTGTCTTCAAATCGTCGCAGTTAGGGATTAATCTATGGAACGAGGATATATTCTAATTTCGCCATAATACATTTGTTTTCTTTGCATATTGTTTTACTATATCTTACACTATCAATTAATGTCTTACATATGGGAAACTGATGTGGATACATGTTTTGCCATTAGATCAGCCAATTCGTTTCCAAATATACTTTTGCACCAAGAGATCCAAACTATGCCCATTTTTGTTACCGAATATTTATAGAATAAAAAATATAGTTTAATCTTCTGTATTCGAAAAATTTGTTTTATATGTTCCTTCTATTTCTTATTCTGAAACTTTCTCAAGTCAAGGGCTCTGTTTTTCAAACCAGAAGCTTAGAAACGTGTTCGTGGATTTATTTACACAATAGTCCCTCCCCCCTGTTCCACCTCCCTTTCCATCCTTTGTCGATGGAAACTCTTCAATGTCATCAGTGTTACTGTAACGACTCCAGTGCGCAGTACAAAGGCCTTAACATCGTTTGGTCATAGTCGTAGCTAACTTTTCAGCCAGATGCTCCTATATCTTATATATGGGGTGTCTTGATGTTCCCAACTTGTTGTTCCATCTAGTAATGCATTTACCTCAAGCTTTTAGTATATTATCGATCCCTAATTTTCAATTGGATATTTACATTTTCAGCGTGAAACTCTTAATCTAACAATTTTTATTCGTTTGACTATACAGAGTGTCTCGGTGTTTGAGACTCACCCTGACGCTACTTGAACGATGTTACGTTAAGTTACATTTCACACAATTCATATTATGTGTGACAGATATCTGACTGACTCTTTATCTGGAATAGGTATATTGTTTATCGTCACCTGTGAGCAAGTTTGTTTTCGTAGCGTGAAAGTTATGTGACTGGATTTGTTTTCGTTAACTTTGAAGCGCTACTTGTGTAAACACTCCATAGAGTCGAGACAAGTTGCTTGGTACATTGAGAAAAATCCGTGGAAATCTTGGCCACGTTAAGGGAAATCTGTGTTTCGTGTCGTTCACTGTTTTGCAGTGAATACGACATTTATAAAATTGTACAACAAACTGTATTTTAGATTACACTATTCCATCAATGTGTTCCACAGTGATACAACGAGTATGCTCTTGTATGACAAACTGTAGTTAGCAAGTGTTTAATGAAAAGTATCTGACAATTTGAAGATATACAATCTTTTATAATTAATTAACGTATTTATTTATTTATATACATATATATTAATATCAAATAAAATAAGCAATACGTCTGATTAAAGATATATTTTGATAGAATATTAATATATATTTATTATATATTATTACTATCAAATAAAATAAGCAATATGTCTGATTAAAGATATATTTTGATAGAATATTAATATATATTTATTATATATTATTACTATCTATTTTATAATATATATATAATAAGCTTTTAAGCTAATAGGAATATTAATATCCTATAAATAAATTTTTATATGAAATATTCTAATTTTTAATAAAAATTAAATATTTAGTTTAAATAAATTATATATATTTTCTTTAATGTCAACTATATTACTAGTTTTTATTTTAATAAATTTATCAAGAATTTATATCCAATGATTATCTATAGAAATATTAATTTACAATATAAATATAATCAAAATATTTTTGTAAAATATAATATAAATATAATTATAATATAATTATATTTATTATTATATTTTATTAATATAAATCAATATAATATATTTAAATAAATTGATATAAATATATTATAAATATATTATATTTTATTAATATAAATATAATCATAATATAATTATATTTATTATTGTATTTATTTATATTTATATTATTTATTATACAATTATATAATATAAATATAATTATAATATAATTATATTTATTATTATACTTATTTATATTTGTTATTTATTATATAATTATATAATATAATTATATTTATTATTGTATTTATTTATATTTATATTATACAATTATATAATATAAATATAATTATAATATAATTATATTATGTATTTATATATAATTAAAGTATATAATTAAAAAATAAAATATATATGACATATATATTTAATATAAAATATAAAATAATATAAATATAATTATATTATAATTATATTTATATTATATAATTATATAACAAACAATATAAATATAAATAAATATAATATATAATCAAATTTCTTTCCATATGTGTACATACATATTTAGCGAAGCTAGTCTGTAGTTGACTAACCTACAAATGTTTCATGTACAGGACGTAGCAAAATATGAGGCACAAAGCGATTGAAAGTTGTCGAACGTAAAACGACAATTTTAATACGAAGCTTAACCTCTGCGAGAAAAATGAGTTCTTACTATATTCGCATAATAAGAATTTCGTAAACGTGGCTGTCATCAAAGAGCAAAATTGAGGTTTTAATTGTTACGTTTGAGACGCGGAAATTATCGATCGATCTATTTCGCGATTATTTTATATCGTAATTTTATATGCCATATAAATGAGCATAATTCTGCGTTTACACTATTTCTTTTCCACGAAATAAATATTTCTATTTGTTTGTAAGCGTATCTCAAAATTAGACTCACTTATCAACGTGTATTATATATCGATAACGATATTGCATTTAGCTTTTCGTTTGTTTGCGTTCCGACTTATTTCTCATGATGCGCCTGTATTTTGAAAATTAAACGAAAGCATTTTATTCCGCATTTTTCGCTTATTCCTGCTGGTAGAATAACTTGCTGCTGATTATTCGAATTTATGCTGATAGGAATAAGCGAAGCTCGTGTGTATACGTTATGCGTACTTATAAAAATTTCAAACTCCAGTTTCACGGAAATGACGCCTCGCATTAAAAATTCACCTTCTACATTTTCACTTTACCTTTACTTCTTGTACCCCGTTTTTCGATATTTTCAAATATTCATCACGCGGGCTTGGCCATTATTTAAATAAAACATTTGACGAACGATCATTTTACTGATACATCTAGCGATATTTAGCGATCTAATATTTGAGTAGATGTTATTTCGAAATAATTATGCGCCAGTTTATTCGAACAGGCAAATAATTTTCCTTAAAAGAATCTTAAAATTTAGTTCGTTGTTTAACCGCTAAATACAATTTTTTTTTTATTTTATTCCATATTTCGTATTTGGATAAACGTTTCTTGAAATATTGTCTTAAACAATTTCTCATCATCAACATTGTCAACTGCGTCAGAATGCTGATTTTGTTGTCTCATAGGTCACACATACTTGATAAATAATTAATATTAAATATTAGTTAAGTAAGTAATAGAAGAAATATTAATGATAAAAGAATAATTGGAATTATATGTTTATGTTGTATAATTATGTCACACGTATAATTATACATACATTTCAGAGATTAAATATTCCTATGTTATAAAATAATTCATGATTATGCGGTTCATAACTCAACTGTATGCAAAAGATAATATTTTAATTTAATACTAGAATGCAAATTATTTATTCTACCTGAGAAATTTAATTAAGATAGAAAATTACTCGAAAATCATTTATTTGATTTGAACATAAAATTAAGTTATTTCCCCTATGTTGTTTCTAAGATGAAATATTGGCTTGGCAACGAAGTGATTGCGGATTTTTCAATACCACCTAATGACAAATTCCGCAACCATTTAGTTGCCAACACAATAGCTCATTATTTTGGTGATTTTTACACAGCTACAAAAAATGTAAAAGCTCAAAAATATGCGCAACGTGCATATTGAATATTCAGTTAGTGAGATTTTTGCTTAGTCTTTTTAGTTGTGTTCATAACTAAAAATTTGCATATGTAAATATCTGGTCCGACTGAAATCGCTGATACAGATTTTATTGACGCCAGGGCAACGATAACTTTGATTGACAATCACTGTGATGAAAGTATTAACCGATAGCAACAATAGTCGACATAAAGTACAATCAGTTTTTTACTGCAAGCTCGAGCCAAGTATGAGTTTGGTTGAACGCAGTGCTTTTTAAACTTTTTCCTTTCGTGGCATTCCATTTTGTCCGAGACTGTATACGTAAAAATGTAGCACAAAATAAATATACAAACGAGCAATTAATAGATAATAAATGAAAAAAGTTTAATTTTAAACAGTGCCTGCTATATTTCTGATTTTATCACTTGGTAGCATTTATTGGGACAAAACTAAATTTGCTTGTTTAATTTTGATAAATATGCTTGTTTATGTTGGGATAAAAAATTAAATCTTTGTCAAATATTTGATATAACAGAGCATTTTCAAAGTTTCTCACGGTTAATCAAAAGTTTGATTTCACAATTGTCAATGATATAAAATAAAACAAAAATAAAAAAAATAATAAGACAACAATAACAACAACAACAATAATAACAGCAGCAACAATAACAACAATAACAACAACAATAACAACAATAACAACAACAATAACAACAACAATAACAGCAGCAACAACAAAAACAACAACAATAATAATAAAATGTGTTTGAGACTATTGTAGAAATTGTTGCAAGTTCTGTTCTAATTCTAAGCCAAAATTCATTTAAATGATTTTTTAAAAGCTTGTGTTTTATATCTATGTCGATTAATAATTAGATGAATACTTGATTCTTTAATGTCAGATGATTGACATTTTTAATCTCATTGATATGTGACAGATACACAAATTGTTATAATCTCATAATTGTGTTTGATCTATGGTTTAAAAAGCTTTGGTTCAGAATATTGTTCCAATCTACGTTCTGGCTTTGCCAAAACATTTGCTACGTGTGTGATCATATTAGTTCATAAAGAACCGATTTTTATACTATAATTAACATAATTGTCTTTACTAACTGATATAATCATATATTCCGCAGATGTACGAGAAAGCTAGAAAGTAGACTAACACAATACTGTAAATTTAAACCAAACTTGTATTTTGGTCGAGTTTGCTGTAAGCAATTGGTCAAGTTCTGTGTCGATCATTGACAGTTCTTAATATATACCGTCATTGGTTGAAGTTACTGTCAGCCAAAGTTGTTGTCGATCAAGTCTGTGAACTGTGAAATATTGTTGGTGAAAACAGTATCAATGACTTCAGTGGGACGCCAATAATTCACTGGCATCAAACACTTGATCGATATCAGACAGTTGATCAACTGTAGGCATTTGATCGACAACAAAGACTTCATCCACTGCAGACACTTGATTAATATCAGACTCTTGGCCGATACCAGGTACTTAATCGACACCAGAATTGATCGGTGCCAGGCACTTAATCGACACCAGAATTGATCGGTGCCAGGCACTTAATCGATACCAGACTTGATTGATACAGGGCATTTGACTGACTCCAGACTTGATGGATACAGGGCATTTGACTGACTCCAGACTTAAACGATACCAGGCACTTGATCGACACCAGACTTGATTGATACAGGGCATTTGACTGACTCCAGACTTGATGGATACAGGGCATTTGACTGACTCCAGACTTGAACGATACCAGGCACTTGATCGACACCAGACTTGATTGATACAGGGCATTTGACTGACACCAGACTTGATCGATAACAGGCTCTTGATAGATACCAGACTTGAACGATATCAGGCACTTGATCGACATCAGACTTGATTGATACAGGGCATTTGACTGACACCAGACTTGAACGATAACAGGCTCTTGATAGACACCGGACTTGATCGACTCCAAACTTGAACGATACCAGGCACTTGATCGACACCAGACTTGATTGATACAGGGCATTTGACTGACTCCAGACTTGAACGATACAAGGCTCTTGATAGACACCAGACTTGATCGACTCCAGACTTGATCGGTGCCAGGCACTTAATCGATACCAGGCATTTGACTGACAGCAGACTTGAACGATACCAGGCACTTGATCGACACCAGACTTGATTGATACAGGGCATTTGACTGACACCAGACTTAAACGATAACAGGCTCTTGATAGACAGCGGACTTGATCGACTCCAGACTTGAATTATACCAGGCACTTGATCGACACAAGACTTGATTGATACAGGGCATTTGACTGACTCCAGACTTGAACGATACAAGGCTCTTGATGGACATCGGATTTGATCGACTCCAGACTTGAACGATACCAGGCACTTGATCGACACCAGACTTGATTGATACAGGGCATTTGACTGACACCAGACTTGATCGATACCTGGCATTTGACTGACTCCAGACTTGAACGATACAAGGCTCTTGATCGACACCGGACTTGATCGATACCAAACTTGAAAGATACCAAGCTCTTGATAGACACCGGACTTGATCGACACCAGACTTGATCGATATCAGGCTCTTTATAGATACCAGGTATTTGATCGATACCAGGCACTTGATCGACGACAGTACTAACCGTTAGTAATAATGATCAATATACATACTTTCTAGGTGCACAAAACTAAATCGTAGCTTGCTGTAAACAATTGGTTAAACCCTGTGTCCATCATTGTTGTTGTCGGTTAACGATGTCGTCGATAAAACCTGTTATTGGTCAGAGTGGTTGTCAATCAAGTCTGGTGCCTGTGAATTGTCATTGGTAAAAGCAGTGTCGATGAAATCTGTATCAGCAGTTTCAATAGGACCTTAGTAAATATCCACAATCTACTCATTATTTAAAATTGTTGTTTTCTATCTTCATTTCAAAGAAATCTTGCCCAAATCTGTAATGTACTCTATAACAGCGTTTGCTAAAATAAGAAATTCATAGGTTTGAAATAAAGAAATTTTATTGGATTATATATATATATATTGAAAGAACATAACATTTGAAAAACGCTATATGAAAATACTTGTTCAGGTCGGAGGGTACGCCGCGGCAGGCCGCGGCTTGGAACAAGGGGTGGAAAACATGGATCCGCGTCTGTACAGAGTAATTCGCCATCGAGGAGTGAATGGTTACCCTTGGATATGAGAACTACACCTCCTGCTGCGATGCCTGCTTTCCGTGGTTTCGAGGAGTCCTCTTCCGACGGCGTGGTAAATTTCCATTCTTCTTATATTTTTTTCTCCTCGTTCATTTCATTTAAGTTCGCATCATTCTTAACCCAGGCTTAACCTAATTTTTTTATACGACTGCAGCAATTTCGACTGATCTATGCAAATTAATAAAATAAATTAAAGATACGGAATATTCAAGATTTCGTTTTTATAAAAATATTCATTCTTTTATCTAGAAGAATCATAGTTCATGTGTTCGAGCATAATGTCTTTCGCATAATGGCACGCACTACTTATAGAGTTGTCTTATAGAGAGGCAGTGTTGCACGTATCATTGACATGTTTCACTTACGTGCACTCTGCACGTGTTCATTTATTGGGTTGGCAACTAAGCGATTGCCAACCTAATGACAAAATCCGGAATCACTTAGTTGCCAACCTATTGACAAAATCCGGAATCACTTAGTTTCTAACCTATAAAATGGGTACATACGTATTTCGATAGAAAAATGGCAACTACGCTAAAAAGGAAATAGATTTCACGGTAAATTTCCGTTGAACATTGGAAAATGCATTTAACGATAAATCACGCGAAAGTAATATTTCTTAACTTGCCTTTGCGAAGTAATTTCATCATTTAACTTGCCTTTCGGAAACTTTCGTATACTTTCGAACACAACGATCGGCCACGTTCAACGACAGACTTTCGAGTGAAATTGAAACGTGAATATGCTTGTCTTTCATTTTCTACGAAATATCTTACACCGTTGGTTTTATTAATTATTTGCCAAGATTATTACGTATTGGGTAAAGTTACATACAGTGTGTCCGGTTTATCACCGAATAATTTATATTATTCTATATAATTATATAGAAATTTATTAAATATATACATAGAAATATTTACATAAATTATATAATAATATCTACGAATAATAATATTCTGCAAAATATAGATTGTGCAAAAAGATGTTCCAGACGAAAGTTGCAGGACATCGAGGCGAATTTACTATACTCTCGTGTATTCGACCTTGAAACCTGGTGCAAAAGACACGAGTCTGTAGTGTTTCGAAAACGTCTGAATGTCAGTTACAAGAAAATGTACCAAAAGATAAAGCTATCCATTGGACAATTTTAACGTGTCTTTCGCAGAAAGTTTCAAGGTCACCACAAGGTCGAATACACAAGACTATATAGTATATTTTTCTCGATATCGTGGAATTTTTATTTGAAAAGTTTTTTTCATATCTTTATCATTCACATCTTTCAAGATAAACTGAACACGCTGTGTGTATTTTCACAAAATTTTCAAAAATATTCCCTTTTGTTTAAACGACTGTCTTTCTTCTTAACCTATTAATCAGAATAGACAACCTGTTACCTGATTTGCGAATATTCTTAACGTAATTTGTTCACTTAAGAGTATCCCTTTTCTGAGATAATTCCACTAGTTTTTTTTATGAAAACGTTGTCGTCACATATGCGACATAAAGGAATTAATTCACCTACATTATAGCAGCGTCAAGAAGAATATTTAATTAGCGCATAATCTAGCTAGCATGTTAAAATTACCGTGTCATTTTCCTCCTTCGCTTTGCTTCTGTTTATTTTTACTGAATCTTTTTCTGCGCTTGCTAATTGTTAATATCATATGTCCTGAGGCTGTTTTACTCCAAATTATTCCAGAAATTATTTTCTTCTTTATCATTCTTAATTAAAGGGAGTTCCCTGTCCTCCACGTTCTTTTCTTTTCCGCTTGTCTTAAAGAGCTGTAATAATTTATTGATTCAAGTTGCTTGAGTCTCGCGTTCGTGTTTTTGCATCCTCTAACACTTTGAAATACTAATTTTCTTTCAACTTCTTGCTTCCGCATCTGCGCCGGTGACGTCGGAAACGACTCAAGTGAAATATTTGTCATGCAAGAGCTTGCTGTGTATTACTGCACCGTAGATTCATGTAACGCGGAACAAATGAAAAATTCAACTTCTTTCAATTTTATACCATTCTCATAGTCGTCTGCACGCTTATCAGGTCTGTAAGTATAAAACCGGAAGTTTCCTATAGATAGCCCTAGCTGATAATGTAATTATCACTAAACTGCGTCATTGATGCCAAAAGTCTTTGTTGACATCTCACAAACATTTTCGACTCAGAACAATACAAGTTTCATACAACAGCATAGTTTGTAATAGCGTTGAACATGTGGAATTTTGTGCCTGGAAACTACGATTTGCGGACAGCATTGATTTTCTGTTACCATTTGAAGAAAACTGCCGCAGAATCGCATCGAATGCTTGTCGAAGCTTACGGTGAGCATGCTCTTAGTAAATCACAGTGCTTTGAGTGGTTTAAAAAATTCACAAGTGGCAATTTTGACGCGAGGAACGAAGAACGTGGAAGACCACCGAAAAAGTTTCAAGACAGAGAATTGCAAGCATCGTTGGATGATGATGACGCTCAAACGCAACAACAACTCGCTGATCAATTAAACGTGACAGGAGAAGCCGTCTCCATACGTTTGAAAGCCATGGGAAAGATGCAGAAGGTGGGAAAATGGGTTCCACATGAACCGAATGAAAGACAGCAGGAAAACCGAAAAACCACTTGCGAAATGCTGCTCGCCAGATACGAAAGAAAGTCATTTCTCCAGCGAATTGTGACTGGCGATGAAAAGTGGATATATTTTGAGAATCCTAAGCGTGAAAGATCATGGGTAGCTCCAGGCGAACCACCGACATCGACTACGAGACCAAATCGCTATGGACGGAAGACAATGCTCTGTGTTTGGTGGGATCAGAAGAGTATGATCTATTATGAGCTGTTAAAACCTGGCGAAACCGTTAATACCGAGCGCTACCGACAACAAGTGATCGATTTGAATCAAGCTTTGCGTGAAAAACGACCAGAATATCAAAAAAGGCAACACAAAGTAATTTTACTTCGTGATAATGCACCATCACATACAGCAAAACCGGACAAGGAAACGATTGAAGCATTCAGTTGAGAAATACCTTCGCACGCGGCTTACTCACCAGACTTGGCTTCGTCCGATTACTATTTATTTGCATCGATGGGACACGCACTTTCTGACCAGCACTTCGCTTCTTACGAAAATGTACGAAAATGGCTCGATGACTGGTTTGCCTCAAAAGAGCGACAGTTTTTTTGGCGTGGCATCCACCGATTGCCAGACAGGTGGGAAAAATGTATAGCTAGCGATGGGCAATACTTCGAATAAAATATTTTTAATCATTTTCATATAATACACGTGTATTTTCTATACAAAAATTCCGGTTTCATATTTACATACCTAGTACTGACCTAACTGTGCAGACTTTATATTTTCTTATGCTCTTATCGTTTACAGCAATTTATCTACTTTTACAGTTATTTACTGTATATTTATTTACTGTACATTATTTACTGTTTCTGCTTGTTCTTGTTGGACCATGGCTCTTATATTTACATATTTATTCCTTCACTGACTACGTGCTTATCTTCTCCTTATTTTTCTATTTATTGTTACCTTTAACTTGAGTTGGCCAGCAAATGGTTAAACTGATGGAAATAATTGGACGGTATATATTAATAGAAATACTTCCGTACACTATCGCTCAGAAATATCTGGATACTTTGGTAGATTCCTGATAATAGTACAACCTTATTAATTTTAAAATTGACATTTTAAATTAAATTATAAATTCTACAGTTACAGAGTCGAGCGAATTGTTCATTATTCGAATTGTTTCACATAAATATTTATCCAAGATTATCGGGATTCATATTATTCATATAAATTCATATTAGTCGAGTATTTTGCCCCTGAAGTAACTATTCGTAATCAATTGTTTCATACATTTATTCGAATAATGTCTGCAGAATTATTCGAGTAATACAAATAGTCGTTTGTACAAGTATATACAGACACTGGTACAATTCTTACTGTTGATTTACCAAACGAATAATTTACCATTCTATATATATTATTTATATATATTATTTATAATTGATACAATTATAAATAAACAACATATAATTTTTACGCGAACTGTAACAGTAGAACTTTGCTTTTCTTATTAAATAATTTCAATGTAGGTAGCTTTACCGTACTCGAGACGAAATCTCTGCTAACTGCATGTAATGTTGCAGTTAAATTATGTGGAATACTTTCGAGCGATGGTAGCAACGCCTTCTTATAGATAGAGTGAACAACAGTTTGGTGGCATCTAAATAAACTGTAAATTAAATATAAATCAATATTATGAAAATGTATAACTGATTATTTCCGCCGAAATTTGGTCGAGTAATTAAACATGAATTAATTACGTATTTTGATATCAGAGTTAAGAAATTTTTGAATTACACTTTCTGTAGCAAAATTTATTTTTAGTCGTTGCAAGAAGATTATAAACGTTTATAATCGTCTGATTAACGTGAAACGGTCGTTCAATAATACAAAACATTCTGATTAATTCAGCACGCTTTAATTAATTGAACATTTGCGCCAGATTCATTATAATTTCGCAGATAAGCTTCCAATTCGAAAGGATTAATACAGTGTTCTCTGGGTGTTCTCTGGGTGAGGATATCGGTTTTCACTTTGAGATAGCGTAACCTTCACATCCTATTAAGATGTTAATCTATTAAACAAGACAGACCTAATTAATGCTCTATTTATCTTCACATCTTTCAAGGATCAAAATAAGTATAACGTTGACTCAAAATTATTCCTTTCTCCCTTTTCTTAAAGAATTCGTATTTAACACTAGCAGATTAATTTTTTATTAATGCCATAACTGTTATTTATATATATATATATAAATGTAACGGGGTTTTAACACCGTAGAATTTTTCATTAGAACATTGTGAACAGCGCAATTTTGACAGACGACTCTATGAATTTGAAATATTTGTTACTGTTAAAAGATATCGCTGGGTGGAAAATCAGCGAAAGAACGTTGCAGGAGAAAAATTGTATTGCTCTTCAGAAAGGCAGAAAACTAAAAAGAATGAAAAGAGTATGAAAAGACTTTAATATAACGCAATGGTAGCATATGGTAAATAATTTTTTCACAAAAAGTTTCAATGAATACTACATTTTATAGTTTCTCATTGTCTGACAGAGCCTGACACATAATACAAATGAATTATTTATAAAAATGTAATTATCTCCTGAAACTCTATTCATAGTGTCCACATTAGTGTATTATATACTTACATTAAAAAAGTATATAAATTCCATTGAATTTTGAAAAAAACATGTTTAAGAAGAAAGTGAACGCTGGTCATACGGTTTCCTGCCTTCGTATAGAGTTCAAGATCACAGAAATGGGCATCATGTTATTTCAATGGAATAATATTAATACTGTTCCCTTTTTTTAAACGAGATTGAAGATTTGAATTTTAAATAGCTTTTTTAGATGAAATACTCCTCTGTGAGTCGTGTCACTAAATTAACTTAGAGAACACTGTATTTTGCTACTCACTATATTTATCTGTATCTGAAAATTCTATTACGTTCCTTTAAAACTTTCCTTCCTTAAGATATGTTTTAATTTCTTCCTCATTTTAATACAAAAGCGTCATTGTTTTTTTAGATCAGCATCTGCGATTTGCAACGCCTACATGCATTTTTGACTCACGCGCAAAGCTCAAACACTGCACCTGTAATATATATATATTACTATATGTATTATTTTTGTACCTATTTCCCTAGATTAGAGATTAGCATAAAAATGTTGGCTTTCTTTTTTTTTAAAACTTTGGTAAACATGTGTTCGGCAGGTGCACTTGGGAGAGGGAATAGCAGTTTGCGAGGAACAACTAAGGGCTGTGAAATGGAGCGATTACAGAAAATTGACCCGTGGTCTGGCTGCGATCTTGTTCAGCCCCACCGAGTTGGCCACCTGCTCGGTCACAGGACAACGATGGAGCCGAGCTGGAACTGCCACTGAAAGACCAGTGAAACCTGCGCTAGATAAGGCCAAAGTACAGGCTATTATATGTAAGTAGCAGCTACTTTTTCTTAACGTATATACAAACTACTCTTGACCATTGCTGGATTTATTAGGTTGGTATGTTCTCGAACAAGATTATAATCATGCGTATTGTACAGGAACAAAGAATGTGGATCTGATTGATTATAGTGACACAGGTCGGGTTCCATTGAAATCACCGACGCTGTCTTCGCGAACCACAATTTACCGACACCAGACCTGCTGGAATTGACCGACAGTAGATAATATTAAGAGATGATTGATACCTATGTATGTAGTTTTATTGCTGCAAGAAATTGATGGCTGGCTGCCTTGTGGCTGCTGGATTGAAAACGCTAATTGAAACTCTTGAGTGAGACAGAGCAGAAGCTGGTGGCTAACAGACAAATAAATTTTGATTTGATTTTCATTAATGAGTGTAATTTTAATGCAAATCAATACGAAATCTATGGTCTGTGTTAGCTTTGGGCTAGTATTCTTAATCTGAACTTCACAAAACAGCCGACTATCAATTATTTGCTGCAATATACCTACATGCTTAAGTAAACAGTTCTCTCTCATTTCTCCGTGCTATTACTGCCAATCAGTTAAAGCTGTTGTCGGTAAAATCTGGTATCTCTGTGAATTGTGGCTCGTGAAAACGGTATCAGTGATTTTAATGGATCATAGAGCCATCCTTTCTCATACCATAAAACTGTTCATAAAAACAAAAATTCGTGAAACGTACGAACTTTGTTGTTGTGCGCAACTATCAGCATGAATTGTTCAGGAGCCACATTGATCAGCTACATAAATGTGAAAGCAGAAACGGACGAGGTTAGGGATACTATCTTTGAAATTTATCTCATAAGTTGCTATTATTTCCGTCCATAATTATTTATAAAGAGGCAACTCACGTGTGATATCGATGACTTTGAAATATGTTGTCAAGATTATAATTCTGAACAACTTTTTCCTCATGTATGTTATTGCTTGGCCTCAATTTAATTTAGTTGATACCTATCTAATCTAACCCATTAGTATATCTTTCATTATTATATTATTATATTTTTCTTTCATTATATTAAGGGTGATTAGCATCAATGAGTTAAATTTAGGTTGGCTTATATAATATGTTGTCAAGATCATCACTCTGAACAACTTTTCCTTATATACGTTATCGCTGCTCGACTTTAGTTTGGTGTTATTTTATTTGGTTTGATAACTTTTGTACATAGAGAAGGACTCAAAAACGTATAAATATATTTTCTTAACAGACCAAAAAATACTCCTTGTTTGGTAATAATTTAATATTTTCAATCTTAATCTCTTTCAAGAAAGAGTGTCTCTCACAAAACTCACTTTATTGTAACATTGTTCCCAATCACATGCAACCATCCCTCTGTTATATCGCGCAGTGCAGCCACCTATGGGACATCTGAATTACTTTGTACATTTAGTTTGGCAAATATTAATCTAACCCAACCTATAACCTATTAATTTATTTTTCTTTATTTGTATTACGGGCGATTAACAGCAATGATAAGTTTAGATTGGGCTATGTAAAATACGGTCACTTATATGGCAGAGTGTGAAGTGTAATGGAAACTAAATTGAATCGAAGATCTTTATGAATATCCGAGTAGGCTGAGCGGCGGTTACATGTGTAGGTAAAAGCTGTTCGGAATGATAAGCTTAACAACATATCTGAAGATCATCGAAATTGGTGTTATCGAATTTTCCAGTCATCCTCTTGAAATAAATGAACTCAGGTAGCAGGTAAGTGATTTGTTATTCAGCGTGTTTGTCATATAGCATCAAACGATGGAAATAATAAACAAAACACAAAACCAAGTAGGCTACAAACGATAAGATATTGACTGAAATTAAAGTCATAACCATTAACATAACATAACTACCGCGATGACGTACATTTCTAACTACATACAGCCAGTGTAAAAAGTATTCGTAATTAATTTCAACAAAAATATTCTAGAACATCGTTCATGAACAAAGTTTTCTACATGAATATGTATATATTTTTATTAGTCTGCAGAATAATTTTCATAAACAACTAGATGGGATACCTATATCCTTCGTGAAAATATTAATAAACATCTAAAAAATGAATAAATCTTATCTAATATCTAAGACAGAAAATTATTAGATTTAATTATTTCAATACTTAAGGAGGTTTCTTTTGATTTTATTATAGCTCGAAACCGTCGTGGTATTGAATTTACCAAATTGACGAGTACTCTACTGGAAATATTTTTCCATTCTTCTAAAATAGCTCTCTTTAAATCATTTCTCTATGAAATACGGTGACTCGATATTTTTTATCTTAGATGATCCTCTATATTTTCAATAACGTTTATGTCTGCTGCGGGTTGTGGAGATGCTTTCAAGTGTTACCATACATCAAACAAGATCCACGCTTGCGTATTAGCAGCATTATGCTTTAAATCGTTATTTTGCATCACGATGAAATTGTTTTACAAACCCACTTTTTTCTGCATTTTGATATACATTATCTGTTCAAATATCTATATACATCTTATCCTACGAAGCGGTAACTGTATGAATATCTATTACGCATATATTTTTACCAGTCGCTACATATTTATTAATATCTTCACATGTATCGTACATTTTTCTTTTTTGAAAATTATTCTGAGGACTTGTAAGAATATGTACATATCTTTTGCTCTCATTTTTTCTTTTGTTCTGCAGTAATTTTGTTAAAGTTAAGTACTGTACGAATATTTTTTACACCGACTGTACAGACACTGTCAAAGCGTGCCGTGAAATCCAAACAGTATTCCTCGACCGTCGTCGCTATCGCACGATCGTAAACTTCGGCAGATGTAGTTCGTGTAACTGTTCGTATGCGTTTTAACATTACGAATGTCTCGTAACGTCCCTTGAATTGATGCTTCTGTGAACAACGAGCAGGCTTTCAAAGGTGGAGAGAGGTAGAGCAGGCAAAATACCATTCTTGCCCTTATGCTGCCTCACCAGCCATCTTCTCATCTCTGCACTATGGTTTTATTGAGACACTGTATATTGTGACGAGTGGTACTCATGGCGTCATGTTCGGCCATATCTAGCGAAGTTTAGCAGAGCAGATAATGGCCGAAACCCGAACAATCGCGGCAGTGGCAATCCGATTTTCAAAATAGATACAAACGATGTTAAAAATTGTTATTATTATTTCTATAGTAAATTTACACCGTTATGTTCATCATTTATTTATATCTATACTTATCACGAACTCCAGTTTGACTTACGTAGTAAGCTAAGGACCTAATGCGTTGGTATTCCATATAAAAGAATATTAATATGTTGATATAGGATCTATATCCATAAAATCTAACCGTAATAGTCGTAACTCATAATTTTTTTACACGTTGTATATTTTTTTTAACGTTTATCATAAAGTAAATCTTTATTACAGCATCGTACGACTAACATGTCAATTTCTACTAAGCTTACGAGAGTTGCTCGTTTGTATTCGTCTGACTGCACTAGTCAAGTTTATTGTGCCAGTAAAACATTTCGTTCGTAACGATGATTCTCTAATTGTTTAAAACAGTGTGATCATTCACGTAAGTAATTACATTTCTTCACGATGTCAGGACACGAATAACCTCTGTATTTCTGTAGTCTATCTGTTTCTCAAATGCTAATTCTGTTTAACTATTCAATTAGCTATTATTCTGTCTATTGTTTTTGATCACAACGGACTCACAAAGCATTTGCGAGGAAATAGACAGCGTTGCTGAACTACGTATAAAGGCTTTTCTGTTTCTACGTAATAATGCAAAGATTGCACATTGTACAAATCGTTTGAGAAGATTCAGCCTTTTGAATGGAAGCTTCTTATGCAAGATGGATCGCAATTCGTGGCACAAGCGGAGTGAGAGGAGTGATATGGTTAAAAATAAGGCGAAACTCGAGAGTAAGGAAATTACGTTATAGACGCGTGCTAGAAGAATAGTCCATTTCAATTTTAATCGAATTCGCTTTATTGTTTCAGTTGAAACGTTCCCTCGCATATTGGTAGAATGCTAACAGATTGTCGAAACAATCTCTACCATGACACGGACTCCCTCTCCCTCTCAATGTCTCAATTAAAACAACAGACCAAATTTTATTTATTACGTCCGTTGTGTTCATCTCCAAGCTCGAAGAATTAATTAATAATTAAGTATTGACAGCGAATAAGTCAAATAAGCGAGGACTATGGCCTAAAAAGCAGAGGAAGTTACGATAGCAGTCTGTGATGAAATTCGTGAGGCTAATCACGTGTCATTCAGCGGATCTTCAAACGCGTTTCTCTCGAAAGCGAAGCCACCAACTTAATCTTGTTATTTCTAATTCACTTTCATTCCGGGCCATAGAATTTCTCTGCTTCTACTATGCTTGCTGACGCAGGATGTATAATCTGCATTTTCCTTCCACATTATTTCTTATACACAGACAGCACAGGTTCTTATCTCTTTCTATCTCATATGCAATTCTTGCCATTTCATTCTTTTAACGCCGTCCATTTGTTAATTGGCTTTTCCGTACTCTCGTTTGATAAATTTTTCGCCATGGAGACAGTCGAAGCTTCATCAAATTCAATATATTTAAAACACAATCTTCTTTCTTGTGACGTTGATAACTTTGCTCGCACTCTGATGCTGATGCATCTTTTTTGGACTACAGACTGGCTAACAATTTATTTCTTTCTTTCGCAATTTTTCTTGTGCAGATTTAGTCAGATAAATTTGAAATTATTTTATTCTCGACTTCCTTCGATATTGGTTTCATGTTTGCATAGAGTTTAATTTGTTATGGGTCCTAGGTTGTTGTTATGGGTCCTAGTGACCCACAGTTTTACTTTAGAAAGAAATATCTTCAAGATATTCGCTTGTAATTGCATTATGTGTACAATATTATTAGTTTGAAGTGTTTTTTATAATCTCTGACGATTATACCACTGAAATTCTCGTCAGTCGCATACTGGGTGTCGTGGCAACTCTCCACAGTTAGTAATGGGTCATGTTGACCCAGGTGTGACTAAAGCATATTCTTTGCTCAGATTGAACATATTTTATTTATGTGCAAATTTTCCATACAGATTCTTATGCATTCACCGTGGGGGAACTCATTGAAATCTTTCTTATTTCCTTTTAAAATACATAAATCTACCTATCTAGAAATAAAATACAGAATTTTTGTACCTTTGTGTTCGAATGACTTGACTTCTTCATATAATCCTCGGTTTTCTTATTCGAAAACTGCTCTTCTTCGACACGTCAGATAAATATCTTCTTTGAAACATGCACTAGAAAACTACTTTTTCCCCTAGAGCACCACATCTTGAAAGCATCATGGTAGATGTTTAGCGAGGGAAACATAAAGAAGTTACCGCATAACTTTTCATAAAAATATCTTTCTTCGAAACTTGCAGGTGAAAAGATATTTTTTAAGAACAAACAGCTTCACTGAACAACAGCTACTTGAGAAAAGGGCCCCAGTGTCTGAAATAAGAGTTGATTTATTATCAATGGAAAAGAAGAAATTTCAGTTCACCAGCGAGATCATCATTTTGTGGAATAATACATTTCTTCAGGTGGCAGTACTTTTACGTAAACAGTAGCAATTCTGAATAGCACAGTTTTGATTAGGCTAATTAAAAATGGCACCTTAATATTACCAAAATATCCATAAGCAGCGTGATATAAAATCTTTAGTAACAAAAATATATGTACGTTTCGTACTGGCAAGTGGATGTTGAAATATTTCAATTTCGGATTAAAATAGATTTACAAAGTTTTCCAAAGGTTGCGCAACGACTTTATCGTCTGATTTCGTGTTTTGAAAAATAATAGCTAGATAATAAAAAGGAGATTAGAGGGTATAAAGTCTGTGAGATGAAAAACAGAAACAGAAAGCAAACGATTTAACTCTTGAGAATTTCATTGCACGTGCCTATTGAGATTTTGTGATGTAAAATAACAGCGTGACTAATTGTTAAATGATAAGATATTTCGCTGATCCCAGCTCGAATTGATGTGTTATTGGATGACGGTACAAAGACGTTGAATTGAAATCGAGTCTTGAAAAGTACCATATTTTCAAAGGAAATGGCAAAATGTTTGATTACGTTGGAATTATAGGCACTTTACGAGCACTTAACGCAGCTAATGTGTTTTTCTTGCGCATCATGCTGTATCACACTATATATTCATGTGCATATCCAACAAATCAGAATTCCAATACTCGTAAACCGAGCAGAAACGTGACGGTTGTCGAGAATAAAAAAATTTACAGGAATAAACGTGGAAATATTTCTAAGCTGCTATTGGGTTGGGCCAGTCTAATATATCACGCTGTATTAATAAGAGACTATTTTTGCCACTGATTGTTACGTTTAAGACTACTATTCACACTGTATACTGATTTTCTACTAATTGCAAGTGCATATTTATCTTGTAACTTCTGTATACATTTTCTGATTGCTTTCAAGTGTTACTACGTTTAGATAAAAAAAAGAAAAAACAATACAGAGCTAATGAAGTTTCAAAAAGTTTGGTATAATGCACATAATATATTCATAAAAGAGTTCTGTGGAAAATGTTCGAATATTTTCGTAAACCACAGCGTATCGTGTCATTTGAAACAATGAAATTAAATTTAAATTTGTTTCGCTGGAAAATTGCTAACACTTAACGAGTGAAATTTCCGAGCTTATTAATTCAAGAATGATAACGAATCTGGTCATAAAAGATACGTATATGTTAATTGAAATATTATTTTTGATCATGAAGAAAGAGAGGAAATTGAGGAATTTGAATTTCGATAAAATTTCGCGAAACAATTGAATGTAGCGGAACAGAACGACACATAGGAAAGGTACGTAAAATGCGTGTATCAAGAACCATTGTAAACACAGGATATCCGAGAATAGAGCGGTGACTACTCTCGACGATGTCTAAACATTTACTTGGACTGAAAATAGTTCGTTCAGGAATTGGAATTTCAGTCTATAAAACAACTCTTCTTAGAAAAATCTAGTTGCCATACGTCAATCTATTTTCTCCCGAACTGTATAAATATCGAAATAAGCGAAAGAAAAGGAGGATAAAATGTAGTGGCAATCGCGTGTAACGTTAAGGCTTGTTTTCTCCTTTATTCTTAAGTAGCTTGATTTTAAGCAGTGCCTAAATATTTAAAACAGATTCAGCAGTAAAATCTGATAGTAGAATATGTATACGAATTTTTTTCCGATGTGAAATAATGGAAGAAAAAGTTCTGGCAATATGGTAATGTTAAAAAAGATTTCAATTTCATATATTGATATTCAATTTTATACATATATATATATATATATATATATATATATATATATATATATATGTATAATTGTACAATATGTATATTTCAATATATATTTCAATATGTATATTTGAATATCTATTTGAATGTACATTTCAATATGTATATTTGGGTATATATTTCAATATGTGTATCTCAATATATATTTCAATATGTATATTACATTATATATTCCAACATGTATATTTGAATATCTATTTGAATGTATATTTCAATATGTATTTGAATGTATATCTCAATATGTATATTTGAATATATATTTCAATGTGTATATTTCGATATTTATATTTGAATATATATTTGAATATGTATATTTCAATATATATTTTAGTACATATAATTGAATATATATTTCAATATGTGTATTTCAATATATATTTCAGTATGTATATTTGAATACATATTTCAATGTATATTTTAATATTATATTTGAATATATACTTCAATATGTATATTTGAATATATATTTCAGAATGTATATTTGAATATATATTTCGATATTTATATTTGAATATAATATATGAATATATGAATATGAATATATATAGAATATACATATGTATATTTCAATATATATTTTAGTACATATAATTGAATACATATTTCAATGTGTATAGTTCAATATATATTTCAGAACGTATATTTGAATACCTATTTGAATGTATATTTCAATATTTATATTTGGGTATATATTACAATATGTATTTTTGAATATATATTTCAATATGTATTTTTGAATATATATTTCAATATATATTTTAGTACATATAATTCAATATATCTTTGAATATGTGTATTTTAATATATATTTTAGTATGTATATTTGAATATCTATTTGAATGTATATTTTAATATGTATTTGAATGTATATCTCAATATGTATATTTGAATATATATTTCAATATATATTTCAGAATGTATATTTGGATACCTATTTGAATGTATATTTCAATATGTATATTTGAATATATATTTCAATATATATTTCAGAATGTATATTTTGATACCTATTTGAATGTATATTTCCACTTGTATATTTTGGTATATATTGCAATATGTATTTTTGAATATATATTTTAATATGTATATTTGAATATATATTTCGATATTTATATTTGAATATAATATATGAACATATGAATATGAATATATATAGAATATACATATGTATATTTCAATATATATTTTAGTACATATAATTAAATATATATTTCAATATGTATATGTGGGTATATATTTCAATATATATTTCAATATATGTATGTATGTATATGTATGTATCCATCGTTGATGTTTATTTAAATTATACAATGTACGTTTCATATTTTATTACGTTATTTTTATTAAAAATATATACAGTGACTCGAAAAAGTATTGGTACATTTATCATGGAAAGCTGTTATGTGTGTATATATGTGTATAAAATATTTTATGTATATCTTACATATGTTTTATATGTAAATGTTTAAATGTACATGTGCCATGTGTCTCATATAAAACATTTTGAAATTTCATTAGCACTGTAATGAGATAGAACTGCAATGATTATATTAGCAATATCGATCTCGATTTGAAAATAAATATACACGTTCGCTTATATTTTGTGAAAAATTAATATACGCTGTGAATAGTTAGTTAACATTCTGAAGCGTAGAACAAGTGTTAAAAATGAATCTATTGAACACTGAAACTTATTAATATCGTCGATGCCTGCCTATTTAAACACTTTTGTGATGTTTGCAAAATACGTATTTGTTATAAAATATTTCGATGTACATTTTAAGAATCCTTTAAGATATTAATAATTTTAAGAATCTTTTAAGATATTAATATAAGATACTAATATAATTATGACAGTTGAGTATCATTACAAATTTTAAAATGTTTAGTATAACACACGTAATATGTTCATAAAAGATGTCGACAAGTACGAATATTCCCACTAATACAGTTACTCAAATTTCTATGCACTGACTCACTCGTGGTATCAATTTGCTATAAAAGCTATGTTTTGGCGAATTGTTTAAATCTCTTTGCAAGAGAAATAAAAATTTATCGACAAACAAGTAAACATTTGTTTTACAAAACAATTGTTTGAAATTGTTTGAAAATACACAATTTTGTATTAAACAAATATTTAAAAAGGTTATTGGTTTCACCCATAGGATTATAACCTATCGAAAAAATGTAAAGAAATTTGCCACCCCTTAGAAAGGTATAATCATTTTTGAGACCTAAATGTGCAGGTTTTTTAAGTGGATTATTTATTATTAGAAAATGATCTGAGACACGTGGCAAAAAAGAAAGGCTGCGTATATCATACTTAAAATAATATACGAGAAACATAGTAGCCATATGAAACACTGAGGCTGTCGCCAACAGATTGCCATATATACCACAATAAATAAGTTATGCACATAAAAAGATTCGCTTACCGAAGAATTAACGTAAAGGATGATACGAGCCTCTGAAAACACAGTGCTCATCTCACCTTCGTGGTATTCAGATCTGAATTGAATTGAAAGTAAACGATATTTTCACAGTCAAAGCATCGTAGGTTTAATTTTCTAAGGCGTGAGAACCAAAGGGTCTGACATCTTCGTTTTAGAGAAATTAAATAATGAAAATTTCGTTTGGGCCTGACATACTGTCAGCAGAGGGTTCATCATTTTATTTTTTCTATTTATTTGTTCGTTTCATTGACCTTTTATCACTGTGTCAATTTGATACAACGCACATTAAGTTGCGAAAATGAGAGGCGACTGTAGGTTAGAGGAAATTCAAGACGAGAGGCCTTAGGGCGGCTACAGTCGGCTCGACAAGTGGTCGACTGGTGAGAAATTTGAGTAAATCGCTTTCCGTGAATGCAAATTTGACCGGCCAAGTGGTCGACTGGCAAGGAACAGCAAGCAAAGAGCCCTAGTCGACCAGGAAATCCAAAAAGTTGGATTCAATGGGCTGAACACAACTGGGTTTTACCAACATACACAACTAAATTTTCCTATACGCACATGAGAACTGTGCCTTGCCAATTAGCCGTTTGAACGCTTGATCATTCAACCACTCAACCGTCCACTAAGCTAGTCCAGTAAATTTATATTTGCGCAAGGCGATATCCTTAAATTTATCGCCAGTCGACCATTCAGTCGACTAGTGTGTAGCCGCTTTTAGCGACCTCGGGCGGAGAGTTTTGGAGGGATCACGTTTCTCCTTATCTCCTTTCTTCAGAGGAATGTTGTTGCTAGGCCCTGATCCTTTCCAAGAAAGTGCACTTGTTTAGTTAAGCTACAGCTATTCGTGTACTCGATTGAAATTTCGTTAATAAATGGAGTTACATGATCATTTATGTTGAAAGTGGTGTCTGTAGCCTGTTCAAGCAGTCCACACACTGATAATCAAAAACAAATGATATTGAAATTAAACAGCAGCATTTTGTTTTCCCTGTTTTTATGGAGAAACAAACGTGTATTAAAGCATAAAGCATAGATTTCAAATAATTAAAATTTGATGAATTATGCAGTTCGTGTAAGTGGTGTAGTTCCATTAGCCATCTTGAAGAAAGACATTTGTCAAATTAATTCTCTAAAAAAACTATTTGTGTAATGGGTTTACATCCACTCAAACATATAGAAACCAGGATTTTTCGATCGATGGAAATGTGAACACTTCAATATCTCAGAATCGCATATCCTAACAGTTACAACTAAAATGACTAAAAGTTGTAGTGTAACAATTAATAGATGAGTTCGACTGACTTTGGGTATGAATAACCGTTATAGATCAAAACTTGTTTGGTTACCTACACCACCATAGATGAGAGAATTTCTTTTTGGTTGCCCATAGCCATTATGTATTAGAGGGAAAGATGAGCAAGAGAGAGAAAAATAATATTTTTTTCTTTTTTTTTTTTTTGTTGCCAATTCATAAAAGTGTTAAGGACAACTGTTATTTTTGGTGCATCAAAATAAAAGAGAATAGTCTTACACCACTTTCAAAATAAACGGTCCATATGGTAATTATTATTTTTTTTCTTTTTTGTAGTTTTATTATATTTATTATATATACATTATATTTTGCATATATTTGTATATATGTGGATAAAAAATTGCTTGAGGAGAAATATATAGCGTCTAGATCGATATGAACCGGCCAATCTCTTTAGATACACAAAACCTCAGGTTCTTTTAATGTTAAAAGTATAAACTTAATTTCATTTTCCCAAGATTTTCTCAGTTTTTTCAATTGCAATAGTAAAGACCATTATATGATCGAATTAATAATTTTTGTTTCGCAGTGTATAGGGTAATTCTAGCGTGAAAAAATAAGTATATTATTCGTATCCAGGTCTAAATTAATTATAAATTTAATAAGTTTTTTAATACAATTTTATGGAAAATGAAGCTACATAACATAATTTTACCCCATATTTTCGACTGATATTTTTACATGGAATTACTGGCACACCCTGTACATGTACTGAACGAAGGTTTCACATTTCCTATAGCGTGCAGCTACCATATTTCGTCAGTCGTTCTTTTGCCTTTCCATAACGCCATCTGATACTTTGTAACGTACGACGATTACACAAGCATTTTGACAAATTGCAAATCTTTTGTGAACAGAAATGCTACACGTTTCTCATCGGAACAATGCGGTGCTTGTCAGTTCTATGATTGAGAAAAAAATAGTGAAAGAATGAAATTGGACGTACTCTATACATACATTCAGTTGAATTGGCACCATCTGGTTTCCAACTATCGTTGTAAAGTGATGCCAATGAAAAAAAATTCAGTCGATGAAAAAATTGTCCGATATTACCGAAGTAAAAGAGTTTTCGCACAGATAGAATTGTAAACTGTAATAATAATGAGAATATTATACTGTAATATATAATATATAATAATGAAAATAATAACATTGAGAAAATTGTAAAGTGGAATTTATGCGTCTCAAATAACTGTAGAATCGTTCTTGCAATTCTTCTATACGTATAACACGACATAATCTGATTGGAGGTATTTCAAAATGGAATAAATGATTAAAATTATTAAAAATATAGGCACTAAGTTATTGTTACAATTTCATTTTATTGCGTCCTGTACATTCATATAATAATGTTAATTCAATGGAATTAGCACCCACACGTTACCCTTAGCAGTTAAAGCAATTTTCTGGATGTCCTACATGTCAAATTGCAGGAATCTACCATGGATTATTTGAAAAAAAGGAAAAGAAATTGTATTCTAAGTTCAGTCTTTCTATAATAAAATGTTCTGTACATGAATATGCTAGCTATAGTTATGAAACAAAAATTAACTATACTGGATGTTCCAAAATATGTAGGAGATATGTGCAGGGTTGATCCTAGACATCAAAACGATAAAAAGATTTAGATACAAAAATGTTGTTTGAGGTTTATCTCCCAAGTTATAAGCAATTTTATGCAACAATTTTATCTAATTAGTTGCCGCAATCCAATGAATTAGCTGACTGGCCAATCGTCCACAGACACGCGATCGCAGTCAATCCGCATACGTTTTTCGCGGAAAATCCATAGCAAAATGTATGTAGTGTGTACATTATAATGCATTATCTGACGATATCATGCGGACAATGACGGAAAGTGTACACAACTGCAGAGCAACGTTACCAGATTGAGGGATGTAAGGGAAACATTCCTCTGGTGGTGGGGAAAGTAGTATAGTTGATAAATTAGCGACGTCGTGCCGCGTACTGTAGACAAATGCAGATTGTAGGGTAATTTCGTAGGCGGGACGCGGGAAACAGTGGGGGTAATATGACATCGTGTTATCGTTAAATTAAGAGAACCATCTGGCAACATTGTTACAGAGTTGCCAGGTGTAAGGAAGACGCGACGTCAAGTAGACCTACACAAGGTATTTCACCTAACTTGACCATTTTAAATATCTGGCTTATTTTTTATGCTAGGAAAAAATATCACAGGAAGAAAATAATCGGTTCGAAGGGGCAAATGTGGTGGTAGGCAAAAAATTTTCTCAAGGCCACTTTTTTCGCGATTTCAAAGTCATCGAAGTATCTTTAAATGGGACTACATATTTTCATTACGACAGTCTTATAACTCATAAAAAAACAAATTCAACAATGTCCAATATGTTAACCTTTATGCGGCCTTCAACGAGAAAATCATGTTTGTATAGAGAGAAGGTTAAGGTAAGATTTGTATGTTTCAGTGCAGAATATTTATTTCAAAAGGTGCTTAAAATATGCACCATTAATCCCAATACACTTTTGGAGACGGCAAATGAATGATTTCTCTACATTTTCAAGTACTTCTGTACTGTACTCTACATGATAGATAAGCTGCTGATTGTAAAGCAATAATCGCGTTGATATGATGCTAGTAAACATACTTCAAACGATAGAAGAAGAATATGAACGTCCGTTTATAAGCACCAGGAACAATTACACGGCACACTGTTACAATGAAATTGAGATTCTTTCATTTACTGTCCCCGAAATCATTGGCATTGAAAATATTGGTATTGAAATTAAGAACAAACATTTCATGATTTTCCCATTGAAGGTTACTCGAAGGTCAACATATTTCAAATCGTTGAATTTGTCTTTTTATGAGATATAAGACTGCTGTGGTGGAAATATGTCCCGTTTAGAAATACTTCGATGACCTTGAGATCTCGAAATAAAAAAATGGCCATGAGAAAATCTTTTTGTCTATCATCATTTACGCCTTCCAACCGAATATTCGCTTCCTCTGGTATTTCTTCCTACTGTAAAAGATAAGCAAGATATTTAAGATGGTGAAGTTAGGTGAAACACACTATATATATACACACTAATACGACTCATGCACACCATGCGGCGGATTATGGTACTAATCGGTAATTTCGAAGCACGTGGAACGTAGACGCGTCTCTGAACGTGATTTTGAGTTCATGGATGTGTTTCACTCATGTCTGCGGACAATTATCTGTCAGTATGAACTAGGATTAAGTAAAATAGAGAGAAAACCTCATCAGCTGATTCATTGACCAACTACTTGTGTATTATTTTATCGAAGTTCCAAGACGAGTAAGAAATTAGACAAGAAAAATATTTACCACTTTTGCATCGCTATAATTTCAAAATGATTATATATCGAAAAACTGAAATGTTTTTGTTAACGAGGATATGCTGACCATTTTGTTCATTAGTTTCTTCCTTTAATACTTATTCCTTGCAGTATTTGTTGCGTGTATTTTTACGACGTTGGAAAAGTTTTATTAATAGTGGATACTTTGTTACTATAGCTATTGACAATAGCATTGCTAGACTTCACACTGCTATTAGAAACTCAGATATAGGGAATGATCCAAGTAGGATGTATCTTTAATTTAAGAGTTTCTTGAATTATAGAGGGATTATAAAATGAATGTAGTTTCCTTTTCTAATGATCATCTTCTTGAAATTGCATTTTAATATTTTACAAATAACTACTGTTACGTTATAAATAGACAGCGATAACAATTTGTTCTCTCCTGCTCCAAGGAAGACAATTAGGAGAAGTCAATAAGCATTCCTCCAAGCTTGGCTGGAGGATGCAGAATCTAAATCCTGATTTGAAAAACGGGAAAATCCATACAAGGCGAAATGCATAGCTTGCGACAGAATTATTTTACTAATATTTTAATAGCAAAATATAATGTGAAAAGTAATAATAAAATATTAAATCTTTTATTATTACTAACAAAGTGGGAGATAAAAGAGAATTGGAAAAGCGACATATAGAAGAAAGTAGAATGCATAGCACGATTATGCAAAAATAGAAAAGACGAAAAGAAAGGAGAAGAAATCCATGAATCATTAAGAAGAAACTTTGAGTATATCGTAAAATTTCAAACATCAAACATCGTGCGCCCTTGAAAGAAGCAAAATTTCAGCTGTCATTAAAAATGCCATAAATAAATGCGTCATTTTAGGAATAAGAGAAACATCGCGAGGCAAATGCTTTTCTGTTTTAATAGTTGAAATCACAGACATATCCGATAAGGCAATTTTATGTTTTTTAATTCGTTATGCTCACAAAGAATAGGTACACGAGATTTAATTATCGGATTTGATTGGAATTATAAAATATACAGCGGAAGATTCTGTTTTCTATATTCCTGAACAAAATACAATTTGTCTATAAATAATATCGTTGACGTATGCGTCGACAATGTGAATCTAATTTTTAGTTTATTAAGAGACAATGATGAAATTGTTGTCTTCGGACGAAATATCCATGCAATATACTTTTTTGTCCGAGAAAAACTGAATTTGAATGTTTGTGAAGTATACTTAAACTAGGCTAATTTAATTAGGTGTAGGTAAATAATCGACAAGAGGTGTTATTCTATAGGCGTAGGTAAGTTAAAAAAGTAGAACAAAATTTTTCCATTTACTGTACGATATCAAGGTCGTTTTCAAGAAAATAGGGTTTAGTCGTGTTTAGTTAAAAATTTGCCTACTACGCGCGTATGATAAATTTTCGCACCCATTTTTCTCGAGAACAAATCGTCTTGGGAAAATATTTTGACCTGTATTTCTCATTTATTCTCACGTGTAGAATAACTTTCTGTCGATTATTTGTTCCTGTCCAGTCCAGATTTAACTATGTATGTTCAAGCATGCTTGATCAATTTTCAAACTCGATTTTCTCAAGCACGAATCTTGGGACAAAGAAATTTATTCTACGTCTCCAAGTTGCCTTTGCACGTAAAATAGCCCTTTAGTCGATTAATCACGTTATGCAGCACACCCTGTGTATATTTTTGTCTCGATAATTATTCAATTGTCATTTGTTCCTTTTACAGTGAATATGATCTGTCCTTTTTTCGACAAACATTATTTCATGTTATTAAACATATTATCATTATTAAACATTATTATTTAAATTGTGCTATAATTTGATATTATATCATATTATTATTATTATTATATCGTAACGTTGTTTATATTATATGATATCTATATAGAATATTATATATATTATTATATTTATAATATAACTATAGTATATATTATAATATTTATAATATTATCGCATCGTTATTTATATTATATGACATCTATATATATTACTATGTGCAATATTACATTATATGATATATATAAATAAGATATTATAATATTTATAATATTATAATATACGAAATCTATGTAGAATATTATATATTATTATATTTATAATATAATTATATTATATATTATATAATGTAATATAATATAATAGAATATAATTTTATTTATTCAAATATTATATATAATATAATTATATTATAAATACAGTAATATATGTAATATTCTATATACATATCATATATTATAATATTATAAATATTATAATATATACTTTATATATATCATAGAATATAATATTATATACAGTAATATATATAGATGTCATGTAATATAAATAGCGATGCGATATAATAATAATAATATAATGTATAAATATTATAATATAATATTATAATATATTAGTAACATAAAAAATATAATAATATCGATATATTAATATAATATTATATTTATAATAATATATTGTATATATGATATATATTTAATATTTATAAAATTTATATTCTAGATATTAAAGTATTATTAATAATATTGATATTATCTAATATATACAGATATGATATAATATAGTATTGTAATATATTAATAATATAATAAATATAATAATATTGATATATTAATATAATATTATATTTATAATAGTATATTGAATATATAGTATATATTTAATATTTATTTTCTAGATATTAAAATATTATTAATAATATTGATATTATATAATATATATAGATATGATATAATATAAATAACGATACGATATAATAATAATATGATATAATATCAAGGTATAGCTGAATTTAAATAATAATGTCACATAACAAAAAAATTATATAATATGTATAATATAATAATAAATATATATATATGTTATTATCATATTATATCATATTAAGTGCATTATATCAGATTTAAGTTTTTCGTTTTGTAGTTATGAGATGCAGTAAAAATCGATTCGAATCGAGAAATATATAGCGGGTGTCCCAGTACTGATAGTACAATCGAGCAGCAGAGAGATCTACATAAAAATATATGTCTAAAATATAGAATACATTTTTTTACATTTGACGCTTCGTTTTCGATAAAACTGACTTTGAAAATTTGATTACTATATGTAAATTTGGACAGTTACTGATTAGATACGAGTAAACCACCAGCGGGAGATTATTCCACCTGCGAAAATATTTGTTCATTTAAGACATCGTTTTCAAGGAAATAGAGTTTGTCCGGTATGCACGTATTTGATCAATTCTCAAATTTTATTTTTTCGGAAACGTAACTTTCTATGGAAAAGTTTTTTTCTGCATTTTTGACCTATTTCCACTCGAATAACTTGCTGTCAATTATTCGTTTCTGTCCCGCTCGAAATTTAATCGAGTTCGCCTACACTTGACAAACTTTCGGGATCGATCTTCTGGAAAACAAAGTGTCGTATGAAACAAAACAATTCTATTCCGCATCTTTGATTTGCTTTTTCACGTAAAATCATCTTCTCGTTGATTGTACCATTAATACCGGGATACCCTATATATCATATTCATGAGCAGCATCTATGTACACTGGAAACTCCAGTATTCGAATTAATGGAAAAATATAACTGATCAGATGAGGAATTGTTCGGATAATAGTAGTATCTTTTCATAATTATTGAAGGAAATTGTACTGCTTAGTTGCCTAAATTACAGCTGCTCGAGTACTCGAGAGCTAGTAATTAACTGTAAGGTTAGGTTTAAGGTTAACCACAAGAGAAGATTGGTTTCTCGTTCGGAACAGTATAGTTTCTTTATATCGGAAAGAACGGTAATTAGCTGGTTTAATTATTCGTAAGAAAAAATCTAGACAAATTAAAGATTTACGAAGAATTTTCTAGATTTAACAAATTTCTACAACGTGTAAAAAAAGAAAATTATCATCTGTTGTCGATTAGTCATATCCATCGAGCATATTTTATAAGTCAACATCACATCTTTGTTCACCATTTTCTGCTCTTTAATAAATAAATCAGAGCAGTGTTTTAAACACCTCAACGCAGAAATTAAAGTATACAATAACAAGGAACTAGATATCCTAACAGTTCCTAACAGTTATAACCAAAACGATTAAAAGTTGCAGTATAGGAGTTAGTAGATAAGTTTAACTGATTTCGGTTATGGATAATCGTTATGAATGACCGAAGTATTATTGGTTACCGATAACCACTATCGACGACAGAATTGTTTTGGTTACCGATAATCGTTATTGTAAGAATTTTTTTTTGGTTACCCATAATCATTATACATAAGAAAATTGTTTTTGGTTGTCGATAACCATTATCCGTAACATAGTACTTGTTTAAGTAACCAATAATTAATATTTGTGACGGAATTCTTTTTATTTACTGATAAGTATTATCGACGGCAGAATTTTTTGTTTACCGATAACTGTTATTATGACAATTTCGTTTTGATTTCACGTAATCGTTATATATAAGAAAATTGTTTTTGGTTGTCAATAACCATTATCCGTAACATAGTTCTTTTTTTTTGTCACCATTGACTATTATTCGTGACGGAATTTTTTTTGGTTACCGATAACCTCTATCGATGACGTAACATTTCTTTTTGCTTACCGGTAACCATCATCAATAACGGAATGTTCTTTTCGTCGTCGTCAGTTGTTAATATTAATGATAATCAGTATCTAACCTAAAAGCACTAAAAACAGATTCCCTATTCGTTTTTTATATGCAACTTTCTTAACTCGTTAAACGGGTAGAACAGGTATATTCACTTCAGTTAATTGTTCGCTCGGTATGCCAAATAGCCAAAAAGGAATCTTTCATCGATAATGGTTATCGGTAAGCAAAAAAAATTCTCTCCTTGTTAATGATTACCGATAACCAAAAACATTGTGATCGTTTATAACGATTGTTTGTAAGCAAAATCAATCGAAATAATCTACTGATTCTTATACATGCAATTTGTTTCATTTCGGTTATAACTGTTATGGTCCCAGGTTCCAAGTGAACGTGGACGTCCTACTTTTGAAGTGGTAATTCTGTCCACGAAGGGCATAAGGTAAAACGAATGGAGGAATGAATGAAATATTGGTTGAATGCAGTGGTGATCAGTAGAATCGCAGTATCTAATTTTCCACATCTGGTGAAAATACATTTTTCATTGAAATTTTAAAGCCTACGTGACATCGAGGTTTCCCACAGTCGACGTGAGCAGCGTGAAGCAAGTGTTGGCTTACAAGTGCAAGGAGAACTCGACGGCACTCAAGATGAAATCTATTAGATACATTTGGTGAGTCCAATTTAATTTTCGATTTATCCTCTCGTACTTTTTTTTTTTTTTTTAGAACTTACTAAATTTTCATTCGAGTGTCATCGACGTTTGAAATGAAATAAAAATTTGCTTTTCGCACGACAATTATAAAAATCCATGATGTTAAAATAGGTATAGAAAATCATGCACTTTTATTTGCTGGCAAAAAGTATTTCCTATTAATTATATATTTGCGACTATCGTTAATAATACTAGTTCCCTACGATTTTGAATCATTAATCATTATAACAAATTAAACCAGTAAATATGGTAGATCAAAAGCATAATGGTTTAAAAAGCTGCTGTAACAAAAAGAACGCTGTGCGTTTGCATTTAAAAGTGGTATTTACATCGTTTGCGAGGTTTAATACCCAATAAATGAAAATGTAAATTCTGGCACTTTTTGTCGGCGTAAGCCTTCTCATATTTGCATAAAATTGTTTCTTTCAGCTTGCGAGGCGCTTTGACTTTTAAATTAAAGATTCAGGGCATAAACAAATGTTTTCCATTACTGAAAGATACGCAGCATTTACTACTTTAATGTTCCGCAGAATTTTAAAAATCTTCCCTTATTCAGATAAGATAAAACGGAAATAATAGTCTTTCTAATAATCTGGCAGTTACAAACTTTTGTTATGTCTTCAGATACACAATTTATATTTATATTACTTTCTGAGTCTACTCATTGAACGCGGTACATATATACAGTCCTAACCTAAAATTTTGTTAAGATGAAGACTTATCCTATTTGACATTTTGGTTATAATATTGAGTATAAACATGTTGTAAATAGAAGTAGTATAATTGAAGTTATTGAGGTATTTCATTTTTCTAAAACGATATCCGATCAATACTTGTTTGTTTCTATTCTACGTGTTACGTAACGTTAATTAGAAATTTTCTTATATAATACCTGATGGCCATATAGCAGACACACGACACAAATATACCTGAACAATGTTAAGCCGGTTACACGCGTAACTATATACTTTATATACTAGTATACTAGCGGTATACATATACAAAATTTCACAAGTATACACGAACGTGTATATGATAATATTGCACAAGTATTTTCATCGTATGAGAAATATAAATATGTTTAAACATCCATACTTGTACAAGTCGTGTGTGCGCAAGTGTACTTTAAGCCTGTTGTACATGTAACTGCACACTTGAGCGGTGTACATGTACTATACCTGACGGCCATATAGTTTTCACACGACACAACTATACCTGAATAGTATTAAACCGGCTACACATACATAACTGCATATTTGAGCGATATATATGTACAAATTTATTGCACAAATATAGATGAGCGTGTATATTTTAATATTGTACAAGTACTTGAACTGTATAAGTAACATGAAAATGTTAGAATTTATATTGAGAAACTTAGTAGAGGCGTGACTTAGATTTTAACCCTCTGGTGGTAAGATTGCAAACTACTGAAAACAGTCTAGTCAATTAGCTGGTTTATTTATATTCCAAACACTCAATAGCTTTTAACAATTTAAAACTTATTTAATATTCTATGAAGTAGTCTTTTTTTCTTTTCAAGTAGTCTTTGTTAATATACTAAGTTCTCTGTTAATTGGAGAGCTTGGAAGACTAACTGATGGAATTGTAGTGTTCTTTAATGCGACTATTTAGGAGAAAAAATTTAAATAAATTTCCTATACGACTTCTTAAGATTCATGAATTTTATGTCCAGTTCTATTTATGATTGCAATAATACTTACCTGATGGAACAAAATCTTTTTTTGTAAAATATAATGAGTATACTCTTATAGATAATGATACACTTTTGTCCATTGTTATAATTTTAACCCATGCACTGAAGCGATCAACAATTTCCTCTTGACTTTATTTATTTTTTAGTTACATTGTAGGTTTTCGGTTCCCCGAAGAAAATGATAAAAGCGGACAGCGTCATTTTTACATACAACTGTACACACAACAATATATATTATTTTTATTTAATTCTAGAAAAAGTTCCATTGCGTAAATTTTTATAATTACATAAATAATTATACGACTGTTATTATACTGATCAATTCGCAGGCATTAAAACGAACTTAAAACACGTTCTTTACAACGTGTTCCTTTAAATATTGGTGATCGTATAGGTGATAGATACTCGATCTATTCTCGGTAGTTCAATTTTTTGCTACTAGTTGGCGTATCGAAATTATCGGTTTCCTAATCATGTATTACCACTGCAGTGAATTTTGCCTATAATGTACGTGTCTAATAGCGCATGCGTCGATATTGGTTGCCAACCTAACCGAATCCAAACCTAATTCTTATCTCTTGTTTCTAGTTTTATATAAACGTAAATTAGACGATGTGGTAAACATGTCGCCTATGCTTGTAGTTGTGTCACAGATAAACGCGTACCTATAGACATAATTCAATTTTACGCACTAAATTTATACACGTACACCGCTCAAATATACAGTTACGTGCATAGTCGATTTGGCTGCACTGAAGTATTTAGGCCTACGTCCGTTGGCTCGTATAATACAACATGGAAAAGCTTATGAGTAGAGGAATCCAATATTGGTCACAGCTACTGCATATGTAAACGTTCTATTCTATTTATATAAACTTTCTATTTAGAAAATATGGGTTAAAATGTGTAAACCTGCCAGTAGAATAGTCTGAGCCAAATCTAATTCGATCTGACAACATAATCCAACTCTACAGTAATATTATAGTAAGACCCATATAAAAACCAACGATATGTGCTACCATGAAGTATCATCTAACACACAGGGAAATATGTGCGTTCGATGACTATTTGTCACAGTGAATCTACTTTTCAGTCGTGTGCAACATGATCTTTCTTGAATTTTGGCGGCGAGATTGTGTTAAAAGTTTGTAATTCTCCCTTGTCCTCTCCCCCCTCTCTCACTCTCTCTCTCTCTCTCTCTTGCTCGCCTAAACATATTTGTTTCTCTTTCACCTTTTCATTACAATTTGTCTTGTTCCATTTTTGATAGTTCTCTTTTATCATTTGTGATTGGGTATCATGTTAATACCAATCCTCTATAGGATGTTGTTCCACGACTGTTGCTTCTCCATAATGTACTTGAATCCATGAGATGCTACTTACTCGTCCTCTGTTAATTTTGTTATTCGAGTGCTTTTATATTCTTCCTTTGTGTCTTTTAATACAGTTTACTATCTCCTCGGACAGAGTTGGTATTTTTCTCTCTGTGAATTCTCATTTCTGGTCCACATGTACATAGTAACAAATACATTTAAATGAAATAAACTTTCTGCAAGAAGAATGCATTTTTTATCGCAATTTGACCTATATTTTCTGAATGGGATGTTCGCTGCTAGGATGGGGTGACCTTGACCACCTTTACTGGATTCCTCTGCTCATGAGTTTTCCAGCTCATTGGAAATTGGTTGGTGTATCGTATGGTCCAATAGAACTATACATTATAGTACTGCCGATTTAATAAGTCCACCAATTTAGTTAAAAGAAAAAGTGCAAAATTTTTTGCTTGCTATGTTGCTAATCCTGTAACGGGTAACCGAATACATTCTTAGGAAACGTTTCTGCTGATCTACGTAAATACGTAGATCTTTCCCTTTTCCAACAATCTTTCCATTATGATGCTTATTTATGGTATTTTATGATTCGCATATTTTTTGAAAATGCGGTCATTAAAGCTTCATTTAAATATTGTATAATATGCGATCATAAATGATGAAGAAGAAGAGGGAAGCAACTTTTGAAATTTGAAAATAATGCAACGAGATTCTTAAATAATTATTCAACAGCATTCTAAAAAGAAAAAAATGGTTCTTTCATGAAAGAGTAAGAGAATATCGCATAAGATATCAGTTGCTTTTTTAAAATAACATAAAATATCCTTACCTCAGTAAAAAAAAAAAAAAACAAAAAATTTATGTTCCTTCCATAGGTGGTCTGTAATTTTTGCACGTACCGTATGTTTGTATAATATCAATTTGTATAGTAGCATAATTAAATTTACCTGTAACAATGAAATTGTTAGTTTTCAATGGAAGCAAGTTGAATTAAAAATGAGAATCGCAATTTTATTTCTCAGTGAATGGAAAAACTGAACAGCGAAATTAATTTAAATTAACACATTATATCTAAATTGATATTTAAACCATGAAAAAATGAATTATTGTACGTGACAATTTCGTACTTCCCTGTTTTTTATTTTAGAATTTAATTGCATATTAGTGAAAGTAATAACTGAATTTAACAGAAGCAGTTACGATAAACAAATTAATTTATATAATTTATGACAATAACTATTCTTTTAATTCACTGACAAGTATTTATAAAATACTTATATATAAAATTTATTTATAAAATAAGCATAAGATTTGCTGATATAAAAATATGACTTTTCTTTTGTTATAATTTTTTTAGAAATATTATAATTATAAATATTCCAAAAATTCCGGGAAAATAACATTTTTTTCTAATCATTCAGAAGAATGAATCAAATTTTCAAGGAGTATTTAATCATCCATCTGCTTACTGGGTCGTTTTCGACCAGTAATTTTAAATCATTTTTCATTCTTCCCACATTTCTGTTTCAATTTTACTTTGTTTAAAACGACTGAGGTAAACGAGGTAGGAATAAAAACTACTGGATGATATTTTGGAAGCTTGAAAGAGTCTTCAGAATATTTTTTGCATCTTTTAAAACACAAAAATTTAATAAAAAAAAATTGCATGGACTTACATGACCCGGCATAGAGATGAAGCCAGTAAAATCAAGATGAAGGATAAATATATCAATATTTATATTAAATAATACAAAAAAATCCTATTAGCTTTTTTTACTTTATTGTTATTCGCTTTAACTGACCGTTTAAATTACGTTTATTTTCCCTTGAAAAATCAATAGTTGATTTTCCACTACATGTCACTACATTCCACTACATTTCCAATTATATTTACCAATAAATGCGATTATTGTCGCTGAACGATTTGCTTACACACGTGTTTACACACGTTTCTGTAAGAAACAGGTTAATACGATAATTTCTATATTATTAGTTGATTATCGTAAATGGGCATCAAGTGAAATAAGAAAAATTAACGTTTCCTAAGTGTTTTCCAATGAAAAATTAGTATTCCTTGCAATTAAAAATTTTGTACACATTCAACTAATAGCACAAATGTTAGATGCATGAAATGCCCAAGACTATTTATATCATATTCTATTGCAGCAATTTAGAATTTATACTATTTCTATTCAGAAATTCTGTGAAACTTGGTTAAAAGAGATTTCTGTTATGCAGACATTCAGCTGTCTCATTTATACATTCTTCATTAATATTTCCTTAATTTAAAACGATAGGCACGCGTTTTAATTGGGTTCAATAATCGCATCCGACCAATCAGAGGAAGTTATACTTAAGATATTCTTCCTTTCTGATTAATCGTAAGCTTTTTAAAATTAATTCCTACGTATCGCTCGTGATACAGTTAACTAATTTCATTAAGGAATCTTGGGCAGTAATTAGTCTAGGATCCAACGATTTTAATTGCAACGAAGAATGCTTTGAAACGAATCGCATTAATCACGCTTGTATTACGGACAACATGAAGTACTTGCATATATTGGGTGTTTCATGATAAATGGGCAACATTTGAGGGACAAATTCAGCACCACTAAAAAGAGAAAAGTAAAAGATAAAAAAGATTCGTATTGACATATCGCAATGTGTTATACTGTACAATATATACAATGGGTTGTTAAAAAAAATGTCCAAGAATTTAAGGGCTTATAGTACTCACCAAGAGTATTTTTTATTTATTTAAAACTTTAGTAGGTGCTGAGTACACGATTGATTTCAAGTATCCCCACAATTAACCAGTTAACTGTTAACACATCGTTCACACTATATACAATTTTTTAATTCTTTATTTGTTCGTTTTATTTCCTCTCGGCGTCTAAATATTCAAAACATCCTAAAATTTACCAATATATTTTAGTTTTCGCAAAAAATTGCAATTTAAACAGTATTAAACAATTTTAACAGTAAACGACGAGTATACTCGTCAAAAACAGCTAATTGGTTAAAAATCCAATGGATGGATGCACTGAAATGCAAGGTAGTTATTTTTAGCATCTCCTACGAAGGTAATTTGATACGAAATGACAGAATGTTAAGCTCGCTATATCTCGTAAACAGTAACTCACAATTTCTAGTTTTTTAATTATTGGTATAGGAAAAGCAATTGTTTCTTGCATGTACTTTCTACTGGTAGATACCTATAAGTGAACTTTAAAAATTCACCACGTGAGGGCAGTTGGGTTGTTATTGCATCATCACGAAGCTGTAACAGTTTAGTCGAAAATCATGCTGAGAAATACAAGCAGAAGCTATCCAATCATCCAAATACTTTCACAAACGATACACAGCCGGCCTATCCTGAGGAGATTAATTAAAAAACATCGAAATGATTCAACAATTTAAGAAAAGGTAGGGGAAACATATAACTATAAATTGTAATTAGTACAAATTGTGAGAGGTTATGCAATGATATATCGTACTATTCTTTACATTTAATACTACATATGTATAATAGGAAATAATTAATATTCGAGCACATTAGTCCTCGCATTTCCCATATGCGTTTCACGTATACCAACTTCCAAGCTTAAAAATAATTCCACAAAAATACGTTATATAAAATTGCCGAATGTCTCCAAGACAAATTGCCATTTTTACAAAGAAGGTATGGGAGAAGATAACAATTCGGAATATTCAAACTCGTGTTCCCTAAAATAGTGACTTTCGAGTATTATTGCTATATAATAAATGACTGATATGTTGATATCAGTATTTTTCTGTTGTGGTGTCGAATTAGGTGCTGAATCCGCCCCTTAAATATCGCCAATTTATTACGAAATACCGTGTATATAATCTTTATGTATTTCATGAATGTCTTTTATATATGTTTCTTAATACTATAATCTTTTGTAATATAGGTATCTACACTGCCGACCATAAGTACGTATTAGAACACATACTCGTTATATTTATTGAGAAATTAATGTAACTAAATTTACTTCATTTAGTAAACCTTATGAGACACACGAATAATAAAATTTCTGATAAAATAACTAGAAAATAAAATCTGTGGTAAACAGTCAATTTATACTAAATATCAGCAGCTGTCTTAACGTATATACGTACTTAAGGCCGACAGTGCACAATAAAAAATTTTACACAGATGTTTTAGTAGATATATGTAAATGAAAGGATACCAAAACAGGGAAAGGAAAAGAAGAAGTCTGGAAGGGTTGATAATATTTGTTCGCAGTGAGAGACAGGAAACAGAAAGATCACCAAGGGCAAATCCCGAAGATAAGTGAGAGGTGGTAGAAGTGCGTTGAACGTGCAGCCATAATCGAACAACTTCGCAACGTTCAATCGAATCTGGGGACTTCTTGCGGCTTGCGACTAACCTTCTTGCTTCGTCCTCTCTCGGCATCGACATCTTGAAAATTACCATTTTCGATTAAATTGGCTCGCCGTTTAATCTGGCCGTGGTTAATATGTCACATAACCACTGAATTACACGAAGGATTCGCTATTGTTAAAAAGTTCAAGAACTTGGAGGGATCAATGCTGTCGTGTTATTTCAAATAGGCGTATCTGGTCGAAAGGTGATTTTGAGAAAAGTGTCTTTCAATATTTAACAACCAGGCATCGATTTCGCATACGTCCGGGATATGAACTGTTATATCTTCAGTTTTAACGCAGGTATGGCTTTCTTATTTGCTATACATACGGGAAAACTATTTTTCTGCCGCCTGACAGCAGTGACTTGATTTAAGCGGAAGTTGCAGATATGCCTTTTTGACGTAACAAAGGCAGAATGGCAAGTCGAGTTACTTCGCAGATTGATATTTTACCTTCGATGAAACAATGCCGAGACTATTTGGACAGTTAAAGCCGTTATAGGATCAATTCGTTGATTGCTTCAGAATATCAGATTATTATGGCACATGACGTAGTTCAATTACGTGAAGAATTAAAAAATCTTCGAAGGTACGGGAAGAACGTCTCTTTGAGAAAGAACGTGACGTCTTAAATCGCGTAATTTCCAAATTTCCATAATTTGGATCATGTGAAGGTTGTCCTTATGCCTTAAACCGCCGTGTTTTAAATTAGCACCGCTAGGATCGGTTGAAAATCATACGAATCAATGATATTACCTTCGTAAATTATTATTCGTTAAAAAAAAAAAAAATAATAATTAAAACATCCGACTATCGTTATTAATAACCGAGCCTTAAATTTATCAATGAGCGTTGAATACAATTCGTAAACAGAGAGCTGATAAAATGTAAATAAAATAACGAAAAGTATCGTGAACTTAAAGAAGAAAAAGAAACATCTAACCTAACAGCGAGATGTTTTTAAAGGGAAAAGCGGACGCGGCCTACTTGATAGAAAAATCATCTTCGAAACGGATTTAAAAAAAAAAAAAAAATCGATCTTAATAACGAAAAAAATCGTAATAAATGGTATAACTTGTATAGGATCAATAATTAGAAATGAACAAAAAAAAGAAATGAAACAATTTCGTTAGTAATAAACACGATCGTTTGTTATGAACGAAAGACAATTTTGTTTACAATTCGCGAACGAACGTAGTGGTAGTAGCAACCTCTTAGGATGGAATTCAATGAAATGCAGTAGAACCTCAGTTGTCCGCACTAATTGAAGGATAAGTATGTTCGAATAGTAGAATAGTTACTTTCCTGGTGTTCATCCTTGAAAAGATGTTCATCTTTGAACGTTCATATTTGTCCTCTATATGTTTCAAGAATGAACATAAACTATAACAATGGCGATATAAATAATGAAATTAAATAAGATGTTCATCTTTGAAAGCTCATCTTTGTTCTATATATTTGAAAAATGTAAAGAAATATTGGGTTGAGTAATAGGTAATATTGTAGTTTTTGTAAAAAAAGATAGTCACTTTGTGTTTTTATTGAGAAACTTTATTCAGTGTGGACAATAATTCCACTCTTCCAAAAGTCATCTTTTTCTGCAAGGAACATGGACATGTGCATTTTGCAGGCCCCCAAAGAATCAACATTTTTATCACTGAATTTTATAAAGATCTGAACAAATGACGATTCAGGGATATTATGTGAAGATGAAAAGATGTCAGAGAACATCCCAATTGAATTGCCTCAGTTTTTGTCGAGTTTGTGACGAGACCTGTGGTCTCTCATTGTCGTGGTGAAAAATGACTTCTTTTCTATTCGTTATTCCTGACCATTTCTCCTCGATATTCGCCATTAGCCGATCCAATTGGTTACAACATTTCGTAGAATTTATAGTCTCATCTTGTGCTAGGTGCTCGTAATACACTGTTCCCTTGTAATCCCATCATACACACAGTGTGATCTTCTCAGGCTATAAACTTGGACTTGGAAGTTGTTAATGCAATTGATCTCGGCTTAGTCCAATGCCTTTTCCGTACAACATTATTGTAGGTGACCCATTTCTCATCAACTGTGACAATCCACTTTAGAAATGGCTCATTTTCCAACATTCTATCCGCTATGTTTCTTCCTGGCAATTTGTGCGGAACTTAAATGCCATATGAGCCGTTTAATGCAAAAATGGTGTAAGTTGATTGAAAAAAGTTGATTACTAGATAACGAGGGATAAAGTAACATTTCTGTGAGAGGTCGAATGGCTGATTTTCACATATTCTTCTATCCACCGAGAAACGAAGACATACTTACACGACTTCTCGACAAAACAGAATGAAGGTTATGCTTTTGAGCTGTACTGTTACATTAAATAGGCAAAAGATTCATTTACACTACTCTTGCATCAAACGTCTCGTATCAGGAAACTATTACAAATTGATGTAGGTGATTCCGAACGTTAGATTCCGCTTTTTTCAACATCTCAGTAATCAGTCTGCTTATCAACAGTCGATAATTTGTCATTATCAACTTCGACGGATGTACCAGGCTGTTTCTCATCGCATACCGTGAAATCTCCACTACGAAATCTCGTAAACAACCATTCACATCACTTTTACACTTACAGCATCATTATCGTGCACATTGCAAATCTTTTTTAACGGCATAATTTGCTCAATTATACGTTTTTTCGTCAGAGGCGCCATCAGCTGACTTACGAGCCGATTTGTGAGGTTAGGTATACCGCATCGTTACTTGAGGACAACAGAACGCCAGGTGGCGTGAAAACACGACGTTACTTATTAGCCAACCCAATAACAGCAATATCGATACTGAAAGTAAATATGATCTGTTTAAATCACGTAGCTGTTTTAGCAGATTTCATTCGGCAAAGTTACATTTCTTTTCTGCATAGATTATGTCTAAGGACTCAAATATTACAAAACGTCGAGGAATATCATTATTGCCATTATGTTCGTTTCTCAATTAATTCGTTATTCGAAGCACACGTAACATTAGCACGATGGCCAATAGAAGAAGGTTCATCGCGTTGAAACTATTCTATTACGTCAGGGCTGTTGCAATGACCGAAACCTAGTATTGTGTTCAATGCAGAAAGAGTCTCTTCTACGTCTGTCGTAATATTATCTTCCACTTCTTCCTGTATGGTGTCTTCAATGTAATTCACTAGTTTTCTCCACGCTCTTCTCAGTGTTACACATATGATGCCCAACCAAGCATATGCCATCTCATAACTGCAATCTTGTAAACCTAATTGCTTGTGAAGTTGTATCGTTTTCGCCAGTAGTATCGTTGGTCGTTGACAAAGATTTCTGTAAAGGAACTTCTTACATGCTGAACGTGTTAGGTTAATGGAACGTACGGGTAATAGGAAATTCGGATGACAGGGGTTCGGATGATCGAGGTTCTACTGTAATTAGGATGATGAGGGCGCAGTTTTGATTAACTAATTCTTAGTTAACTTTCTTTGCGAAGATAACTGTAACAGAGGTTATGTTTCTTTTTAACGTAACATTCAAAGAACGTACAACACACAGTCGAAAAGTGTGGTATTAATCGATTTCAGATTAATAAACGAAAGAGGAAAAATTACCTGCTAAAGTAGCAAGCTGTTCAATAGAAATGTCTCTTTAATTACTTACATGAATTTTTATATCTTTATTAATTTACATTTTTCAAAGGTAAACGAGGTAAATATAACGATCGAATTGCAATTTTTTATTGTGTGATATTGACAAAATATTTGATCGTAAAATTGAAACATTTTTTTTTTTTACCAGATATTATGATATGCTTGAATTTTGCAGTTCAATTTTTGACCAATCTTTTTCTGGGATATTGTCTGAATTAATAGAATTTTTAAACTCGCAATTGGGCCGAGTTATGCAAAAAGCCATCAGTCCTCGATGATCTGCACTCGAGTTTTAGTTTCAGGGTTTTGACTGTAAAAAAAAAAAATAGCTTTATCTCTGTTGAATATATTTTATTTCTTGTTGTTGTTTTACCATTTTACCATTTTCAATGGCTTATTTAGTAGCATAGTTAATATATGGTTTGGAAATTTTCTGCAGAATAATTATAAGCCTAAAATGGAACTATGGTTGCAGTAGTTTTAATAATGTAGTAGTTGTTTTATGAGTTGGTAATCTTTTGCAAAGTGAGCTTCACAAAATTATGGGATCCGTGATCCGTTTAACTAATCTTGCTGTCAGTTCGAGGACTGCCAGGTTTCTGCGTAACTTGGCTTAATGGCGTCGTCGTCTGTTTCTTAATTTGACAAAGGTATTTTAGCAAATTGTAGTTTTTCCTCGCCAGTCGATAAACGTACCAAGGGGTAATTGTAACAAGACGTTGATTACTATTTTTTCGTCAGATTTTACTAGAAATTCTCCATCTGTGTAAACTGAATAACGAAAAAGGTAAAACAAAAGGGACAACTACCCGGGATGTGAGGGTAGCAATTTTCGTATAGGAAAACGCCTAAAGTTTAAACAAGTAAATAGATAAATAAACCGAAAAATTAAAGAAATGAAGAATATATATATATATACATACATATAAATATAAATGAAAATAAATAAACAAACAAATAAATTCATATGTGCGTATGTGTGTGTATACAGAGATACGTATATGTATACAAATGCATACGCACGAATATAATTATATTGAATTATTATTAACGAGAATAGATGAGAACTTATATATTATTTGTTGGGAGAGCATATATTATACGATATTTAATATATTTAGGATATTTATTTGTTGATTTGGTGATAATATATATATATATATATATATATATAACATAGAAAAATATATATATATATACATAAATAGGTAAATAATTTTTACAAGGCCTATGACAGGTTGAAACAAATGAAACATGGTATTTCAACGGGGAAAAATCGATTGATCACTTTCGCGGTTTTAATCCGGATTATTTTAACTTTACCGTTTAATTCGTTGTTTTAATCTGAAGCAGTTAGAAACTCGAATTAAATAATAACATTTAATGTATATACAAAGTTGCGCGGTATCCTTCTCCTTGTCGAGATCGATTCGTCTCTATTTTCTAATAACCTAACCTCAACCTAACCCCAATCTATTTTCTAATTTCTGTTATACAGGTTACGTTGAAAATGAAATTGATCAGGGAATTAATTAGGAATTGTTATTTTATCGAATTTGTAGTTTACTTGCAGTGTTGGGCAAAACTTTGTTTAACTATTGAGCAGTAAATAGAAAATTCAAATACTGTTCGAATTGCTAGTAAGAATGAAATTTCATAGAAAATAGAAGTCATTTGAACAATACGAGAAACAATTTGTCTATTATTTCTTATTTACGAATGAAATTTTATTTTTAGTTTGAATTTAATTACACGATAAATGATAATATATAAATAAATAATTTTCGGTTCTTGCTTTGTCCACTTGCTTCTGAAACTACTCACCTTTCGAACTAATTGTCAAAAAGCCTGTTTAATTTTCTCACAACTAACGAACATGATTAAAAATTACAAACTGTCGTTTACAGTAATGTTATACTTGTTGATAAATCATAAATAAAAATAAATAAAAATGAATAAAAATAACGAATACAATTGTACCTGTAAATAACAATTAACATGATTACTTTAAACAATGCATTTAGAATTGTCCAAATAACGAATAATTTATCTCTGTTTTTCATTCGAACTTTCAAATAAACAATGCCTCTGTAAATAATTATTTACGCCATGATTTATTCAATGATGCTCAACATTGTTTGCAAACGAACAATTAACGAAATGTGCAATTAATTGTTGTTCGATCGATCGTTAAGCAAAGCCTATGGCAGAACGTCGATTAACTTCATTGCGAGGCCTAACAGATACGAATTTTAGACTATTAATGGAAAATATTTCTTTCTTCAGTTGAGTGGCACCACCATCGGATTTCGATAATCCTCATGGGAAAACAATTTATTTAAAAGATGAATCGATCTCGATAAATCGTTTCCAACGTGAAATTATTTCTTAACTGTTTTATTTGAAAATTAGAGGTTAAAATACATCTCGTGTTAGCTATGGTTTTTTCGGAAGTTTCTTGGAAAAAATTCTTTCGGACACGACATTAATCGAGCGAGTGCTCGATTTACTCCACTTTCTATACGGTTTCACATGTTTATTAATTTTTTGTTGTCATCGAAAATGATAGGTGATTTTAAACTGATATGTATATAAATGTTTTGTTACAATGTTTTATTATCAGTTATATATGTAGATGAATGGAATTTCATAATTTTATTTAAACGTTAGAGGCGTTGTATAAACATTTAGAGAAAATATATTAGTTCGTTACGAGTCTGTTAATTTTATCGACGTCCGATTTCTTTAGCTGCAGTAACAAAGAATATCCAACATTTGTATTATTCATAGTCGTTTTATTATATATTAATATATATATATATATATACATACATTAATTTAATAAAATATATCGATCGATAGTGTTGTGTAAGTGAAGAGGAATATCGATGATAAAATATTTGGGAGGAAATTTTACACGTAAGAAAATGAATCTAGCAATAAATTTTCTAAATTAGAGGTTAGGGAGTGAAATTACCGTGGAAGGTTCGCAACTTTGATCGTTCTCGGATGTCTTTATGTACTGCGACTGAAAATTATCGATGGGAATAATTTTCTTTCATTAACGAAAGTTGCCCGTAGAATCAGATGTACATCGGTTGTCGATTAAAACCAGTTTCGAGCAATAAGATTTTGTATACAATTTATACAAAAAATTTAGAAACGATTTTACCGAAACTGAATAAAACAAAATTGTTCGCGTTGTAAATTCGTACAGTCGGAAACAAAAATAAAAAAAAAAAAAAAAGAAGAAAACAAGTGGACAAGTGGTAAAAATGGTTATCAATAAAGTTGAAAATAATATTGATCTTACATATATTTATTTACGATTTATATAAACACCTGCCTAATTTATATAATATACATACATACACGCATGTATATATGATGGTCAAAATTGTTATTTATATTTTCAGGAGAGTAAAGTCTTTTAACGAATTGTCAACCAATTGCTAGAGAACAAAAATAATAGTGGTAGAATTTACTGCACTGTTTCTCACTGAAATCTTTCTCATTATTTTTTGGACACACCCGGTATTAAACGCTATTCAGAAAAAGAAAAAAAGAAGATATATATAGATATATTACAAAACACTAACAAGTAATATGGATACACAGCTACCACTGCAAATTGGCCAGGGGTACTGCACGTTGCTAGAAATTCTGTTTAAAATATTCTGCAATAGAAAATATACCTGCAATTTGTGAAGTTTCTGTTATAATCTTTAATGATACTTTCCAATAATTTTTACCAAATATATTCTATCATATCACTTATCCAATGGAATCTCAACATCCAATGAACTCCACAAGTTGCCAATTGATGAATTACTTGAGGCCTTGTTGATAGCCACTTAAGCAACTGAATATTTGAATCTTGAGGAAGCTTTTTACTTTTCTTGGCAGTGTATCTGGGATCATTTTCTTGTTGTAGGATGAACACTTCTTTGAGACCAATTCTTAAGTCTGTCACTTTTAAATTTTCTTTTGTTATATCAGTGTACTTATGTGCATTCATGGCTGTATTTATAGATACTAAAGCACTAATTTGATATGTCATGAGAAATTCCTTTATACCAGTGCTCCATAAACTTCCTCCATTCCCATTTTGTCTGGACAAATTTGACACCATTTCTGTTGTGTACACAAAAATGTATACAAAGTAAATATACAAAAATGAAACATTCATTGATGATAAAGCAAAGAAGTTTAATTTCAAATGAAAATTTAATTTATATTATATTGTATTACATTTATATTATATTTATATTACATTAAATATAAATTTAATTTAAAAGTTTTTTTAATTGTTCTAAATTAAATTCCTTAACTAAATTAAAGCTCTTTTTGATTGTTTATTTTTATATGAAGAATTAAATCTTGGCTGAATATTCGGATATAGCAGAGCATTTTTACCACCCCATAATTCCCTTACTCAACTATATACAGGGTGGCGACCTACACTTTAAGAAGACCTGCTCTAGTCTTATCAATGATGTACAGTTGCACTATTGGTGCAACAATTGGTTTGTTGAATTCCTAACTAGATTTTCCAATTGCCTGTACACAAATTTTTACCATCCATAATTCTGTTATGGTTGGTCTTACAATTTAAGAAGTCCTGGTCTGCACCATTGATGTTCTACAATTTTTAATTTTAGTTAAATTAAATTCATTAAATAGTTCTCTACTACTGGAATACAAATTGACATTCATTAGTGTCACATAATATTATTTTTTCCAAGAAGATAATATCTTTTTACCAAAAGACAGACATAGAATGGGATATGGTTTGCAAAATACCAGATCTTTCAGCCTTCCATTCTACATCACATCTTTCTGGTATTACAATCCTACTTAGTATACTACATATTCTCCTGTTTGGACTGCACTTTGGTACTCCACTTTTGTCCCTAACATCCTACTTATGTCTAAACCTATGTCTAAATCTACATATTAGATCCTGTTAATCTGAACCACTCTAAACTAAACTACTCTGATCTACACACTTTATTGTTAGGTCAGGCACTTCTCTTGTCCTGTATCTTGTTCTTTATCGTCCTATCCAATCTTCCTATCTTATTTTCTTAATCAGCTCACAAATGCCTCTTTTTTTGCTTTGCTCAATAATTTTTCTATATTGCACTTATCTTCTGTATTTCACTCCTATCTTCGCACCTTGCCAAGTTTCTCCCATGTAAAATACATTTTGCTTTCTCTTCAGTTTTGCAAAATCTGTTGCTCGTCTCAACATTCTGGCATGTCCCTCTTGCGACCAACTGTTGAACTATTGGCTCATCCTTCATTCTTCTTCTACCAGATAGGCAGACACGTGGTAGTACCATTTTTGTTCTATTTATTCCGTGGTATTGTTCTTGATCCTGCAGTTCCTTGTCTCTTTCGTAGCTTTCTTCATCTCGCTTTCTACGATTCTGCTTTTTTACGAAACTGCTTTCTCTATTTTAACGTTCCTTTATATTTCTATTATTAACATGACTTACGTGTAATTCGACTTTATTTCACCTTCGTCCTGCAGTTTTCGTCGGAGTATATTTCTGCTTTTCCTGCAATTTTTCCTTGCGCTCACTGGATTTCACTTGGATTTGGCATTCGTGGACAATTTCATGATCTTTTTCTGCGATTGCACATCGTCTTTATCAAATAGTATGTAATGGTATAGGTTATATTTTTTCGACTATGCCTTTTTGGTACACTATGTATATTTTGAAGCAATTATGTGGTCACTTAATTGATTACGATGATTAGAAGCAACCTAATCTTGAGCCTGCAACAAAGTCTCGCCATTTTTGGCATCATAGTATTATTTGACAAATAATCCCATTGTTGCAAAGAATTTTTTTTTAACTAATAGGCCTATTCAATCGATCACATTTAAGAATCACTTATGTTTGATGTCCTGAATAACGGAACCGGAAATGTCCTCTTAATCGACTATCTTGTTTGTCAAACACGATTTTCCACAGTCTACTTACTCGCTATTCTTCTGCTTGTACGTTTATATTTATTATAGGTTTATTAATTTCAGTTATTAATTAAGAGGATATATTATAAATCAGATTTAAATATGAAAGATTAATACTATTTTAATGGAGCTTTATCGAACACCGTTTCTCCCATTTGTCCACTTTTGTTCCTGACGGTATATTTACTTGCCGTTAGATTTTTAAATAATAAATTTTTCCAAATTGTTTCGATATTATCTGACAGTTGCTTTTGATTTAAACTTGATTAATTATTAAACGATTCGATCGATTTCGACGTGCATTTCGTTTCCTCAATCAACGTTCACGTAACTCGTGAAGGAGCGATTATTTTCTATCGTTAGAGTTCTAATTGTTACACTTCTGATTAGTTGTTTTTTATAAGGCGAAATAATTTGTAAATAAAATAATAATAATAAATAAGGAGAAGAATAATAAGAATAATAATTAGGAGTAACGAAAGACAGAAACTTTTGTGATGGATGGTTACGTTAGTAACGGATAATTAACAAATAATTAATTAGGCTAAACTTTATTTTGTCAGACCAAGGATTATTGTCTTTGTTTCTTGCAATCTTGTAGTTTTCGTCCTGTGGAATCTGGAAATGCAGCTTTAAGGCGCGGCAGCCACTAGTTCAAAAGTTATGACTCTGTAAAACTGAGTATTTTTAGGTTATTTTATACCTTGCTTTGACGCCATATTGACTTCTATACACGATTCGTCCAATGAGTGTCGCTGGCTGTGAATAAATGCACAAGAATGGTGGCCACCTTGTGGCGGGATTTTGAATCATGGATATTGGATTATTTATTAATTATCAATTAATTGGGTTATTTGTCAATTAGGTCCAGGTTATTCTTTAAGTTCGTCGTCCATTTAATAGCACAACAGTGATGTAACGACATTTAGCTGCTCATACGTCTTCAACACGTGAGATTCACACCTATCGTCCACTTTACAAACTGTCGAAATTTACCAGCATAGTAGCATTGTACCTTGATAAAGGGAGAGAGAATAGAAATAGAGGAAGAAAATACTGGGCACATAGAAGTTTGAAATTACGAAGAAGCGACGGTGAATTTGATGCAATATACATAAAATTAAACTAACTGAAATAATTATAGATATTGAAGTGATTAAACTAACCTTGTTCGTCACCAATGCGTTATCAGCAATGAACCTAACCTAAATCAGATTACAATCTAGGGATAGGGAGAACCGTCGATGCTGTGCTGTTGTCGTTAAATGGACAAACTTCTATGAAAACGCGTAAAATATGTAAATTATGTGAATGCTACTGTTGATGCTAGTCTGATGCTGTTAGATAAGCCACGATCCTTGTACATGGGATCGGGCTGGGATCATTGCTACTAAAGTAGAAAATTTTGTATTTCACTGATCTTCTTAAAAAACAAAGTTTTTAAATGGGATAGGTCAAAAATATATTAGTTTCTTCAAAAAAAAAAAAAAAAAAAAAAAAAAAAAAATTAATCTTTAGCGAAGTTCAGTTGAATCCTCATCAGTGCAGGGCAATCGGTTGAGGAACAGAAGCAACATGGCGTCAATAAAAGGATATGCAAAATACTTTTGCAATGCTGATAATTTGTTATCCAATGAGATTTCTCGCCTTAAAACTCATATTTATCGAATCCTTCGCGTGGAAAATAGCCAGTCAGCAAAAGAAAAAGAGAATAATTGTCGATCCTGCGAAATAAAGTTCAGCCGTTAATTAACCTATCTCGGTAAGCTTTAATTATTGTTAATTATTGAATATTAGGTAACCGATAAATTAGTCATTGATCAACGAGCTAATTTACTTAGGGCAGAGAATTCATGGGACTTTTACTCTAGAGAAAATAGAATTCGCGCAGAGACGAATGTGTTAGCCAGCTGGCGAGCTATTCCTTGTGATTTGAATGGGGAATAACGGGCCGGCTGATCGTATGGTTAAGCAGTTACCGAAAATATCTTCTCTCTGCTCTGTGTCCGCCGTGCAGCCATAGGTCACATACGCATAGATGCACACCAACAATTGGTCGGCAAGATTAAATAAACAAATAACAATCTGGATTCCGTGAAAACGCGATTCTATCAGAGCGGTGGGTCGATACTGGGAATCACCGAAGGCAACGGTTTTAATTAATCGGTTTTTGTCGGCCGAAATACTCGAACGTAAATTCAAAACTCGATCGAACATAATTGAAAGTAAAAACTGAAATGTTTCTCGACTATAGTTTAGAAATTTATTAATGAATTTTAAATTATCGAGAGAATGTTGGAAAGGCGGAGGGGGGGGGGGATATATAACTTTTTTTCGACCTTACAGGTAGGAAACGCGCGATTGTTTCTTGTTGAACAAAAGGGCAAAAAAAAAAAAAGACGCCGAGGGAAAAATTGGGAAATGGGGCGTGCGTGCGTGTGTGAGAGGAACAACAAGAAATTTATAAAGATATACGAATAATCTAGATACCAGATAACGAGATGACATACTCCATGCCTTACATAGAATTATCTAAGCCTAAGTAGATGTATCTATATAATTAGTCATATTAATTGAGATAAATTACGAGAACGTCATGGTCAACAAAGAATCGAGAAATCGAGCATATGCACAAATCAGTTTCCGGGGATAGATCTTCGAAATTAGAAGTTTTATCTTCTTTCCTTTCCTAAGTGTTTCCTTCGGATCTAACAGAATAGCTAATTGATGTTAAAACGTATCACGTTGCGTTAACAAATATGTTTATATACTTTTTAGTTTTTCTTCTTTTTTTCCCTTTTCATATGATTTAAGATGGATATCAGAAAGATCGAGAGTGTTGTTGAAGTTTGCACGACCTGGGTTGTCGCTATTCACACTGTTACACTTAGACGTTCCGCCGGCTTTGCAGCTTGTTTCCTCAAGGCTGAAGTGGAATTTACACGGTTTCACTTTGGAGGAACACGGCCGATGTACGCTGCTTTCATCCTCGAATGAGCAACAGATGGAAACAAGTTCATCTGCCATGTTCCTCCAAAGTGAAACAGTGTAAATTCGCCTTAAGTGTAAAGGCCCATACACACTTGCAACATGTTGCATGCATCGATTCTTAAGTTTCATGACACGTGTTACAATTATGTAATTAAGTCTAGACAGATCAGAAGCAACTTGTATCGATACAGGAACCTAACCAACAACACAATAATCCGATCTTAGTTGGCGACCATAACCTTATTGGGACACAAGTTTCAACGTGTAGAGGGCATCACCGACTTAATTTACAGTAGATTCATTATCATCGTATTTTTGGCTGAACTTTATCCAGTAGATGTTGAGAAACAGGGTGATCCAAATAATACGCAAATAATTTCTATAATCGATCGGTTCGTTCGTTTTTAGTTCCATCAACAACGTGAGGTTAGGAAACCTGTTTCTTTCAATTGGCCATTTTCTTGCGCGTTTCTTTTTAGATTTCTAAGTTTCTATCTTTTTACAACGAACAGACCTCCTATCGTCGATGACGATACTGGAGTTGGAAAAATAATCAGACACGTTGAAACGCGCGTTTTAACATTGGCATCGGGCTATAAAGTGAGACGAATCGACAATGTTGAGGTGAACTGAAACTGAACAGATTTCGAGAAACCGAGACGTCGACGCATCGAAACCTGTTTCAACGTGAATTTTAACGGTGTGGATAGCGATAGAAGAAATTGTAAAATTCTGTGATTGTATTTGTAAAAAAAAAAAAAAAAAGAGTGTTACTTATTGACTTTTTGCAATTTTTTAAAAATTCCTATCGTATCGTACGAGCTATGTACATTAATTCTGACTGATTAATTCTGATTCTAATTAAAGGTATATTCGAAATTGAAAATAATCGGAGGATGTTTCGAATGAGAAGAAAAACGAACTTTATCTCGAAGTTAGCGAGAAAAGGGACGATGAGAAGGGTTGTGATTTAAAACTCGTGTGATCGTTTAGAGGAATATTTTCATCGACGATTTACCATAAACAAGTGCACGATAGTTGAAAATATTTATATACCTTTAGACTCCAATTGTTACTTACAAAAAAAAAAAAAAAAAAAAAAAAAAATCGTCGATGGGAGGTTTCGGTAAACGAGCGAATTGGTCAATGTGATCCGCGGGTTCGTTGTTGACCGAGCATTTTTCTTAATGAACTTACATCCCTAATTAGAGTGGAAAGTGGCGCTGATTAACTGGACATCACCTCGGAAATTGAAAACTCGCTGGATTCTAAATTTTGTTCGTACGGTGTTTGTCGATAGAGCTAAGATTCTCGTAAACATCCGCGAAAAGAGATGTATATTTTCTCTTCGGGCGTTTATATTAAACTTCGTCGATTTCTCTTTCACATCGTATATTTTCACTTTTAACTTGATCCATTAGTTGTGTACATTTCTAAAACCGAATGACTTAACAACTTCCTGAACAGCGTCGTTGGCAATAAAAATTAATAAATCTGTCGGACGTGAAAATAAAGCGTTTGTAAAATATAATCGTGGCAAAGTTTCCGCAGTAAATTAAATTTTTAATAAACGGATTATCGAACGCGATGTATAAGTGATGCGTTAATAAATATATTCCTTAAAATAATGATTTATTTCCCCAAAGAAAAACTTCTATATAGTTACCGTGTGATAAAACAGATAGAGATAATAAATATTTATTAACTATAACATTGTTTATTTATACGAAGGAAATATTTTGAAATCCTATTCTTTAATCATTAATTTATTTCTTTATTATTAATTCAAGTTCTCTGATATACTTAATCGCAAATAACATACGAATGCGTGATCGAGACAAGTCACTAGTATGAAAATAACGTTGAAAGAAACAATTTCTTTTTTTTTTTTTTTATTTATTTATAAATAGATGAACATATATGATATAGTTAACCGGGAACGAACAATTTATGAATTTTTTTTATCGTTTGTTCTGTCGAATGTCAGGTATATGAAATTGATTGAAAATTGAGAAACTATTGTCGATGACTTATTTATTCCTCTCGAATAATTAAGTGAAAAGCGAAAAAATTAAATCTTTGAACGTTTCTTTCTTAATGACGAAATGCGATTTGATTACTATCGAAGAACTAAATCTACTACTATTCATCTTATCGATAAGAATACTATTATTTAAGTAAAGGATATGTAGACATTCTGGAAATGGTTGTTCACTCGCATGTATAAGTTGATTGCATATACCGGTGCTTCTCAGCCACGTGATAAAGCCAATATTGTGTTAGAAATTCTCGCAGTAAAATTCAATGTCCACCTGAATCGTTGGTTGAGAGACGCTAGTTCGACTCCTCTCCATTTTACTGCTATTGTATTTTCTTATTTCTCGTAGCAATGGAAAATAAAAAATTTCCTGAAGAAATTGTATGATTCAATGAAAGGTTAGGTAAAACTGTTGTTTAGGGGACCCAGGACGCATGCTATCAAGATCATCTGTCATGCTCGTTGTTCCTTAAAAAATTACGAGGTAAAAATTGTGGGTCTATGATACTTTGGTTCGCATTAATTAGGGTTAGAGTTAAGTTAAAATGCTCAAACCTGACCTGAACCTAGTTATGACAACGTAATTAAGAGACTCGTAGTGATTCTCACGGTTTACCCACGCTTTTATTATTTTCTCCACGTTGACCCTGGCATTTATGCGTTTCTTCCTCTGATACGAAAGAGGTTTAGGTTAGGTGATGGCAACAGCCAACAATGAAATTCCTAAATTAAATCTAAACAAAACTTTAAGTGTGGGAATATTAGTATACAACATGTATATACATTGTATATACACATACAGCTGAGATGTGTACTCGCTGTTTAAAAATATGTTTTACTTACGAATTTTGTTAGTAGTTTTTTAACGAACAACGAGACACGATTATTAGAACTTCTCAAAGGTCACCGAAGAGAATTACCTTGATAACATATCGTTCTTTCGCTGCAACAATGACGTAGTTCAATATTCGTAATTGTTGAGTTATTGGTACAGAAAAGACAGCTGTTTCTTGTACTTTGTGCTGATGGAGTCGTGCAAGTGAACTTCGAAAATTCACCGCGCGAGGACAGCTGTGTCGCTATTGCATCACCACGACGCTATAGCAGTTCAGGACATTCAAATCTAAAATTGTGATTTTTAAGTTGTGTCATTGTTTGCAGCAAACGAACGATATGTGAAGGGCAAGATCATTGAGGATGGACTGCTAGATAGCAGTTTTACCAGAGCTAGAGTTATAAAATTGCGTAAAAAAAAAAAAAAAAAAAAAAAAGTAGAATTGGTTTGAACAACGGAAATTGTAGCGATATTCAGAGAAATTGAACGGAGTCGAAATATTTGCGTCATATGGGTGTACTGAGAAGCTTCATTTGCCGACAATTGGTCAAATATTTCCATCAAGTTTAGTTTGGTATTGTATAAGTTGATGATACTGTGAATTAAAGTGTAAACAGTTACCTAGAAATTCTACGGGCTATCGACGATAGAATTAAACTGCCAATCTATGTTGCAAAATATTTCGTGCACATAAGTCTATGATAATCTGTACAACGAAACGATGTGATTTTAATAATTACATTACGCGGAGAATATTTTGCAAGATATGGCAGTAGATCGAGATACTGTATCTTTCAAACAAACTTGTGTATTCATCTGTGTTTTTTTTTCTTTTTCTATTTCTATCGTCGAAACGGCGATACGAAGCGTTTTTGGACTTATCCGCATGAAAATTGTAAAAGTTGATGGATAAGAGGAATACAGGACGTAAGAGTTGATTTACGTAAGAGAAGAAATAATAAACTTGAAGTGATGGCGATACCGATGGTCTTCTCTCGAAAGCTAAAAATGTAAAAGAAATAGGTACCGAGAGGAGCGCCCGCGGTTGTGATAAGCTACTAGCTAAGTTACGATTAGTAGATTTACTAATTGATTAATTAGATGATCGTCCTAACCGGTTAGTGCGGCTTCATTGTCCTGATTTGTTGTTTGTCATTTCCTTTATTCTTTCCTGTGTTATTTTTAATAAATTCACGGATTATTTTGTTTAAATGCCTGTCTGTTTATTTATTTATCCCCTTTTATCGTTCCTTTTTAATACCCTTAAGCGTGTGCGACGAAACACCTGAGTTAAAACATACAGTAGAACTCCGTTTATATGAACCTATCGGAGAACAAATTAGTTTATATAACCAGATCGTTGATATGGTAGGAATCCACCATTTCTCCCTACCATCTATGATTTTTCGTTCAGATAATAGGAATGTTCATATAAGAGGATTCCACGAAACATACGCTCTCGAATACGTAATAATATTGCAAATCTATATCGACTGCGATAAATGGAAGTGTGTCACATAACACGTGCCCCTACCGTTTATATCCTAAAGGCGCGTATACACTGACACAATTAATCCACATACATTGCCCGCCGATAATTATCAAAAGATGTATGTAGGCTGCTTTACAATTGGAAATTTGTTGGAAATGGAACACAGATTGTCGAAGTCTATCTTTGTACAAATATAACCATCACCAGGTCCTTGCAAGTCCCTTTCGACAACAAAAACGAGTACCCTAAACTTTGTAAATCCTAATTTTTAAATAATAAATACATACGTATGTACTGTTCCGAGGCCAGATGTCATAAAAATATAAATAATTAATATTATAACGACGAACAAATTTGTCTACCATAAAATACCACCATTGTCTGTCAGAATTTGTCTCTCTAATTTGAAACGCAAATTGTAAATACGCGTCTGTGGATAAATATCTGCCAGTGTGGTCTAGGCTTTAGGTTAAGCGCGCACTAGCGACAATTTGTCACGCGATAGTCTTTTCGCTTACGAGAAGGGCATTCGTTTATACGGACGTGCGCGCATTTGACGACACGACCGTAGAACTTTTTCGTCATTACAAGAAGAAGAAATGGAACTTTTGATTAATGCGACTGAGAGTGACAAATTGTCGCTAATGCAGACCTATCCTTATTGGTAGACGTTTACATGAGGCCCGATGCAGACGAGCGACATTTTTCGGCGCGATGTCGCTGTGATCGTATGTCTCTGGCGGAAAAAATTGGAGAAACAAAGGAAAACACACGATCGCACTGACATCGCGTGGACAAAAGTTGCTCGTCTGTAGCAAGTCTAAGTGGATTGACACTTGACGACAGTTCAGATGAATAGGAGCTCAACTAAAGTTCAGGTAACCAGGCAGTGCTAAAATTTCGTTCATATAAACGGAGTTCCATTGTAGTCAGTGTAGTTCTTGGTGAAAATGGCGAAAATGGGTTTTATCTCATTTACAAGAGAACTTTCGATTTGTGGAAAAAGGGCGAACGTGGATTCGGAAACTTCTCAGTTAGAAGTACGCGAAGATTATCGACAATAATTTTGTAAAGTAATTCCCTACAAATTGAGGAAGGAGCAGTTAACGATCTACCGAATCGGGAAGTTCTTCAAAGGTTTTTTGTCTTTGATCGTTTTCTTTTTTTTTTTTTTTGTTTCTAAATAAATAATGGCGCAACAGTAACAGCAGTATTAAAACTACGAAACACATCGAATTTCCAGATAATAAACGTTAAGCATACTTAAATGAAACAAATTATGTGAAGGATAAAATTTAAACATATATATGTACCTACTACATCTACATACGCAGTAGGATAATTGCACCTAATACGATAAAATAACTGCACCTAATATGATACAGCAACTGCATCTGATTTGTTAGGTTAGGTTTAGCTTCCTAAAAAGAAAAACATGTTTTTCTTCGATGAAATTAACGTCAAAACATGACAAAGTTTATACACATTCGTATGTTAATAGCTTTTTTATCAACTGCACAAAAACTGCAACTATATACAATTTATCAAATAATGATATCTAGCATTAATTATTGCCATTTATATATTTTTTGAAAGTGAATACACCCATTGATGTATTACATTATCATTTACTATCTTGCTTTGCTAAATCTGAAGGATAGATATTTGAAGGAAGTGGTGCCTTTTTAGCCTTTTCTGTTCCTCGGAGATCTCCAGAAAATGCACTAGGTGCCGATTGTAGCGATGAGCTTGCAGCGGCGATTAGCATCATTTGCCAAGTTAGGTGACTTCTTTCTTTATGGGGGTTCCTTGTGAGAATATCAATCTCGTTGTTGATTTGGCGGTTTGAAACATAATAATCTGCATCCATAATGACTCTCAACTTTCTAATATTTTGCCAGCTGTGAGTAATTTTAAAGTTGAAGTTAGAGGCGGTGTCCCACAGAGTTGGCTGGCTGTTAATAGCTAACTAGGCAAAAGTTTAAGTGTCTTGAAGTCAAGGTAGAGAATTTAAAAAAGATAGTTTAAGAAAACGTTTAAGAAAATGGCACCTAACATGGGACACCTAGAAAAGTAAAGGAATCTCAGGAAGCTTTTATTTCTTTATGAGATATGAACATTTATTTAAATCAAAAGGACAAACAGACATCTTCCATTTTTTTTTTAACTTACACGCGGAGACCACGCGGAGGACGCAGCCGAGGTACATCATTCGTCATCCTAATAAAAACAGCGAAAAAACTAAACCCACTTTCTACTATCGTCGCCTTGTTTGTAATCGCTGACACCTAATACGTGTAATTACGTATCACGAATAAGAGTATTACTTACTGTTGATTTTCATGATGATTTTACTGTTCCATACGTGCACTCTGCGTGCTCTACATTGGACACATATGTATTTCGTCAGAAAACTAATCATTACACTAGGAAGCAGATAAATTTCACGGTAATTTTCGTTTGAAGAAATATGTTTTTTTTTAATTTGCCTGTAGTAAAAGATTTTACTATTTAACTCACCTCTCAAGAGATTTCATACGCTTTCAAGCACTGATATAACCAACTTGGATTGGACGACAGATTTCCAAGCGAAGCTGAGATGCGAATATGCTTGTTCTCTTCCTTTTGAAGAAATATTTTACGCTTTGCTGACTGATGTCGCTAGTTACTCGGCCAGATATTGCAGTGTGTTCCATATTAGGCGCTGCTTGCATATTAGGTACAGTTACTATATTCCATGCAGGACAGGATTTACGCGTGTCATATGTAGTATTACGTTTCATATACATCATGTCAATATGGCATCAACATGCTATGAGAGGCCAACTTATCATAACAAATACTGTTGTTGTTCGTTCCCGCCATAAATACTGTACGCCTGTTTACTATAGAATTATTTGCTAAGCGTTCGAATCGAATTTCATCGTGAGAAAGGGGCACGTTTACGATATCAGATTTTACATTTGTATAATTTCCGTCTATTCGGTGAACGAACGAAAAGTACGTTTAGGAGAAAACGATTATTGCCCGATGAAAAAAATTTCCCCTCGACGAATTTTGGGATAAGCAATTTGGGATTGCGTACGTTTAATGATAAAAATAGAATTAAAAATAGGAATAATAGAAATCGAATATAATTCGATTGATAAAAATGATGGATTTATGCATTCGTGAAAAAATCCATTGGCTTCGTTTAGAACGTGTTGTCGCGAGATCTACTGACGCAAATGGAATCAAATCGCTACGAAAGACGAACAATTCGGGGTTATGTTTTACAGCTATGAGCAAGATATTAACGGTTTCATTGCGTTTAATTTAACAGAATTCATCGAGTTTTTCATTCTATCCGTGGATTTAATTAAATTTTCATTTGATTTTGTTTTAATTAAATTTCGGATAGATTTAATTAAAGAAAATTGTTGATTTTAGTACGCACAGCAACAGCGAAAAATTCCTCAGATCTTAAAGGTTCATGACACTCGCGTGGCAGAAAGCCGATCTTTTCGTCGTTTAGTGTAATTTCTTATTTACGGAAATTAAACAACACAAACGAGTTCCTTGGCGAAGCATTATATTGTGACAATGTGCGCGAAGAAATAGAACCTTTTGTTGTCAAGAATATGGATTTTCATATGCATAGTCTAATACCAAGAACCGTGTGAGACTTGAACGCTGTAGGAAGAACGATTAACCTGCCAAACAATATGAACAGTGTGTTAAATTCAGAGGAAAGTTAATAAATCTTACTTGATTTCAATCCAAAGCAAAATTGTACTAAAGATTACAATTTTAAATAATATTGTTATTTGCATTAAAACTAGCGAGAAAAAGAAAAATAAGAAATTTGAATAAAATAGTATATCTAATAGTGTATGAACGACTTTGTAGGTTAGAAAGGAAAATTGTAATCAAAAAATTCTGTCGAAATAACGCAGTGAGGGACAAAAGAAAGTTTATAGGATGAGCAGACAATAATAAGACGAAAGATGTTAGAATCTTAGAAAAAAGTTCTAATTGACAGAAATAATTAGATTCGTAAAGTGCTACAATTTCAGAAAAATTGGTTGCAATTGACAGGAACAATGAGTTGATTAAAACACTATAATTTTATAAAACGAAGTTATAATTGATAGGAGTACTTAAATCATTCAAACGCTATAGTTTTGAAAAAAGGAGTTATAATTAACAGAAATAATTAAATTGTTAAAAGACTACCAACATAAATGACTCCTAATGTACCAATGTGGTCAAAAATGTTCAGTGCACCAAACTTACCATCACATGTGTAGTTACGTATACTATACTTATATAATGAAGTTATTATCGAAGAAAAATATGAATTTTGAACTATACTTCAGCCACTACTATATACGCTACATCTTTATATGAATTTACAAATTTCACATACAAAAATGTTTCAAAATATATAAATCTTATTTTGTCTGTTTGTCGCTAATACTGTTATGGTGTTCTATTGACATACGGTACTTTTGACATCGAGTAATCTGTTAGATCGTTGTTGTTACAATTGAAATGATCCAATTCTGACTAAAAGTTTCAATATCTTTCATTTTATCGGAAACAACATTTATCAATCAAAGCGTGAGTCTATTAAATACCCATTGACCGTCATTTACATATCTCTTTAAAAATTCTGCGCTTCCGGATGCAAGAAAACCCTTGACAGCGTTACTTAAATTGTACGTATTTAAATAATAAGCTTCAACTAACAAAAAATACAGTATTGGGGTTAGTATAGTATTTAAGTCCACGCATATTTGGTCACACGATACATCGTTGGGAAGCTCATGAGCAGAGCAGTCCAATATAGATGGCCACAGCTACCGCAAATATCCCATTCAGAAAATATGATCTGAAATGTGGAAACATTAGCTTAGGTGGGCAAAATCTATTTGATCCAATCCTGTATACGGCGATACAATATTACTGTTATATAATATTATAGCAACAACTGCACAAAGATATTTACCATCATGAAGCATCTAACAGATGGCGCAGATGTCCATCGATGAATATTTGTGTCCATAAACGAATTGCCGTCAGTCAATGTTATGGTGTTGTCAGTGTTACGTTACGTGGCATAATCTTCCTCGTATTTTGGTGGCGAGGCTGTTAAAAATTTGCAATTTTTTCTTCTCCTTTGTTTGAATAAAAAGTATACCCCAATCTAACCCCACATAACCACAACTTAACCTCAACCTAATATCAATCCTCTACATGTGAAATGACAAATGTACCTAAATGAAATTTGCGAAAGGAACGCGTTTTTTAATCGTATGCTAATTTAACTTATATTTGCTGAATGGGAGATTTGCAGTAGTCGTGACTAGTTTTGCTAGACTTCTCTGCTCATTAGCTTCTCAATGATTGATCGTACGATCCAATAGGCGTGGGCCTATAGAACATAGTGCTGCGCAGTCTGGTGTAAAAATGGATCTTTTAATTGTACGCGAAGGAAACCCATAACGTTCATTAATCATCGTGAAGAATCCATTTATCTTATTCTTTCTTCCATGAAGGCTTGTAAATGATGAGAGACTGTTATATAACGTGGACTTAATTTACGTGCACCATCTAATCGTACAACGACGTGTATTAAACACGATTAAAGTCTTTAGACTGTCATCGATAACTTCCTTCGATCGCCTGTGATTCATCTTTGGTGTTTGTATCTTCTTATTCAATATCTTTCGCCAATAACAAATTGTACGTTCATTTCTTGTAATTTTTGTATGAAATCCTTTATAAGCTCATGCTTTTTGCTCATTATAATATTGTAACATGCTATTTCGCGATACGTCTAACCATTATATACTATATTCTGCAGTGTAGTAGTGTATTCTCTAGGTCCACGCCTATTGGGTCGTACGACCCGTCATTGGGAAACTGATTAGCAGAGAAGATTTCGTAAGATTTTACATCGTTAAGAATTTGGCCATTTCACACGCAACGATCTAGTATTTATAATAATTACCAATTTATAGAGTTCAAAGTACAGTAAAAAATTATAATCAATTATGATCACCTTTCTCGTAATCAAACGAAGTTTTAATTGTATAGGTTAATCTGTATAGTATACACTGATGTGCTGAAAATCGTGGTACAATGGAAATCGTACAAACCGAAAATCACACGCAAAAGTGAGTCGAAAATGTAATCAGTTTTTCATACAACGTTTTGGAGAAAATCGACTATGAAGTTCCATTAAGTATGCATACGCTTGAGGAGCAACGAGATTATACAAAATTTTGGCTTGTACCAGAGAATAAAGGGATACAAGAAATTCGTTCAATCGACTCTCGTTATCTCTTACTTTTTGTCCGATTCTGTCGATAATAGAAGTTTATACCATAAAATCTCAGTTAGTTCATCGTCATGTATGTATTTCAAAAAAAAGGACATAAATATTAATAATAACAATTTAAATAATGAAATTAAATAAACAGATGTTCATCTTAGGAAATTTATCTTTGTTCTATGTATTTCAAAAAAGAACATAAATATTAATAACAGCATTTTGAACAATGAAATTGAATAAAAAGATGTTCATCTTAGGAAATTTATCTTTGTTCTATGTATTTCAAAAAAGAACATAAATATTAATAATAACAATTTAAATAATGAAATTAAATAAACAGATGTTCATCTTAGGAAATTTATCTTTGTTCTATGTATTTCAAAAAGAACATAAATATTAATAACAGCAAATTAAACAATGAAATTAAATAAACAGATGTTCATCTTAGGAAATTTATCTTTGTTCTATGTATTTCAAAAAAGAACATAAATATTAATAACAGCAAATTAAACAATGAAATTGAATAAAAAGATGTTCATCTTAGGAAATTTATCTTTGTTCTATGTATTTCAAAAAAGAACATAAATATTAATAACAGCAAATTAAACAATGAAATTGAATAAAAAGATGTTCATCTTAGGAAATTTATCTTTGTTCTATGTATTTCAAAAAAGAACATAAATATTAATAACAGCAAATTAAACAATGAAATTGAATAAAAAGATGTTCATCTTAGGAAATTTATCTTTGTTCTATGTATTTCAAAAAAGAACATAAATATTAATAACAGTAATTAAACAATGAAATTGAATAAAAAGATGTTCATCTTAGGAAATTCATCTTTGTTCTATGTATTTAAAAAAAAAGAACATAAATATTAATAATAGCAACACAGGTAATAAAATTAAATAAAAAGCTGTTCATCATATCATGTTCGATGTCCGCTTTTAATTTATTAACTATAATTCTGCTACATTGTTCACTGAGGTCCCATTGAGATTAGCAACACCGATTTCGTCGACAACAATTCGCCGACACCAGATTGGATCGACAACAATGATAGTCGACACAGAATTTAACTAATTGCAGAGTTTGGTTTAGAGTTCACAGCACATATTATATCAGTGCGCGCCCCAACTTTGTCCACCTAAGGAATATGTATCTCGATCATTATTGTTCGGTTGACAGTATCAGTTAATATTGACGTTGGATAACATTGCTGTCGACGAAATTATCATCGTTGAAATCTCGTGCGGAACAGGTCCGATATCGATGAATTGTAATTGTATCAAAACAGTGTCAGTGAAATCCCTGTCGGTGATTTCTCAATGGAATCCATTAATTGCAGAGGTTTAAAGCTACCAGGACTTGTCGAAATTATAAGAATAAATAAAAATATCTTTAACAATATTATCTTTGTTTCTAATGACCAGGAACTGGATGAGTATGAAAAAACAACAATAAAACACTACAATGAAATTTTCTTATTTCTTCTAATGAATATGTACTTGTACAATCGATAAACCTTTAAGATCTTGGGTCATTCTATCGAATATTTTGTATGTTAATTATATTAGATTAATTATATTAATTATTAATTATTTAAATTAGTAATCTAACAGTTAATTAATTAGATTAGATATTAGCCTTGCCCCATCCTACAACATTAATAATCATACAATTCGTCATTGAGGATCCTTATTCTTCTGTACATGTGAACTCCTCTTGCATATTGCTCCATTCACAATGTGCCACCCTCTATCTTTCACCATTGTCAACATTGTCTCTCCTTCTGTATTTTTTCTTATTATGATTTGAATTTTTTCTCATGCGTTTATCTTCTAACTCTCACCTGTACACAGTTCCATCTCTTTCTATTCTTCAATTGAAACCCTGTCCTATAATTCAAATCAGCACCTTGTCTTGCACTTGTCCTTAGTTCAGAAGTTTTGCAACTCCTCTTCTACTCTCATTTTTGTCCCTACAAGTTCTTTTACTTCATGACATCTGTCTATTAGTTGCCAGTCTCTTCCTTTATCCCTCTTTATAATAGGAATTTTTATTATTTCATATATTATTTCATATTATTTTTACTATTTACTATAATTATCTATCTATAATATGATTATTTCCCCAGCATGCCCTTTCTTTCCTACTTTCACCCTTGGTTCCTCCTTAGTTTCACCCTTGTTCTCTCACCTAGACCTTGCAATTGTCTTTCTGTCTTTAATCTTCATCCTTCCTTCTGGCTACTTTGGCCTTTGCTCCCTTCAAATTCTTCTGTATATATGCCATTGCATCTAGACTCTTCCACTTCCCACCATCTTTACCTTGTGGCAACTTTTTATCTTTGATCCATGGGATAGACAGTATTTTCTTTAAACTTTGCCATCTCTTCACTTCCATTCATGTTTCTGTCAAATCTCCAAAGTCTTCAAGTTTCTGTCAAACTAATAAAACCTCTTTACAAAATCCCCAAACTTGCTGTCTTTTTTCTCTGTTCCTGTATGGCAGAATGATAACCTGCTTTCTCTTTCCTTTCTTCATATTTCTATTCTTACCTTTTCTAGCTCTCTCTGCACTCCATACGTTCCCTCTTTCTTCATTTTCTTCCCTATCCACTCTCTTCTTTTCATCTGTCTTTCTTGGTCCCTGAGGCTATTTCAGACAAATCTTCCTATGACAGTTACACGAATTGTTCGTCTTTATGCCATTTGAACCAACAATTTAGATGTTCAAAGAACGTTTTATCTAAAATATTTGCCAAACCTTTCGATTGATTCTGCTTGAAGGACGTGCAGTTGTGCATAGGTCCAGCGCTTTTTGCCAAGTTACAGAGGACATGGAACACGGTGAAGTTTTTACACACGTTTTCTTCTTTTTCTCATTGCTTTTCTACGTTCGAGAGATATTTGCCCGTACGTGCTTGAAACGCGGACATTTTTCGAAGCAACGGTATATACAGTTCAAGTGTATCTTTGAACATTTCAACGTTTAATGCTTCGGCTAATATTTTAATTAAATGATACGTAAACTAACCTTGAAAGATTTTAAAGCCACGTTCAATCGACAGATTCTCAGCAGTGTTAGACGAACGTCGGATCGTTTTACTTTGTAATCCTTGTTCATCCTTAATATTAATATACGTCAATAACTTTAATATCTTCTGTTCTATGAGTTAGACGGTTCTTGAGGCTTTATTATTTGATTAAAATCTTACCTGTTTAATATCGATGGTTAAAAATTATCTTGGAATGTTATTAACGCAAACTGACCATAGCTTGCCCGATATTACTAGAATATTCTGTAATGCAGCGTCTATAACGTAAGAAGCTTTTTTGTACCATCGTGTCATTCAGCGCCATTTCTCACAATATCCCAAGTCAATGCACGAAACAACAGCAATAAAGATGATTCTTAAGCGGTCATTATTCGATATTGTTAATGATAGTTATACAAATAAATCGAGCTGTGAACATCGGAGGGAATTAACGAGTCGAGAAATCGCTCGCTTCGTTTTAACTTGAGAAAATTTCTTAACGCTCGTATCTGGGGAAAAGATTATTTTTTCATTATTTAAATAGTCGAGAATAGTATGGACTCGCGTAACAATACAATGTAAGATATCGTATCGGGAATTTCCTCTTGCTGTTCGTCTTTGCAAAAATTATAGTTCTTCTGGCGTCTTTCGATTGGAAAAAATGCCGAACACTTCCATTCTGCGGTCTAAATCAGCAACGTGTAGTTGGAAACGCCAGTTCTCGCTTAAAGTACAAGTATAAGCGAGCGAGAGGTTAGGATGTTTCCGACATCAGGGCAATCGTTGCTAAACAGTTGTGTTGCGTTTCGTATTTTGCCACATCGTCGAAACAGTGAGAGTGGCAGCACTAGAAAAGGCAAAGAAGAACGATAATTTGCAGGGCTCGAGAAATGATCGTTCAACACGATAATACCAGGTAATTGTGATAAAAGTATAAGAGAAGCGTGAGGCAGAGAAAAAGGCAAAGATTACCAATATTAATTAGTTAATTAATGAACACATAGCGAAGTAGATAATTTTTTTAGATGATCAAGAAAATAAATTACAGGGAATATTTATACATACGCGTGCGTACAGGAAAAAAAAATATATATATATTATAGTTGCACGCGTGCATGTGTAAAGTATATGAAACGAGACGAGAATTTTATCCACGAAACAGACAAGTGATTAATATATAATTGATTTAAGAGCTGTATTAACCGACACACAATTAGAAAACGATAGAGAGATATACAGTATGATTAATTAATGAAACATTAGAATAATTATTATACCAATTAATTAATTGGGTGCATACATTATGCGTGTATACATTAACAGCAGCAACGTATGTACTTGTATACATAAATAATAATACAATATTATTATTATAATTATTATTATATATTATACATATAAATATATTATATTGTATACACATTAGTGAATGTTCAATGTTGAAATAAAATGCATATACGTTGTTTACACCATATACGTCTATTTGCTCGCCTATTATTTCATTCCCTCGAACGTACAACTTTTACGTTATTTTTTTACGTTCGTCTAATAGCTTTCCAGTTTAGTTCCTGCATCCATTGGTTCATACGATCCAGTTCCATCCAATCCAGCACTGGATCGTAATTGGAGTAACGCGAACAATGTTTTCAGTCCAGTACAGTAACGTCATTTCGGTAAGTATTTCCAACGACTGGATCGAAAGAGCATTTTTCAATCCAGCGAACGTAATATTCCAGTGTTTCTGAAATCGTCTAGACGCTTTCAGCGGTTCGAAAAATCCTGTAACAGCTTTCGAATAACATGGACATTGATCGATTTCCAGTCGAACGACTGGAATGTAATCGTTCGATCCAGCGACTGGTCTAACGCAAAGCCAGCTTTATTTTTTGGACCATATTTTGAACATTAGTAGGTAAGTAACTATTGTTAATGATATTATGATATGAATATTATTAATTAGAAAATTTTATATAATTTTATGAGTATCTCCAATTTTTTTGAAAGTGTAATATGTTGAAATAATGAAATAAATAATGAAATAATGAAAATAAATATCGTAGAAGAAAGTGTCATAAATAATTATAAGCGCTTTTACTTTAATATTTTCTTGCTTTTATATTTTACTTTCTCTCTTATATGAGGTTGTTGCAAAAGTTTCTCTTGTTTTGTAAGGAAATAATAGATGCACGACATTTTTGTTTTATATTATTTTATTGAATTATTTTGTTTTATTACTATAAAATGGTTCATATATAATTCAATGAAATAATATAAAAGAAAAAATGTTGAGCATCTATTATTTCTTTACAAAACAAAATAAAAAAAACATTTTGGATAACCTGATATTTATAAGCAATTTCACTTCAAAACAGAACCAAAACCTAACCTAAAACTAACCATATAAACGCAAATTGAGTGACAAGAAGTAAACAGAAAATAGTTAAGAAAGACGTTTACTTTAATACATTTTTTACTTGAATTACTTTAATTACATATGGAAATTAGACTCTTCGCAGGAAACTGCGGAGAAAATTAAGCCACGAAACAAGCTTGTAACAGAAACTTTTAAAAAAGGAAGAAAGAAATTCGTTCAATTTGTTTTTTTAAAGCAACAATGTTAACAATACGATATTAAGGATTACTAATAATTCGACTGCGGAAATTTATGTATTTATTGGAGATTCGAAGGTATAAAAATGTGCAAAATGCACATAATATGAAGAAATTGTTTAAACATCCAAAATAAAAGACACGTCATAATATTTAATACGTTTCAAAGAAGCAAATTTCTATTTACGTTTCGTTTGTTTTATCATTTTGATACGAGTATGAACTTGCATAAGCATCAGCATTCTAGTAACAATGTTTTGAAAATGTGGAAAAAGCGATAGAATTTAGTGAGAAAGATATTTATTCTTGTAATTAGAAAAAATATGTCTAACTTGAAAATGGTCCTTAATTTTACAACGCACAACAATAACTGTTGTTGAAGAAATAGTGGGTTGGTATGATCACTAGTTCTTACAAGATAAGTTGGTACGACTTTTAACGACACTCTTTTGTCTTAGACGTCGGCCATGTGTTAATTATCTCAGTGTATCTGGTGTGTTTGCATGTTTGTACTTGGTGGTGAAATATAGAATATACAAATCTAATCTGAGTGAATCAATAAATACCAAACTCTAAAAACTTATTGATTAACAACTGTAAGGATTAAGGAGAAACATCTCCAATTTCTCGGAAAATTATTAATTGTCAATTGATGCTAAATGCTGCGCGAAATGTTCAAAATGCTACTAACGTATCCGTAATTCAACGATTTATTTTATTTATTCCAATCGATAATAAAATGTGTATGGGAAATGCACGTATTAAAAAGATATTATACCTCTTCATTTTAAAAACAGTTGCATAATCCTTGACATATTGCAATTTATTTTATTATGAAACATAGTGGAACTTCGCTTATGCACTCTCGTTTAAACGAGCCAGCTTCTGTTTGGCGTTAATTCTATGAACCCATAACTGAGCCTTTATTCTCCAAACTACGCGCAGCGAGTGAATCTTCATTATACAAACTCGTCGGTTCTGCGAACGATCTTAAATAATAATAATTATAACATTAATGATAATGAGATCGGTTGCATAATTTATTTAACATCGTATCGACTATCATGGTCATTAGCGACTACTTCGGTCTACTTAGCGACTATTCGATGGCTTATTGAATTGTTCAATAAATAAATATTGTTCAATAAAAAATAAATTATTCAATAAATGTTCAATACCTTAATTCGGCTCGGTGCGGCCATGTTATTAAGATTACCGTCGACTTTATATTTTTTCCTTCCTTCATTCTACACAGGGTGTCTCAATTATATGCGATCACCTAAATATCTTCCTTACAACAAAGTTAGATTACTTCAAGGAGCACATATTAGGTGGGAGGAATTTTTTCTCAAGGTCATTTTTCAGGAGACTTCAAGCTTGTTGGATATGTTATCGAGATTATAAAAATATTTTTATTGCGCATATATATATTTTTACCTTTTTATTATATATATACTTTGATTTGATTTGAAAAAAGTTTCTTCCACCGTAATATGTACTCCTTGAATTATAATAATTATATATATATATAAACTCCCTAGAATTCACGTGGGATAGGGACACTTTTTGTTTTACGGTTAGCACGACTTTCTTTGTTTCACGGACAGAGCGACCGTCTTCTGTTTTACGGACAACCATTTTGAGAGACACTAATTTCCCAAACGGACGGACAGAGAGCAACATCAGAGATAGACAAGATCACAGAATAGGTATTTAAAATATTGAAGATTGACGGAGAAAGATCGGTAGCTCAGGACGTTGAAAATCGATTCTCGATTTTCAGACTTCAGAATCGATCACCTGAATTATCTCGAGATTTACGATCTTACATATATATGTAATAGCGTAAGTCGTTAGGGTAAATCAGACGATCGATTCTGGAAAATCGAGATTATTTTGAGAATAATTAAATTAAATACAATATCAGTTAATAACAAATCTACTACAAATATTATCTGGGAAATCGAGAATCGATTTTCTAAGTCCTAAATTACCGTTCTTCTCTCATGATCTATTCTATTCAACAAGTAGCTGTCGGTAAAACAAAATAAAAGTAAAAAATGTCGCTTGACGGGTAGTTTGAATTCATAAACACTTAAATTCGTACGAAGCATTGTTCAAGGTTTACCATTACACGATATACAAATCAAAAGACAAATGTGATTATTCTATCATCAAGGTTTGCGCGTTCTGTAACGATGGTTTGCTTCTGGTGGTTGATGCGAATAGAATTTTTATGCCCAGTTGAATAATTGTAATTGTTAAAAGTTGAATGATCGTATTAAGAATTGCGAATAAATTTCTACAATGGGTAAAGTTTAGTAAGCAGTAAGACGGATTGGCCGGTGTTCTCACGATATCCATTTAAAATGCATTTAGATGCATTTTAAATCACTCTTTGCATTGTTAATGTTACAATTCATTCGCGAGACCGCGTTCAAAATGAGAAACTTGTTAAGGGATTCGATTTAACTTCGCTACGCGCTTATTTTTCTGATTATTCCAATTGATGCCTTTAGTAAAGAGAAATACTCATTCGCGAAGAAACGTTCGCAATGTTACGACGTACCATGAAGTTCGCAGAATTGTACGTATTGAAATATATGTAATTTTGTGCGATATACCGGATCAGCCGCGCAGTAGTAATACACATATATGTTTGAGTATGTATGTGAGTATGTGTGTATGTGTGTGATATGTGCGTGCGCAGCTTCTCGTAGAACAAAAGAATGTCACTGTTTCATACGCATGGTAGAAAGTGACACTTGAAGAATGCTGTAACACGTGTAATAGGTATCTGTGAACATCTTGTAAATCATATATTAAATAAATACAAAACTATTTTATTATCATCTTTATATGTAATGAAAGTGTTTCTACATAATTATTTCGGCGATTACGATCCACAATTCTTAACAAATGAAAAGCGGCTTTGTCATGGCTCTGTGAATAGCTGGAAAGTATATAAAGTGGCACTGAAAAAAGTATTCTGCAAGAGCAGATCTATTATCCGGTGTTATCATTTTTTTTTTCTTTTTACTGTACGTAATACACTCAAATATAAGTGTTTCTGTTGCAAAAGTGAAGAAATCTATATTTATAAAAGCTTTCCTAGGTTTCATTTGCTTTCAAAGTAATTTCTCTTTGCAAGCGATACACCGAGATGGAAACTTCTTTTTCTTTGCCATTTCTTCAAACAATACTGCAGGTCTTAATCCCGTAGAACGTTCGCTTGGTCAACCTTTCGAGCGTTTCCGAATCGGATACGAAAGAGATGACCTTTCGAATGACTTTTAATTACAGGAAATAGAAAGAAGTTACTGAGACTGTAGCACGCTCTTACGATTTTCCTTCTAACTAAATAACACACTGAAAATACGAAAAGGTGCGTTTGTCGCGATGGGATAAACACGTGGTATAGTATTATACTATAATATACTATACTATATTATTATACTATACTATAGCTACAGTTGTACTGGACGAGCTGATGGAACGCCTTAAAATAAACGGTAGTGGTTAGTGTTGCATGCGTTTTCGTCGCCCGTATTTGTTCGAACATGTTCAGTTAATTTGACTTGTTCGTCCGATCTATCGCGACCGAGGATACGTGGCCTGGATATTTCGAACGAATGATGATTTTCTGTCGAAAATTTCTCTAGTTTCGTCTAAAATTTCTACGTGGAATATAAGAAAAGTGTTACAGGGTTTATTCGTACCATACCATTGAATTCATCTGATCAGGTGGATAAAATAGTGAAACGAATTATCGACCGTAGTCTTCGCTTACGTCTTTTGAAGAAAATATTTTATTTTCGTCTTTTAATTTACCATTTCTTGGTAAGATTTTTAATAAACGATTATTTGAAAAAGAAAGTGGTAAGAATTTTTAAATTCATGTTCATTTCTTACCATTATCAAAATTAGACTAAACAGCGTATTAGGCTAAATGCATATTCGGATAAATAAACTCGTCGTCGAAACGATCAAATCAATTCGACTTTTTCGTCCGATTTCTTGCGATGAAGGACACGCATATTTTATACATAAGGTGTACAAAAAATGTTGCGGCTAAGGACATAGGTACGTATAGATGTATTACATTTTATACACAAGATATATAAAAATTATTTTATATAACAATTATTACATATGAAAATTATTAAATTTATACGCGCACATAATTTTTATGCATTTATATATAATAAGTTTATAGGTCCGGGTCGATGAAATTTTATGAAAAAGACTTACAGAAAAATTGACCTTGGACTTTATACTTACTTCGTTTCATTTTAGTTACATTGTCATTATTTGATTTTATCATGTTGAAGCAAAGATGCAAAAAGTATCATATGAAAAATTTGGACCTTCTACTACCTGATAATTTAAAAAATTGAGAAAAAAGTGCAGAAGGGATTTTGTAAAAGTTGCAGATACCGGAGGAATATAATAGAATAAGAATGAAATAAAAATATATTAGACATAACCAGAAAAACTAAACTAAAAACATGTAGCTGAAAGCTCTTCAGGTATTTCAAGAAGTAGAAAAAAGTTTCAGTGGAACTGAAGAAATATTTAAACTATGTGGTACAATAGCGATATTTGTAAATTAGCTTTAAAGAAACGTCAATATTTAAGTCTATCAATATATTATGCGGAAAAATTTTGAAATTTGAATATCGTTAGCCATATTAGTAATTATGGAGACCTCGACTCCAATAACCTTAACCTTCGGATATATTGTGAGAAAAAGATACTAAGTAACAAATAGAAAAATTTTAATGGAATTGAAAAGGTATCTAGTAATGATTTCTGTAAATCAGCATTAAAGGGACGTCACTATCTAAATTTATTAGCATGTCATGAGAAAAGGTTTTGAAATTTGGATAAATATTGTTAGCAATATTGGTGATTATGCAAAGAAGCAGTGCTCCACTTGTAATATATAAAATTTATGATCCACCTTGTGTTAAGTTCTGATTGCACTGCAAACTTATTCCTTATATTTTGATTTTTACCAACGTTGGGTTAAGATATAATAATATATAATGTATAATACATAATATATAACATAATATATAATATATATTATATGATGTATGATCTAGAATATATAATATACAATATACAATACATAATGTACAACATATAATATATGATATATTTAATATATAATGCATAGTACACAGAGTAAGTTTTGGGATATAAATTAATTTAGGGACATAAAGATTGAAACTTAAGATATCCTTAAAAATGCATATTATGAATGTTCATCTGGATTTTATCTCAGTTAAACAAGGAGCATATTGGCAACATTAGAACATGCATTGTACTAGTCCTAGATGCTTGACTTGACATTTAGTCAGGATATTCCTTAAGTCAAATCTTTGAAGAAATCATCAATTATCGATTACACAAAATATTAAACCGTATGTCATTAAAACATGTTGAATGACGAGGCTAAATTTATTACACATTTGAATGTGGTAAATAAAAATACAATTAAAATGAGATATAGAAATGCACATGACAAAGAATTCCTATCTTTGGGAAAGTTTTTTCTGACTAATATGTTTCCTAAAAATATTTTCAAGATACGCTTAACGAAGTTTCACTCTTGATCTTCCACTGTTTCTAGTTTCTTCCCAAGCAACTGTCTTTAAAGTCTTCACATTCCATATCATAACATAAAATACATTAATTCTTTTATAATAATAAAATAAACCTTATCACTTTCATTTTATTAAAACAAATTTCTATCATTCTGACCTAATAAAGACTTCTTAAATGCTATTTAAGAATCGCTCGTAGAAAAAGATCTCAAAAACTTTAACGCATTTTTCTCTTAGTCTTTCTATCATGTTTGTTTTCACGTTTCTTATTTATGTAAGTCGAGGTGAAGGTATCCAGATAGAAGTAAGAATTGATCATGCAATAGGTGAAACCAATTACTGCATCAATAAGCGTAATTTGGCAATCAAGCTTAAACATGTCTCGCTGATTATAAGCCATAACAATTATAACGCAATTAATCAATGTTTGTATTAGCTGCATCACAATAATTATTGCAGTAAAACATTTTGGTAATTTGAAGTCCGTTGCTTTCAAAGTATAATAAAAATACATGTAGAGATGAAGAAAGTAGTCTATTACGCTGAACCATCTCATGAATGCTGCAGTCTGCATGTATGCGAACCAGTAGTAAGGAATAATACTTAAATGACGGTAGACATGTAGAAATGTCACTTGTTCTTTTTGTAACACGATGAAGATCGTATCGCACAATTGTACAATTTTCGATAGGACAAGTGCCCATGTCCAAAAGCCAGAAACAGGATTTTGGAAATAGTTACTGAAAAGAAAATAATTCTCTTCTTATTATACACAATTAATAAACATATTTGAAATATCGGCACGTTTCTTGATTATCACGTGTAAACTAAACTAACGTATTATAATAAGAATTGTACTATTTTGACTTGGAAAATTACCATACGATGTAGGTACACTGTATAAATCGATATGCTGCAAATTGTTGAGCATAATTGATTATACCAATTAATAAGATAAAGCTCATTTCAGAAACATATTTACAGAACTATTTTGACAATAGTACCATAAACATCTGTTAAAAATGTATTCCTTGTTTGACTAGCGCTTTTCACGTATCAGTGTTCTCTAAATACCGAGCATAAGAAACTGTCTCATATAATAATGTTTCGTTAATAATTATTTTTCAAGTCGCCATTCGTCCGTAAATATATTAAAAGGTAAAATATGAAAGTGGCATTACCTAGCTACGCAAACACTATAGTAGAGGCTACGATATCTCAATGCGAAGAACAGCTCCGGTACTGTTCTAATAAATCCGACAGCGGAGAACAGTGCATTCAATCCACACCATATTGCAAATGGAATTTTCAAATTGTACTTTGGTTTATTTAACATGTAAATCCTCGCGCTAACAATTACGATGAAGTAAACGATACTGCTGCCGTAGAAGTACACTAAATTATTCGTTAACCATTTTTTAGTGTCTACATAAGAGTAGCTTTTCTCGAAGTTGAAAATATATGGATATTCAAGTCTAGTGATCTTCATAGAACCGTCTTCATACATTGTGAAATATCCTTTTTATATCCACTGGCCTTAAAAAAATGAAAGAAAATACGTAGTCTTTCCGCCATGATGTCAATTGACTAAAACGTAAGAACAATCGTTAACATTCTCTCTTAGAAATATGTAAACTAAAAATATTTCATAAAATAATACGTTCAAAATGATGTAAAATATTTCGAGCAAAGTAATAGGATAATACAAACGAAATAATAAATTAATCATTTTTATATACAGTATTTAACTAAATTTTCACACGTATTATCGTACATTGTTTACCAGTTAGCTATTGTGGCCTCTTTGGAAACTTTGAAATGCGTGTAACCCTAAAATGTGAGGCAAAAAGTAAGCGATGACGAATATACTCGTCAAACACAGAGTACGTTATGTGGCTGTTATAATATAGAATTAAGTTGAAATGAAATGACCGTTTTATTTTTTTATTTTATTATTGACAGGGCTCATCGTAACACAAAATATTGCCATTTCTCCATGACGAGTATACGCGCCAAAAACAGCTAACTGGTTAATATTATTAGAAACTCAGCGTGGTACGAACAGCAACGATGAGTAGAGCACGACACGCGGTGGCGACTACGAGAATTAGGTTGAGTAGATGGACGAAATGAGTAGACGCAAGCTATTGATATTACGTGTGCACTTACTGACATCCTGACGAGCCGAGCACGGCTCGTTGATTTATACCTCTGCGTGTTCTTCTGCCATTGGTTCCTTTGTATTTTTGGAAACACGCAGAAGCCTAAACCGTTTGGGTGGTTAGAAGACAAAAAGTCAACGATTGACGCGGAAATGTAAACAATTATCATCCACCGTTTCTCGGTCTGATAAGTCGACGACCTGTCGATGAAGCATGACGGTCCGAAGTTTGCCGATCTAGCCGGCACACAGGCGCTGGCAGTGCCGAAAATTGCCGAACGTTGACTTTTAAGTGTTAGAAAAACAGACGCGGCAAGCTAATCAGCTGGTAAATAAGAAACGAGGCAAAAACTAGGATCCGCGTCTTATTGGCAAAAAATTCTAAAAGTAGAACTTTTGTGCTTATCTTATTCTTAGCATGATTGAAAGCTATTATTTCTTATTTTGAAACCTATTAGAAAATAATATTTGAAATATTAGATTGCTCCAAAAGTTTCTTTCCCTTTGTGAGAAAATAATAGATGCACAACGTTTCTTGTTTTATACTATTTTTTTGAATTATACATGATCTATTTTGTTCTATTACATTGAAATATAACTATTGTATAGAATTATGTGTTTTGTAGTAATAGAACAAAATGAATCATACATAATTTAATAAAATAATATAAAACAAAAACTTTGTGTATCTATTATTATCTATTACATTGAAATATAACTATTGTATTGAATTATGTGTTTTGTAGTAATAGAGCAAAATGGATCACACATAATTGAATAAAACAATATGAAACAAAAAATGTTGTCTATTATATATCTTACTACTTTGTTCTGAATATTTTTCATCTCTTTTAACATATTATTCATTAAGTATTCAATTTTACATATTTTTAAAAGAATATGTTAACAATTGGTCAGTGGATATAAAAAATGATATTTATAGATATTATCAATATAGATATTGATGAAGAAACGTTGTAAGGGGATTCTGTTCATACTCCAGTGCGGTTCACTGTAGGCTCACTCTCATTGTGTTTATCATTGTTGTGTATATATTCTAATATATCTTACAAGGAGAGGTCACAGTCGTTAGATCATCGATATTGATAAAATTCTTTTTGACGAGTCTAGGACAAAAGTAAGTCAACCCACAGGAAGATATTGTTACAAAATAAATACAATCAGTCCACGTCGTAGAAACAATAAGTTTCAAGCAAGACTTGAGGAAAATACACTCTGGTGGAATGATAACAAAACTTATGACAGAAAGAAAATAGTCATTGTTATACTACATTTACTGCAATATAAGTTGTTACAAATCAAATTCCATATGCATTTGCGTAAAATAACGATCCTAATATTGGTAAGATATAGTTAGGTTAGGTTAGATTTCTTGGAGGTTAGTAACCTAACTTTTGAATCACGATTGTCCTACACCTCTAACAAAGTGAATACTACTCAGAACTCTCTCTTCTGCAACATATTCAATAAAAAATTCAATAAAATCGAAAATGAGACCTTCTTTTGCGCACATTTAGCGGAATATTTTGCGCCGTCGTGTTAAGAGAAAAAATAACGATGAAAGCGACGGCGAATGTGTGCCCTCTTTTTTTCAAATGGTTTATGATATCAAAGGATTTAGATGATCCGAGGCACGAGCAGAATGTAATTCAACCCAGCCCAAGATGTTAACAAATTTATTTGATTCAGCAGTAGAAAAGATATGGGATCCATAAATAATTTTTGAAATGTCACGTTTAAGTTATATCGTGTGTTGGGTCTGCAATAGAATGCAGGGGAGGAAAGTGTGCAAAGAGGATGTGGAGGCAGGATTTAGGTGCGGAACATGATAGGAAATGACAAATGGAAGGAGAATATGAATAGCTTATTAGGGGACAGAGATTTGGGTGTGGAACACGATAGGAAATGACAAATGGTAGGAGAATATGAATAGCGTGTTAGAAGGCAGATTAGTGAGAGAGTTATGTGTCTATCGTAGGACGTTGGACATTTGAGCACTTGGCAAAAGAACTGAGTTGCAATAAAAAGTAAAGAAACATTGTTACCACAGGCTAGCTATATATAATGAAAGGTAGTAAGTAACGTTAATTCTGAAATAAAAAATTGATACTAATCACCATTTACCATCTATGTACTTCAATTACAGGTTTAAACAATTACAATACCAAATTTTCATACAAAATTAACTTCTCGAAAACTTGTTTCCCTACAAATTTATATCATTTCCTAACCTCTACAATATCATTATTATCATATCATTTATTAATCGTTAAAGAATATTATGAACAAAATTTCACTTTATGCAAATTGTGTTTCAACACAATGTCATTCTCCCCTAACAACACCATTGTGATGTTATTTGTTGTTATCACAATTTGCAACTTTTCAATGTTTTCCCTGATGGTGAGTAATAATAAAACATGTGATTTCGTTCGTGTGACTCTATCAATTACTGAAATAACAAAAATATATCGACCTAGAGTGTCACCCATGACAGCATAAACGTGCCTCTTATGACAATAGCTTTTAACATATCGAACGCCAAAGTAGAACGCACATATTTCTATACTTGGTTTCTCTTGAAAATCCATTAGATTCCTCAGAATCTAAATTTTCCAGAATATTTAAATATAGATCATTTTATTTTATTTTTGTCTTCTTCTTCATTTGCATCCATGAATTACACAAAACTCACGGGATGTCCAGACCATATAACCGTTGTTTGCACCACAATTGCAGTTAACCAACATTTCTTGCGTCGTCAGCGTTAGCTCACATTTCAAAATACCTCGAATCACCATCGTCGCATTACAACCTGTTGCCATGGACGTCAGCGACACGTGAAAAAACTATGCTCTTACGTAGTATACGTAAACCATACGACGTATGGACAACAGTTTCTTTGAAATTGCCTATCTGCCGTTATGTCCTATACGATGTACGGAGAGAACAGGGGACGCCATAACTGACCGCGTGGAGAGTGAGACAAAATTCAGTCGAAAGGTTTGTATCGTCAGACTAACACGTATCAACTTTGCTTTTTGTCTAAGCATGGAAAAATCGGTTTATATTATTTTCAAGATTCTTCTACGTCTTATCGTGGCGAAACGAGCAACTAGTTTTGAGAAAGAATTAAGCAATCTTCAGCAAATGTTCGATAAATATGTGCACTTACATTATACGGTACATAGATGTCAGGCGTATCCAATTCGCAGATCGTGGGGTTCATAGACCAAGATTGGACCTACACTCAACTCATACAGCCTTTTGGCCAAACATGGTGCGAGTTAAATGTCACGTGGCGTTCAATGTGTTAACACTTTTTTGTCTTTCTTTTAATTTGATCGCTTTACTTATGCGCAAGACAGATGATTATTGTGTTTGGTGATTACCTGTTCATGTTGTATTGTAGTGAAACGATTTACAGATACGCTGAAAAGACCGGAAATTATTGGATCTAATGGTACAGTTGAAGTGAATGGTCAGAAAATAATTGTAAATAATTTCTGTAACTGCATGGGACACACAAGGAAATAAATAAATAAATAAATAAATTCATATAATCCATAAGTGTACAAAATAGAGCGAGATAATATGATAAAGACTTTAATGATTAAGAAATAATGATGATGGATCCAGTGCAAATTTCTCAAATAGTGTGTCGTAATTGTACAATTGTCAGTAGCATCTACGCTAAAATGTGCGGCCATCAAAGTGTTAAGGATTAAAGCAAATAATAGTAAATATAATAAAGAAGATAATAACAAAAATTCCAGGATTTGTTAAAATAACGATAGAGAAATACAGTAAATATGGAATAAACAAAATTTAATTCTATTGCACGTCAGTTTATATTTTAATATTTTAAGACTTTTCAGATTTGCGTCACCTGCTTACGACGAAAAAAAAAAAAAAAAATTGGCTGCAATATAGTGCATTTACACCCACGCCCACGTTATACTTTACGTATACTTGTGTATACTTCACGATACGCTGTATACTTCATGCAGAACAAGTCTTGACACTCGCTAGGAAAAACCGTCCGAAAATTAAGTCGTGTCTAGTCGCGGAAAATCAACATGGAAGATCAACAAAGCCCGCCTTCTTGCGAAACAGACGGAAATAAGTAGAGCGTCTTCATCTCTGTCTGAGATATTCACAGCGTGTCACGCATGCGTAGAACGACAACCTTCTTGCCTTGCATGTTGCTTTTTCACTAGTCACGACTCAATTTTCAGATGGTTTTCTCTAGGCTTCGGTATATAGGCTGTCGAGAGCTGTTTATGCGATCCTGTTCATATCTGTTGGTCCGTATGATGCACAGTTGTATTATGTTCTATTTTGTCGCCGACGAGAAGGTAGCGTCAACTGACGTTTAATGCAACTGGCAATAAGCTCCATTTTCGGCTAACCTGCTGTGTACGGGAATACTGGCATGGGAGAGGATTAAAGTTGTTCGAAAGTAAATTAACAATATAAAATGATTTATTCAAATCTTACTCGATTTCGATATTGACAATTGATTGACGGATATGAAATTCTTCGATTGAAAAGTGATGATTCTTCGATAGATAAAATGATAGCTAATTCTTCGATAGACAAAATGATAACTGACTCTTCGATAGAATAATTAATCTATAATACGAATAATTAATCTATAATATTCGATAGACGAACGGTAATTAATTTACTCGATAACCGAACGATAAATATAAATATTCTCATACTGACTTCTCTGAGTCGCTACATTTATATCCGTCGGAGATGAAAAAACGTCAGGGTCTTTTTTTTTTTAATGTTTGGGAAGATACCCAACGTTTGTTCAACTGCCGACTTTGTTTACAATCTAAATTGTCTTAATATAGTTATAAAGACATAATATAAAAACATAGTTAGATGAGTTTTTGCAAGATATAGTTTTTAGCGGCTTTAACTGCCTTCCACTTCACTTATACGAGACAGTCACAGCTACAGCAGACGTTCCACCCAGAAAATATGTATAGATTAAATTACTTAACCTAAAACCTAATCTAATCTAATTGTGTAATTCTATACACAACGATACTACAGCAATTTTGTAGTAACGTCAATCGACACGAAAACCGACGATATTTACCAACTCGAAGCATCTAAGACACAGCGGAGCATGTATGATCGACGATTGTTTGTCACAACAAACGTAATTTTCAATCGCGTACGGCACGATCTTTCTCGAATTTTAGTGCAGAGATTGTGTTAAAAGTTTACAACTCGTGCCTAGAAAAGTATTGAAAGGTATCAATTCACGGCTAAATACACGTAATGACAAATATACTTCAGTGAAATAAGAAGAGTGAATACGTTTTTTAACCGCATCGTAAACTAACCTATATTTTCTAAATGGGACGTTTGTTGTAGCCGTGATTACCTTTGTTCAACTCCCTCACTAGCAAGTTTTCCAACGGTGTAACTTACGCAATGTTAGGGAAGGTTGGGGCAGATTGAGGGATTAAAGGAGAAGATTTCTCAGATAATGTCGAAAGTAGTATAGTTAGTGGACCAGTGACGTCTTGATTTATACTGCAGACAAATGAAAGTGGGAGACAATATTGTCGAAGCGACGCGGGGAAACGTAAGACGAAATTCATGTCCCGCGACACAAGCGACGTAGCTGTAGAGTGGCAGTGGCATAATGCGACATTATATCGCCAAAAGCGAATCATCTGGCAACCCTGATCATACGATCTAATAGGCGTAGATCTACGTACTATATATTGGGTTGTCAACCCAATAGTACATATAGTACATATAGTACTGCCAAAAAATTAACTGCAAGTTAAAATTACACAATATATTAATCGTTCAATGACTTTGTAAGAATGTTTTCTCCGAAATTAGTGAAACTTTGCAGCAGCTTACTATAGGGACTACGCGTTGAAACTTTCAACTTTGAAGATAAATATTTCCACTTTGGTAAGGTCTGGCTTTCCAAAAATTGGATCACGTATAGATAATATACTAAATAATGTATCGTCGAAATTTCAAAAAGATCGTAGGAAATCAACTTACGCTACAAATATTTCAAGCTGCGTCTCCACTGACAGCAACATCGAGTTTCAGTCTAAGATTTTCTCTTAGAATTTTTTCTCAGAAAATGTCGCTTACAAGAGCTAACCTACTTCCTATATTGCCTAACGAAAATGTTTCTTCGCAGTGCTTTTTTTCTTTGTATCTTTTCTTGCCATTTCGGCCTATTTATCTTTTTATCCCGTTTCTCATTTGTTATCTTTGTCTTTGGTAGACTACATTCTTTAAGCGGATTCTGAACCACTATAGACTGCGCTGGAATAAGCTTTTTATTTGTTCCCTTCTTTACTATATTTTAAGTCGCATCGACTACCACAGCTACTAACGACTATATTTCAGCAATACATTGAGGTCCCTAGCGGTTACTTAGTTATTTAGTTCCGTAATCGGATGAAAATACAGGCACATAAACATCAAATCTGGACACTCGCTAGGGGAAACCGTCCGAAAATTGGATCATAAAAAACCAACATGGAAGACAAGGAAGTTCTCGTTCTTGAAAGACAGGCAGAGATCATAGACAGAGAGAGTGTTTTTGCTTCCGTCTGAGACATTCACAACATATCACGCATGCGCAGAAAACCTTCTAATCTCTTATGTAGATTTCTCACGACTCGATTTTCGGACGGTTTCTACTATACTTTTGGTATATGACTTTATATTATCGTGAACGGTATTTGTTGAACATTACGATGAAACAACATTTATTAAAATTTTTACATTTGTAATATACATAACTGTGTTAATGTAAGAGTTGCCTAAGATTTCTGTGTATGGAAGTTCCCACTTGTAAACTAACCTTCAATTCTGGTTTTTAATAAGTAATGATGTAGAAAAAGAATCACCTCGCCCATTTCAGTGAGCTTGAAATATGTTGTTTGAATAACTTTTTCCTGTACATGTTACCGCTACTCTGTTTTAGTTTACCAGATATCGGCGAGAAATGGAGATTAAACGTAAGTTAAGATTGCGCCACACTTTGACGTATAGAGCCATCTTCCATCTTAACGTACAAATTACATGACTAATTAATTGCGTAAATAATTAATTAATTAGATTTTGGGCACCGGGTTTGGTTTAAGTTAAGATACACTTCCAATGCGGCCACCGTAATTTCCTAAAGTAAAGCTGATCTAAACCTAATTCAAATTAAATCAAATCTATTCCAAACGCTAGAAATATGATTTTACCTAACATACTTTTGTGTTTAACTCGCAAAGTAAAATCGTGCGAGGGTGTCTTGTATAGGAAAAAATTACTCAAAATAAAGATCCTGACAACATATTTCAAGGTCATCAAAACCAATGAAGTGACCTCTTTTTTGCAAAATTATCTCTTAATATTACATTTTGTCGGTTTTTTAGATATTACTTTCAGTACCATGACAGTTCAGATAACATATATTTAACTCTTAGACTGTAAACGTTTTTACGGTACCCTCAAACTGTAGGCATGGTTCTTTCCAATATTTTTCAAGGCAATATTTGCCAAAAAGATCCAAAAAATTTCACATATTCGCATCTTCAAACATCTTAGACCGAAGTTATCATATACCTTTTGCCAAATAACTTCCTTTAGCTTGGCAGGAAAGGATTTTCTACCTGTTAGCTCGCAGAAGATTCTCCACACGGTCGAAATACTTACCTTTAGAGTTTTAAGGTTAAAACTTTTTGGACGAAAACGAATGGTTGTTATTGTGGATATATCCGTAAAATGTCGCCACATTGTTGTTTCATTGTCAGCACGGGCAAAATATTTCTAGAAGTTGCTGTTTATTCAAAATGTTTTGGAACATGCAGCAGGCAACTAACGACAAATAGTTACTATGTACCTTTGTTATTAAATAGGTTTGGGGTTTGATATTTAATTCATTCACACAGATTAGTTTTGTATGCTCTGTATTTCACCATTTTGTATAGTCATTTACGACACACCGGATACTCAGATAAAAAGAACGTGGCGAACGAGGAAAAACAGAAGACAATCGCAAATAGTCGTACCAACTCTGCATGTAGAAACTAGTGATCATACCAACCTAACATTTATCCCAACAGCCTTACCCAAACAGCAGGGAACGAAATCACATTAATAAATACTTCTCGTTACAAGAAATGACACTGGCCTTCAAAAATTGATCGGATTGCATTTAATTATGAAAAATACAGTAGAATTTCGTTCATCCAAATCCCGTTTATACAAACCAGTTTTTGCTCACTGTCAGTTATATGCGCTCGTAACTGAACCTCTATTACTCGTAACGTACCTTGTTATACGGACGCGTACTCTAAAGTCGTATACGTCCGTGTGTTTTGTCTAAGTTGACGCATAATTTAACAGTTTGCGTCGAAATGGTCGTTCAATCTCAATTATTCGAACGTCAACCACTATTATCGAAACTCATTGCAGCAGCTGCCGGTGGTAGCGAATGAGCCTCAGTTATCCGAAATAATCGACGACCGATTTGAACAAATGATGTTCCACTGTATTTCTATTAAGTATATTTTTAATCAAACACTTCGACGTTAATAGCAATAGAAAATTATTTATACGAAATCTGTGATTATTTGTTTAGTTAAGTTCCTGACTGCACTTTGTTAACCTTTTTTTAACGGACGTATGTATATTACCTGTAACATGATATTGTAACTTTACCGTATCGGATATATGTCACGTCGAAGGTAACGTAAAAACTACAAAAACCTCGAGTCGTATTGAATTACGGTGGTTCATGGATACCGTGGATTACACGGATCATCATACATCTTTGTATCTTTTTTATACGCAAATCATTAAAATAGGGATGAAAACTGTTTTTGAGACGAAGAAAAACAACTTATACTTTTGTGAAAACCTATAGCTGCGTGTATATGCAACAGAAAACCATCTTTTTATGTTGGGAAAAATTTTAAAAAATATCACACATTGATAATATACAGGGTGAGTTAATAAAAACTACCGCCTGAAATAATTCGTTATTTAGTGATTTTATCAAAGAAATGCTTGAAGCGAAATTTGTTATATTCAAAGAGCCTGATCAGACGAATACACTTCGATTTTTCGACATTTTATATTTTCTGAGATATCAAAGTGACTTTAAGTATTTTGACAGTCACCTTATATTTTCCTTTATATTCCGTTGTAGCTACTAAAAATACGAATTCAACCACATATTATAAAGCGACGTACGAAATTATTTTAAGGTTATGTAAGCGCCTTTGTACTACCGATGCAGATATTGGGATGTAAAATCCTCTCGAGGTACCAATAAATAATGATAATATGAAGCACCGCAATATCTCGGCAAGTAACTAACAAAATCTACGTAATAATCAAACTATAATGTAAAATATTTCGTTACAAGCAACAGACAAGCGTATTCAAAACATGGTTAAATGCAGTTGATTGTTGTGTTTGAAAGCGCATAAAAGCTCCTGCGAGGCGAGCTAAACAGTGAACATTTTTTAGTGAAAGCAAACTAAAATATATTAATTTTGCATGATTTATCATTAAACATGTTTGTTTTTGTGTGTTTACCGTTAAACTAATTTTCTTTTTAGTGTAATTATTATTTTCCTGTCGAAATACGTATGTAGTCAATATGGAACACGATACTATTACTGATAATGATCATATAGAATTATATTTATTTTGTGCCGGCAACTATGAAATAGACAGTAGTGAAAAATTGGTCCAGTATCACGAAGACGTACTTCAAATGCATCATTCACATGTTCAACACGTAGAAGACAAAAAAAAATTAATCTAATATAATGTATTTGTTTTCTTTATAATATGAATATCCATTTTTCATAACAAAAATACAATTTTTTGAAATTTCTGTACTTTCCTAAGTGTTCTATGTTAGATATTATTTCTTTAACTCGCCATATTTGAACATTTATCGATTTTATCGCGTTTTAACGTTAGTTTCATTAAAAAAAAAAAAAACACGTTTCTCTTTTTCACGTTTCTTTTTTGAGGGTTACAAGATCAGATGTTCCATATTAAGTGCAGTATAACATTACTTATAGCCTAACTCCAACTTAACCTCAATTAGCCAATTCTTTGAGACCGTTTCCTTTTTATATATGGTATTTTCTGCTGTTCAATACAGACCTGCAAGAGAGAGTTGCTATATATACATTTAAACAAATTGCAGCTTTTTTCCCATAGAAATGTTATTTCATGCTTGGAAAATGTACTATACTGTACTCCATAGTACTTTCATAAGTGGATCTCATGAAATTCAGTTCGTCACGCATGAAATCTCGTCTGCAGGCATGCCTCGAGGTAAATGTTGCCGTGTACATAATCTCTTTTGATAGACAACAAAGTATAAAATAATGAACGCATAAAAATATGTTTCACGTTGGAAGTAATCTGCCTTTAATACGAAATATGTGCCCAGACTTCAAACATACACATTTGTCATATACAAGGTGAGTCACCAAAAGGAGGTCAGCTAGATAACTCGTTCAATTTTTGAAACACAGAGAAATGTTTGAAACGGAAGTTATCTGGCTCCGAGGAGACTATTTCGCGGTGGAGAAAATCTTTTCTTACGTGGTCGTATTTACAGTTTTTGAAGGTGACCTTCATTTTCTTAAACGAAACTATGTATCTTTGAGCATCTATGATCGTGTAGCTCTTCTTAACGTGAATTCAAGTATCACAGTTACTCAAGGTCACGGACGTGATAACGCGAAAAAAATAAAAGTGAAAAATAAAAATTCGTTGTGAATGCTTCGAAAAAGTGTATCCTCGGCTTTATTGGCGAAAGAGATCTTTGAACGGACAACATGCGTTGCACACCGTGGATGTCTGGAACGAGCTCTTTTGTCGATAAAGCCGGGGATCCACTTTTAATTTAAGTTTTTAGTTTCATTTAAACAAAGTAAAGGTGAAATCTTCAAAACCTGTAAACACCTAAAATTCACTCAAAAAATTTTTTCCATCATATAATAGCCCCGTCGGGACCAAACAACTCTTGTTTCGAACGTTTCTTTGTATCTCAAGAATTGAAAGAGTTATTCGGGTGTCTCGCATTATTTGATGATCGCCCTGTATACTGCCCTCCTCAGATAAAACGTCCTATCTAGCATTTTTCTCATTTTTTAAAGTATGTTGAAATATTTGAAGTTACCCGTGTCTTTTTTTTTATCTATTCAGCAACGTTATATTAGACTGGCTGAAATAGTGACTATATATTTTAAATTAAAAAAAAGAAGAAAAAATAGCAATGAAACCACAAAAGAAATGATAAAACATAAATTTTCTACAATTTCAGAATGGTAAGTGGGATATTTTAAACATTGATTAAAATAATCTAACCTCAATATGCAAAACTGGTATTACACATCAACTGACGAGGACTAATGAACAAAGGAGTGGGAAATATACCTGCTAATTCGAACGCTGCTAATCGAAAACAACGCGTATCTGGACACCAACGTTAGGATGTATCAAGTCCACTTTTTCTAAAACACAACATTCTACATGTTTCTCGTATCAAATTTTTCACCTTTCCCGAGGACAAAAACTTCTTCGTTCCGAATCGTTTAGCTTTTATAATGTTTATAATGTTATTTTTATAACATATTTTTACATAATTCTATTTTATTTTTTATTTTTTGACACATTTTATAACTATATTTTATAACATATGTATGTTATATTGTATATTCCTAGTGTATATTCCTAGCAAAAGTACTAAGTATAGTAATTTAAGTAATCTAGTGAATAAGTTTATGAATCTAGTGAATAAGTAATCTAGTGAATAAGTTCACTATATAGGTGTATAAGCTAAGTGTAAATGTAGATGCAAATGTAAACTTAACTACTTACGTAAATTTAACTTAAGTAATTTTAAAGCATAGAAAAGTAAATAGGAAGTAAGGAAACGATGCAACAAATTTAAATCACCCAGCACTAGAACATATAGCTGAGAAATTGTAATAGTTGAGAACCTAAATTCCAATAAGGAATACACTCATGATACGTACATAATAACCTCCAAATTATATTAAGTCCATATATTATGCAACACTTTTACAAGTTTGCATCGCCCATCTTCAAAGTTTGAAAAGTGCGACCTAGTACACTCTGGGGTCTAAATACGTAAGTATACAACTATCAGCTCACATACGTCTCTCACTTATAAGAAATTCCATTTTCAGCAATAGAATATACGATTGTAGGAGGAAATGCGATATCTTGTTGAACTGGTAGTATCCGATGTGAACTGGAGAAGTATAATCACGAACTCGTCTGCTCGCATATGTTTTCTTATACAAGATATCCCGCATAACCTGGTCAAGTGACTGGGAAGTGACACTAAATATAAGTAGAGAACATAAGATAAAAATTATTCTTATCCAAGGCTTCGTTTTCAAGAAAATCCAGTTTGAAAATGTATTAATTATAAGCGAACATAGTTAATTTCGGAATGGACAATAGTAAATAATCGACAAGAGGTTATTGTACATGTAAAAATAAGGCAAAAATGTAGAACGAAATGTTTCATTTTATTACACAATACACTTTGTTTCCAAGAAAAATGAACATGTATTTATCATTATGACGAGTACTAGGCGTTAATTCTCATCTAAACGTGTTCGAACTGCATTTTTTTTTAAACGAAGCATAAAACGGGAGAATGGTGGTCCACTTTTCACTTATGTTCGCACGCAAGATAACCTATTATCGATTGTTTGTTTCTCTCTAGTCAGGAATTAGCTATGTTCAAGTAGACCTGCTAAATTTTCAAAATCGATTTTCTCGAAAACGAATTTTATTCTACATTTTCGATTTATTTTTCCACGTAGAATCATTTCTTTTCCTACTATTCTAATGGATTGACCACATTATATGAGACACTCTGTATGTACAATATAACCTAATATCGAAATGTTCGCGTGACAAAACTCAATTGTCTATGTCAAACCTTAAGGCCTCGTTGATACACGTTGCGATGCATGTGTCACAAGTTAAATTCTACTAACTATGCGATTAGTTAAAATTCCAAGCATTATCACGTGTGACCGTCCGGGTAGCATTCGTTCTCCGCTGTCTAGGTGGCATTCGATCACTCAAGCTGTTCTTAAAAATATATGACAAGTATGACCAAAGGGTTTCTCCCACTCCAACGAATAAAGAATATAAATACTCCCTTCAAACTGATACAAGTCAGTCTGAATAAGTCTGAACCAGCCTGAATATTAAAAGTCTATCGTTGCGAACCGCAAATACTATAAAGTGTTTACCATTTAATTATTGTATAAATTGAGTGGAAATAAAGAAACTCGATTTCTTATTTGGAGATCGACAATTTTTTTCTTTTTTATTTTTTTTTTTTTAATTTTTACGTGACACATGCGTCGACGCGTAAGTTTCACGAAATCTGCATCAGTTTCAGTTTACCATCACGTTACCTCACAGTTTATGGTGCGATACCAACGTCGAAACACGTGTTTCAAAATGGCTGATCGTATCTCAATTCCAGTATCATTGCCAATAATAGCAGGTATATTGATTAAAGAACAGAAAAAATTAAACACCGAGAAGAAATGAAATTAGAAGAAGGATCGTTAATTGACAGGGAGAAATTTTTTAATGGTGAGCCAGAAAACGAGACAAATTTTTATGTCCCATTGTGGAACTGAATTTTATGCCGAATGAAACCTTCTAATTAAAGTGAAACATCAATTATAATAAATTACCAAGTTGAGTAGACAAGTAGTTTCTTAGATTTAGAAGATTAAAAATGTGAATATTTAATAACGCATCAGCTGATAATATAAAAAATTGTTGCCAGAGATTTTACCGACTGTATTTGTATACATTCCGCTAATATTCACATGGTGTTGTTACAAATCGATCAAAATAAAGTAAACGTGCCCACGTGTATATAGAATGAAATGGAAACACTGTCGTTACTTTTTTCCCTATTATCAGTGAGTAATAATTATATTCGTGTGAAATCAAATGATTATTGTATTATGGTATTGAAATCAGCATATATATGTTGTATTAAAACCATCTGTCAGAATGAGTAGTATTGTATCATCGAATAGACGCGTAGTATAAAACTGAGTTGTTTTATCATATATGAGAAATTTGGGACTAACCTCTTCGACAGAAACGTCAATGTGCAACGTAAGTTGATATATTTATCCAGAAAGAAATAATTTTCAGCAAACTTTTAACCCTTTTGGCTTCTGTAATCACCTATACATACACGTGTTAAATAAAATCCACGTTCTTGATTTAAGAACGAAGAAATAAAAACACAAACGACCGTAAGTTACACATTACATCTACCGATATTTAGTATAAATCGAGCACTTTTTACTGTTTTTCTCTTCTGGTTATCTTATCCTCTTTGATTAATCCTATCGATTAATTATTAAATTTGTCACTTCGTTAGCATCATACGTATTTTATATGTGGTATTGTATTACGTTATATCATATCACGTTATATTATATTACGTTATATTATATTACATTACATTATATCATATCACGTTATGTTATATTATGTTATGTTATATTATGTTATATCATATCGCGTTATATTATATTACGTTATATTATATCAGGTTATATCATATCACGTTATTTTATATTACGTGGTATTGTATTACATTATATTATATTACGTTATATTATAGCACGTTATATCATATCACGTTATATTATATCACACTATATTATATTACATTACATTATATCATATCACGTTATAGTATATTATGTTATGTTATTTTACTTTATATCATATCGTGTTATATTATATTACGTTATATTCTATAACGTTATAGTATCATAATACGTTATTTTATATTACATTATATTATATTACGTTATATTATAGCACGTTATATCATATCACGTTATATTATATTACGTGGTATATTGTATTTCGTTGTTTTATATTACGCTATATTATATTACGTTATATTTTACTACATTATAATACCACAACACGTTATATTACACTATATTATATTACATTACATTATATCATATCACGTTATAGTATATTATGTTATGTTATTTTACTTTATATCATATCGTGTTATATTATATTACGTTATATTTTACTACATTATAATACCAAAACACGTTATATTACATTACGTTATATTATATCAGGTTATATCATATCACGTTATATTATATTATGTTATAATATCATAACACGTTATTTTATATTACATTATATTATATTACGTTATATTATAGCACGTTATATCATATCACGTTATATTATATTACGTGGTATATTGTATTTCGTTGTTTTATATTACGCTATATTATATTACGTTATATTTTACTACATTATAATACCACAACACGTTATATTACACTATATTATATTACATTACATTATATCATATCACGTTATAGTATATTATGTTATGTTATTTTACTTTATATCATATCGTGTTATATTATATTACGTATAGTCTATAACGTTATAGTATCATAATACGTTATTTATATTACATTATATTATATTACATTATATTATAGCACGTTATATCATATCACGTTATATTATATTACGTGATATATTGTATTTCATTATATTATATTGCGCTATATTACATTACGTTATATTTTACTACATTATAATACCAAAACACGTTATATTATATCACGTTATATTAATTTATAATACCGAACGAAAAAGAATGTTTTAGTCTCTCGATAAATGTAACAAGTCTCTGTACTTACGAAAGAAATTCCATTTCTACGATCAATGAGCACATAACGTACAAAAACTACACGTATAAAACAACCTTTTTTTTTTTTTGATAAAAAACATGTGCATTACACTTACATGTTCTTTACAATTGTATAGTCGTATAATTTTTTCCAATTCGATAGATTTACATATATCGTATCTCATGACTAATATAATGGAACCTCCACTGGCCAAAAATCGGTTATTCGAATGTATCACTATCCAAATGTTGCATTAGCCAAACAATAGCTTCTCTTGGTGCCCTCTATTGCCATACAGAATATAGAACACGTGCCAGTACAAACTGGCATGGTATCGAGAGGCACTTAATTTTATGTAAATAGTTCTTTGATGGGTGCACGCGTAAAGGTCATATAAAGGTCAACTTAATTCTTTCAAATGGAATAACAAGCGATGTATAATATAAAATAGAAAATGGAATGGTTTTTTCTCACACCATCTAGGGCGTTTTAAAACGCATACAATCACCTATGGCTGAAGATCATTTAAGGTCGCTCAAGGACCAAAAGTGGCTGGGGAAAATAATTCACTTTGTGTGAGCGATCGGACACGTTATTTTATACGACAATCTACGAACGTATCGGTACTCTGCTTCTTTAAATATTCAAAGAGATGACCTCCACCATGCATGCCCTAAAGCGATACTCTAAAGAGTGGTATCACAGCGTATCGCATTTACGTTCAAGATTATTCACGGATTTTTATTTATGATGAAAATTAAAGCAGCAAGTGTATAGTGAGATATCGACAGTCAGAGAAGAGATGAAAAGGGCGCGTAACTGTAGATCGCTCAGCTATTAATCCAAACGAAATTCCATACGTCGTGATATCCACCTCTTGCATCCTTTAAGGTCATCACTTTGAACGTTTAAAAAGTAGCAGTGTATTGGTAAATTACTAAACCACCAATACATAAAATTCAATATTCGACCGCTTATGTAAATTAAATTATTTCCACTTGTTGATTTTTAGCTTTGAATGACCTTTAACCATAGGTCATTGTGCACGTTTGAGAAGCTCCAGAAGGTGGCGCGTAGAGTAAAGATCACGTGATTTCATTGAAAACCCACATTGCCATTTAACCTTCATATAACCTCTATGGGTCTACCTATCAAACAGCTATGTATTTCAAACTGAATCAAATTACGTGTCACTCGACACTGTAGCAATTTAGTCGGACACATTTCTTCCTGTCACCAGTAACAGTCGAGGTATTTAGGTGGCCTGTTTTAAATGCTTCAGCCTGTATATTTGTTTCTTATTTTGCAATCTCATATTTTTCTACTTCCTTAGCCCGAAGCTCATGTTGCACACGTAATTTCTCATGTACAATTACATCAAAGAGATGTGTTGTATCAAGCGTTAACAGGTTGACTGCCACTGTGCTCATCCGGCGCTTAAAATAAGATAAATTCCGCGAACGGAAACTTTTTCAGCGTGTGAATGGCATACAGTCGCTGACAATAGCACGCTCGCTGTCGTCGTATTCGTCGGATTCGTATCGTTGTAAATGGAATACTTCCGCCTGCCGCTGGCATTCACGTTATTTCGAATTCCGTTCCTGTTTGCCACTGGCGAGCATTCACGTCAATTGAACCTGTTCCTGTTTACCATCCACCTGATATCACGTCATTTCAAATGCTGTCCTTATTTGCCGCTGATGCGAACTCACCTCCCCAGGCAGGGCTCACTTATGTGAGTCTATGGGGGCTGCAAACCCACGTTCCCGCAGCCAGAGAGGACCGTCGGGACAAGCGTTCCGCTTACGTGAGTCCTCTGTGTACACCGCAGGGAAGGTCGCCGGGAGTGTAATGCGCTTGACCGCGGTTATGCTCTCTCTACGTGGCCTTGGGTAGTAGCGCACCCACGATCCTGATGCCAGGATCGGGTGGGACCGTCGGGATAAGTCCCGGGTACAAAAGTACTTTCAGGCCCCCGCTTACGTGAGTCCCATCCGGGTCTGCCGAGCAAAGCTAGTATCAGGTCTGTAAGTATGAAACCGGAATTTGCCTATAGATGGCCCTAGCTGATAATGTAGTTATCACTAAACTGCGTCATTGATGCCAAAAGTCTTTGTTGACATCTCACAAACATTTTCGACTCAGAACAATACAAGTTTCATACAACAGCATAGTTTGTAATAGCGTTGAACATGTCGAATTTTGTGCCTGGAAACTACGATTTGCGGACAGCATTGATTTTCTGTTACCATTTGAAGAAAACTGCTGCAGAATCGCATCGAATGCTTGTCGAAGCTTACGGTGAGCATGCTCTTGGTAAATCACAGTGCTTTGAGTGGTTTAAAAAATTCACAAGTGGCAATTTTGACGCGAGGAACGAAGAACGTGGAAGACCACCGAAAAAGTTTCAAGACAGAGAATTGCAAGCATCGTTGGATGATGATGACGCTCAAACGCAACAACAACTCGCTGATCAATTAAACGTGACATGAGAAGCCGTCTCCATACGTTTGAAAGCCATGGGAAAGATCCGGAAGGTGGGAAAATGGGTTCCACATGAACCGAATGAAAGACAGCAGGAAAACCGAAAAACCACTTGCGAAATGCTGCTCGTCAGATACGAAAGAAAGTCATTTCTCCGCCGAATTGTGACTGGCGATGAAAAGTGGATATATTTTGAGAATCCTAAGCGTGAAAGATCATGGGTAGCTCCAGGCGAACCACCGACATCGACTACAAGACCAAATCGCTATGGACGGAAGACGATGCTCTGCGTTTGGTGGGATCAGAAGAGTATGATCTATTATGAGCTGTTAAAACCTGGCGAAACCGTTGATACCGAGCGCTACCGACAACAAGTGATCGATTTGAATCAAGCTTTGCGTGAAAAACGACCAGAATATCAAAAAAGGCAACACAAAGTAATTTTGCTTCGTGATAATGCACCATCACATACAGCAAAACCGGACAAGGAAACGATTGAAGCGCTCAGTTGGGAAATACTTTCGCACGCGGCTTACTCACCAGACTTGGCTCCGTCCGATTACTATTTATTTGCATCGATGGGACACGCACTTTCTGACCAGCACTTCGCTTCTTACGAAAATGTACGAAAATGGCTCGATGACTCGTTTGCCTCAAAAAGAGCGACAGTTTTTTTGGCGTGGCATCCACCGATTGCCAGACAGGTGGGGAAAATGTATAGCTAGCGATGGGCAATACTTCGAATAAAATATTTTTAATCATTTTCATACAATAAACGTGTATTTTCTATACAAAAATTCCGGTTTCATATTTACATACCTGGTAGGTCGCCGAGCCGGCAGTGACGTGGCCGTACATCCGCACGATAGTCCGACCAATGACTTAGAATGGTACCACGGGGGTCGAGTGTGAGCCCGGAGCGAGTAGCGACCCCTATGCTCGACCAGTTCGGGTTTGGACTTGTGGTGGCAGTGGTTGATGCCAAAATGCTGGCAAGACGGGTGCCCCCCCCCCCCGCCCACCATCACTCCTGAACGGTCCGTCGGCGGATGAGCAGCGTACCAACTGCTCCAGAACCGTCCTGGAGAGACGGTAGGGCTAAGAAAACGCCCCGTTCGACCTGAGATGAGTGACAGCCCCTGCAGGCCTACTAATACAGGTAGCAAGGTACTGGGTACCTTGCGCGCTAGTTGGGCGTAACCCCAAGCCCTATGGTTCTAGGGGATTCGGGTTCAGTATGGCGAAAAATCAGCGCTGAGGAATGAGCCCATAAAACACAAGACACACTAGTTGATGTGAACTCACGCCATCTGGAAAATTCCTTTTCTTCCCTCTAGTCAGGTTATCATCTTCAACAGTTCCCAGCATATTCCTCGCTTGAAAACGAATTCACAGGAAATGCGAATTGAGATGATTTTGCGATACAGTGTCGCTGTACGGTCAATGACCTGCTCCTCTTAATGGTCAGTCAAGGAATGCTGGTTGAGCATGTTATTGTGATTGTTGGACTTAATTCGCTACACGGTATGTCTACTGTCGTGTAGCTTCCGGTATTTCCATACTTGAACATGCTTTTTCTAATATTGTAAAATAAAATGATATTGTGAAATAAAGAAAACGCCTTCTGTCGAGTGCAACGTTCTATGTAAATAGATAGACAGTGAATGGGCGGGAAATCTCATGTGCAGCTTCCTGGCTTCGGACCCAGAACAGTCGAAGCCGGAAGATGAGATCAGAGATAATTTTCAGATACCCGCAACGAGAATTTGCCGGATAGAACAAGACAAACGGTTATAAATAAAAAAATAGAAGATTAAATTCAATGTCGTTTTAACAGCAGAACCTTGCGGCTATCAGCTATAGACTCACGGAAATTGTAGGCGGTGCCCAGCTGTGGCTCCCGCGTCAGAAACGTCGATCGTAAATTCGTTAATATTCGGACATCCTTTGAAATAATTTTTTAAAATTGGACCAGATGACTTGAGCCTTTTTCAAAAAGCGCGCAGGCATGATCGAAGACTTTTTTCCTTTTATCTTTCACCCTGTGTAATTGACATAAATCCACGAAACGTTTAAATATGCATTATAACCTCAACCTAACCCCAACCTAACCTCAAATAAAAAAAGTAATAAGAAGCGGCCTGCATTTTCTTCCCGATTTCGACCAATTTTAATTGAACAAAATTAATTAACAAATTATCAATTTAATTAATAAAAATTTTGTCGCGCCTCATCCAATAAGCTAATTCTCCTAACTTCTCGAAAAAGAAAAAACTGCAGTCGTTTGGTCTGATTATAGAAAAGTGGTTCAAGAATTAGATGTTATGGTGTAGTATATTTCAGAGTATCGCAGCTCTCGGGCCAAAATAAATAAAATTCTCATGTCGGCGGTCAACGTGTTAAAATAAAACGAGAGACACTTCAGCAGTAAAAAGGAAGAAGTGTGAAACTGCCGTAATAATTACAAAAATCTACAACGTTGAGAGGTCCACCATACAATGGCTTTGAAAAACAGGAACGTTCAATTGAAAGTACTCGATCTGAGATGGCTCGATAAATAGACAAATGTTGATGAATTGAAAAATAAATATTTGACCTTTGAATATAGGTCTCCACAAATCGGTGATGAAAAAATTGGTATTTGTATAAAGAAAATGGCGCACCTGACCGATTTAATTAAGCTTGCAACATGTTGTCAAAGTGAATATTCTGAACAATTTTTTCCTATACGTGTTAAAAATTTCGATGCAATTTATGTTACGGTTACGCTTAATTCTGAAGTAGGCGAACGCATTTTCGTATAATCCAATTTAAACTTAACTCATTGTTGAAAAAGATAACCAGTTTTAATATAAGAATCGCATATAACGACCATTTAATGTACAAAGTATGTCGATTATAGGAGTATGCCATTCCTTTGTACAGAAAATTGAGAAAAACCGATTTACAATTTTTTTTTTTTTTTTTACCTATGATGCATTGGTGGAAAAAATCTGGGAAAATTGTCATAAAATATATAATTAACAGTCATAACAAGCTGCTAAAACTGTTAAAATATTAGCATGGTCACATGAACGATTAAGGCAATAATATAAACAAATACCGGTTTTTAATGTTTTTTTTACCTATATTCCCGCGTGTTAAAAAATCTGAAAAAATTACACATTAATAGTCGTAACAAGACACTAGTACTGTAAAAATATAAACGTGGTCTGACGTCAATATCGATATGAAGTCAGTATTTGAAAATCTTCCGAATTTTTTAAAAATCGATTTTGTAGTAAAAAAATTCTAGAAAAATTCACAGACGTGCACGCCACCGAGTAGAACATCCCTGATTTTTCTCAGAATTTTTCATTACGTAGAACGAAAGAAATGAAGCTTAAACTGTAAATCGCTTTTCGTTGTGTAACTACCCTTATAGTACGGGTAGCGATAAAAATGATATCCGGTTGAACCTCGCTAACTCGAACCTCAAGGGAAAAACTGAAATCTCGCGTTGTGCAGATCCTACCAATTTTTCTAGAGAGACAGACTTAACAAATAAAAACGACTTGAAGAGAATTTAATAAGACTTAACATTTTTCAAATTGAAGATGGTCAAGGAAAAACCAACTCAGCTTTTACAATTAAATTACACAAGGTGTCCCACAGTTTAGTGTACGCAGTTTGCCAGTGTATTCTAAGAAATGTTTCTAAATGTATTCTACAAAAATAGTCTCTAAAAGTGAGACTCAAATATCTCGTAGCAAAAAGTCCATAAATTCTTCATTAAAAAATTATAACGAAAATATCAAATGCAACAAACGTATACATATGTCGACATCCTTTCTCTTATTGTTAGTTAATATAGAATAAGAAAAGACACACAGTGCTGCTGCATTTGTTGCATTTAATATTTTTATTATAATTTTCTAATGAGGCATTTGTGGACATTTTGCTACACGATATTTTAGCCTTTCCTTATTAACTTATAAAACACACTGGCAGAGCTTAACAGAAATTAACAAAAATTCAGAAATTGATTAATCAGATAATATAAGAATTTACATAAAGTTAGATGAACAAAATATCAAGCGGCAGCAAAAGTTTTTACGGACGTCGCAGCATAATCTTCTTCGAAATATAGGTTATGTTGTATGTTAAAACGCAGAAATAACGATGAATGTACAATTTTAAATTCAATTTTGGAACCGGTCATTTGACCGGCCCTGATAAGATTAGTATTATGACGACAATGCGTATTATGATGACACGTTGCGCTGTACATAAAGATGACACACATTTGCCAAAATGTCTGAGTCATCAAATGTCTGGAGTCCGTAGATTGCGATTCGTACTCCGGCGGACTAAGAGTTAGTGATCCGATAGGACGAAACTACAGAAGGGTTTTACGAGCGACGCAAATTGTCTTTCGACCTCAAACCGTCTGACGTGACAAATTTTAAGTACAGGATAACCTGTAAGTCTCTTTCTCGTTTAGACGTTATATAACTCTAAACTCTTTTGTTCTATATTTTACAATTTTTTATACGCCTTTAAAATTTATTTTTTGGAAATCTATAAGTGGAAAATTCACAGTGGAGCAGCGACTAAAAACAATTGAATTTTACTTCCAAAATCAATGGCTCAACTTCTCTAACGCTGTCCCAAATGTGTATCTATTTTCACCTCAGTGAGTACGATAATTAGAGGAAAGATGCCAAGCAATCATAACTCAAAGTTTGTTACGCACGATTGTATCTTCGAGTTCTTCCGTTATGTCAACTGGTGAAGGACATCACTTGACATTTGTTTTAACATACAACATAACCTATATTTTGAAGAAGATTATGCTGCGACGTCCGTAAAAACTTTTGCTGCTGCTTGATATTTTGTATTGTAATAAAAGAAAAAAGCCATATCAACAGCAGTGGCTCCTTGCATTTTTTCTTATCTAGTCTGACTTTTGCGCAGGTGATTGGCGTACAACTTGACTTATTTAACCAAGGTTAGGTTTGAGTTAGGTTGTGGTTAAGGTCCCCCTTCCGGCACTACCTTTCCTCCTCCCCGCTCCGCCCCCTAAGAGAACGCGAAATGCCTATGAAAATTGTACAAAAAAAAAAAAAGAAAAAGAAAAGGATTCCCCGAGGACGGAGCCCGATGTACGATGGCCGCACAATGTGCCGCAGCCCACGGGACAGATATAAGGGTGGGGGATCTGCATCTGCCTCACTCGTAGACGAGTCCATACGCGAGGGGGCCGATGATAAATGCCTTTGTGGTTTCAGGTTCCCCTTCTCACGCGTCCGAGATGGTCATTGTGGGAATTTTAGGCGGTAGTAATCCGACATCAGCGGCCTTCCCAGAAGGCGCGAGATGTCCATGAAGGTTTCCTCCACATATAAAAAAAAAAGTAAGGGAAGTTAGAGTTAGGGTTATGTTAGGTTAGGATTCCCCAACACATTTCGGTAGGATGCATAAATTGTGTTGAGGTAAGGATGCCGATGTTATATTGATTGCAACTTACTTATTTTAATAATCAATGTATATTTACCTACCTGTGTATCTAGTAGATGCAAATCTACTTGAGAAAACCGAACAGGGGAAGATTTTATATTGGAAATGTATATGTAATGTATGTAATGTGTGAATATGTAATATAACGTATATGTAATGTGTATGAGAAGAATTCATGCTTGCATGAGTTAGCATTTGGTTTCTGTTAATTTACTAGTTCTCGTTTAATAGTGTATGATTAGAATAACAAATAAAGTTTGTTGATTTGATAGAAGTATATGCATTAAACTTTTTTGCATTAAACCCCTCCAAATTTTCTTATGTTAATAAATGGAACACTAAGTTTTGCGGCACTGAAAGCCCAAGAGTAACTCATCAGCATGATTTGCACCTCATAAAGATTACAGTGTGCTGTGACGTTATGTCACAAAGAATAGCAAATCAGATCTTATCTTTTTTTGAAGGTTTATACTCGTTGCTCCGTTGTAAGTTTCTTCATTATATATTTCTAAAAGACAGACCTGAAAAATCTGGAAATGGAAACTTAAAAATATACAATGAAAGAAAGTTATACAAGTTCTAAATGGGAGAATGACTTATGGGCTACTCTGTATAGATTCTCCACGCATTCTCTCAAGAACGAAAACTCTTGTACGGTGAACGCGGTATTCCTTCACTTTGTTGCGTTAAAAGTTGGAAATTCGCATATTCCTACGCGGTGTGAATTCCACTACATAATAACGTTTTATGGCTTGCGTGTAAGGAATACGCATGTGATACGCGGGTCTATATACGCGGTGGGTGCGAGTTGAGAAACAATTCTTCACCGTAAGGTAGATTTGTAGCTATACCGGGTGTTCTGCGCAATACAACATACGATTCTTCGAACAATTTTTCATTTGCCACTATGTAACAAAGAAAGCTTTAAACCAAAATTGATATATACCGGGTGCACAACGAATAGGGTCCCATTGAAATTATCGACACTGCTTTTACCGAAAACAATTCACCGGCAAGAGCATTCATTGGCAACAGTATTATTTGGCAACAACAATAATCGACGCAGAGTTGAACCAATTGTTTACATTGTGCTCGAGCAAAGTATTAGATTGTCCCAAAAGTTTCTTTCATTTTATAAGGAAACAATAGACGCACGACATTTTTTGCTTTATATTATTTGTATTATTTGGTTTCCTATATACTATATTATATACTATAATAATATAAAATTATTTCCTTATAAAACGAAAGAAACATTTGGGACAACCTAATACAAGTTAGGCTTACAGTAGAATTTCTTAAACTATAGATCGCAACGCATATACTTATGGCATACTTATGGCGTATCTGTCGCAAAGCGATGTCTTCGTCATTGACGATTTTAAAATTGAAATGTCGATTAATCCTGAAAAACGTTGAAAATGCTCTGTTATATCAAATATTCGGCCAAGATATAATTCTTTATGCAAAAATAAGCATATTCATTATGCACTATACTTATCAGTCTGCGTTCTAGTTTTATCCACGTAGAGAATATGTATCTCATTATCCTCATCGGTTAATAGCGTGGTCGGTCAACGTTGTTATCGATGAAGTCTGATGTCGATCAAATGTCTGGTGTCGATCAAGTGTCCGGTGTCGATCAAGTGTCCAGCGCTGATCAAGTCCGATGTCGATCAAGTCCGGAGTTGGGGAATTGTTGTTGATAAAACCAGTGTCCCTGAAATCTGTGTCAGTGATTTTAATGAGACCCCATCAGATGGCCATAACGAGAATTTCGAGAATTATCTTCATAGTGAGACAGAAACCCAAAGTTACCTTTCTTTTTTCTTTTGACTTTTTGACACACTTAATACAATATACAAAAATGGAAAGGAAGTTCTTACGAAAATATAATGTAAAAAATTGGACATTCTACTTAGAAAGACAAACTTAACCTCTAAATCTTCTCTATGCCTCCACCAATAAAGAAACTGTTGATACTATATCATTTATGGTATTACTACAGATAACTATCATATTACGTATTATATACTTATTATAGATACTATGTATATCTTTAGACACTACTACTTTTACAAGCAATATCGTCCTTTATTGTTTGAAACAACGATGATATTGCGGGTAGATGAAGTTAGTGGAACACCCTGTATATAGCTCATACAGATATATCGAAAAAATGGACGTAGAAACCAGAAGCCATCACAAGCCATGAGGCTAGGATTATGTATAAATACATAATAATAAATAATAAAAATATAGAAAACAATCCATGCGAAAATAGTTAACCCTTCGCTTGCAACCTTATTTTTACTGACGTCGTTTGCATACTGGGTGGTTTAAGTCTATGCAGTTCCTTTTAGATCTTTGTATTTTAAAAAATCCTCCGAAATTCTTGGATATTTTTCCATGTTCCTGCAATATTATTCAATAGTTTGTATTGTTATTTTAATTTTTTTAGCAAAGCAAAATTTAAACAAAAACGTGGAAAAAATGAAAAGACCACTTCAAATTACTGGTCGAAAACGACCCAGCATGTAAATGGAGGGTCGAATAAGTTAATGAAGCAAGTGTAGAATTCATGTATCCCGAAAGAACAACAGTATTTCAATAAGGCAAAAGTTAATAATTTTAATGATTAAATAATAATTTAATAATTTGTTGAGATAAAATAAGTTTGGATAAAATTGTTTAAATAATTAAGTTAAAAAAAATAAGTTTAATAATTTTGTAATATCAAGTCGAAAAGTAAAAGGATATTTGAAAAATTTTGAAAAATCGATTAAAGATATTAAGAAGAACAAAATAAATCAAAGTTTAGGCGTCTGTTGACACCCTATGTACTTTTTCCGGTAGACTAACGAAAACACGATCAAATGGCGCACACGGGAAAAAGATAAAAAATATAAACATTTTTCTCACCCTATATAAAATGTACGTAAAAGAATACTTCGAAAGAATTAAGAAGGATATTGATGCAAAAATACAGAAACTATTTAATGGAAACAATAAAATAACAGAAGCAGTAGAATAACATAACGGAAAAATACCGAAATAACAGAAGACGACGTTGATGGTTTTAAGGGAACTTCGAATAACGGGGCGCAGGGAATAAAGAGGTGAAGGAAAACACAGTGATTCAGCTGAAAATAAAGCAGTTAAACTTTGAAGATGTGAAAACTCGACGTACTAGAGTAAAAAGTAAGAGTCATTAAAAATTGAGTAATGAACGTGATGTAACGAGTAAATTCGTTTGTGTTTGTAGCAAAGGTACGAGAAAATGGAAGTTTGAGACTCGAAGAAAAATATATGGAGGTAATTCTAGAGATATCGATTTTCTACTTCTACGTCAAATAAATCGGACGGTTTGTTGTCGTTGGGTCATTTTAATTCACACAAGGGATCGACTTTCCTTGAACTATGAGCCAAGGTAACCGATTGATTCTACAAAGATAATAAATTTAGCCATCGAAATTTGTTTTTCGTCCATTCACACCGATCAGCTTCGTTCTTTGGCTATTTTTCTACTTCGTTCATTTTATTAAAGTGATTCTTAGCCAACTATGTTATTGCAATTGAACTTGGTTAATAAATGATAAATATAAAGGTAGTTTGTGTGTATGGAGATAATAATAATTTTTAACGTCATTTACATTTGTTTTAAAAAGTTATATGTTAATATAAATAATTGCAATACGAAAATACAATGTTAAATTGACCAGCGTGGTTAACTGAAGCACCAGACTTGACAACGTCGCCGCCATTCGTACCGTTTTGCTTAACGTCAGATAATTTATACGATTCAGACTTAGTATGAATTTGAAGCAATTATACATCATATTTTTTACAACATACTATTGTAGTATCGTGGATAGAAAAGCCTAAAAATATCGGGTAAACTATAAACATCGTCGCGAGCCGAGGTGTCGGCCCATCAATGTGTCGTCGGTCCTTTAGCTGAAGATTTTTGCAGAAAAAGGCCTACGTGACTCTGGCCACGAGCGGTTACGTAAGACGTGCGTGGTGAGATTAAGACAAAGGGACAAAGGGGATGCTAAGGCATAGAGATAAATTCACAGTCAGTGTCAGTGGAGAAGTCAGAGAGTGTGAATCGAGAAGCTAGAGAGTGCGAGTTGCGTTGTCGATGTAGAGTTGCTAGCGTTGTCGAGAGAATATGGTCCGCGTGAGAGAGTGAGCGTTGGATCCGTTGTGCAAATTAATTATTGAATTGTCTAAAGTACAGTACGTTATTGCGATTAGTTCATATTAAATAACCATCGTTTCCCGTCTAATGAACATCTGTATCAATCCATATTCTTAAATAAACCATCATTTAATTATTATTAAGTAGTATAAATTCCCCGATACTACACTATTCTTTTTCGAATTAGCTTTAATAAAGAAATTGATGTATTTCAAATAACAGTCGCTCGCTATTTACATGTCTAAACGTATCCATTCTGCGACGTTGCCACGTCGACTGCTCTGCGTAGTTCGCACGCAAACCTATTTCTTCATTAGCATCTAAGAAAAAACTATATGGACAGTTTTACAGGAACTAATAAATTCGTTTCACGACATTTCGATATAATTTTTTGCCAATTTTGGTACGGTTTTGCATATAGCTTTCATGTTCCAAGAAGAAAAAGTAAAAGTAAAATCCTCTTTCTTCAGATACGCCATATGACACTGTGTTACGATGCATCAACTTTTATTAACAGTTTCCGGACAACTATTTGATAGATCGATTCCAGATTTCACAAAAGAGTTTCTTGTGCTTCAAATTAGCTCTGCTCGGAATTTGAGAATAGTCTCGAATTTTAAGGTTTTACTTCGTCATTTTATATCGTTATTAATTTTATTTTAATATTTATAGCTATTAGAATAATCGAATTACAAAATTATTCGAGCCCAATAAGCAAGCTGCGGATATTTATGCAAATTCTTATCCCTATAAATCTAATTAAACAAATGGAGTATAAGTAAAAATTTATTTCATTCACAGAGTATTATAATAAATACGCGCGTATTTTATATGTTTTACGTATTATGTATGCGTTACTGCAATTTTGAAGTTCCTATAAATGCGATAAAACGCACGAAAGTGAAACAAGCCAATAAAAGTATTGAAAAACGGGTTTCGACTTGGAACAAGTTCATACAACGTATGTAACTACATAAAGTGCTGGGCAACATTTTATTTATCTATTAAATACTAAATAACAATTGGAAGCAATATTTTTGCTGTGGACTTTCTTCTTTAAATAAAACTGATTTAGATGATATCAGAACTAATTCAGTTATTATTTTTTATTTGCAAATAAAATCTTATTCTTTATTTGGATTCCATTGGAAAACAAATGATGATATTTGTACGGTGAAAAAGTCATGAAACGAGTATGGTTATTTTTCACTAGACAGATCGTTTTCAGAATCACAGACTTTCTTTCGAAACTATATATTTTTCGAACAAGTTGTCCAGAAATATATTTGATTTTGCTATGTTCATCATAGCTAACATATATTATTAAAAATTACATTAATAAATTATTGTAATTTACAGTACTATTTCTGATTAAAGTGTTATATTTGTGTAAAAATAAATTTGTTCAGCGATCGATAAACAAATAATTAATTTCAGTATTTTAAGTAATCTATTTAGTTTTTCCCAAATAACAAATATTTATTTAAATGAAAATTTAGTCAACAATGGTTGTATATGACTTTATGTATAAACGACAACAAAAGATCTTTGAAATTATTTGAATCATTCAAACATTAACAATATATTTTCACACGTATACTATAGTATTTAATATTTAATTAGTCTCTCGATATTTAACATTAAAATATATACTTTGTTTAATAATTCAAGTTAAGTTTAATAACAGTTCGCCTTTGCTTTAAAATTCTTCCATAATTACAATGCTTAATTCAATTTAATTTTTACTTAATTTGTATTCTAATTACTTGTATCCTACATTTTGCATAACAAAGGCGATTAATAATTAATAACAACAATGACTAATTCTGTTAAATAACGTTATTATTATTGACATCGAGTAAAGCATTTAACTCTGTATAAACAAAAAATTTTATTTTTCCATGTAATAGGTAGCAGATTTTTATCTAGACAGCTTTTGATATTACTTACAAAATGCAACGTCGCTGGGATAACGCGAACCGAATGAAAAAGAGAAAAATAAATTACTGTCGATCGAACGAGAGAAACGAAGTGAACAGAAAACAAGAAGATACATACATATGGAAAGGATTTTTCTATGACATAAAATCCGATTCTGTGTAAAGATGGGAATAAAATGGATAGTCCTGGGAATGTGAGAAAATAGTGTGCCATTTGTTTAAAAACGATCGACAATAATGTTTTAAAAGCTGTTAATGATAATAATTCTCCTCATAAATATGCAATTGGGAAGAGTAAATACGGAAAGGGTTTTTCTGTGATGCAAAATCCGATTCTGAGTAAAAATGGGAATAAAACAAAAAAGTTCACAGATAGTGACGAAAAACTGCGCCATCTGCTTAAGTGATATTATGTGACGATAATAATTCACGATAAATAGATAGGAAAATGGCGTTCGAAATAAAAGTAAATTTGCCCTAGCGCTATTTCTCACTTAAGATCAGGGATTCAAAATAACCGTTATTTTAACCTTTTTTTTTTCAAAGTATTAACTTTTATTTAAATGGAAACCAGATATTAATTATAAATATAAATAAAGATATGAATCTCAAAGAAATTTCTCAAAAAAATTAGATGATTAAAAAGTATTAGTTTTTAATCGTTCCGATTACCAATAGTCATTATGAATGATTACGATCTTCTTTTTCTATCAATAACCATTATCGATGATGGAAATTTAATCTTGGTTGCGAGTAACCAATATAGATGAGCAGAATTTGTATTCGGTTATTAGTAAACACTATCGATGGCCCGAATTTTATTTTAGTTATCGATAATCATTATCGATGGCGGAAACATTTTGCGTACCTCTAACCAATATCAGCGACAAAAATTTTTTTAACTACATTCGATTATGTTTGTTATCAAGAAAACTTACTTATTAAGCAAAAAGAACGGTTTGAAAATACGTCAGATAAAGAATAGAATAAAAATTATTGTAATATAATATTTTTATTAACACTTGTGTTAAAATTGTATGATAGTAACTTTTATTCTATTCTTTCTTTCATATATTTTCATACCGTTTTTATGTTTATCCATAAATATGAAGTCAAATGGCAGTTGATAATACTCGAATGTGATAAAACAAGCTAATTCTCGTCGATAATGCTCATCAGTAATTGAAATAAAATTTGGGCCAAACTTGTGACCAAAGAGATCTATTTATTTATATTGGTTACTGGTAACCAAAATAAAATTTGCATCATCGATAATGGTTATTTGTAACCAAAATTTCTTAATTAAAGATATTACTTCTTATACCATAACTTTTAACATTTATCTTATAACAGTTATGATTTCTGTAGATGTTATGATATTTTTAAGATGTCTGTAGTGTAATTTGACTTTCTTACAATTTCTTTGAAATTTTGACGGTACGCTATTTAATATATTAGCTATATATGATTCAATTTTTAAAGAGTTTAGCCTTATCGAAATAGAGAGACAGTAACTTTAAAGATGAAAGTTTTAATTCGTAATTCCTATACTAAGTGTTGCTATTATTTAATATGAGAACTATCCGCAAAGTTAAAATACAGCAAGAAACTTTCTTGATCGCAACATATAGATCTAATGACGTAATAACATTCTATTGTTTTTTATGTTACTACTTTCGTAGTCTATTCTTACATGCAACTTATCCCAATATATATAACTGGAAAACTATATTAATTAAAACTATAATTACGTACATTTTTATATGCAGTTCACTTTTGTTCAACTTTCACATGACAGGTAGAAGATACGAGACCAACGGTTAACGTTCCTAAATGCATCACTTTTATATCACTTGTCAACCAATCAGACGATGTGAAATATTCAATCTCAACAATAATCTACTGCAGAAATGGCTCTCTAATTAATTATGGAAGAATCGCTCTTATAAAAAGCTAATATATTGTGTAAAATGGTTAAAATATCTTTTTGAAAAAAATTTTACTCCGACTCGCTCGTTTCTGGCGTTCAAAATGCTGTATACCATATTGTGAATTTGTTATCCGGACCATTTCAAAGTTATTTGTTAATGGTCGCGAATAGAAGAAACAAACAGCCAAAAAATGTTTTCCTAGAGAGAGAGAATCTCAAACCAGCACGAAAAATATGACTTTCGAGTTTCAGAGTGCTTTAGTTATGAAAAATATTATCGCGTTACAAATATCTACTTAAATAGGAAACCTGAAGAAAATAAACAATGAGTTAAGCGATGAGTAAAGCGTATTATCATAACGTATGACGAAAAGTGGAATTAATACGGTAATACAAAACATTGGGGTTAATAAATCGATAAGAATGAACATACGAAACAGGTTTCATAACCATCGCCTTTTTTAAAGGCTCCTAATGAGAAATCGAGATTTTGGATACGCCAACTAGTGACAGAAAATTAAACTACTGAGAGTAGGTTGAGTATTTATATGATCATCAAATTAAATTTTAATGGACGCAATGTGAATGTGGATGTGTTTTAAATTGATCAGTACAACAAGAATCGTATAATTATTTAAGTGATTATAAAAATTTGTGCAATGAAATTTTCTCCTCGAAAAAATAAAAGTAAAAGTAAAGGTGGAATACGGCATATATGTTTGGACACTCTTTAAAGCAGAATAACTTTTTTTAAATTGAACCTTTTTTTACACTATTTTTGTTAAGTTAGGAGGATTAGTTTAGTTAGAAAATTTCATTGGAGTCAGTTAATATGGAAACAAACGACAGGTAACAAAAAATGTAGATTTATTTATATAGACCGTATGTCGTGAAAAACCGTGGTTTTTTTAATTTTCAAATCTGCGAAACGTATTGTTTAAAATTTCATTACAAATTCAGATCTAAAAAAGTGCTAAAAAGCGACCAGCACTATTTTCTTTGCGATTCCGATAGTTTTTTCCAGAAACCTTTTACACGTTCGTTAATAAATAAATTCGTTTAATTTCTAAAAAAAAACAACATGTTTAATTCACTTTTAAAAGAAGTTATTCTATTTTAAAGAGTGTCCGAATATTAATGCCGACCACGATATATTACTGTGTGTACAATTGTTGCAGTCATACATATAAAAATGACATTGTCCACTTTTACTATTTTTCCTGAGAAAATGAAAATTTATTGAGATTGAAAAATAAATTAAATAAAAAAATAATCAGTGCATCAGTGCATGGGTGAAAATTCTAAAAACATGCTAAAACGTATCATCGTCTATGAGGGTGTCTATGCTCATTACACTTTACAAAACAAGATTTTATCCCATCAAGTAAACATCGTTGTAATCATAAATAGAGTTGGACATAAAATTTATGAGTTTTAGGAGGTCGTGTCTGAAATTTATCTACATCTTCTCTTCCAGATAGTCGCATACGTCGTTTAAACAACAAAGCTACTAAATATGTAGCACCCAAAGAACTTTTCTTTAATTAAAAAAAACTCTAAGATTGGTAAAAGCTACTGAGTATTCGTAATGTAAATAAATTATCTGATTTGGATAAATGCAAAAGACTAAAAGTTCTATTTTCAATAATTTCTCATTTTACCACCAGAGGACTGGAATTTAAGCAACGCCGCCTCTGAGTTTCCCAACACATGTTGATACATATTACAATGCATCTATCGATACGTTTCATGAAATCTGCATTAGTTTCAATTCACCTCCACGTCACCAATTCTTCTCAGTTTGTGATGTGATGTTATCGTTGAAACACGTGTGTCAAAATACCCGATTATTTTCATCTACACTATTATTATCGATAGAATAATAAATAAAAAATTAAAGATTAGAAAGAAATGTACAAAAAGATGGTTAATTAAGAGAAACAAATTTACTAATTCCCTGTTACTAAAAGAATTAAAAGTACATAAATAAGTGATAGTATTTCTGTGATATAGTGTTGGTTTCTATCTTCCTTTTCAGACTTATTTCTACCTTTATTGTAAGTAATTATTATTACATTATCCTAAATGAGGGTATACTATCTTAATACTTTGGACAAATTGCTCTATTTTTCATTACACTCTATATGAACTATCACTGTAATCTTTTTACATCCTCTTCAGTGTTTGCTCTCGTAATTTGCCTGCTATTTTTATTTGTACATATTTTTAGTCTAGATTCACTAGATTGTACAATATTCTAAGATGTGTTCGATTGATTTTGTTTTTCTTTCTGTCACATATTTGACATAGTTCGTCTTCATTTATATACTGTGGTATTTTATTTATTCTGCTGATTTTCCATTATTTTTTTCTACTTCTTATTGACACTTTATCTACTACTCATTATTGAGGTTACAATTTACTAACGACCAACTTAATTGCGGGGCACAGGTTCAGCGCTAATACCGGCTCGGCTTTAGCTTTCGCGAGGGAATGTATGTGCCTATTTATCAAGCTCTATCACTCTAAAATCAAAATGTGAGAGATTATTCATTACGTCGTTTCGATTTCTTTTGCTTCAGAGCAGTGTAATTTTGTCGGTATTTATAATTATCACAACACCATTATTATATTTATTTCACGTAATAGAGCTACTTATAAACTAATATTCGTATAATAGTTTCAAACAGCAGCTACAATCTGACAAATTATCTCAATAAAACTCCTCATCTTCATTATCTTGATCCATAGTAAACGATGAAAATTTGTAAAGATATCGAAAACTTATAGTACAGTTACTAACAAGTGAACATAAAATATGAAGGTTCCCAGTCGGTAAGTGTTGGCATCGAAAAACCGATTAATAAGCTATCGGTCGATAAACGATCGCATCAAAAAGCATTTAAGAGGCTTCCGGTAGATAAAATATTAATTGTGCTAAAGATTTTTTCAGTTTGATTGGAAGGTACATTTTTTCATATAATGTTCTTTGCTCATTCCACTTAGTTCTTTCAACTCTTTGTAATTAGAACTATAAAGACGTTTAAAGTTTTTCTTTCCATTCCTGAATACCTCTTTTAATTTGTTTTCAAACTACGGAAATTTCTATGATAATGCAGCGCAGCACAATGATAAGTCAAGAAAACTAGGGAATTTAAAATTTAGAAGACCTATGCGAGCGATGGTAAACGGTTTTCTCCCCTTTCTCGCTTCCAATCGCTTTTACGTGAAACTTTAATAAACGCTGATATTTCTTCGAAACCGCTTTTACATATCAAACCGCGAATAAAGTTTCTCGCAGTCTGGAATGCTTCCATTTTAAAATTTATTGGAAACAGTACGCAAGAGATCATTATAGCTATTCCCCAACATAAATAAATTATTCCAAAAATGTTTACCAATTGCAAAACCAGGCAAAGTAACTTTACTTATTTATTTAAATAACAACAGTAATATGTCACAATGGTGATTAAACACACGAATCTTTATATTTGTCGTACATTGTATTTGCAAAGCATTTGTCATACTTTATTTGTCATGTATTTATCTAGCCTTTTCCAGGTGTATTTATTAATACAATTTGTATTTTTTATTTAAAGCTTTTATTAACACCTTTAATTGTAGTTTTATTAAAATTGTTTTTAAAATTGAAGTTTCAAATCCGTCGGTACATCATAGTGTTTTTAATGAGTTGGAACTTCCAAACACAAAGAGAGTGATGTAGGAACTTTATTGTACATACAGCTTTGTATACATACATATGATAAAGTAGATATTATTTTTAACAAGATATTAATTAACAGAAAAAGCAACATCTAAAAAATCATCTCATTGATATTAACAATGCAATATTTTTTAACATCAGCAAATATTAAATAAAATTCCTTGTTTATGGAGAAATTGTTTGGCGAAAGCTTGGTTCTACGCAAGCTATGAAAACTCATACGCCTACATGGTCTATTTTTGTACATACAATGGTCTGCATATTGTACCATTATTATCAGTTAGTATTGATATTCATTTATTGCATTTTTACCTTCACCTATTACAATCTTAAAATTAAACAAACATTTATGGTAATTTTATTGATTACATTATATTATTACATTGACATATTATTTTCTTGTACTTTACTTATTTATTATACTCTATTATATTAATTTATTTACTTATAATTTCATACTTATAATTCAATTGCAACATTATAATGTATTATATTTTATATCACTATATCATTACTGCTATTATTACTATGTAGCGGCACTCGACAGCAAAATACCACCACTCGACACCAACTAGTATCCGACGACGGCAGCGCAGTGGTTGGCGCCTTAGGTTACGAACGTTCGGGACCCTGGTTGAAATCTCGACGACCGAAGTCCGATTTTTCTTCCGCGACATCAAAAACGAGAAGAAAAATGCAGTGGTACCCCAGCAGCGACATCTACATCCGCAGCAGAACCTGTCTCACTCTACACACTAGCAGTAGCGCACTATCACCACAACTATACAGGCTAGCGCACTAACTAAGAGACTACTAGCACATCTCAACTATTACTATATTTACTTAATTATAATTCAATTATGGTATATTATAATCCAATGCCAACCCCCAGTTCCAAGACTCACCTGAAGAAGTAGTAGACTGCAATGTCTATGAAACGTTACAGCAAAGTGCAAGTGCAAGTGTAAATGCAAAGTGCAAGTTTAAGTACAAGTGTAAATGCAAAGTGCAAGTGTAAGTGCAAGTACAAATACAAATGTAAAGTGCAAGTGAAGTGCAGACTACAAGTGCAAGTGTAAGTGCAAGTACAAATGCAAATGTATAGTGCAAGTGAAGTGCAGACTATAAGTGCAAGTGTAAGTGCAAGTACAAATGCAAATGCAAAGTGCAAGTGCCAATTGCAAAGGTAAAGTGCAAGTTTAAGTGCAAAGTACAAGTGCAAGTGCAAGTGAAAGTACAAGTGCAAATATGAAGTGCAAGTGCAAAGTACAAGTGCAAATATGAAGTGCAAGTGCAAAGTACAAGTGCAAATATGAAGTGCAAGTGCAAAGTACAAGTGCACAATGCAAGTGTGTAAGTAAATGTGCAAGTGGAAAGAGCAAAGAGCAAGCAAGATTGCTTCCAGAAAATCAATATTATGACAACAAGTAAAATGTCTCAAACTTTTCTATCTATGAGAAGACTGATTTATGGTAACGGAAGGCATAATGATGTATCTCATTAAAGTCGTTTTATTGATTTAATATTTTTGGCTACTGCCCTTATTTTTTTAGTTTCATTTACGACTTTAGGTACACAGTATCTCTAACATCATCGCGTAAATTGGTCTGACGAGCCCTGGCTATTCATTTAAGCGACATTTATTAAATTATACAAATTCCCATAATAATTTGTTTGTTAAAGGCTATTTATTCTAAATTACGTAGGTTTATAATTAATAATAAGTTACAATTAGATTGCTTTGAAGTAGACGTATGAAACCTCTCTTCAATGTATGTCTTTAACCTCTACCAAACACGATATTTTCAGACAATAATACAATCCGATTTTCGGTGCTTTCAGTTTAACGTTAAGTGCTGTTATAGTGTTCGATAACGATAGTGATGTGTACTATTGAAAGCATTATCGCGTAAAATAATTGATTTTATAAGAATCAATACACAGTGACATAAATTTTGTATGAGTGAAATAGAAACCTATAGAACTTACAAAACTTACTCGCAGCAAAAAGACGCACTGCCTCTAATAAATATTATATTTCAGACCAACAAATTTGTTCAGCACAATCTTAGCTTATCACGACTGCTAAAAGTACCATGTATTGTAACGTACGATTCTCTTTTCTCTATCAGGTAATAAACATTTTATTTTATTTTATTAAATATATTTAATTATTATACTTAATATATTTAAATATATATTATATTTTTATTTATTTATTTTATTGTATATTGTATAAAATGTTATAACATTTTATATAATCTTATGGCATTTACCACTACAAATACAGTAGAACCTCTATTATCCGAATTCTCTATTATCCGAATGTTCCATTATCCGAGCACGTTTCGTACGTTAAAAGTTCAATCCTTTACAGGAATTTTTGTTAACGACCAACGATACTACTGACGACAATGTGATTCAACTTCCCAAACAATTAAATTTAGAGGATTGCTGTTATACGATGACATATGTCTCGGAGGGCGCTAAATGTGCGAGACTAAGAAGAGTGTGCAAAAGGCTAGTAAATTACATTGAAAATACCATACAGGAAGAAGAGGAAGATAATGTTAGCGCGGATGAAGAAAATGCTCTTTATGCATTGAATACGATAGCAAGATCCGCGGATTGTAATAACGCCGGCGTGATAGAATAGTTTCAATGTGATGAATCTTCTTTAACTGGCCATGTTACCAATGTTATCTGTGCTTCGAGTAACGAATTGAAACACAAATATAATGACAGTGGTAACATTCCTCAACATGTTGTAGTACTCGATTGTCCCAAAAGTTTCTTTCGTTTTATATTATATAATAAAACAAATATAATATAAATATAATATAATATAAAAAAATATAATATAAATATAATATAATATAAAAAAATATAATATAAATTAAACGAAAGAAACTACTGGGACAACCTAATATTTCAGGCCTTGGAAATAAAGTTAAGATTGTAGCAAGCAGAAAAGGAATGTGACTTCAGCGAATTAAATCTGCTAAGAAAATTGTGTAGGTTAGCAGATTGAAGAACCTAAAGAGACTTGGAACCCGTGATTCTATTATCATATCACATTTAGTTTCACTATTTCTACTACTATTAAAGTACAAGAGTAGGAAAATGATTAGTTGAAAAGGCACTTTAATTTCAATCAAAGTGCTTTTATGTTTATGTTTTCCTTGTCTTCCAGACACTCAATTTGATGAAATTAAAATTGAAACATCTTTTAAACTAAACATTTTCAGAAACAAGCACCTTGATACCTTTTTGTATAAAATTAAGAACTTCACCGAATGATGTACAAAAAAGGGAACCATTTGCAAACAAAAAGATCACCTTGAGATCTGAGAAAGTCCACTTGGATAAATCTGGTGGTCGTTACAAGACATTCTTGGAAGAGAACAAGTTTCACAGTACAAGTTTGAGACACTTTTTCGAACAACGTATAATTTATGAAATATTTAATATTATATTAATAATATTAAAATCAGATAGCCTGTATATAGAAACATTAAGGTGTTTAACTAATAATTCTACTGTCGCATCTCATAACCTAATAACAAATAAAGTAGATTGCATTTAACCAACCTCTCATGGGAATATCACGTATATATGTAAGTACGTTGTACACAGATATAAATTTCTAGCTCTACCTTAGCCAACAAGTGGTTGGATAATACCAAAATATATGCCAGTTATTCATGTATGTGGAATGTAAATTCGGTTTATTATAGTAAATTTACATGCGTAAATAACGTCAGAATATTTGCACAGATAATAATCTTTTATTTATTTATCAAAGCAAACTCGTAGAATTATTTCCATCAAAAATACATTAACGACAAAATATCGTAGATTATCGTGTTCGATGTATTTTCTATCCAAATGGCTTCTTCTTTTTTAATTTCTAACCTCGCCGGGAGTTTGCCAACTCTTTACGTTTTTATTTCGCGTCACTTCTCGTTGGCTAACTTTCTCGATATAAAAATGACAAGTGAAACACCAAGAACATTTTAAGTGGCCATTTATTTTTCTTATTAAATTTCTTTTTATTATTTGTATCAAATAATATTTTATATTTCATATTTGTTTCCGTATTTTTAATATCTCTGGACACGTGCCGTTTGCAAACAGAATTTGAAGAGTTTGAAGAGAACTTTGAAGAGAAGCAACCGGATTACAATACATATTTAGCTATAAGCAGAGAACTTGAGTTAAGTTCTTTACACTTTTAACTTTTCCCTTTTATCTTATTTTTACTTAGAACTTCGATTGAAATTTCCTTTATGGAGTTTTCTTATTCACTGCGCGTCGCAACGAGGACGTTGCCGGTTAATGCGAGGATCGAATAAAGCAGAACCGAAGCAAAAGGACCTACCATGATTTAAGATAAATCGGTAATTTTCGCAGTCATAAAGTTTGTTAGTTTACATTATCGCGATAGAATGCAATGTATTGAAATAGTTAAAATTTATCTTAAATAGTATAATAGTTAAATTAATCTTTATAATAATCACCGTATTATACACTGCCGTTTATAGGTATACAGCTACTGCACTAATCGATTTTTCCATTTACAATTATTAAGAACATACAAGGGCTAGTATTGATCCAATCAGGACCAACGTTATGGTAACGCAACATTTCATTTGTAATCTTCTTTACTGGTAATTTACATTATCGAGCTCTACTTTTTAACATTGTACAATAGGCATGAAAAGAAATTTCAAGAATTTACTTCATATCCTTGAATAAATCCTTAAAATTTCTTCTATAAATATATTTATATAAATATTTTTAAAATATATATATATATGAAGTAAATCTTGAAATTTGTTTTATAAATATATTTATATTAATAAATAAATTAATATTTATTATATATATCATATATTATGTATTATGTAATGCATTATAATATGTATTGTGTAATATATATATATATATTACATATATTCTTTTTATTATTGTTTCTTCCTTCATATTCATAGATCTTGCAATTGTATACAGTTTGAAGAAATTGAAGGGTTATTTATAGAATTGTGATAAATTATATTGTTTTATTCATTTTTTCATATCCTTGACTTTTATAGTGTGCAAGTTTGTTTGTATATATAAAATAAATATGAAATAATATATATATATATATACAGTAATAACAATGATAATAATATATATAAAAATATTATTGGAATATATTTTCTTGTATCTTCAGGGAACAATATACAATTTATTTTATATACGCTTTTATTCATTATCTTTTATATTACTGTCTGGCTCTTAATGGGATAAAATAGCCTTTCATTAAGATGAAATGTTTTTCATATCCCTTCAATTATGATCATTTATATCTCATTATACTAAATAAATGGATTTATTTATTAGCATAAAAGAATCTCCCTCATCTGATTCAAGGACAAAGCAATCTGTGAATAAAAGATTATTCACAGTTCAGACAAAAAAGTTATTTCATAATATTCAATGCGTTTTAGTTTTATCGTTTCATCATATTAAACGATATATAACTACAAAGATAACAAATAATAAAATAACACTGTCTTACAAACAAATACCTATGCGTTCATACATATTTGAACATATTTGAACATATTTGAACGGTTGTATACATGCCTACATAGATATTAAATCCCGGCCTTATTTAAATAATGATAAGACAAAGATTAATGAGGTATAATCTAGGATCATGAAACTCATTAAACATTCCTCCGCTTTTTCTTATCGTTTTATGCAAAACACCGCTCTCGGAAGCAAATACGAGTTAAAGTAAAACCGACGAATGAAAATTCAGGAAAAACCAAACTGGTTACTACATTCATCGGTGCATTAAGGTACAGCACAACTTCATTCATCCGCATCTCATTTATCCGAACAAGTTACGACTGGAACCATTAATTTTGAATCTGCTTCTGAAGAAATGATTACAGCCAACAAGAAAAATCTAAAGAAAGAGTTACAAGGTTAAGTGCAATATACAGTACAACCTGTAGTAGTATACGAATTAATGGAGAGACATAGCAGCTGTTCCGATAATAAAATCTGCGTCACTGCGTATAATTATTATTTTATATTTCAGAAACAATAATACAAGAAGAATCACAGAGAATAATTTACATATAATTTAAATGCAATATTTTTGAAATTATCTGTGGATCCTACATCTGTTTTACTGCTAAATGAAATTTTGTTAATACGTTCATCTACGTTGAGTTATACTCTATGACTCAAACTATTTAATCGTAGGTCCTTTTCCTAATGCGTCACTCTGTATAATTATTATTTTATATTTCAGAAACAATAATACAAGAAGAATCACAGAGAATAATTTACATATAATTTAAATGCAATATTTTTTAAATTATCTGTGGATTCTACATCTGTTTTGTACTGCTAAATGAAATTTTGTTAATACGTTCATCTACGTTAAGTTATACTCTATGACTCAAACCATCTGATCGTTGGTCCTCTTCCTAACGCCATAAATGTTCCAAAATAAAAAGACAAAATAAATTCTCGTAATTACCTTCACCATGATTTTTCAGCATGAGAAATTAAAACGTTGATGATAATATTTATCCAAATTCCAACATTGTTTACATTACTAGTGTACAATACACATCTGCATGTTGGCATTCATTTATTGCCATGATTATTACCATTATATAACGGAATACAAATATTTATTTTTTATATATATTAAAATTCGTCTACTTCTCATTCTTCGTGTCTTTAATTATAGATCTTCCGACATTGTAAATCTTCCAACCAATTTACACGAGACTTCCACACCTTTTCCTAACTTTTCAGGCATCTTTTCTTCACTTTTAACGCTCCATGCAACATGTCTCATACTTCACGCCACTGTACGCAAGACGTTACCGTGTATCAACACTGTTCTGACTAAAGTAACAGAGGAAAGTAGCATGAAATTACAGAAAGGATATAGAATAACAAAGGACACAATTTGTAGAATTAATGTAAAATGTAGAATTAAGAGTGCATTCGCTGAAGGCTGCGCTCGACTGACTTAACAGGACACATCTGAACAGGATAATGCAGAGAAACGGAATCTCGGCGCGACTAAAAAAAGGAATAGAAGAAATGTACAGGGTAAAGAAGAACAAGCAAGAAAGAGACGTATTTTCGACGAAGGAAGAAACAAGGCAGGATTACCCATTAAAACTCTCGCTATTTGTACATAGCAGACTTGGTACAGGAACGAGCAAGGATGTAGAGAGAAGGGACGTTAATGGACAGGTTAAAGTGCATGTGCTGGCATATGCAGATGATGTTGTGCTGGTGGTGGGAACAGAAAAAAAGAATTGGAAAGTACGACGATTGAAAAGAAATTGGAGAGCTGGCTGAAAGTGAAGAAGTTGCAACTGAACAGAGAGAAATCAAAGATTCTGATTGCAGGCAGGGGAGGAGGTCAAAGAGGGAGACAGAGTAAAGCTGAGAAGGGGAGAGTATAAAAGAAATAAAAGGGCACAAATACTTATTATGCTAAAGACTGTAGGAGCAGTTGAGTAGGGAAGCAATGGCAAAAGTGTTGGGAACTAGGAAAAAGGAATCTGATAAACATTTTAAAACAGGGATGATGATGTACTGATCAGTAATGCAAAGCATTGGAATAATGAGGATGAACAGACCAAGAAAAATTGGAAAGCATAAAAGTAAGTATATGAGATGGATATTGGAACTAGACAAATGGACACCAATGTACACAGTAAAAGACCACAAAATTGGACAAAAATGGAATAGAGGCAGCAAGCAGAGCACATAAATATGAAGAAGAAATAGAGAAATAGAGAAGAAATTGCTGGAAGGTTGTACAGGGGAAATGAGAAAAAGGAAGAACAAAAAGTTAAAATGGGAGGAAGAGAGGAAAATTCTTTCAGAGAGAGGGTATGACTGTACAACCACAGAAGACAGAGAGAAGGAAGAGGAAAGGACATAGCACCATAAAGCAGACAAACGGATAGAGGCAGGAAGAGATTGCAAAGGTAAGAACGATATGAAAGAATCAGAAGCTCCACATATAACGAAGAGCACAGAAAGATGAGAACAGTGACAATTCCAGAATACTTAATTAATAACGACGTTCAAATGTGGGAAAGAAGAGTTGAGCAAGAAATTCTGGTCGAAGGAGGAAGAAAGAAAGTGCAGGCTGTGAGAGAAAGCGTGAGATCATTTGAAGAATAGGTGCAAGGAGATAAGGACAAAGAGGGAGCAGAGAAAATATTGGAGAAGGCGTTTCAGGAGAAGACTGGATGAGAAAATAAAGGGGAAGGAGTCGTCTTAGGGTAGCACCCCAAAATTTATTACGCTCAAAATGGGAATAACCTCTTACATTTGAAATTTGTTTAATATAAAAAAACGAGTAGCTATATGCAACGGATTCTTTCAACCTTATATTTTCTGAACGATGATGATGGGATTGTGAATATGCATGGTTTTAATTGGAAACGTGGAAAAGGCTGTAACAAAATATAAATTTGCACCGACATGTCAAGATATTGCTTCCCTTCCTTCCCCGGAAGACAATAACTTTGTCGATACTTTTGGTCCGAAAAGCTGTTTCCTGAACAACCCATTATAAATGGTTATTACAAAACGTTTATAGCTGCACGAGATTAATGATACCCGGCCATTAGTTATCATGATGGGTACGACTTTAATATACGAAATTTTATTAACGAGGATAAATAATATGCAGTAAGTGGCGTGATCGGATTAAATGAAAATGTATTTTATGGTAGAGGTGAGTTTCAACGGTACGTTTTTCTTAAGTAAGACAGATATGCCTGGCCCGAAAATGTATGCCCGCTATTATAATTGTACATGAAAGTTTAACAAGCTAACATGGGTAATCTATCGAGTCATTTTGCAAACAAAGTGTCGAGCTATCCCAGAAGCTGAATTTCAAAATCCTCTCAGGGCCTGTTATGTCAGTTACCACGATCTCGGAAATTAAGTAGAAAATCCTAGCGTTAAGTCCAAAATTTCCGCTGGATCGTATGCATAATACTCGCTTGATGTACCGTGCAAAGATCAGTAATAGTCTATCAGCATAATACATGTGCGCATCATTTATTTCATCTCGCCACTTCATAAACACTACATCATCGTTGCATTATGATAACATGTACATATATATGTATATTTCTTTTCTTTTGGGGGGGAGGGGGGAATCACACAGTTTTCAAGGTGTAGAATTCGGAAATACAAGTTCGAACGGTATTCCCTAGCGAGCGTCAAGACCTGTTTACATAAACGTGGACGTGAGCGTACAAGAGGTTAGGGTGGCTAGACATTCTATAGCGAATGATCGTAATTATCAGGCGTACCATTATTATAATATTGTAACGAATCTCATCGTATTATTGAATGTTGTGTGTTGCTGCTAACACGACAGAATCTGCTGGTGCAAAAGGTATGCAGAATTAAGTATTTTTAGGTTATGCGTATCTACGCCATATTGCTTCTATCACTTGATTGTCTGCACCAAAGTTGGGCATTGTTCGAATAGCATTTCGAATAAATTATACTTGGAATAAAAACTGCGGATAAATGAAGTTGTTCGAGAATAAAAAGCAAGTTTTTATTGAAACTTTGTTCAAATAAAAACTTGTTCGAATGAAGATTTATTCGAATATTATACGTAGAGAGTAGAGAGCTGTAGTAATGCGAGAAAATCATCGCCAGAGTGTTAACTTAAAGACAAAGATCAATAAGATACAAAATTCGATTATTCGTTCGTGGTACTGAACTTATTATATCGTGCTTAAATCGTACATAAGATAACTATCATCCGCTATCATGTACTCTATGATCATGATGGAAACAAAAAAAAAAAAAATAAAAAAAAATAAAAAAAGGAAGAACGTGAGTAAAAGAGAAATTGATCTTCGCATTACCAGCAACGTACTTACTCGTCATATTTCCACAATAATATTCATACAACTGTTCCTCGTGCCAGCACTACGTATGGAAATTTACATACATGTAATAACTTTAATTATTTATGTGCTTTAACCTTACCAAATAGCTACACCTAATATCTTACACATATCAATAGAGACCTGTATACTAACAAGTTGTAAAAGCTCATTAAAATCGAAGTCGACAAATTGGAGTCCTTTTCCCTTGTTAGTGGAAAGTTATGTAGGTAGTTTCTACAAGCATAACTGGTTACCTCACGACGTCCTCGGAGTAATGGATTGTAGAGGTTTGAATAAGAGCGAGAGAAAAGGGCGTGCAGGGAGGAAGACGAAAAGAGACTTACCAGAGGACTCGTTAGTGAGACTATCTAGCAGCCCTTGTCCTAGACACTAGGATAGGATAAGATATTTTGGAAACTACATTCGTAGCAAGCACTGGGAATTCGAGTAGTGGCGAAAAGCTCTTTCGTGTCGTCGTAACGGACACCCTCGGACGGTAGATGAGCAAGAAGTGTTCCCACTTTAAGGATAACCTAAATTTAAAATTGGTGTCTACTTTTAGTAAATGTAGGTCTCCACCAAGACAATTGGGTGGCCAGAGGAAAAGTTCACATAAAAGTAATCTATTCATGTCGAAAAGTGACTATTGGTTTAGCAGATATTTTGGTTATTATGTACAAAAGTGGACGTGGATTCCAATTTTGTTGATATGTTGTAGGGGATCGTGATCCAAAAATTCTGACAAAAAGAAGATGGTACTTGGTAAGTTACATTTATTCCAATATTAACAGTTGAAGATGAAATTGCATATGTAAGTTAGGTTAGGTTAGGTCAGATTCTATGGCTGACCCTCCAAAAGATCTAACCTAACTTATGCATGTTACTCAGGACCTTCTCGTCTACAACGTATGTGAAAAGCAAGGTCATTGGGGTTGAGGCTTCTTTCATGCATAATTATCGATAGCTTTCATTTTGTAGAACCTGCCGTATGAAATAATAGAAGGAAATTGTATTTGCCTTCCTTGTTTTTTTGTACGATAGGCTTTACAAAATAAAAGTTGAGATATCCGTCAAGCTTATTATAAGTCTTGTTATAGAGAATATCAAGACGGATCGATTGGTGCATTGAAAATTGTACAATTCCATTTAAGGAAACATATACGCGTCCATTTACAACAAAACTAATTACACGTAATATAGATACAGATTATGTTCCCTTCGAAACCATTCAATTTTTGTCTGAACTGTCTCCTGTTTTTGGTACAGTTAGTAATTTACTCGGTAATATCCGGACATTTTGGTTAACATGTAGTAATAATGCATAATCGTTACTAAAAGGTACAAAATTAATAATAATCTAATGATTAGTATTATGGCTTTTTTGGTACTGTGTATTATACTGTGTATTATATCCGAGAACATTGAAATGTACAAATAGTGCAATAAAATACTACTACTACTAATATGCAATTGCAAAAAGAACACTGCACGTCTCATAGGTTTGAAACCTGCCTGACCTAACCTGATCGCGAAAAGCTGTGTTCCAATTTAAAACTGCATAGATAATTGAAAATTAGTTAGAATATTGATGATTATATTTTTTATATTAATTATATTTTATTCACTATTAATTATAATATTATATATTATATATTATATTTATATATATTTATTTAATTATAATATTATATATATTATTAATTATAATACTTACAACAAGAGCTGCATTATTCAGGTAAAAAGCTGATGTATAATATAGTCGTACATCAAAGTACAGGCTGAGCAGAACAATGAAAACACCTCTTATATGTCATATATATCATATATGTACATGCTTATGTATACCAAATTCCAAATATTTAAAACAAAAACTGGATCATTTACGTAAAAACCTGATGATGCACTCGTACATCAATATACAGGAGTTGAATAAAATAATGGAAACACCTGTTATATATCATACATATAAGAGGGGTTCTCATTATTTTGTCCAACCCCTATATATATATTTATATATATTTGGTCGTCTGAAAAGTTTCTTTCGTTTTATAAGGAAATAGTGGATGCACAATATTTTCCGTTTTATATTATTTTATCGAATTACGTATGATCCATTTTGTTCTATCAAAATAAAGCTCACAACGCTCGACAAATTAGGTTTCATGTTTGTGTAAAGACGTTGCAAAAGACGTGTCTATAAAAGAAAGACACTTTTCGGACAATCTAATATATATACATCATATCTGAAGATATCAAGAGTATATTGGATAAGTCCTCCACAAATTCCCTCTTTGAACATCTTTCTTGTATTATATGGTACTGCCTATAACAGCGCTGCAGCGGTTCTCAACCCGCTGTACACAGACTCCCGGGACCATGAAGTCTGCAACACCCCGATTGTTATTGTATTATACTAATGAAAAGTATTTAGTACGTGTATTTGTATGTATAATATTTTTTAGTCAAATGGGCATATTAATGTGTACATATTTGGCGCATTAAGGATGTAAATTTTGGGTTAAATAGATAGATTTCTACGCAAGCACATTACAATGAAGTTTTTGATAGCTAAATTATAATTTTTCTTAAAAATATGATGCATATACTTTAACTTTAATAATTTACTTTAATAATTAATAATTAATAATAATAATTAGTTGAAGATTCTAAAAAATTATAAGGATACGGATCGGCATATTAAAAGGAGCATCTAATAATGGTATATTTATTTTAACGAAAAGCAACAATTGGTACCTGACACTGGCGTATCAAAAACAAAGACTATGTATTCTGTCTGTATATTGTTAATACTGTTATAAAATGTTGTAAGGGTAAAACAAGTGTGAAGCAAAGTAAATAAAAAAGATCATTTAGTTGAAACGGTAAGTGAATTAGTCAGTAGAGTGAGCCATAGTCAGTATAGTCAGCATAGTGGCGCATCATACCTAAGAGGTTAGGATGAATTCGTGCTAAGCAAAAGCTTGAGAACCGCTGACCTATAATGTTTTATGATTGTGCTTGCCGAAATATGTGACAAACAATCGATGCTTATGAAACAATTGCTACTCGATATCTGATTCCTTTTTGTTCTTTCCTCTATTGTAATTCTCCGCGGAGCGTCTAGTGTCTGCGAACTTCAAAATTAGATTGTAGGAAAGTTGCACAAAACAGCGCTTGATTTCACGAGAAACCAAGGAACTGAGTGTATAGTATAAAGTAAAAGAGAAACGTTGACCAAACCATATAAAACCATTGAATTTTACTTAAAATATTAAAATGCATGCGTTAAAAAAATGGCTGCTATTAACTGCGTGTGCATGGTCGTCTAATCAAATTTTCCAATCTGTTTGTTGCAAAGCCTAGTCATGCGTCTTCCTCTTCGAAATCCAAGAAAATAATTCATTTCGGATAGCACCGTGTGCTAGAGAAAGAAACATCGATCGCTAAATGGTATTCCTTAATGCAGTTCATTTCTTTAATTTCAATGAACTTTACAATTCGTCCTACAAGGACATCTGAAAATTTGTTTAACTGGTAATTGTAGATATAACACTCGTATGATTAGACTGCGGATGTTTACACATTTAGGAAAAATTTGGAGGCACAAAAATTTGCAGAATGCACGAATATTCCACAAAATGCATCAGATGTACAAAGTAAAGAACGTGTTACAATATTTAGCAGGTGAAACAAATTTTTGTTTAAGTTTCACTTTGTAAAATGGTAAAAATATGAATTTGCATAAACATTCGTAGTTTATTTATTACAAATAATATAACACTCTCTCAGTGTAGAGTATCTATGCATATAACAATTCTAAATTTTATGGATTTGTGACTGTTGTTTGCAATCATGCAAAAGTATTGTTTTATTAATGCGGCAGAAGGTGATTAGAATACCTTTTGTGTAGTTCTGTAGGTAAGTTATCTGTACAGAGTTCCTTGGCTAGGTCGTTAAGATGATTGTCTAGTCTGGTTTTGTATTTGTCACTAAAGCGTATAATTTCCTTAGTTACTGAACCGATTTTCAAGTCTTTACGGAGTTCGTAATTGTGCACATACCTCGGTGCGTTTACTATGGTCCTGAGCACAATAGATTGCGAAACACCTAATTAAGCTGTGCGGCTTTTAGTGGCCATCTCGATATCGTACGTCCAAGTGGGTTTGACGATTGTTTCGTAGACGAGAAGTTTGTTATCTGCACTGAATTTCCTATGGTTGCTCATCAGCCAATACGTCTCTTTCCTTTTGACCCTGAATTGGTCGATCCTTTAATATAATAGAAATTTTTTATTTATTACCCTACATAGTATCCGATTTAAACAATTAACACAAATAAAGAATAGTCTAATTATGGACCCTTAGGGATTTGGTAATTTAGAAAGAACTAGAAGAGCTGTGTAATAAAAAAACAATTCAGAATTTTGAATTTCCCGCGGTTTTAAAACACTACGTAGCCTCAAAAACAAACAACAAAAGACCAAATATTAAACATATGTATGCCCAAGTACGCACGAATTGGTGTGTATTATATACACACACACGAATATTAAATTTAAATTATTTATTTATAAACATATTAATAATGTATTGAAACGATTTCATTGATACACCGGTTTGAAATATCGCTGTTTGAATTGGCTACGTAAATCACTATAATATTTTCTTCTTTTTATATTTATGTTACGTTCGTATCATACAATTCCCTTTTTCGGAGATCACATATACGCTCGACTTGGATTACCGAAGCTCGCAAACGACGGACAGTAAGAATTTTATCCACGAAAATCTCGTGTTAGACATAGATTTCTTCTGGCTTCACTACTCCCTTATTCATAACTTTTGGGTATAAAGCAGGTTAGATCAATTAAATTGAGGTTAATAGTCATAACATAAACTCTTGTCTTGCCTTAGCGAAGCATGTGTGGACTTACATCTGGCCAGAAAAAGATAAATTCTTCCAAAATTGTTTATTTTATGCTCTACAATTGACTGTTAACTTATCAGACAATATCATTTTAGATCAATTAAATTGAGGTTAATAATCATAGCATAAAATCTTGCCTTGTTTTTGTGATCCATGATTGAATTTGTGCCAGGCCAGATAAAGACAAATTCTTCCAAAATTGTTTATTTTACGCTCTACAATTGACTGTTAACTTATTAGACAGTAATAGATTAGATCAATTAAATTGAGGTTAATAGTCATAGCATAAAATCTTGCCTCGTTTTTGTGATCCATGATTGAATTTGTGCCAGGCCAGAAAAAAACAAATTCTTCGAAGATTGTTTGTTTTACACTCTATTGTGCTAACTCAATTGAGTGTTACCTCATCAGCAATTGGTCAACTAAGTTAGGTCAATTAAATTAAAGTTAATAGCTTTCATCTAAACTCAGATCTATCTCGCTACGAGAAACGGAACGAACTTTCTGTTCAACCCGGTATAGCTTTATCGCTCGAGGTGTACCGATTAGTTAAACGTAACGAGGTGTACTATTAGGATATCCTGCAACTCCAAGCGTTACCCACACGTTGGTTCGTTCGCATATCACTTTCATGGCGCTCCAGGCGTTAGCCATACGCTGATTCGTTCCCACATCTTGACCTTTCCTGTGGCTTCTGGCGTTAACCATGCGTCAGTTTGTCCACGATAACCAAACTCTTGGAGCTGCCAACGTTAGCCATACATCGGTTCGCCCCCACGTCTATTTCTTTTGACAACTAGTACAATTAACAACACTGGATTTACTTCATAATAACTTCATAACCTAAAAGGGCGTCGACTACGTAGCCGCTTATGCTCCAACTTGCAGCAATTACGAGATAAATGAAAATTATTAATAACGATTACATTATTTGAGTAAAAGATACATTTGGCATCTATGTATTTTTCACAGACCTGTAAATGTTTTTCCTGAACTTATATAAATTATATGCTTGTAAAAATTATAATTGTGATATTGATTACGATTGTTGATTTCTTATTATGCTTAATTCATAAACTAATCTGCATCATAAGTATGTACTTTCAGCTTGTACAATAGGAAAAAGTTTAATACAATATCCTACTACAGTCTTAATTTACATTTCATATTAAAGTCTTCCATACGACAAGTTTAACAACATTGAAGTTAAAATATCTCACTTCCCAACACAAATACCTCGTCCATAATGAAAAAATGTACCGAGTGGTAAATAAAAAAATGTATACATACTTGCATCTAAAAAAAATAGATGACCTTAGTACGACCTTGACAAATTGACGATAAAAGTTTGCATTTTTACGGTGACATTCTACATAAAAAATGGTGATAAAAGTTTCCTTACATATTTGTCCTATCATCTCTGTTATCTAGTAGTTATGTTAAACAATACCTATCATGGAACAGCCTGTAAAATATTTATTATTATCTGCGGTTTTCGATATCCGCGAAAGGAACATATCATTTATTAAGTTGTTACGCATGAAATGCGTGGTTCTCCCAAACTGACACATTTTACTTAAACTAAATCTTCGATAAATAAAATCATCGGTAAATATCAAATGTCACGTGACATGTTAAAGCCCATATCCTATAGCATTCGTCACGTTTCGCATTGGTTGGTAAAGTGAGGTTACGTTTGTTTAGCAACAAGAGAAGGCGAATGATGGACTCCGATGAAATTCGAATAATTTATCTTTACGAATATAAATTGAGACATGGTGCTGTGGAAGCAATGCGAAATATTAACGAGCATTCGTTACAGTATGGCCTCCATTATCCGCACTGATGGGGAGGCAAAACTGTTCGGATAATAGAACAATTACTTTCCCGACCTGAAATTTCATTTATTCAAATTTAGATGAAGATTAATTGTCCGTTTCTTCAAATATTTATAGATCCCCAATCTCTTTAGCCGATAAGTCACATAATTCTTTTGATATAAGTAAATGCATAGAGTTACTTTGTTCTTCGTTCCTTTTGTATAATAATAAGATTTAAGACAGTAGGAGCAAGGACGAAGAAAATGAACTGAGAGAAGAAGATAGAATAAGGAAGGGATTTTACTTACTCGAGGGAATAGGATGATGAGGAACGGAGGTGAAAGAGTACAAATAAGGGAAAGAGTGAAAAAGACGGTAACAGTTATGAGATCAGTATAGAGGATAGGAAAGAGAGTATTTGGAATGGAATAGTAGATGAGGTTACGGTCATTCGACAAGTTGGTGTGGGCAATGTTAGCGTACGGACTAAAAGTTTCGGATTGGCAAGAGAGAAGGAAGATTGAAAGAGTGCAAGATTAGACTGAAAGTTTCTTGAGCCGGACGTTGTGGTGGACTGATGGGCGCCAGTGCATATGTTTTTGTATTATGATTAGAGAAGAGTTCCAGAGGAATCTGATGAGGATACGAACAGGAAACGCAGGGTGAAACTATGAACAGAACCTGTGACAGAGAAAAGATGGCAAGCTTGCAGGAGAATGTTCGCAAGAGAGTAGGAAAGAAGTTGTAAGAAGCAAAATAAGGGGAGGATGGAAAAAGGAAGGGAAAGAGGTTATGTTGACAAAGGGAACAGGAAGTCATATGTTGGCTATAGGAGAAGGGGAGGAGGCTCTTAAGAAGAGCTAAGAAGGAAGTTAAAAAGAGTTAGTAGGGATGAATAGAGAAATCCAAGAACGAGAGATGGCAGAGGATAGAGAAATCAAGATACAACAGATGGTACAGATGGTGAAAAGGAGAGGGGATTTTAAAGCATTTCGATCAAGGCTGGAGCGAAGAAAGTTTAAGACGGATGGCCAGATTTACATTAGGCAATGGAATGAAAGAAAGCAAATATTGGATGAGTGAGGAGGATAGGGATTGCAGGCTGTACGATTTGGATGAAGAAACGTGGGAACATATTTGGCAGGTGTGGGGCAGGAACAAGAAGAAGCATGACAGACCAACGTTAGAAGGATTCTAGGAAAAGAAGGGGAGGGAGAGGCATGGTTGTTTCGCTGGAGCTGTTATAACCTAAAATAGGAAAAGGGAAGTTTTAATGGATGATCTGTTCTGTGTTAATGTCGAGTTTGAAAAGTTTACTTGGGTTAAAATGTATAGTGAAATAGCGGTGTATTACAGCTATATAGCTATCGGTTAGTACAATCAGTGGCTATCAGAAAATTATAAATTCCTTTCACGGGTATCGAAAACTGCGGATAATAATAAACGTTATACAGGGTGTCCCACGATGAGCGTTGTTTGATATAACAACTGAGCCTGCAGAAGCGACGGGGCAAAAGTATATATGGAGATTCTCATTGTCATCTCTTACGTAGGATGTCACTGTGAAAGAGAAAATTTTTACCTTCGATTTTTTAAAGTAACAATAGGATCATCTCTACTTTTTCAAATGGAACTGTGTTATATAGCTGTCAGTTAACAGGCTAAGTTAATAAATTCATATTAAGGCAGCCGGGTATATCTAGTTATCGATGTGTTGGAAATGAAACACACGGATTGTTGAAATTGATCTTTGTAGAAGTATGACCATTACCGAGCAGTCAAACCCTCTCAAATACAAAGAAGAACACACTAAACTTTCGATATTGTACCTTTTAAATAAATAGTATGCCATAGAAATATAAATAATTAATATTATAACGACGAAGAAATTGTCTACGAAAAAATCTAACAATATTTAACAGAAACCCAGAATTCAATGATTTTATTCGTCGTTCAACTCTGCCAAAAAATTCTTCTTGTTCGATACTGACAGTTTGTAGACCTAAAAACATAGGTTAATTTATAGGTTATCTTATAGAGAATGCCACGACAGATTGGTTAATAAAAAAAAAGCGTATAGTTCCATGAAAAAGAACGAAGTTGACCTTTGTTCGATTTACAGAAAATTCTTTACGACATAGCCAGGGGGAGGTGGTGCGTGACTTTGCAGTGATTTCCACGAACAGCATGCATTTTCGAATTTTCTATTTTCGCCTTTCCTTGCCTCGATACATATACGGATCGTTGCTTCTCAAACGGGGCGAAAAGCACATTCTTTCTATATTCGCACGCAGACGTTGTCTTTTGTTTTACATTTCGAATGGAAAACGAAATTCTTGTCTACGGACGTGCTTTTTACGGAGATCCCCCCCCCCCCCTCTCCTTCGCCTGCCGTGTGTATCTGTCGACAATTGTCCGTCAGTGTGAACGTGACTTTAATCCACGAATGGTATCCGGACTCGAATTTTATTCATCGTCGTCTGTGAATTCTCCGTGAAAGAAAGATGCTGATTTGCTGCGACACGTGTCTGCGGACAATTGTCCGTTAATGCGACTCCAGCTAAAAGACATCGCGCAAAATTGTAGTAATTTAAACGTGTACTTACGAAGCCGTCGCTTCATGCGCATCAGCCTAATGGTTTTCTGTGATTACGTTTGGAGTGCTCAATATATACATCGACTATTTTTCTCACTTTTAAATCTGTTAATCTCGCCTTTTAGATTGAAAAATTGATCCAACGTCGCGTTTAAATGACCCGTGCCGCTGAAGTTGCTGCCACGCGGAAAGTTTTGTGAAATAAATCATAACGTGCCAGAAGAAGAGAGAGTGTAACGGATGCGATACCAATTTTCAGTTGAATTCGTTAATTCTCTCTATCGTTCTATTTGCATGTGTCTGAGCGTCATCGATTAAAAAAAAAAAAATGCGCTATTTTTTACTATTTGTTACTGCCGGTCATTTATCTCTCGAAGTTACGCTTAATCTATTTAATTGTTCGCTATAAACTGCAACCGTCATGGTCTTATTTTGTTTTAACGTTTAATTAGTTTGAAAAGTTTGCAATAAATGATTCTTTATATAACGCAGAGTAAAGTTCTCTAAGACGAAAATCAAATTTCACAGCAAGCGCTGCTCCTTAACCTCACGATGGCCATTGTTCTTTACGATTGCAGCTTTTATACAGAAGCTATTTTTCATCCCCAGTTACGATCCTGTCGAGAAACGCATGATATTATTGTCGATCTCATCAAAACGAATTAACAACGACGCGCCCACTGTTCGTTGCGAAGAATGCATTTCGTTAATATTATACTTTTTCTGCTACTTGTTCAGTAATTAAACGTGTTTTTCCTTCCTCCAGATATTTTCTCCAAATAACTGCAACAGACAAAAGTGTAAGTAATATAAATAAATACGGTGGTGAAACTGCTGTATAGGGGAGCCACATTCAATGGCCTTGACCTTAACACACGTCGTCAAGGTTGTCCTCCTCAGTAACCTTCAGAAGTTTTTAGACGTCGTTCGTTGTTTCTTAAAACATTATTGACGCTTCGTGTGCAAAGGTAGGTACAAATGCTGTGTCCATAATCGTTTCGTTCCATTTGAAGTGGGGTTAGGGTTGATTAGGGTAGGCGAGATAAAAATACCCAAACCTAATTATGATAACGTAGTTAAGAAAGTCCGTAGTTACTTTGGCAGTTAACTCGCGCTTTCTTGAATTTCTCCGCGTTGATATTCGGAACACTTGGGCAGAAGTCACATCCTATTTTCGGGTGAAGTTTGGAATACTTTTCGACTTACTCCTGTGTTTTTTCGACCCAATTCCTAGAATTCTTCGCATTTCTTCCCGCGAATGCGTAAATCGTTTAGGCTAGCTAGTGGTTTAAACAGCGCAGCCGATAACGAACGACCTAACACAAACCTAACCTCAAATTCAAACAGAGCTGTAAGTGCAGTAAATTAGTATACAACGCGTGTACACGTAGCATGTGTTGACTCATTAAACATGTATGGTATTTAGCGTTGATAAGGTACGTTCGACTTCTTAAAATTATTTCATTAATAAACGACAAACAACAAGCGCTGAACAAACGACAGCTGAAATCTTCTGCAGGTTGATGCGATGATCTGAGGTTGACTTTGATGGCATATGTGAAGGTGGAGGTCGTTAGAAGCGGGACCTAAACAGCAGTTTTATCTTGTTTATTAAAATTTGAGAATTCTTCCATCGTACGGAAGAAATTATTAATTTCTTTCAGATTATATAATTATTAGTTTCTTTCTATGAATGTCAGAAATTGTTGGAACACTAACTGTGCTATTAATATTGCGATATTGATTGTTTCGACATTTGGCAAACTTCTTTCACGAGTAATCGTTAAACAATTCCAAGAATTTAAAAACGCACGTATCGAAATATTTTTAAGAAAACAACGAGAGCTTCGAAATAATAATGCGAATAAGTTATTCATTCCTTAGAAAATAATATATACATCGTTAATTAAGTACTTCTTATATAAGAGTAACGATGTTCGAGGTTTCCTATTTTTAAGGAATGCGAACGAATTTGTTACATAACCTCGCAAAATATTGTTTTTCTTCAATTCACGCCGCGCACGATAGGTACAATGGATCTCTGGCACATATTCTTAGCTTTCTTGCAACGTTATAAAGAATGACATGAACGATGCTAGCATTTTATTTGAATTGAAGAATTTTTGTGTTATGAAAACCGCATCGGGAAGCTTTAAAATACACATACGCGCGCGCGCGCGCGTACACATAAATACAAAATATATTAACTATATTAAGATATACTTATAATACCTAATAATACATATAATAATAATACTACAGGATGGATAATATATAACTGACTAATTTGAAACTCTCTCGAGTCTGGAACGACGCGTCATCTTTTGTTCCACTTTGGCAATTGTTTCACGGATTCGTGGCAAATTAATAATATAGAGCGTAGCACAGTTCAGTAGCGAGTCACGATTTTAAATAGAACATTTTATCAAAGCAATTCGTCGATGAAGTTGCATTCGCTATATCATCAGACCGCGTAGATCTTGTGATTTAGCTGTGCTGGACATCTTCTCATGGGATTTTCTCAAAAGTAAAGCATATGTCGATATACCAAACACCATCGAGCACCTAAAAGATGAGAAGCAATATTACATAACTTTCTTATATATTATTATAACTTATTATATATTACAACTTATTTATTTATCAAATAATTTATTATACATAATACATAATTTTCAAGTATTAATAAATGACTCGTGTTGAGAAGACTGTTGCTGTTTTATTTCGTTTTAAAGCTATCGACAATGAAATTCAATCAGTTGTACATCCTGTATATACATTTTTCCTCTTGGTATATTCTAGACACCTTAGAGTCTTGGCAACCTAACCTCTTTGCGACCTAACCCCTAATCCCAGATTGGCATAACAGAATGGGACCACGTGCCACGAACACATCTAAATCTTATGATGGCGCCTGTACAAAATTACATTTTATTTATTGATTCTTGATACGAGTTTTTGAATTCTGTTTATGCAGAAGTATATTTCGCTGATAACTGATCAACTAACAGCTAGGGGAGAGTCGTGTAGCATCGATGGCTCCAAGTTGATTTGTTACGTCTTGAGTAACTATGCTACAGTGGGTAAAATTCAAAATTAAGAAAATGAGCTTGTGCAACAAACCTAACAAAAGGTGAGAAATTAATTTATTTGTATGTCTATATGCACAAAGTGTGCAAATTCCCCCGTCCTATCTCCTATTCCAAAAGATATGTTTCTGTGGCTTCTGTCGTAGCTTTCCACAGATTAAATGCAAACAATATAGCGTGCCGTGTACGTTGTTTACTGGCAGCCATGGTGTGTACTAGTAATTCAGAAGATTATGGTGCGACGACTGTAATATGTTCTGATGTACGTTGCTGAGACTTAATGCATGACTATACGGCGTTGTTGCACGACTGCAAACTTGTCTGCGAACGCTGGAAAACCACAAAGGAGTGGGAGAATATTTCGATTTGAATGGCCGTATCGTTTATGTGAATTCAGTCGGAAAGAATTTATATTTACACCTATTAATAGCCGGTGAATGACTGCATAATTACAATATTGTTAATACGTAGTTATTTATATATTGTAATTGCGCCTAATATGCGTTTATACCGTACATTTATTATTTTGTTCAACAAATTGACTGTGATAATATTATAAAAAATGTAGCTTCCAAATTTCAGAAACGTGTTGTCCTAAGAATTTTATGGATAAAAATAATTCTCGGTGCGCAATGATAATAATACGGTATGACCTTGATTATCCGAAACCCTGTTATCCGGATTCTCTTTTATCCGAACGTTTCATTCTGCAGATTCCACATTTAACAAACTCACTCTTCTATAAGAATTTTTGTCAAAGATCAACGATGCTACTGACGAAAGAACGGTACAACTTCGCAAATAATTCAGAGGATTGCTGTTTGTATGGTGGCATATGCTACTTGGATGAACGCCAAATGTGTGACACTACGAAGAGCATGAAAAAAGCTAGTAAACTACATTAAAGACACCATAAGGGCAGAGATGAAACATAATATTACGACAGATATGGAAGAAACTCTTTCTATATTGAATACAGTGATTGTGACAGCGCCAACGTTGTGGTATAGAATGGTCTCAATGTGATGAATCTTCTTCAATTGACCATGATACTAATGTGATGCTTAGCTATGCTTGTTATACACTAATGTGTGCTTCAAATAATGAATTGAAACACAGGTATAATAGTAATGATGATATTCCTTAATGTTTTGGAGTATTGCAGTCTTTCAAAATAGAGCTAAAATGGCACAAAAGGAATGCAATTTTACTGAATTAAATTTCCTAAGAAAGTTGGATAATTCGCTAATCGAATCATATTTAATTTTATTATTTGTATTACCATTATTATAAATTATATATTATTTGTATTGCCATTATTATAAATTATAAATTATAGATCAAAAATAAACATTCAAAGATGGACTTGTTTATTTAATTTTATTATTTGTATTGCTATTATTGTAATTTATGTTCCTTGAGATGCATAGAACAAAGATAAACTTTCAAAGATGTATATGTTTTTGTTTAATTTCTGTATTTATATTGCTATTACTACAGTTTAGGTTCTCCCTTGAAACAGAACAAAAGTGAACTTTCAAAGATGAACATCTTTTTATTTAATTTTATAATTTGTGTAGCTATTAGAAAATTTGTCTTCTTTTTTGAAATACATAGAACAAAGATAAACTTTCAAAGATTTACATGTTTCTGTTTAATTTCAGTATTTGTATTGCTATTACTACAGTTTAGGTTCTCCCTTGAAACAGAATAAAAATGAACTTTCAAAGCTGAACATCTTTTTATTTAATTTTATAATTTGTGTAGCTATTAGAAAATTAGTCTTCTTTTTTGAAATACATAGAACAAAGATAAACTTTCAAAGATGTATATGTTTCTGTTTAATTTCAGTATTTGTATTGCTATTACTACAGTTTAGGTTCTCCCTTGAAACAGAATAAAAATGAACTTTCAAAGATGAACATCTTTTTATTTAATTTTATAATTTGTGTAGCTATTAGAAAATTTGTCTTCTTTTTTTAAATACATAGAACAAAGATAAACATTCAAAGATGTATATGTTTCTGTTTAATTTCAGTATTTGTATTGCTATTACTACAGTTTAGGTTCTCCCTTGAAACAGGACAAAAGTGAACTTTCAAAGATGAACATCTTTTTATATAATCTTATAATTTGTATGGTTATTATAACATTTGTCTTCTTTTTTTAAATACATAGAGCAAACATGAGTTTGCAAAGATGAACATTTTTTTGAAGATGGACATCAGGAAAGTAACAGTTCTGTTATGCAAAAATTCCTTTATCCGAACAGGCTGTTCGCAATTAATTTGGATAATTAGTAATAAAATATTGATATCCTTGTAATAATAAAATATAGTAAATATTAAAAATAAAATATGAAGATATGAAAATCTGCGTATGTCAGCAAAAAATACTTCGAGCCGTCTATCATTTTACTAAGCATTCGAAGCGTAGAGTTTATTAGCATAGAGAGATTAAGAAGATTAGTGATGAATGTCGCAAAGGAAGGTTGTCCCCATTCTGTGTCCGTTGTTAACACAAGGGCTATTATGTAAATTTCAATGGAAACAATGGGAATATCCACCATATAATACGCACCTATCACTCTACAGTAGCAATGTGGCACATACATATAAAATCTAAATGTACAACGATATGATTGAAAATCATGTGAAAAGAAGGTAAAGAAACGAATTAAGTAGCCTAAAAATAATATCGGAAAATTAGATGTGAATTTTTTTAATACACAATTAGTAAATTGATTCCTCGACATTACAATTTACAGATATCCGCCAGTTTTATTGAGAAATAGTGGCTTAATGTAAAGTCATGTGGGTGATAAGCAACATTTTGTTCCACTTATTTGCATTATTATAAAGAAAATAACATACGTATCGAGTAAAAGTTATTGAGACCCAACAATGACAATGACAATGACAATGACAATGACAATGACGATGACGATGACGATGACGATGACGATGACGATGACGATGACGATAACGATGACGATGACGATGACGATGACGATGGCGATGACGATGACGATGACGATGACGATGGCGATGGCGATGACGATGACGATGGCGATGACGATGACGATGACGATGACGATGACGATGGCAATGACGATGACGATGACGGTGACGATGACGATGACGATGACGATGATGACGACGACGATGACGACGACGACGACGACAACGACAATGGCAATGACAATGACAATGGCAATGACAATGACAATGACAATGACAATGACAATGACAATGACAATGACAATGACAATGACAATGACAATGACAATGACAATGGCAATGACAATGGCAATGACAATGGCAATGACAATGGCAATGGCAATGACAATGACATCGACGATGACGATGACGATGACGTTGACGATGACAATGGCAATGACAATGACAATGGCAATGACAATGACAATGACAATGACAATGACAATGACAATGACAATGACAATGACAATGACGATGACAATGACAATGACGATGACAATGGCAATGACAATGACAATGACAATGACAATGACAATGACAATGACAATGACAATGACAATGACAATGACAATGACAATGACAATGACAATGACAATGACAATGACAATAAATGTTCTGGTATGATAGAATGTTATTACACGGTATAAGTGATTTATAATAACCAATACGCAACAGCAAAATTTATTTATTTATAAATGTCAAACGTTATGGAATAGTTTTATTTGTAGCAGCACATACGTCATAGGACGTTTCGATTCGAAGATGCCTCACGTAGTTGTTTTGCCACAGAGGATTAACAGTGTACGACGCACAAAATGTAATAAACAAACTCTGGACAAAGCAATATCACGGCTACGTGTAATCGTCAACCGGAGCCAAGTTCAAACCTTCCAATACCACCCCGACTAGTATAAATAGACGACCATGTTCTCCAGACATCGTCAGTCGCGCGAATCAATATCAGTATCGAGTCATCGAAATCATCAGTCAAGCGAATAAATATAACGAATCAGCATAACAATTAGTATCAGTACCGCAGTATCGCGCAATCTTATAATGAATATCATCGAGGAAGCAACACATACGATTTACTTTGTATTCTACATTTTACAATATCTGTAAATATAGTTAACGAAATTAACTCGTCTCGTTATTAATTTAACCAACAACACGTCTCACCGTCCACCACATATTATATGAAAAATTGTTTATCCTCGCATCGTTTACTCTGGAAATTGTTGATCCAACGAAGGAAGATTTTTAAATCTTAAACGAACAAGAACTATCGTGACCAAGTCAATAATATTTTAAGCACTGGTATATAAACGAAATAATTTCTCCATATACCGTTAGTAACTTGATAATCTGAGAAATTGGCAAATATCGTTTTTAGTTATTAACTTATTATTAATTTATATATTTTAATAATACTCATATATTGATACTACAAATTGACCAAAGTGTCTGCAGTCTGGACACATATAAACGGTAATATTTGCCATATTTAACTGTTTGTAGTTCATAGAAACGTTAATTAATTTCGAACATATCTTCAGCATGCAAACAACTCACGAATTATTAATAAATCTTCGAACCGAGTCGTCCAAATTTTCATTTCTCAGATAAAAAAGTCGTAAAGAGCGAGCTGCACTATTTTCCTGCAGGATTCCGATCAACCATAACCTTTCCAATGTTTCTTTCGCGCATCATCTAGTAAACTATTCCTTCTAACTTATAAAAAAAATCAGATCGTTTAATCGAATTTTAAGGAAAATTATTCTGTTTTAGAGAAACGTTCACTTAATTTTGTCCACAGTTGCGCGTATAATTATGTCAAGTGTAGTCAAAGTAAAGATCGAAATTACACGAAAGATGATCTGATGATTAACCTTCCGCGCCAGAAGCGCCTTGTCACCTCCCACCAGAGAAATATATAATTAAACGCTCGGAACTGTAAAATCGCAACTGCAACTTTCTACGTTCAGACGAAGGTAACGAGTACGAGCGATGGTATCGACAAGCTGACCAAAACATACAGCATGCAGCGTAGTTGAACTTCGCTGGGATTCACTGAAGTCTAATAAAATTCAGGATTTATGGGCCATCGCTTCAATCGTTACATCTTGCAGGAAATCTCGCACGATCATGCTGTGAATAGAAGCGTCGATGCTGGAAAGTAAAGGCGATCACGAATAATCGACAGATCGGACGATAGGAAATAAGACAACAGAATTATTTACGTATATCTGGAGCAACTGTGCTTAATAATTTGGAACATTGAGATATCTTGGCGAGAAACTAACCAAATCGATCGGCAACGGTGTCAAGTACTTCGTGAAAAGCAAAAGACGAGCATGTTGGCGTTTGAGCTTCGTTTGAAACTGTGTCGTTGCACGTAGTCGATTGTCGTGTTCGAAAGCGTATAAAGGTTATGGAGAGGCGAGCGAAACAGTGAAATCGTTTAGCGAGTGCAAGTTACAAAATATTCTTGCGTGATTTATCATAAAACGCGTTTGTTTTGAACTTATTTTCTTCTTAGGGTAATTATTATTTTTCTATCGAAATACGTATGTGCCTAATATGGAACACGTTAAGAGTTACGTATGTTATAACAGCACATGTCAATGATACTGTTACGAATGACGACACAGAATTACGTTTATTTTGTAGCGGATATTACAAAAGAGATATAGTGTAAGAATAAGATTTAATATAAAAAAGAATGATAGTGAAAGATGGATCTCATATATCCGCTGTTTTCAGTGAGATCACGAAGAATGCGCTTCAGATGCGTCAGTCACGTGTTCAACGTTTAGGAGACAAAGAAAATTAATATAGGGGAGATTCGTGCACTACCAACCGCCCTAAGTTTCTTTCTTATATCTTGGACTGGAGTAGATCTCTAGCAAACTCTTGTTGCGAGAGAATTTTATCAAAGGAAAATTTTAAAAGTGAGTTTGCTGTATAATAAAGCTTGGTGGAAGAAAAGAAATTAATTTTGTGAAATTCGATGATAATGAAAATGTTGCAATTTGTGGGAAACGAAAAATTGTCGTCCAGTACCGACCGATTATTTCATTAGTAGATGTCCCAGCCTAAATGATTAATAACGTTAAAAAACTGACATTTAGAGGTTAGAATACACGCATTTATTCAAATTGTATTCTTACATACAGTGTGTCTGGCTTATCTCGAAACGCACAAATATCTGGCAGAACACGGATGGTACGAAAAAATGTTTCGGACAGAAAATCCATAGCATGGGCGAGCACGTACTGTACTTTTGTGTATTTGACTTTGCGGTGACCTCCTGTGAAAGCCATATTACAATTTTTAGGTGAACACGTCCGCCTGGTATTACAACATATTCTTGTTGCTGACATTCGGTCGTTTTCAAAACACTGCAAAGTCGTATCTTTTGCACTATTCGCTATCAACTTGAAAAACTAATTCAACGGAGAAATACGAAGAATCGCCTAACCTAAAAACGATTGCTCGAAAGTGACTGATTGTTTTGGAAACATTAGAAAACTGCGACCTTGTGTTTCGGCAAAGCCATTTCAATAGTTGAGTTATGAAAAGCGCCTTTACGTGTCCCTGTAATGTACATTGAGTGGCGCTAAGATCGACGAATAGATCGAATCTTAAAGTTCATATTTCGGTAGCGAGTAATGCAAAAGACACGAGTTTGTAGTGTTCTGAAAATATCCGAACGTCGAACGTAAAAATATGTAATAAGAAATGAAGGTATCCATTTAAAATTTTAACGTAGCCTTCGCTGGAGGATTCGACGTCAGCGCAAGGTCAAGTGCGCAAGAACATAGTACATTCTTGTCGATATCACGCAATTTTTTTGTCATTTATGTTTCTCGAAATATTTGTGTGATTCAAGATAAATCGGATACACTGTATGTCACAAGGAAAGTAATTAATATTTTCGTGGTGTGTGCATCGGACATGTGTGCAGTCTTCGCATTCGTCGTTTTTGGAACACTGAATGCCTCAGTAGTCTGTCTCTGAATCATTTTATTTCCGAGGACTAGCTTCAAAGCCGAATTCATATTCCTCTCTGCCTAATTTTCTTTTTTGTGCTTTGGAATTTCAGATATTTTTCTGCGTGAAAATGTATAAGAAAGATTAAACGAACATCTTCTGATTTAATTTCACCTGCCAACAGATTGAACTTGCAGATGAAAAAGACGTGGTGTGTACTAGTCGACGTTTGATTGGTCGATACTGGACGATAATCGATTGGTCTTGCCTGGATGACAAACACATGGAAATGTTTTATATTATAGTGTATATACATAGAAATAAGATCGCAAAATGCGACTAGTAATTAAACTTAATAGGTTAGTTATAATAAACATAATGAACAATAAACAAAATATCAGATTTGGAAGATAATTTTTAACACTAGGAATATCAACGTGTACGTTTAAAGTGTTAGAACAGTGAAAAAAATTGAATAAACAATATAGTTCATTATATGTTACACAGAATTCTTATATTCATCGCTTCATTCAAATAAAGTGCTCATATTACATGAAGAAAGACCAGAACTAATTTTGGTCGGTGCTGCACTCCTCTGATATGATATAAGATAAAAAACAAGACATATTCGTTCATTTGATTTCTTTATTTAAATAAATATTCATTCTGTATTCAGATATTCGTTCGAAAATAAACTTCTTTGAGACTTCTTTACAAATTTTTTAGCAGTTCCATATTAATTAAGTATCATTCTTCTAACTCCGCAGATTGGACATTTTTTACATTTCTTACATCTAGATACTTAGGCTCTAGCCTTCAGTTATCTATTAACCAGTTAGCTGTTTTTGACGAGTATACTCGTCACGAAGAACCGGCACTATTTTGTGTTACGACGAGTATACTCGTCACGAAGAAACGGCACTGTTATGTGTTACGACGAGTATACTCGTCACGAAGAAACGGCACTGTTTTGTGTTACGACGAGTATACTCGTCATAAAGAAACGGTGCTATTTTGTGTTACGACGAGTGTATTCGTCATAAAGAAGCGGCACTGTTTTGTGTTACGACGAGTATACTCGTCACGAAGAAACGGCACTGTTTTGTGTTACGACGAATATATTCGTCATAAAGAAACGGCACTATTTTGTGTTACGACGAGTGTATTCGTCATAAAGAAACGGCGCTATTTTGTGTTACGACGAGTATACTCGTCATAAAGAAACGGCACTGTTATGTGTTACGACGAGTATACTCGTCATAAAGAAACGGCACTGTTTTGTGTTACGACGAGTATATTCGTCACGAAGAAACGGCACTATTTTGTGTTACGACGAGTATACTCGTCACGAAGAAACGGCACTGTTTTGTGTTACGACGAGTATACTCGTCATAAAGAAACGGCGCTATTTTGTGTTACAACGAGTATACTCGTCACGAAGAAACGGCACTGTTATGTGTTACGACGAGTATACTTGTCACGAAAAAACGGCACTATTTTGTGTTACGACGAGTATACTCGTCACGAAGAAACGGCACTGTTTTGTGTTACGACGAGTATACTCGTCACGAAGAAACGACGCTATTTTGTGTTGCAACGAGTATACTCGTCATGCGTAAAAAGTAGTTCGAATTTACTGTTTAATTGGAATTTTAACGAAAGCTAAAATATATTCGTAAATGTTAAGATGTTTTGAATATTTGCAGGCCAAGGCGAAACAAAACGAACAAACAAAAGAGTATAATTAATTCTTATGAGAAAACTGTATATATGATAGTGTGGTTCTCTTCTCTGTCTTTATCCTCTGCTATGGTTTCATTTTAGGTACACACTTTTCAAAGAGGTCAGCTAACTGGTTAACGCACGAATATCTATTAATTCCCTGGTGTGTTAACGTTAGTTTTGTTAAAAGAGAAGAATGGTTCTATCTTTGGGCCGCTCTTAAAGTCAGGTGTTCCAGACTTGGCGCAATTATCCTACGCCTAAACGAATGTGCCCAAGTATATGAATGTACAAAAGAATAAGACAAAGAATTATTAAGTAGATGGATCGCGTGATAAATAGAAGGCTAAGGGTGGAAGGGAAAGAGAGAAAATCGGAATGAAAGAGGAAGGGGGAAAGAGCGAGAGACAGGGAAATGATCTGCGTCTGCGTTAAAATTTCGGGGCGGCTGCAACATGGGATAGCGTCGCGGCGACATTAGCTTGGCCGACGTCGCTCGGTTCCGACGTTCTCCGTCACGGTTGCGTCGTTCGTTTCTCCAACTGCTCGCTTGTTGCATCTCGTTGTGTGTCTTCCATTCGGTTTAAATTTCAATCGTTCCAACAGCTACAAAATAAAAGGAGAAACAAAAAAAAAAAAAAAAGATACTTAATTACGTAAATGAAAATTTAAATTAATCGTAGTGTATTAACTGTTCGCGTTTTAGTTGCGTTTTGTTAATAAGAAAGGAAAATAAAAAAGTAAAAACTGTCGATCCGTTAAATGTGCTCGCTAGAACAATCGTACGAGACGAGAGGAATTTTCCAGTGTCTTTCTTGAAAACGTACGATCGAAATGGTAAATCGTATTTGAAAAGAAAGAAACGGCCATACAAATGAAAGGTAAACTGTTCGATTCGATCGAGCCGTCATCGAATGATAATTTCGTTCGATTCCTATGAGAAGATCGAAACTGCAAAATATACTGCTGACTAATCCACCAGCGCCACAGAGTCTTAATTTTCCTTTGATTCGAAGAACATCGTTAAGGATAAGCGGCGATTTCCCGACAGATTCTAAAGTCTCAAGAATAAAAGAACGGAAGTCGTAAAGGGAAGCCAAAGAGGATTTCTTCGAGGACTAAGCACAAGAGTGCAACAAATTTTCAAATAACTCTCTACACGGTTCTAAAGATAAAGAACAATAAACAGAGAGAGAGAGAGAGAGAACATTTCTAACAATAACGCAAAGTACCAGAAATATTCGTCCATACGTATGTTCTTAATCATTTCTTCTTAACGATTAATTCTTTCTTCTTGATGGTTTAAACAGCATTAGCAAAACGTACAAAAATGTATCGCTCTTCTTTTCTCGTTTTCTCATTATCGTATTAATTTGCGGGAAAATTCGGAGAACGAAATTCGAAGGATCGATATCGCGATATTTAAGGGATTTCCCTCGGAAAACATTTCTGTACCTGGAAAAGGAGGAACAGCCACGTTCGGTTACGCGGAATTACCGTTGCGAGCAGAATACTCGAACATCGAAGATCATCGAAGATATCCCATTAGGATAATTACTTATCGAAGACCAGCCGGCAAACGAGCAACGACGAGAGCCGTTAAAAAACGAGAGAGATAAAAGAATAGCTAGTGCATTTCACACGATCATGGATTTCAACGCATCAACCAGCTACTACATTTGCGATTTATCGTCGTTTCATTCCTATTACTCACGGCTGCACGGCTGGATTTCTCTTTTCGTTTGTATTTTCGGTTCGATCGCCAACATTTTAAACATTCTTGTCCTGACCCGGCGAGAAATGCGATCACCAACCAATATAATTTTAACGGGATTGGCCGTGGCTGATCTGCTCGTCATGATCGATTACATTCCGTATGCGTTTCACCTCTATTTGTATCGGCGATCAAGAAGGGACACCTTCACCTACGGATGGACGATTTTTGTGCTGTTCCATTCGAATTTCGCACAGGTAACGGACAATTAACACGATTGAATTAATTAACATCGAGATTAACAGATTCCGTTAAGAAGTTGCTTTTGCTTGCAAGTTCGACTAGGCCGGGCAATCTCCGGTACGCGAATTGATGATGGGTCGACATAACCTCTACAGCGGTAGAACGCGCGTCTGTTTCTCGAATTATCTAAGAAAAACGCATTTGCCGAATTGTTGTATATATCGTAAATTACAGCGATTCGCGTACTCGAGATCTAATGATAAACCATAGAGTTAGGGTCGTGGTTAACCAGCGGAGGAAATTGGCTTCTCGCTTGAAACAGTATAGCTCCTCTATCTTGAATAGAATGGTAGTTGGCTTGCTCGATTGTTGATTGTAGGAATAAGGTCCAGTCCGATTGAGATTGCACGAAGAATTTACGAGTTCGACGAATTTCTGTAACGTGTAAAAGGGGGAAGTTAGTATTTGTCGTCGACTGATCTATCCGCCAAGTAAATTTCATAAATTAGCGTGGCATTCGTTTCGCTTCCATTTGAAAAGAAATCGTTCATCGTTTTCTGCTCTTTGATGGATAAATTGGAGAGCAGCGCCTTGAAACGACCAGGCGCTCAAATTAAACAATAACAAGAAACTAGTTAAATAACGAAAGTTAAAATTGCTTTCTTTTTAAGAATACGAATTTCCATTTCATGTTCCTGGAAATAATTTTGCCTGGAAATTCTATGAACTGTCTGAAGAGCAGATAGGCAAATTCGTCGCTGAAAATGTCGATGATTTGTTAGAAAATTTGAAAGCATTTCTCAAAGTGAAGAATGATTGCATCGAATAAAATACAGTGGAACCTGCAGTATCCGAATTAATGAGGGAGCATAACTGTTCGAGTTTCGAGTAATGGAACTCGCGTCTCTTTTTTTTTTATTATTATTCTATATTTCAAAATGAATAATATCACGTTGTCCCAGAAGTTTCTTTCACTTTGTAAGGAAATAATCCGCAACATTCTCTGTTTTATATTATTTTATTGAATTATGTTTCATTCTATTTTATTTCTATTATTATGATCATACATAATTCAATAAAATAATATAAAACAGAGAATGTTGCGGATTATTTCCTTATAAAACGAAAAAGTATAATATTTTTTTAATTATTTATGAATCCTATATCTTTTTCGCTACTACATCACATTTTGTTAATACATTGAACTACGTTGAACTACAGTCTGTATATGCCTCAAATTAACGCTTCTAACGCCATAAACATTTGTTAGAAATATTGGGCCCGGCATAAAGTTCGTTCCGTTTTTCTTAGCGACTTCATGTTCTTGGATCTGAGTTTAGACAATTGTCCTTAACCACAATTCAATTGGTCGAGCCTGGTATTGTCGATTAATTAACAGTCGAATGTGACACGAACATTTTTGGAACAACTTGTTTCTTGTTGATCTGGCACAAATTCGAACATGGTTCACCAAGACCAAATGCGTCAATCGGTACACGACAAAAATGATGACGTAACTTGAATAGGATATTTTATCGCGTGTAACATATTTTCACGATCTTGCACGCTCAGACTATCGCTTGTCTCGCTTGTTATAAAACTACCTCAACGACAAGAACTTACCATTCTTTGGAAAAACGAACTGGAACGTTTCTTTTCTTCGGAAGACTAAGCACTTGCGCACCGATGGAATGACGAAGTTACCACACGGAAGGCGAAAAGTTATCGAAAGGAATGGTGCGTACATTGATTGAAGACGATGCACGTAAAGAAGAAAACACGTTCTTCAGTTTGGCCTGAAACTGAAAAACGGAACGAACTTTCCGTACAATTCAATATAAAGGTTCCTCATCGTCACTTTCACTATAATCTTCTATTTTCCAGCACGAGGGCCTAAAACGTTGATAATAATTTTTATCTACATTCCAAAATTTTTACGTATAATATATATCTAGATATTGGCATTGCATTACCTCTGATTTGTTATTTTTTATTATTTTTCATATGCATTAAAGTTTTTCTATTTCTTCCTAAAACACCTGGATAATTTTCAATTACACGTTTTTGTTTTGACAGCATTAATTACAGGTCTACCAACGTTGTAAATTTTTGTAATTTTGGCAACACTTCCATACGTTTTTCTAACTATTCGAGTATCTCTTCCTTTCCTTTCAATACTCGATGCAACACGTTTTCTCGTTGATCCCACTATACACAATATATTACACGCGTATTAGTTTCGTATTAAAACAATAGGAAAGTAATAGGAAATTAGAGAAAATACGTGTAATAGTAAAGAACGCGAGCAAGAAATATCGTTCCGTTAATAGAACGTTTAGATAGTGTAATATTCGAAATAATAGATGTTTGGATACTGGAGTTTCTACTGTAAGTTTCTACGAAACGTAATAATTTATTACTACGAAGGAAGGAAAAGGAAGGAAGAGGAAAATTCCAAATTTTTCCAGTTGTCTGTGCATTACGTACATAGTTAAACAAAATTAGAACATTTGATAGAAATTTAACTTACTAACTTGAGGCTGACTTAAGAATGCGAGGGTTCGAAGTAATTTTGTCATATGGAATTAAAATTTCATTTCGAAAATACGTGTTAAATAATTATGTGCATAATAGCAATGTGTTTATCGTACTAGTGACCTATAAAATCGTTTGGTATTTATGGCTCATCGCATTCTTTCTGAACCGTCGTTTCCTTGCTTTGTTTGATGAGAATCGACCTATACGTTTGAACACCAATCAATCCAATATACAATATATTGGATTTGCCTTCTTCTTTAATTAAAAACCAAATTGCAGTCCAACATGGTTTATCTTTATTTTATTTCATTTTCTTCAAATCAGACTCTGATATTAAAATTACTAGAATTGGTAATATATTAGTATTAAAATGCTAATGTTGGTAATAAACTAGAAAAAACACTAGCATTAGCAGTAGACTAGTTTTAAAATACTTGATCTAACTTTTCTAACCAAATCAGTTACTATACATGCATTGGAACCAACCAAAGTTCTGCAAAGTTTCACTGCGATTTAAACAGAGAGGAAAAAAGTAGAACTCGTGGAAGTTCGCTCGGTATTTATAGCGAATGTTTCTGTCATAAACATTTTTCTCTTCAACATAAATCGAGAAAATAAGCATACGATTCGTAATTGGAAAATATCGATTTAACAAAAAGGAGCAACAATACAGATAAATTCACGGAGTTTCAATATAATATCCACAGGTTTGTCACACCATTTCAATTTGTTTAACTTTGATACTGGCTGTGTGGAGATACGTGGCGGTAGCAAGGCCGCAACAAAACAGAGAGTGGTGTAGTTACAAGAGAACTATTTTTGCGATTTCGATCGCGTATATTTTCTGTCCTGTGCTTTGTATACCCGTGTATATCACGACAGAAGTAAGACAGCAAGTAGAAGTTTTGGATTCCAATGGAATGAGCATAAAGTCTCGAAATGAAAGTTTGATCGGTAAGTAGCACTTTATGCATGTCACTTATGAATTTGTATTATTCGGCGAAACATCAACGACTAATTATCATTAATATTTTCTCAACACTGTCTAAATACGATCGACCATCGAACGCCTTTGAAAAGAAAAATTCAAATTAGATTTACAAGTAATAAAATATTTTATATAGGATAAATCGTCTGATCAACATGATTTACAATCACGGATAAAGAGATAGCGCACTTATGTTATCATTTGATTCTTAACAATATATTCGTATGATTTCCTACGTTGAAGGAACGAAGTATGATTATTATCTTCTAAATTAATATCTTCCATGTAGTACCACGGTTGATTTCTGCGATTTATCGCTTAAATTGTCGAAATAATTCGCGAGGAAGAGAAGACGACACGATAAAACAGTCGAATGTCTATTTAGGAACAGAAATGAAATACGAAATTGCAACTGTGATTTTTAATAATAATCTTCTCTGGTATTCGATTAATATAGACATTAAGAAAGCATTAAAGTAATTTCAGCTCATTTGTTGTCTTTATACACGTTTTTTTCGGCGATTATAAAGTCTAACAGGTAGGTTGAAAAGTTTAAAGTACTTGGATGGGAATATGCTTATTTTAAAAGATGTTTCGACTCTAACCTTGTAACGCTTATGGTACAAAAAAGAAGGAAAGATGGCGCAGCGCTTTCCTTGTTGTTCGTACGCTCGATTTGACGAAATTAACATTGAGATATTTTTCAGATGCAAGTACCTCAATGCCTTTTTAGTAGAGAATTGAAAATTACATCAAACGGTGTACCAAAAAAATGTATAGTTTCATTTAAAAAATCACAAACAAATCTGGTGATCATCCTGAAATGTCCCCCTTCAAGCAGAACAAGTTTTACGTGCAGCAATTTTTCAAATAACGTGTTATTTAGGAGATATTTGCGTGGGTCGATTAAAATGAAACACCTTGTGTACTGTAGATATTTAGAGACAATAAATATTCTAAGCTATATAAACTATATAAAAAAAGCTATATAAACGTAATATTCTGCTCTTTACAAAAAACAAAATTAAGAAATACGTAGAATAGATATAAAGCATTACAGGAGTAAACGAGAATTATATACTAGTATAGTTTACATAGCATCGTCTCTATAATTTTGGTTATTAAATTGTCATCTTTTTGTATACAAAAAGATGGTAGCAAAGATACATATTCACACAGATGTATAAAATAGCATCATGAACTGAATGAGCAGTGACAATTACGAAACGATTATTGTTGCATTTATTTGAAATTAAATTTATCACACTAAATGTCTTGATTTAATATGCAACAGGGCAAAGTTGAAAGCAAGTGATTTTAATAGCGTAGTGACAAGATCATTGAAGCATATTTTCCACAGGAAAATATAACCTTACATTAGCCCCACAGATTTGTAAATATTTTTATAAATAATTGTTGAGAATGACTTGGGTAAATTGTTTGTAAAGGCTAAATGTTTGCAAAAACAACGCTGTTTTGTACATGTTAATGGATTGAAAAAGCGACTCAAGGAAAGATAACCTAGCGTCTGAAATAATTCTTTGCTAACGACTACAGTAATTAGAAACAATGGAGGCCTTGTTAAAAACTGCATTATTACGAATCACAGTTACATTTTAATCACCATTTTCGTTCCTAAGTAGACATCTTAATGTTTTTATAGATCTACGAATTGTTTCAATAAGTCGAGATACAAATTACAGAAACCAAATTTGTAACTATACACAGTATGCATATTATATTATTACATGAAAAGATGAAATTTATGCGTTCCATTGAAATCACCGACAAGAATTTCACCGACAGCTATTCACCGACACCAGATTTCGCCGACGACAGCTTTAACTGACTGGCAGTATTAGCACAGGGAAATGAAAGAGGATTTTTACTTATTCACGTAGATTTATTACTGCGGATAATTGATGGCCGGCTGCCTTATGGTGGCCGGATTAAAAAGACTAGACCAAAGACAAACCTAACGCAGACTATGAATTTCACATTGATTTGTGTTAAAATTACACTCAAACTTACCATAAATTAATTGAAATCAAACCAAAATAATTAATTGCTAGCCAGCTTATGCACGGTATTAGGTTTAGATCAGTTTTTTTAATCCTATCAATTATCTGTAGCATTAAACCTACATAAAAAACAATCCTCTCTAAAATTGCCAGTCAAAGCTGTTGGCCAAAGCCACTGTCGGTGAAATGTGGTGTCGGTCAAGTTTCTTATCGATAAAGTCTACTATTGTCAAGTATGGTCAAGTCTGGTGTCGCTCAAATCTGCTGTTTGTCAAGTTTGCTATCTGTCACGTCTGGTGTTAATCAAATCTGATGTTGGTCAAGTCTACTATCGGTCAATTCTGATGCCAATCAAATCCTGTATCGATCAATCTGATGCTGGTCAAGTCAGCTATCGGTCAATTCTGATGTCAATCAAATTGGGTATCGGTCAATTCTAATGTCAATCAAGTTTGACACCAGTCAGTTCTGATGTCAATCCAGTATGATGATCAAGTTTGGTATCGGTCAAGTCTACTATTTGTCAAGTCTGTCAATTAAGTCTGGTGTCGGTCAAGTCTGATGTGGATCAAGTCTGGTGTCGGTCAAGTCAATTTGTCAAGTTTGCTATTAGTCAAGTCTGGTGTCAATCGAGTCTGCTGTCGATCAAGTTTCTTATTGGTCAAGTTTATTATCGGTCAATTCTGATGTCAATTAAGTGTGGTATCAGTCAATTCTGGTGTCAACCAAGTTTGGTATCTGTCAATTCTGATGTTAATCAAGTATGATATCGGTAAAGTCTGATATCAATCAAGTGTGATGTCAATCAAGCATGATGTGGATCAAGTCGGGTGTCGGTCAAGTAAATTTGTCAAGTTTGCTATTAGTCAAGTCTGGTGTCACTCAAGTCTGCTGTCGGTCAAGTTTCTTATTGGTCAAGTCTATTATCGGTCAATTCTGATGTCAATTAAGTGTGGTATAAGTCAATTCTTGTGCTAATCAAGTTTGGTATCGGTCAATTCTGGTGTCAATCAAGTTTGGTATCGGTCAATTCTGATGTTAATCAAGTATGATATCGGTCAAGTCTGATATCAGTCAAGTATAATTTCAATCAAGCATGATGTGGATCAAGTCTGGTGTCGGTCAAGTCAATTTGTCAAGTTTGCTATTAGTCAAGTCTGGTGTCATTCGAATCTGCTGTCGGTCAAGTTTCTTATTGGTCAAGTCTATTATCGGCCAATTCTGATATCAATTAAATGTGGTATCAGTCAATTCTGGTGTTAATCGGGTCTGGTGTCGGTTAAGTCAATTTGTCAAGTTTGCTATTAGTCAAGTGTGGTGTCAATCGAGTCTGCTGTCGGTCAAGTTTCTTATTGGTCAAGTCTATTATCGGTCAATTCTGATGTCAATTAAGTGTGGTATCAGTCAATTCTGGTGTCAACCAAGTTTGGTATCTGTCAATTCTGATGCTAATCAAGTATGATATCGGTAAAGTCTAATATCAATCAAGTATGATGTCAATCAAGCATGATGTGGATCAAGTCTGGTGTCAGTCAAGCATGATGTCAGTCAAGTTTGGCGTAGATCAAATTTGGTGTCGATGAATAGTTGTCGGTGAAATCTGTTTCGAGTATTTCAATGGTACCCCAAATTTATACAGTAGAACCTCAATTATCCAAAATAGTTGGGGGGACACAGGTGTTCGTATAAGGAAATTTTTGGATAATGGAACAGTTACTTTCCTGATGTTCATCGTCATAAATGTATTTTGAAAAGGAACATAAACATCAATAGCAAAATAGTAAATAAAAAAAAAATATTAACAGTAATACAAATGACCGAATTTCTTTACCAGATTTCGGTGAAGTTACATTTCTTTTCTCTCCCGCCATCTTAGCTCTATTTCTAAAGCCTCAAATACTTGAAAACACCGAGGAATATCGTCATTACCATTCTATTCATGTTTCAATACATTACTCAAAGTGCACATTACATCAGTATCACGGTCAATTGAAGACGATTCATCACATTGAAAGCATTCTATTATGTCGGCGTCGTCACAATTTCCGAACGCTGGTGTTGTATTCGATATAGAAAGAGTTTCTTTTACGTCTGTCATGATATAATCTTCCACTTTTTCCTGTGTGGTGTCCTCAGTGTAGCTAATTTGCTCCGTGCTCCTCTTAGTATCACACATTTCATGCCTAAGCGGGCGTATGTCACTATATAACAGCAATCCTTTAAATTGCTTGATCGTAAACAAAAATTCTTGTAGAGGATTGAACTTTTTACACGCGTACGTGTTCCAATAATAAATCGTTCGGATAGTAGAAAATTCGGATAACAGGAGTTCGGATAATCGAGGTTCTACTATATATCATTCGACAATATCTTTTTATCCAGAAACGTATTCCTTGCAAGGTTAACTGTGTTAATAAATGATATAAAAAAAAGTTGAATAATCTCATGTCAATTTCCATAGAACCTAATTTCTTTCTTTTTTTTTTTTTTTTTAATGTGACTGTGAATTAACAAAGTAGAATTGTATTTTTCTTTCCAATCAGACTATTGTACGTATCTCTGTATACCGTAACTAGTATGTATATAGTCTTTTAATGCCTAAATCTTCTGAATTTTCATCAATATCAAAAAATCCATAATTACGTTACGTTTGAATATTCTTATTAAAAGTATATTACTAGAAAGTAGCCAAGAGATTTTTGTTCCATTTCACCGACGATCATAAAAGTAGTATCACGAACGCCTTATTTGTATTCATACCAGTTGCTTAATCACTACGTTGCATTTGAAGAAACACGCTACAGAAACAGATAGCATGAAAGCATTTTATTCTTCTGACGTCTTTATTTTTTTCCTTTCTTATTACTCTTATTATTAATGTTATTAATCTTATGAAAGAGATTTTTACATTAATACAAATTAATAACGTTAATGATGCTTATATATCCTACAATTGAACCTTCTACCTTTTTAACATTTATGAGCAATTTCTGCTATTAAAGTTTGATCCCAACAGCTCGTTTTCGCTTAGCAGGAAAATGTCGTATAACCAATTATGCAAAGTGTCTCATGGCAAAGAGATTCTAAAACATTTTCATAGTTTTTTAATAACATTAACTCTTAACTTAAGATAAGAATAAAACGAGGATTTGTAGTAAATAAAAATATGAATTAACATACTGCAAATGAAGTATTGTACACTTAAAGGAGAGTTGTACAGTAGCGGCTAAAGCTGGTTTTCGCCAAATGGGAAAAACAAAACGTTCCGAAATTTCCTTATTATTATTTCTGTATTACCAGAATTCTAAGACATTTAATGTTTGACGTTCTAATTTGTTTTAGCTGACTTTTTATTTTCCAGGTAATTAAATAATTTTGTCATATTACGTACAATATTTTTAGACTACCAGGTATACATAAATTCCTCGGTTTTTTGCTATTTACTTCACGCGTTAAACCTGAGACCTTCCCCATATGCTTGTCGTACAGTGGCCAATACTTTCTAATCGCCCATAGCGGTCAAATTTTGTTAGATCTTTTCGTATAACCAAAGTTTCTCCGAGAGAGGAAGCAAGCTCGAAAGAGAAAAGAATAGCTCGCCAAGGAGAGAACTAAACTTCGATGAATAAGTCACCGAGTGCACCGTTTGCAAGAAATCGTTCCACGAAGATTGAACGCAGTGCGTCAGATTTATAGGTTATGTTTACATAGAGCGGAAAGACCAAGAAAGTGCCGATCGTTTTACTTGCGATATTCGCAGACGCGCTTAAAAATAAATTCTATTCTGCTTAAATGTTTTTCACTAATTTACACGTAACAATTAATACTTGGATCTTAAAATCTACTAACTAAACAGTTCGCCAACAAGCTTCTTGATCTTTATCATTTATGATTAATCTTAACGATAAAATTTGAAGGAAACCATATTTGTCCCCCTTTATCGAACATCGTTTGCATCGCAAATTACTTTCTTTCAAATTTGACCCTTGTCAAGATTAGTTACAGTATAGTACAGTATAGTGATTACAGCACAGAAACTTAGCCCGCCACTGTACGTCTCTGCCCATCACATTTAAACGTTTATATATTTTACTTATACGCTCGAAACGAGCGTTATAAATGGCAGTATGAGATCTATTTAAAGTTGCCTGAATCGATGCTACGTATCTATAGAAAAGGAAAGGGGCTATTATTTCCTCGTTCGAAGTGGCTAGCAGCGAATTTACATCTGCACGAAGAAAGCTGTCGAGCTTCAAAAGATCAAAGATTTTACTATCATTGGTAACAAATTCTCGCATATGTAAATAATTCGCTGTACGTTACGTATTTACTTGAGACACTTTGCATGTTGAACGTTTTCTACTATTACGATATTGCATATCGAATATGGCAACTAATACAGCTACGTAAAACGATCGCTTTCGTGCTTAGCGATAAGCTAATAGCTAAAGGTTTCCGAAAACAATTTAGAAGTCAGGGAACAAGGATAAAATAAAAATAGAATGTCATAAAAATTTAGTTTAACGAACTTGTTGAATATTTATTATGTTTTATTTACTATCACGAAAATTAAAACTTTAAAAAAATTAGATGCATATTTAAATAAAATTTTTAATGTATAGGGGGTAAGGTTATGTATCAATAACTATTAAAATTAGTCCTGTTGTATTCTTCGAGTCGTTTTCGTTTTGATAGTATTTTTCTAATTTGTTAACAAACTTATTATGTTCGTAAAAGTGTAATTTTTCATTTCAATTCTTTGCCAAAGATTTTTTTAAAATGATCGCATGAATCAAATATAGGAATTCGAGGACCGTTGCAGAGTTAATAATAATAATTTTAATAATATTTATTTATAATAATATTTATTAATAGTAATATCTTTACATAGATTTTTGTCTTTTTATTCAACTCTGTTGTTTTCTTCAATGAATGCAATTTACAAAAATGATTAATACTCCAATCATTTATTACATATTCGGAACATTGTTAAATTCGTAAAAATGTTCTGCTTTATCAGAAGTAAAATATGAAAATTCAATCGAATGAAAAGTAGGAACAAAAGTGACGCAATTGTAATTTTGAAAAATGATAATATTTATTCAGTTGAATTACGGTGAATGAGAATGAAATATTTATATTTGCAAATAAATAATCGAATACACGAAGATTGAATTCAATCAAAAGTAGAAAGAGAAACGACACGATTACAAATTCCAAAAATCGTAATATTTGCTCAGCTAAATTACAGTAAATGCGAATGAAACATTTATGCTTACGAATAAATACATAAATATACGAAAATTTAATCTAATCAAAAGTAGAAACACAAGCAACACAGTTGTAATCTCAAACACTCACAGTACGTTTTATTTGGTCGAATTACAACGCATGAAAATATATAATATTTATGTTTATAAGCAAACTAATTAATAAAAAGTCAAAAGCAATAAGTGAGATTATTTACAAATTATTTCGAGTCAATTAAAAATGAATTAAACGAATTACGAATCAATGAAAATTATCAAAAACTTTTCTGATAGCACACAGTTTAAACTATTCGTTCCTTAAATCACTCGAAAATTTAATTTATCGCCACTGTGTTAGAAAAATGAATTAAACATAACAGATCTTCTTTACCGATACATACGATTTGTTTATTATGGATTTCTACGGTTTACTGAAATGCTGAAACTGCAAACTCAGTCAGATTTTATCAATGAAATACGATCTCAAATTTCTCCCAGGGACAAGTAGTCTGTAATTAAGGGATAAACCACATTGTGGCTAGGATCGATCGTAGCGTTACATTCGGCTTTGACCAAAGATGCTGCGATCGTCTCCGATCACAGTTTTAAACTTTAACTAGAAGTTTTCACCGACAACCTGCGTGAAACCGAGAAGTAACGGTTACGTTTCGTTCAAAGTCGCTAGATTAATAGTTGAGAAAGAAAAAAGATAGAAAACAGCACATATGCCCGGTATATTACCTAGAATTTTAAAAAGTTAAGGAAATGGAACTTTACGATGTCGATAAGTTAGTTTGTTTGCTGGATATCTAAACTATTAGAATACTAATATGGCTGCGTGGCATTGACAGTGGCACAGCTAAAAATATTTCAATCTTGTTTAAATTGAATAGAAGATCTACACTGTGGTTCTATTTTTACCATGCAAAACGGTATATTTATAATTCCATTAGTTTCGCGTCAGATAAAGGAATTACCACTTATACCGCTATCAATCTTAACGTTGTCTTGCGTTAAGTCAGTCTTATGATGTTATCGAAATGAATCACGAAGACTTCTTTGTAAATTTAAAAAAAATCTCTCCTCTAAAATTTACATTTCTTCAGTTGCGCCACTATCGACACCACGCGACGATATGTGTATTATAATCGTAATTATTTATTACATCATGTATTAATGGCTAAAACATGTATTAAAATAGTCAACTTCTTGCTTTCGTTCCTTCTTATCAGATTGCAGATCTTTATGCAGATTTATATCTTTGCCAGCTGTCCGCCGCAGCTTCGCTAGCGCAGTATTTGTTTCTCTAGTGATTTATGTTTATCAACCTCTGTGTGAACACGCTCGAGCACGTGATGGTTTATTTTTAATGAGCTGAGTTTGTTCGTCGACGGCGAATTTTTACAACTTTAGCCGATATGGAGATACGGTTATCACTGGAGAAAAAAAATCTACCCGTTTTTCACTCCTACGTGAGTTATGAGATATATCCAGGATGAACAATATATATGTCTAGGACAGAGTACTGCAGTACCGACTGTTATACAATATCGACCAAAATTATTTCTGACATTTTTCACAAGATATTAGCACTTTATTTGAACGAACAGATGGATATAACAATTCTGTGTAACATGTTTCGTAGTTCTAACGTTTATTTCATCGTTTTCGCTGTTTTGACACGTTACGCGTATAAGTTGATATTCCCAATGTTAGAAGTTATTTTCTAAAACTGATATTTTATTGTCCAGGTAAGTAAATGTTTTTCTACTATGTATACTATATGTAGTCTAACAGAGTGTAATTATCAGCCATAAAATAGTTCTGCAATCTTATTTGTGTATTATATATTAGGTTGTCCCAAAAGTGTCTTTCGCTATCTGTACGCAGCTGCTTTATCTGGTAATGTTTATTCAAACGTGAAACTTAATGTGCCAAATGTTGTCGTCTTTATCTTCAGTCGTCCTTTGGCTATCGGTTTGCATTCAAACAAAAAATGTGAGTCTTTATTTCCTTATAAAACGAAAGAGACTTATGGCCCAACCTAATACGTTACAATCAAAAACATTTCCACGTGTTTGTAGTCAAATACCAAGCGTTTAACTATCGTCCATTACCGACCGATCAGATGTCGCCCAGTACGGACCACATTCTTTTTATCCGAAAGTTCAATCTATTGACAGATGAAATTAAATTAGAAGATGTTCGTTTTTTCTTTCTTGTACCGTTACATGCAGAAAAATATATAAAATTCCAAAGGAGAAAAAAAGAAAAATGGGCAGAGCGTAGTGTGGATGTGACTTTGAAGCTAATCCTCAGAGATAAAATGATCCAGAACAGGCTACTAAGGCTTTCAGTATTCCAAAAATGACGAACGCTATGACTGATCACATGTCCAGTGCACACATCACAAAAATATTACTTATTTTCCTTGTGACATACAATGTGTCCGGTTTTTCTTGAATCACACAAATATATCGAGAAACATAAATGACACAAAAAGATTGCGTGATATCGACAAGAATGTACTATGTTCTTGCGTATTTGACCTTGCGGTGACCTCGAATCTTCCTGCGAAGGCCACGTTAAAATTTTTAAATAAATACCTCCATTTTTTATTACATATTCTTGTGTGCGACGTTCGGATATTTTCAGAACACTACAAACTCGTATCTTTTGCATTACTCGCTACCGAAATATGAACTTTAAAATTCGATCTATTCGCCGGTCTTAGCGCCACTCAATGTACATTACAGGGACACGTAAAGGCGCTTTTCATAACGCTGCTATTGAAATGGCGTTGCCGAAACACAAGGTCGCGGTTTTCTAATGTTTCCAAAACAATCAGTCAATTTCGAGCAATCGTTTTTAGGTTAGGCGATTCCTCGTATTGCTCCGTTGAATTAGTTTTTAAGTTAATAGCGAATAGTGCAAAAGATACGACTTTGCAGTGTTTTGAAAACGACCGAATGTCAGCAACAAGAATATGTTGTAATGCCAGACGGAGCTGTTCACCTAAAAATTGTAATATGGCTTTCACAGGTCACCCCAAGGTCAAATACACAAGAGTACAGTACGTGCTCCTTCGTACTATGGATTTTCTGTCCAAAACATTTTTTCGTACGATACATGTCCTTCCAGATATTTATGCGTTTCGAGATAAGCCAGACACACTGTATGTAAGAATACAATTTGAATAAAAATGTGTATTCTAACCTCTAAATGTCATTTTTTTAACATTATTAATCATTTAGGCTGGAACATCTACTAATGCAATAATCGGTCAGTACCGGATGATACTTTTTCGTTTTTCACAAATCACAACATTTTCATTATCATCGAATTTCACAAAATTAATTTCTTTTCTTCCACCAAGCTCTATTTGTACAGCAAACTCATTTTTTAAATTTTGTCTCTTACTCACTCTAACCTAAGACGTAACAAATGACTTAGAGATTGTTCGGTACTACACGACTCTCCCCTAGCTGGCTGATTTTCATTGTTATTGACAAAAAGTTATCAGTGAAACATACTTACGTGTAAACGTAATTTTGTACGAACGTCATCCAAAGGGACAGGCGTGTTTGTTGAACATATTTCTATCCTGTTATGACATACCGAATATCCTTCTTAAACAAATTGTAAAGACTCTGGGATACTGAAAAAAAAGATACACATACAAGGTGAACAATTTACAATTGTCAATTATGTTTAACCAGAATAAAAAGATCAACAGTCTTTTCAATACAAATCATTTAATAATACCTGGGAATTATGTATGGAACGCAACATAAGAAAGTTGTCCGCTTCCAGACGCTGTACGAAGTCGATCAAGTACGACAAATACGATCAATCGTATTTTCCATTACATCTTACGTTTCGAAAGTTATGTTCGTTATTGTTTCTCGAAAAACGTCTGTTAGCTGCTCCATTGTATTTGGTCTATTGGCATACACTTCATTTCTAAAGAAATCTGATAAGAAGATGTCTAGCGCACCTTCGGATGATATTGTCAAAGTCATCGTTATCGACTTTACTTCGATAAAGTGTTCAAACAATTTTCTATTTTTCAATTCATATTCATAGAACAATTGCCAAAAGATATCGCTTCGTTCCAGAATGGCGGGACTTTTAAATGACTCAGTTACGCGTATATTGTTCACCCTGTATATATTTCGAAAAACGCTCAAAGACGTGTTTGTTTATTTTTAACGAGAGTTTGATACGTCGAAATTCGTGTTCCCGACTGAAACAATGCGTGAAATATAGATATCGCTTGAACAGAAAAAAATGTTATCTCCTTCTAGCCTTTTAGGTTTCATATTTCCAAAAATACTATGCCTACGTCATAAAAGGGATATACTGTTCAAGTTTCACGTTTCTAGGTATAGGAGTTTAGCGTTGGCGTTAATGAGCGTGTCAGTCACTTTTTCCTTTTACGTGCGAGATTATAGATAAACAAAACTGACGAAGCAGAATTTAAACAGGAATTTGGTTTTCCTATTAAAAACTGTAACTCTATCTATATCGGATGCTTCATGTAGTTTTGCATATTACATGCATTCTGTATAGTTTTGTGTCTTCGTATTTCGCATAAATGCATAAAAATCCGCAGCCTACTAATGAGGGACGAAAATGTGAGATATTTAAGAATTTATCATAGCCATTAAAATGTATATCACAATCACTCTCAACGCCGATTTAGCCAACATTTAAATCGATATATGTACTGCTGAATTCACTTGTTTCGATCAACGAAAAATGTTTTTATATTTCCCAATAGGAAATACAACAAACACTACCCTCTACTTCGTTCGATTGACGGAAATGGCAGAAAATCATGACATTTTGAAGGAACTAAATTTCTGGATTTATAGCGTGGTAATAAAACTTCTGCCTTGCCTCGTCCTAACGATCGTCAGCTTAAAGCTTCTGCAAGTTCTATTGGAAGCCAAACGAAGGAGGCGAAAGTTAACCAATATTCAAGAACAACAGCTGGAAAAAAAGAAAAGTTGCCGAAGAGGGGACAAAGAGCGACAAACAGATAGAACTACGATGATGTTGCTAGCAGTCTTGCTGCTCTTTCTACTCACAGAATTGCCACAGGGAATACTCGGACTTTTCAGCGTGCTTCTCGGTCCAGGATTCTTCTCCACTTGCTACTTGATGTTAGGTCAGTATACCAAAACTTATGGAATATTTATTTTCTATCGCTGTAAATAAAAGATCAACAGAAAGTCTGGCTGGAAGTTGAATCCTCTGACTGTACAATCGTGGATACAAATTTTGAAATTTAACTCTACTAGCTTTATTTTCTAGCTTCACTATTAAATTTAGCTTTATTTTTTAGTCAAATTTGCAGAGAATTTTACATTTATTTATTTTGGAGATTCTTACATGTCACAGCAACAAAGCTTTGTATTGCCAGAATGAGAAACAATTTAGCCAGGAAAGTACTTTCATATTGGATGTTAAAATATTCGATAAAGAGGATGTAATTTCCATATTGTAACGATGATAATTTCTCATTAAATTAATTGTTTATTTTTAGTAGCTGTGTAAGTATATATGAATACAGATATTGATTGCATATCTGGCAAACTAGATATCCAATATAACTTTAGTAACTATCAATTTCTCAACGACCAGTATGCTCTATTTTACCTGCAATTTTACGATCTAATTACAAATTCAGATACGATTAATTATAAAATATCGTATGTAACATTATATAGCAAATTCCAATGTAATTTAAGTTCGTATCGGTAAACGTCCTTACCGACAGTTGGCAATTCCAGATGATCTGAATGATGAGAGCACAGAATAAAAGAAAGTGTTTAATCTCAGCAATTTTATTTATTTTATTCATTCAAAAACTGCTGAAGATGATATGCATGCTTTTGCATACATAATTGTGCTCTTTTAATTAAATTTCTATGGACTGGCGATCCGATGATCTTCGTCATTCCCTCCAAAAGCAAACACTCTTCACTGAATTCAGACTTGTCTGAGTGCACGTGTATCGAAAAGATGTTCAAACTTGATTTTCTAAAAAAAAAAAAAAAAAATGAAACGGAATCATCAGTTGTACTACCAGTTACCAGACACCCTGTATAATCTTAAGAATTTCTTTTTCGTGATAAGATAAATCTTCCTCCTCACTGTATAGCAACTGTACGAGTGGAAATATTCAGAACTTTGAATGGCACGTATATACAGGGTGCGTAGAAACTGCAAATTTGGCAACGTCACGATAGAGTTGTTTATATCTAAATCTTATCAAAGAAAAATGAGAGAACATATATTAACAATCAGAATACCATAGAATGTTAGTTAGATGAAATTGTTTTTGAAAATTCCTTCGTTTGCGTCGCTGCAAGCTTTGAGACGTTCCATTGATCTATAGAGGCACGCACCGTACTTTGATCAATTTGCTTCCATGTCTTCATCAAATGACGCTTTAGCGACTCCACCGATTTGTACGGCTTAAAGCAAACCGCTACCTCGAGAATCCCTCGAATGGTACACTCCAGGGAATTCATGTCTGGCGAATAGGTAGACAGATTATAAATTATCTTTGATTTGTTGAAAAAAGTTCCTAGTTTATTATTAGAATGTGAGAAGAAATTCATTGATATTATTGGTATTTTATAATAAAACAATTTTTGTTGACATTGTGGTATTTTATTGCCACTTCTTAACACTTTACCGATCGATAGCCTATTAGTCAGCTTTTTGTCGTCTACGCTTACCGATCGATAGCCTATTAATCGACTTTTTATCGTCGACAATCTTTCTGATTATTTGAGCAGTAATTTGTTATTTAGTACTAAGGTACCTTGCTCAGTTGCGTCAGTTGCGTTGCTTTGTAAGCTCCCACAGTTTTATACCAATTTGAAAAACTTATCGTTCGCGATGAACGAAAAGAATAGTATTGGAGAGTCTAAACTGAAACAGAGCCAGCGCCAGGCAGAATCTGCGCCTAAGCTGCCGGTCGGACGTGCGTATGCTGTTGAACCACTAGCGGTCAGTAAAGTATTAAAATTGATTATGCCCATAGTTAACCTACACCATACTGTCCACCATAAGTCTACCAACCATCATGATGGTTGACAAACATGGAAAGTGTAAAGAAACGTTAAAATATCTTAATTGCTATCACATTAAGTAAACTATAGTCATTCAATCATAAGATAGTTAACCAGTTATAACTGCGTTCGACGGGTATATATATATACGTCAAAGCAAAACTTCATTTCAGTGCGGTTGACGTATATACTCGTCGTGTAAAATAAAAGATTACCTTTTACTATAAAAACTCGAAATTTTAGTAAAAAGTAATATAAATGATATTTAGTTTTATGTTTCCTTTATACTTCCAGTAAAACTATTGTGTATTTTATAAAAGAAAATTAATTTTTTTTATTATTCTCTTTTCATTCAAATTTCATTTTAACTACGCACCTCGTAAAGGATTTTTTAAAGTAAACTCCGCAGTTAACAGGTTAATTCAAATGTACGATATGCAAAAAGTGTACAACAGTGAAACCAATGCATAAATTAGAGAAGTACAAAAAAGTATAGTCAATACGAAAAAGTATATGCTTTATCGATTATAATAAAAAATAATATTTTGCGCACATAATTTATTAAGAATGAAAAACTAAAATAGAGACCTACCAGGTTCTACTACTACAGAGTACATGGAAATACAAGGAAATAATAGATGCACAACATTTTGTGTTTCATATTATTTTATTGAATTATGTATGATCCATTCTGTTCTATTACTACAAAATATATAATTTAATACAATAATGTAAAACAAAAAATGTTGTGCATCTATTATTTACTTATAAAATCATTTTGAGGTTAGAAACAATCCATTTTGTAATAATACAACTAAATGGATCATACATAATTCATCAAAGTAATATAAAACAAAAAATGTTGTGCACCTATTATGTCATATTATTTAAAAAAAAATGCTTTCAAAATTATGACAACGTCAAAGAGAATGATAAAGAAAATATAATTAATTAAATTATGCAATAATTAATATTATATATTTTTAAGGGATTATCTGTAGTAATATATGAATACGTGTTCAAAGAGATAAGCACAGTGAAATGAATCCTGGAAATTGTATTTTACTTCAAAAGCGTATGTACAATTAATACTATAATTTAATATACGTAGGCATAATTGAAAGAAATACGACCTTTCAGAATGTTGGATATATTCGATACGCCTTATGGTAGTAGTATTATGAAATTCTAGATTACTTTATTGTATTACCTACGATTCTAATTAATAAATGTTTCGAGGGCACACTGTATATCGTATTATATAAAAAAAGTAATTTGAAACGACGTTCAGAAGAATTATAAAAAAGACATAATCAAATGAATTATGCAATAATTTTCAATCCGCAAAAGCTATTAGAAAACTATTTATACATATATATATATTTAATACATATTTAAAATAGAATATCTTTTTTAATGTTGGAATAAAGCTGGACTTGAGCTACTTTGAGATGTTGGTAGTTTAGAATAATTAGTTTGCTAGATGGCATGCAAAAACAATTTTGAGAAACTGTGATTGGTCAGAGTGACGATAAAAATGGCGAAGATAACATTTCACAACATTTTGATCCTAACCTATAGAATGAAAATATAAGAAGTACGTTTCGCAGATTTATGTCTGTCATACATATACAGTTTATTACCGTAATAAATGTAAAGATTTTTCGATAAAATTCTCAAGACGCATGTGACTTACATAAATCTACAAAATGTACTTTTCAAGCTTCCGTTTTAGGCTCAGATAGAAAGGTTGTAAAAAGTGACTTTTACTGTGCCCTTCGCCGCTTCGACCAATCGCAATTTTTTTGAAAAATTTTTTACTAACTTCGCAAAAACTCAAGTCGTTTGATGAAATCTTAAACAAAGTTATTCCGATCTAGAGAGTGTGCGAATACTTTTTACTTTTTACACTCAGTATAGATACATGAGAAGTTATTTTTATGAAAGTACTGTACTATATATAGGTTAAAAATTATTTCTATAAGGAAGATTTATTGACACTTCAACGAATGCAAAATAATTAAAATACGAAAATCATTTTAATTACCTGCATGGTAAGAAGAATTTAAGTTTTACATTAACAAATTAAACATATGTTATTCTCTTTAAATTATCCAAAACAAAATTTATTTCTATAAATCAGAATAATTATTAGGTTGCCCCAAAAGTTTCTTTCATTTTATAGGGAAACAATGGATGCACAACATTTTTTGTTGTATATTGTTTTATTGAATTATTTTATATACTTTTATTGTTCCAATAGAACAACATGAATCATACATAATTAAATTATTTTATACTATTTTATTGTTCCAATAGAACAAAATGGATCATACATAATTCAATAAAATAATATGAAGCAAAAATGTTGTACATCTATTATATCCTTATAAAACAAAAGAAACATTGGGCAATTTAATATTATTATTTATTATTAACCGAATAAAGACCGTACAATATTATCAAATTATAATATTCAAAGAATAAATTTGCGATATTCATTACCCTACATTTGTTTAATACTTTCTTAGTAATTAACTTCGTAATTAACTCAGATATTTTCCTGGCGATTACCTGGAATTTCTTAGTAATTAATTTTCTTATCAACATTATGTCTGATAGAAAAGCAAAATAATATATAGTCAAAGAGAAAAAAGAATTTTTTACACAAGAATTGATTTTCTACCTCTATGAAAGAGAGTTATCGTCACTTTGACACAAAGGAGTATAGAACATTGTGTCAGCACTAACAGCGCCATGCAGTTAGGAAAAATTTAAAAGCGCGTGAAATATTCACTAGATAACCTTCAACAGAAAAACAAATGAAAGTGAAAAATTTTGGCAGCTTTACTAAAGGATTCACGATTATCGTTTATTGCTAAATTTTTATCAATAAGGACATTTACAATATAAATAAATTTTCATTAATAATAACGTTCTTTTAAAATTAATAAAATACTATATATCAGTAACAACATAGATCGTTCATTTTGAAAGTTATGAAAGTCCATGTTTTGATTAAGTTGAGAAAACGACAAACACATACTTTAACATGATCTTTTTATTTATAAACAATTTATAATTTAAATCTTAAAACATTTTTGTTTCAATCAACAATGAAATTTCGATTAAAAAATGGAATTGCATAATGATTTATTTTGAAAGTGGTGTAAGTCCATTTTCTGTAACCTGTAGCCTGTCTAAACAGTGGAGACACGAACAATCAGAAACAAATGATATTGACAACGATATTCTGCTTCTACTAGTTTTGTTGGATCAAAGTAGACTAAAGCGAGAAACATAAGTTTCAAGCAACTAAAATTTAATGAATTGTACGTGTTTTCAGATAAAACGGATACATTGTATAAAAAACGAGAAAAATATTTTTTGTAATATAAGATAATATATATAAGAATTTACTAATACTGTAAGAAATATTAACAGAAGAATTTGTCAATTTTCAGGTGATGTTATAGATATGTTAACGCTTGTAAACTCAGCTATCAACTTCATACTATATTGCACGATGAGTAGACAATTCAGGAAAACGTTTAACGAACTTTTCTGCAAAAACTGTAAAATCCCCAGAAGCACTGCAAAACAGATTTGTATAGAAAATAATGGAAATACCGGCACAAACCACACAGTGACGCAAGTAACACAAGTATAGTTAAGAAGGACGTGGTGGACTCCTCTTTCTGCGATGCTCTCGTCTACCAAACGAACATCTGATGATTGTGATTTTTAAATAAGTAAAATAATTTAACAATAAAATTAGTGTTTACTCGTTTCTTTGTGTTTCGCCAATATGGCCACAAGCAAATATAAATAGACACTAACGTCATATAAAGGTCTCTATGCACATTGAAACATATTGTGACATGCATCGACACCTAGGTTTCATGATACATCTTGCAATATAGTTCGGTATCGGAGAATCGGCATCAGAAGTAGCTTTTATCGATGCAGAAATCAGAATCCTGCGTTAGTAGGTAAACAAGATCCGGTTGAGGTGCAGGTTTCAACGTGTAGAGGGAGGCACCGATAACGAATATAATGTACAGCAGACTCTCATTGTTTTATTTTGTTTTTCAATCTTTAGGCGTACTTTATCCAATAGATGTTAAAAAGCAGCATTATCCATACGCAAATAATTTCTATAATCACTCAGTTCATTCGTTTTTAATTATTTTAATAACGCGGAATTGGAAAATCTGTTTCTACCAATTAACCATGTTTTTGCCCATTTCTTTTAAGCCTTAGATCATTATTTTTTTATTGTGAACATACCCTCTATTATATTAATACTGATACTGGAATTGAAAAATAACCAAACATTTTGACATATGTGTTTCGGCGTTGGTGTCGCACCATAAACTGAGAACAATTGGTAATGTGGAGATAAATCGAAACCGATACAGATTTCTTGAAATCTAAGTGTCGATGCGTGCATCGCGTCACGTTTGCAAGTGTGTAGGGATCTTAATAATTAGTTTTTACATACGAAATGTCTTTCCCACAAAACTGTGCCAGCATATTGTACGAGAAAAAACTAAAGGTAAGAAAAAAATATCATACAATAATACAATATAATAACAAAATATAATAATACTTTACAAAAATGTTATTTCAGAAATACAAAATAATAATAATTAAATGAGAATTATCTTTAAACATAGATAAACCGAGGAGAATTGATTCATTGGCTTTCAAAATCACCAGACATCATGTCACTGAATTTTTAATTGTGGGCAACACTAAAAGAAAAGGTCTACCAGATAAAAGTTAATACACGTGAGAAATTAATATCAAAGAATTTGTTCTACAATTTACCGAAATTGAAAGAAATCAATTTGCAATGTAATAATTTAAATTTTTTAAGGATGTTAATTCAATAATTATAAGAACAGATGACGCTTCGAAAGGAACTAATGTAGGTAAATAGCGCCAATCTGTTATTATACTGAATCGAACGAGAATCAGTCCGTTGTTATTCCGCACTTTTGTTGTAATTTTTTACTAAAGCATTTTTGAACCTATGTTTGTGATATTTTTTTTAGTTGACGTTCGAACGCTGTGCGAATGATTGATTTTTGCATTCGAAATTTTCTTTTATTTCCGATTAGATTAGTCTAGTTCTCCTTAAATCGTTGCTGAGATCAACCCAACCGTACGAATTTAGGAAATACATTAAATCAATTTTGTTTTATTCAAAAAGTGCTTTTTTCAAATAAAACAAATATGCCAGCATCGTCTTGCAGAAGGAATTAGAATGAACTATCTATGAATATCCTAATAAACTAGGATATACATCGTGTATATTATTAGTAGAATATAATATTGACAATGTTCTTTATTTATTCTTACGAGAAGTTACATACATTTTAAACTTTATCTTGTGAGGAAGCAATTTCTATCAGATATTGTCTACTATATTAATAGATGGCGCTGAAGATATAATTCCCTGATATAATTTAGTTACAATTGAAACTTTTATGAATTTAGGAATATTTAACTGAAAAAGACTACTGCCAAAATGAAGCTGACGAATAATCTCATTACATACGCATAACGCAGTGATTTTTCATCAAAGAAACGTAAAAAGATAAACACCTACTCGATATTCCTAAATTCATCAAAATTTACTTATGCGTTATTTAATTCCCTTGAGAATTTCAATAAATATTGCTGTGATTTCAACGAAAAATTTGTACATTAAGAAATTAAAAAAATATGAAATACGAATTTCATGTTAGAGACACACATTTATTTATTAAAGCTAAGTTAATATATGTTAATCATGAATTGTAATGTAAATGCTTTCTATTGCTCTTAATAACATAACAGTAATGATATAATGTGATCATGATATTTCTTAGTTCTAAATAACTGTACAAATTGTAAATATCAATATTTTTACGGAGACGTATACGTATATGTATAGATAAATATCCGTAATTTATAGCAACGACTATAACAATATAAATATACGTAATATGAAATATAAATTGTACGTAGTATATCACGTTGTATCCATCTTTCATTGCATAATTCTACTTCTTGAAGCATATTTCATCTATTAATTCTCTTCCTACTGTTGAATGGTCAAAATTAACAATTTAAATTTTGGAGGTAATTCTATTGCCGAGTTTGAACACCCCCTGTGGTCGATTCTTAGAACTAATAATGCCAATGGCGGAGCTAGCTCGTTTGGGACGCTAAAACATATTTGCCGAAACGGAATCTCTGCACAAATTCTATTACAAATGTAGAATAAGTGAAGTTAAGTAGTGATAGCCTTCCAAATTCGTAGTTTGATTAGTGAAAAACGTTTCAGAGTTCCCTTAAAATTGATATTTATATTGTGCAACTGTAACTGTATATACACGAGGGAGGACGCTTCGAGAACGAATGTACAAGGTACGTTCACCTTTATCCTTTTAAATGTTTATTTTTATACAAATTTCTAATTTCTCGATAGTTACTTCTCTTTCCGGAAGTAGATTACTTAAAATAGCATAAATTCATATAATCGAAAATTCTAAATAGGGAGAATATTCGTAAAGGAATGGCGTAATACTTCTTCAATTATATTTTTTCGATTGATATTTCTTTAAACTAATTAAAATACAAGTTCCAAAATGACATTGACTTTATATGAATAGTATGATCTTATATAATATATTGTGTTGTTATTGTTAAACATCTTCTCACTGCTTATTACTTTATTACTATTATTTTATTGTACAGAACACAGAAATTTATATACTTGGTGAATATATTGCTAATGTCATTAGAAGTTTTACAAATAGATACATATGTATATTTTATAATTTAAGAAATAACCGATCGCAATCTTTTTCCATATTAATTCTATGTTTGAGTGTGTAACGACTTTTAATAATATTATCATTACGTTTAGTATCACGAATGTTTAAACTGTCAATCGTATATTTAAGAATTACACGTGTAAGTTTTCCAATTTCTCTATCTATCTCTATCCTTTCTAAGATATTATATTAGTACAACACATATTATTAGCACTATATTATGATAATCATTGTTAAAAAAGTAAAAAGGTATTCAACGTAAAATTCGTAAATTGTTTACTACTGTTTGTTCACCGTATAAATCATCTTTATCTTAATTATCTATTTAATGATACTTGCAAGATCTGATAGAGAACCTAATCTAAAGTGCACAGATAAATCAGTAGCATTCAGTAGCAATCATCAGTAGTAATTTATCTTTACAATAGAAGATGTTAAACAACATAAGAATTAAAGAGAAATATCAGAGAGATAGTGCTACTTGTTTACATCCAAAATATTAAGAAATTGCTATTTTACTTACAATTAATAATTTTTTAATTAATATATTGTAACTTTGAAACTCTTTTAATTATAATTTCCCGTAAAATACATTACATTTTGTGCACGGGAAATCATTTAGGAGAAATACTGGTAATTACATTAATCTTATTTCAAGTTTTCGTCATGCTGAAAAGTACACAAAATAAGCGTTCTGTTTGATCTGTGATGTTTTTCGCTCTCAACTGCAAATATTTACGAAACAACATTTTCTAAGAAAAAGTCTTTACGCCAAATCTCCTCATTTCTAATTTAGCACATTTTCGTTTTATATTTACAGAATGTAAACTTAGTAGTGGCGTGTTCTCTTTATAGAAGATTATGAGCTTACAAAATTAAAATTTACGATTTTGAAAATGTTTCCTTGAGGGCGTAATACTCCGCAATAATGTACGTCTTATTTCATATAACATATATTCCATTGTGCTTTACATTGTGAAATAATCTTTTAAGCAAAACTTTAAGTTGGTCCTATAAATATTAAACCCACTTTAATTTTCTATTTTTAAATCTATCCTTTACTTATATTTTATTTTATTTACATTTTAAAATTTATTCCTTAACTTATTTAACTTCTTTCTTAATATATCATTATTTAGAAGGTTGATCATAATTTTAATACTATGACACTATGATAAAAATTATTTAATAGACGATATTATACACAAAATCGTTGTAACAATGACATACAGTTCAACATTAGGATGAAAATAAAAATTATGTTTAAATTTTCATAACTTCTGTTATATCTTTTCACGTAAGATCCTTGTACAAACAGATGTCAGTAATCAACTTTGTTAGTCCTTTATAACTGTACATTGGAAGTAACATACTCATCCACTTATCTATTTCTTTCATCTACCATATTATCTCATATTTCTATTAGTGGTTGGATCTTTTTATTTATAGTATCTGCAACCTTGGGCCCACCTCAACTTTTTTTAGTATTCTAGGCTTTCAAAAAATTCTATACAAACTTAATATAATTTACTAACGTCTCTACTTCGGTATCTGTTAGAAATTTAAGCTAATTGTTAAGGAGAGAATTTTATTTTTAATTAATAGCAATAAAAAATGGGGACGGATATGCAGAAGTGAAGTTTGGTGCTCGTTTAATTTTTATTAATATGGAACCCTGCAATATCCCGGAAGTAACTAACAGAATCAGTTGGCAACAATGTAAAATATTTCGTAAAAAGCAGAAGACATATTCACGTTTCAGCTTTACTTGGAAATCTGTCGTTCAATGTTGTTGACTGTTGTGTTTGAATGCGCATAAAAGATTTTGACAGACGAGTCAAACAGTGAAATTTTTTAGCAAGTTAAAAAATACTAATCATAAAAAAACTTATCATTATACACGCTTGTTCCCGTGTATTCAGAAGAAATTTACCGTTAAATTTAGTTTTTTCTTTCAAGCAAATAACAGGAAATTTCAAACAAGTTGGCTATATGTGTATTCGATGCTTTAGATATTAGGTTGGTACTGAAAGAGCCCTAAAAGGATTTGCCTGTGCGGCTCTTTATTTTCGAGAAACTAATAAGTTTTTTTTACATCTTACTTCATACATTTTTGGATATTGATATTATACTTTTTTTTTAATATTAAATACTTTTGATAAATTTTTGATCATTTTTATTTATTATAGTGCTCCTGCATAGTTCTACCATTTTGTGGGTGGAAATTGAGATAAAAACATTTAAAAGAAGAAACAGCTACACCAAGAATTACTTTAGAAGATTAATTTGTCGAAATCAAATGCACTCAAATTCCTTTGGAATTGTTTTATCATCAACCTGAAGCATTGAATGCACATACAGTCAACTCATTCGAGATTTCGCAGTGCTTGTCATCTCCTTGTTAATGTAATTACTATTTGTCTGTCGAAATACGTATGTATTCAATATGCAACACGTTGAGTGTGCTTAATATGGAACATGTCAATGAAGCTGCTACTGATGTTGATGATGATGATGGTGATACAGAGCTATATTTATTTTGCGGCGGCAATTACATGAGAGACAACAATAGCGAAAAATGTATACAACGTATTCGCTGTTTTCATTGACATCTTCAGACGCGTCATTCGCATGCTCAACGTGTACGAGACAAAGGAAATTAGTATAATATATGTTAGAAAAATAGAAGTATCGATTTTTCTTTTTTATTTAAACGAATATTAATTTTTTCATAGTAAAAGTAAAGTTCTTTGAGATATCTTTACATATTTTCTAGATATTCCATATGAGTCATCCACCTGCACATGAAAATGGGTCATTTTCGACCAGTAATTTCAAGTAATTTGTCATCTTCCCACATTTTTATTTAAATTTTGCTCTGTTTAAAAAAATTAAGGTAACATGTGAATACTATTGGATAATATTCTAGAAAGTTGAAGTAGCGTTCAAAAATGTTGGCAGGGTTTTTTAAGACACAAAAACATGAGAAAGACTGCATGGGCATAAACGACTCAGCATTTAACTTTCTTTACCATGACCTCAAGACACTCAAGCTTTGAACACAGTTAACTAGTGAAATACAAATATCTATTGATAGGGATCGATAGGGTTATGGAACTTTTTAATAGGTTCTATTTCAAACACGTACTATGGAACTTTTTTTTTAGAAAACGTCCTCGCGTTATAAGTTCCGATGAGAAAGAAAATTTTTACTTCGGGTAAAACTTATAAAATATAAGAATAAAAATGTTTCTATAACAGGAACAAGTATTTTGTATATCAACATTAAAAAAGCTCTATTACAAATACTGAATGCTGTTGTATGAATAGTATTAGAATTGCAATAATACTAGAGAATTATTACAGTTGAATTCATATTCTGAATACGTTATTTATTTGTAATATTTATGTAAGTAGATGATCCACAGTTCAAAGTTTCTTTGTGTTACTATTTGAAATGTACATTTAGGAAGGTAAGAACGTTATCTATACATTATACTATAGAATTTGTATGTATTTCAATTTATTTCAACTATGCAAAATTTTATTTAAGTATTATTTTTGACAAACTCTTTTTCTCTTAAATACTGCATATAAAACTATTAATCACTTATATTATGATTTACATGTTTTTTATTCAATAAACATATCAATAATATGATATTAATGTTGTTAAGTAAAATTAAATAAAAATAGTACTAATAGGTTGGTACTTTTAGTCAGCTTATGGAATCTTTTTTAATGCACGTTCCAAAATAACTCGTTTTTATGGAAGTTTTATTACACAGGCTCTAAAATACCTGTTCCACGAGAACATTTTTTAAAGAAATTCCTAAGGGTAACATTTGTTTCCATAAAAATTCCACAAAACAGATATTTTTTTAAACGAAACACCTAAGTTCGAGGAGAATATTTTTGAAAACGGAAGGCATCTGTTTATTTCGATCCCTGTCTACTAATTTCGCCGTATGTTAACGTCAGTTTGATTGACGAAAGCATGTTTCTCTTCTTGGGAAGGTTTTAAAATCAGGTGTTCCATGTTATGAGCAGTTACTACTTCTTTATATTTTTTTATATTTATTTATTACTTACAGTAGTACCATAATTTATCAATTTTTAGATGGCAACGAAGAACTATAATTATTTAGAATTTCTTCTCTGAGAAAGGTAATAATTAAATTGTGGATTTTTATGCAACTGTGAGAAATTTAAGGAAACAGATAGAATGCACATGATATACAGAAACATATAAAATACCCAAAATGTAGTACTTTTTATAATATTGAATAGGTAAGCCAAATTTCTGTCTAGGTTTTAAAATTTTTTAAACCATTTAAATAGGTCCTACTTTGTTATTGTATCCATAAAAATACAAATTTGCATTAAAATTGCATGAAAATCTGCAATCTAGTAATAGCGTATAATTTGGTGAACATTTTCGATTTTTTCAAACACTAAAATATTAAAAACAATTCTTTAAATAGGTCCTACTCTTTTAATTGTATCCATGAAAATATAAATTTTCATAAAAATCCACAGTATAGTAATAGCGTATAGTTTGGTGAGCATTTTCGATTTTTTCAAACATTCTTACTTTAGAACTAAACCTGAACCTAACCTCAATCTAGGAAAATAAGAATCTAAAACATATTTAAAGCCATCAGTTAAGAGATGTACAATTATGATACAGAAATTGAAAAGCTACCGAGCACTAACCATGAGCTAGATACTTACAGCGACCCAAATGATTACCAAGTTTCATTCTTGTTATTCAATCTTTATTATTTTTGACTGATTGAATTTATTACCAGTAAACATTAGATCAAACTTTTTCCGTGACTGTTTTCTATTTACTTTCTGTCACTTAATTTTCGTTTATAATATTTTTATAAATTTTATTATTTTTGTAGTTACTTTTAGGTTAGGTTTAACCTTAATAACCCTTTCCAACATATTACAGTTTGAAAGAAATCAAAGACACTCGGCAAATTGTATATACTATTTACCTCTTTCGGACAAAAAATTCGAAATAGCTAGTCATAGTTCTTCGTTGTCATCTAAACGTTGATAAACGTCGGTTTGGTATCGTTATTACCATGAGAGGCATGTACATAAAATTCTAGTCGTAAAGTGTTAACAAGCGTGATAATCGAACGCGACACGAGTGTGTAGTGTAAACACGATAAAAAAAGAAAAAGAAAAGAAAAAAAAGAGGGGAGGGAGAGATATGTAAAACAGTATTAGCATCGCGTGAAGTATATTTCGGACAATCGCTGACTCGACCTTAATCGGAAGGCGCGCCCTTGGACAGCCGATTCGAGGAAAGGTCGATTCGAGAGAACCGAGTGTAATCGCCATAAAGAAGTTTGTTTGTTTGCGATAAGATGCCTGGCTCTACCACAAGGTAACAGACACGATAACAGCCACTATGAGGCCCATATACGCGACCAGTTGAAATGGGAGCATAGCGTGTCTCTCGATTTCTCCGTTCGAAACGTTCCTGGAATCCTCTCTGAAATAGTCCTCGATCCACCTCGATGAACGGCCAGCTCGTTTCTAGTAACCTTTATCATTCTAGCCCGTACTGCTATTCCTACGCTTTGCTAGGCTTTCTAATTTGATTGCGCCCGGTAACGCGCCGCGTATTATAAAATCATTTACGTTCCTGTGAAACTACGGTTTAATCGTAACAAATTACATCGACACGCTCCGCGGAAGCTGAAACGCGCGGACACGTGAGATTTTCGTCCGTGGGATACGTATTAGACAGTAGTTCGATACTTTCGTAATTCAACGTTCGAGTTGAAATTGCGATCGTGCTCAAGTCTCGTATCGTTTCAAGGAAATCGTTCCAATGGATCTATCGCTGCTTCAATTATTGCCAGTGCATTGTTACAGAGGCGTACTTATTGTTAGCGATAATTGGTACTCCATAATGCCATAATACGGATATGTTATTTATTTCGCCGTTGTTCTGTTATTGAAACGAAGCAGGTTGTTACCAGGGGTCTATTTAACTTTCACGAGAGAGTAAAAACCCAATAAAAATGAATAGAGGACACGTGCTGGTATTCTCGTTTACAATCACGGGATATATATAAATATAGAACTCGCTGCTTTAATAAATTCTATTATTTATCGACAGTGTAGAGGGCGTTTCTGGCGAAAATTTTGAATGTTCGTTTGACGAATTAGAACGGGAAAGAAAAGAGTTAATCTAACTACGTTTATGGTTCACAGGCGTATCATTATCGTTACTTTTATGGTATGTTTAAATATATTAACGTAACGTAATCTTGTCGCTTTTAAACGAGTCCGACAATTTATGGCGAGACTATTTATGTCTATGCGTGCCACGAGTTTCACAGAGAATACTTTAACACCTACTTCGAGTTTACTTTTTCGCCATTAATATCCCAATAATGCTATGAACATACACACTTTAATTTTTTTATTCGATTAGAGACGCGAAGCTTACATACATAGACATACATATTCAGGCATTTCTAGGAAATTCAGAATTCTGAGAATCTACCGGGTGCACATAACGTGCACAAACATATAGAATATTTAAATCAGATATTTAGATATTCAAAAAAAACGTATTTTATAAATATGTTTATATTATACAGATATAAATAATACTCATATGCTTGCTCGAACTTTTTGGGACGTGGTGTATGCAAAAAGCTAGGTATATCAATGTTTAAAGAATACGTTGGAACAGTTCAACCTCGAAAAGAACGATTTCTACAAAACCCGGCAATTTACCACGAAATCTCCCCCACTAGGGTCCCCGTAAATACACAATGGGACGCATTGTATTCCTAATAACGGAATCGGCCTCCACCCATTGTTCAGGAAACATAAAAGCTTTCTGGAAACGCACGATCTACGACGACACGTTTCGAACATTGTCGGTCATCACATTTTTTATTACCGAAATAAATGTCACGAGGATAGGAGTGTAACGTGTTTATATATTATATATGAAAGTACTTAACATCCTGGTAATCACTTCGTTGCTACTAAACTGACCAATTACATTCAATTAGATTCTAAGTTCTTACGTTTACTATTATTAAAAACATGAAGGTAAAATTTTTGGTAAAATCAATATCGACTTTCATTGAAGTAGAAATATTATTATATATTGTGCATATATTTGTTACATTTACCTTCGTCGTATCTGTTTAATTGTAATTATCTGTATATTATTTATAATATATCGTTTATCTTAAAATCAGATGACAGTACCATTTTTAGTAATCTTCAAACCAATACATGTATTCTTTATCTAACCGCATCAATGGAATCACTTATCATTTTATCTTGGCGAAATATCAATTGATATGTATATATAATTATAAATAAAGAGTAAATATATATATATTAAATTTATTAAATATAATTATTATAATATAACTAGTTTTATTATTAAATATATTAATATATATCTCTTTTGATTTTTATTTTTGTAGAAATGATTCTTTAGTAATGCAATTAGTATTTTTCATATAGGAAATGTTTTATTCTTTAGAAACAGTTTTATATGCTTATTAAATATAATTGTTATAATATAATTAGTTTTATTGTTAAATATATTAATATCTTTTTTTATTTTTAGTTTTGTAGAAATGATTCTTTAGTAATGCAATTAGTATTTTTCATATAGGAAATGTTTTATTCTTTAGAAACAGTTTTATATGCTTATTAAGTATAATTATTATAATATAATTAGTTTTATTGTTAAATATATTAATATATCTTTTTCTATTTTTATTTTTGTAGAAATGATTCTTTAGTAATGCAATTAGTATTTTTCATATAGGAAGTGTTTTATTCTTTAGAAACAGTTTTATATGCTTATTAAATATAATTGTTATAATATAACTAGTTTTATTATTAAATATATTAATATATATCTTTTTTTATTTTTATTTTTGTAGAAATGATTCTTTAGTAATGCAATTAGAATTTTTCATATAGGAAATGTTTTATTCTTTAGAAACAGTTTTAAGTAATGTTAGGTGAAAGGAAATTCTAGTTTATTGGAGAAAGGCGTAGCCAATGTAGCTAATCTAGCCAAAGGTAATGGCAATGTTGGGCGTTATTGTATTTTTCTTTAAATAATTGTTATTAATAAAAAACAGAAACATATCATCATACATATCTGAATACATTATTTACAATAATGAAGTTGATTGTCATTTACAAATACAAAATTATTTTTTATTTATTATTTATCGGTCGTAGAGCAAATTTATTTTTACACAAATGTAACGTTTCAATCAGAAAGATTACCGTAAATTACAATTTGTAATGTTTAATAATGTTTGTTGGCTTTGATGAATACACCAAAATTAAATAGACTTTGGGACAGCTTGTTCGGAAAGATTTTATCCATTGAAAAATAAACATATTAATTTAATGATCTTTTCATGTTGTACAAAATGAAACAGGTAGGGCAACGCCAAAAACCATTTATTTATATATCATCATTTGTTTTCCAATTAAATGCAAATAAAAAATAAAATATTATTTGCAAGTAAGAAATGATAAATATTTAATTATATATAAATTCTATATAAATTTAATTCTTATTCGGAATAAATATATTGTTTAATTCGTTATTTATTGTTTAATAAGTAAATAAAGTTTGACAATATATATATATATACATATTCAGATAATTTTGCTGTAGTTATTTTTGATGCGTCAGACCGAGTATTATCATGCAGAAACATACGTCTATCTATTAATCAATTTTCTATGCATAATTTCGATTTTCTGCCAATGTGATGCTGCTATTATTGTTTCGTCTGAATTGAAAAATAGATGAAGTTCCATGAATAACCTCTTTTATGCTTCACCGACGTACAACAATTAGCAAAACCTTTGCAAATTTTGAATTCTTATTTTTCAATATTTTGTTATTTTTCAAATTACTTCAAAATGCTTCAAAAAATCAAATCAGTATTTCGACGAGTATTCCTGTAACGTTATTCGCAGATATTATCTTCTTTGCTTACATAAAAGCAGTTAAACTTAAAAGAGTAGCTACAGACGGGTATAAACTCGAATAACTTCCATCCAGGATGAGCACTTTTAACGATACGCACGATTTTTCAGCCATTCGACGAAGAATAATAAATACAATAAACATAAAATATAAAATAACAAACACTTCAGAAATATTGCTTTCTTTCGTAACCAATTCAAGGCTATTGTTACGAATAAATACGTATAGCTCACTGCGTGAATAAAACTGCAATTTTTCGTGTTTGTTGACTTAGTTCTCGATGTCTCCGATATCTCCATAAGATAAAACAAACACTGTGATTATCCAACAAAGCCATGTAACAAACTTCAGGCAGCTTGGCGTCTGTTAAGGGCATAGAAGTCAAACTTTGGTCAAAACGAAATACGCTCATATAAGCATAATAATAATAATAATAATAATAATATAGCCAAAATTTAACACCTAATCTTGCATTGCTCTGTAGATACTATAAGTATTCTTCTTTGCGAAACTAACAATTCTGACGTTTGATTTTTGCCCACTAGAGGTCCAATATAACCTAATACGTGATATTTTCAAACGCGCCAATGTTGCCAATTTTCTCTCTTCTTTCTAGAGCGTTAAGTACTGTAAAGAGCGTTTGTTCACTGCGGACATGCGAAAAAATTCGTTTCTCCTATTTCTCTCTTCCTTTTTTTTTTTTGCATTTTCTTAAAATGCACAGATATATAATTTCAAAAAATAAATCATGAATAAAATAATAAATAAAATTAGAAATTCTGAGGGTGACTCGTGACGCATGTTATTTAGATAGCACTTTTTTAAAACCGTGTTATCTGAAACGGCTTTCATAACATCTTGAAATCGGTTCAACTGATTAGCTTCAAATTTTCCCTGCACCTTCAATGCGTGTATTGTTATCATCACGGTCAAGGATTAAAAATATCTTTCTCCTTCTTTATCTTGTTTTTCTTTTCTTCTTTCTTTGCAAAGACAGATTAAAGGGCCGTCATTTTTTTTTTCTTTTCATATATATGTATATATATAGCAGATAATACACAGGCACCACAAATGTATATGTATATGTGTATATATGTATGTATATATATATATATAAAGAAAAAGAAATGGGAGCCCTTTAAAGTTGGACTGTCTGACTTTGCAATAAAAGAAGAAAATAAATGCAAGATAGTGAAGAAAAAAAATATTTTTAATTCTGATATATATATATATATATATATATATATATATATATATATATATATACCAGTTTTATTTCTATTTGAAAAAATGTGGAAATATTACAGGAGCATAGATAAATGTACAAGGTGAGACCCGTAACTGGAACCACCTCGATTACGACGAAAGTCATGATTTTGACGAAGAACATTTCAGATAAGAGTTGGATAATTTCGAAAGGGACGTGATTTGACGTGATTAGTTTTTTCATAGGAGAATGCGTCAAGGACGTATGAAGGTCAGTTTCATTCTTTTAAATGGAACTTCTTTTTCCTTTTTTCTACACATATCGATTTTTGGAAACATCTTACGTCAAAAGATAATAAGATACAATATAAAAAAAAAAATCAACAATTCGTGAGATATTTTAAGTTGAAAGGGAAGATACTTGATATAAAAATCTGAAATATCTCACGAATTATCGACCTTGTTGACATTGCGTCTTCATGCTCTGTTAGACAGAATGTTTCCAAGAATCGACGTATTAAAGAAAACGGCAGAAGTTCCGCACCAAACAAAGGAGTATTTGTCCAGTTTCGTATAAAGCAAAATTCCTATTCTTCCAGCGATCGGTATGTTTCTTATCGCGAACTGGCTCTCTTTCGAACGTTCCGCGCAATAAAACATCAGGCTACAGTGTCTATAAAATCAATAAATCGTGAGACATCAAATACCGGAAACGTTTTAGAATTTTTCAAGGAAAATTTTAATATCTTTTCCGAAAGGTAATTTTCTTCGATGAGCTAATCGCCGTTTTAATTTTACAACTGAACTGGCCTCTTTCGTGAGTTTGAACGCATATATTCATCCAATTCCTCATCTTCGACGACAGACGGACGTCCTGAACGCGGCACGTCATCTAACGAATCATTTCCTTCCTTGAACCGTTAAAACCATTTTCCTGCTGGCCTCTTTCTAACAGCAGCTTTTCCACGTACAAATGCGTTCTGCTGTATGTGCTACAAATTTAAACGTTGTAAAGTGAGGAAGCACGAATTTTTAACTTTTCGCTATCTATGTTTACTGTCATCGTGTAAACAGTAAACAAGGAAATTTCGAAAGAATTAAGAACAACGAAGCGTGCGTATCACGGTTGTATACACAGGACTGGCAACTCCTGCGGTGGAGATATAGCTGCAGATTTGAGGACAGAAAATTTCTCGTATCGTCCACCACATGCAGAATACTTGTAAATTTGCAAGTAAATTTTTTTTAATTTTTCTATAATACTTTACAAATACTTTGAAAATTTGAAAATATCACGTATTAGGTTGCATAGTATCTCTGCCGGGCGAAGGACTGTACATCAGAATTATTAGTTTCGCAAACAAGCACTTGAACAAGAAAGATATAAATTTGAAAGAGAAATGCAAGGTTAGGTGTTAGATTTTAGATACACGATTAGAATCTCAGGTAAAAAAAGCAGGAAAGAAGTGAAATTGGTTTGTGTTACTGAACTCAAAAGCAGAGAGAACAAGGTACAACATACAGGCTGTCTCAGCTAAATGAGATCTCCTAAATATCTGGCTTGTTCATTTCATTTTATGAAAAAACTTCTCGGGACAAACTATTTCAAAAGGCACGTATAATGGCGGAAAGATTTCGAGGTTTCGTGTGCCCTCTACACATTCTCCTATGAAACAACTAATCACGTCAAATTATCTCCCTTGACATCATACAACTCTTGCCCGAAATATTTTTCAGGAAAGTCATTGCTTACGCAGTAATCGAAGTAGTTCCAGTTAAGAACCCCACCTCGTATATGTAAAGTCCAAACACGAAAGATTATGTAGATTCTTCGTAGGGAACGCCAGAAAAGTCCTAGAAATTCGATAAAGTACTTCCTAGCACTATTAGATGGTTCATGACACTTAATGGACTAATCGAAGATTCGTTGAACAAAGAGAGGGAACTCTAAATTTGTAATCATTTGTAATGGTTATCCGTAACCAAAGTACAATTTCTGTCGTCGATAATGATTACCGGTAATCGATAAATCGTTAATTCTCTATGAAGGTAATTCGTAACCAAAGTAAAATTCGGGTTATCGATAATGGTTAGTGGTAAGCGAAATTAAATTCCTGTCATCGATAATGATTACTAGTAACGAAAAACAATTCCGCTCATCTATATTGGTTACTGCTAAATACAAGTAAATTTCCGTCATCGATAATAGTTATTCCTAACCAAAATAAAATTCTCGTCGTGGGTAATTATTGCTCGTAATGCGAAAAAGTTTCATCATTTACAATGTTTATTCGTAACCAAATTTTTTAAATTAAATATATCAACTTTTATACCATAATCTCTAGAATTCTTGTAACAGTTAGGATACGTGGCTTTTTTTGAATGGAACTATATTTTTCCGTACACTGTTCGATACGCTTTTTGATTCTCTACAAAAAGATATTGGTTTAAACATTAGTTAAAGTTTTAGTTTAAAAAAATTATCTTAATTTTAACCTCGCAAGACTTATCGTATGAAAGACGAGGATAGCTAATTTAAATACAGTTTAGCTTAACAAAACCAATAATTTTTCTAAAACCAATAATTTTCAGATACAAGCACTTTGGTACTTTTTTGTAGAGAATTAAAAAAATTAAAGAACTAAATCGAACGGTGTATAAAAAATATATAGTTCCACCTAAAAGAACAAATATCGCGAAGAACAATTGGCAAACAATTTGTTACAGTAAAATACTTCCTAGAACATTATCAAACGGTTAATAATATAATACTTAACGAACTAGTGGAATATTCGTTGGGCGATGAGAGGGAACTTTCCCTTCCAAGCGCCATCTTTTGCGAATAGGTTATGTTCATGCAAACTCTATACCAAAGGATTCCAAAAGAGAAATAAATAACAAACTAACTACTTAATGGACTATATAAAAGGTTCTCGTCGGTCAGAGGATACGAATGGCTGTGTGAAAGAAACGTCACATGGTCTGGTAGGATATAGGTCTCAGAATTATGACTCACGACCAGGTGTTCCTCTTTTGTACTTCGTGTATCATCAGTAGGGAACACTTTTCTGATGGGTAAAGGTTTCATAAAATTTATGGGTTCAGTGAGTTTGCTCGATTTCAACACGTTTTTGGAATAGCAATTTCCACGAATACACATGCTCAAATTACGTAACGCGTACTCGTTATTGCTTAAACTTTCGTGTCACAGTAATCGTTGAAGATAAAAGTATGACATATTTATTTCCAGGACAGAACAATTTCGTTAGTAGGAATCATGATCGCGATATAAACAGTAATTAATTTCTTCTCATTTCAATATTTTATTAGATGCGTGATTTGTATTTCTAGGAAATTTGAAAGCGCAAAACTACACATACAATTCATATGATATGTAAAATTATGTAAAAATATTCAAACTAGAGTACTTATAATATTTAGTTTACTTGGAACGAATTTCTATTCAGATTCTATGTTTTTTTCTTCTCTTTTTTTTTTTTTTTTTTTTAGTTATATTCATAGAAATATGAAAATGCATAAAAATTTGCAGTTCAATGTTTATTAATATATATGTATATATATACATATACATTATTAATACACATATATTATTATATATGTGTAATATGAGCGATGTACATTATTCAACGTCCGATTATTCAATGATACTTGTACTTGCATAAAATACGTATATTCATTATGAATATTGATAAACTTTTTCAAAGATTTATTCAAAACTAAATCGAGTCGAGGTTCGTTTAAAACGTACGGCTTCTCATAAAAATAGTTTAGCATAACGTACAAAAAGTTTAGGACATTAGTATTAAGATTTGATCCATCAAAGATGGCAAAGTACAATCTACAAATGCAGCATGTTGGCAGTGAAAAATCTTCACGATAAATATTGCAGAATTCTGAAAGGAAGATTGAGTCTTCAGATAAGATTTCACAGTTTCCAGTGAAAATTTCCTTGAAACAAATGCTTGCCAGGTATATTGGACCTAGAGTGAATCGGAAAGCTTGCAAAATGTTTGGAAGGGAGAGGGACACAGGGAGCAGCGTATTTTGTTAAGAGAAACTCGTATTGTGCGACCAGCTGGATTCTTACGGATTTATTCTTGGAAATGAACAAGAATAACGTGTCTTAGGTACGCGCAACTCTCTCGCTCTCTCTCTCTCTCTCTCTCGTTTCCTCTTTCTCTGTGGGGTTTCGCCTGCTCGCTCGCTTTCTTTCTTTCTCTACCCTCCTCTCTTCCTCTCGATTCCTGTCCGTGTCTTTTTCTTCTCTTTTTTTGTCCCTTCCTTTACCAGAATTCTTCGTCAATCGTCAGATACAACGTACGACTATTACCTGCATTATTTTTCTTTTTTTTTTTTTCTTTTTTTTTGCCTTCTTTAAATATGTATGTATGTTATTTATTGCGGTGAATCTTAATGACTAGTACGTATATCTTCATTTACACAAGTGCGCGTTTAGTAGAATTTCGCTTGCTTTTTAACATGTTACCTACATGTATCTATATTGCAGTGCTGCCAATGTAATTTTTATAACTTATACTCTAAGTATTATTAGTTTTTATAACTTATACGCTAATATATTTATATTTATATTATTTTCAATATTTTCAATAAATTCAACATTTCTCTATCATATTATACTTAATGTTAAAATAAATATATTATGATATATCTCAGTACAACAATATATCATCATATCTTCGCTAGTTTGTGGTTTCTTTGGTTTCTTCACGTTTTTTTGGAACTAGTGTTGTTCGCCATTGTCTTTTTCATTGTCTATGGAAAGGAAACAGGGAACCATAATAAATACGTTATTTGTAAATCATACAAATGTTTAATATTTCCAAATCTCGTTTATCTCCACGTTGACAGTTTTTAACAAAAATGTAAAGGGAAAAAGGAAAAATTGAAGGCGCTATAAGAGCTAGCGAAAAGTGTAACAGTTACGTAGCTTTCCGCGAAAATCAATTAAAATTATCCACGTCGACGATCTTAGTACATACATAAAACATCTACTGATTTATCATTAAATATCAATGGCACACGATAAATGTTATTTTCCAAGCATCGGCTAATTGTTATGATTAACGAAAGAGATAGAACTTTTTTTAATAAAAACTTAATATTTTGTAAAATTTGGAATTCTTATTTGAGTGAACAATTCAAGTTGCTAGGTGTTATACAGGGTGTCTCGTTTTAATCGATCCATGTAAATATCTCACACACTACACATTACTCGAAATAATGTTTCAAATGATATTATATTGATTAAAATATTTTTTACCTACAACTAATCATTATCGATGACAGAAATTTAATATTTAAATAATATTAATATTAATGAAACAGGAGTTTTTTTTTTTTTGGTTAACTATAATTTGGTTAACCTAATTACACTTGATTAACTATGATCATTACATTATCGATGCCGAAAAATTTTTTTATTATCGCTAACTAATATCAACTGTGAAAACATTATTTTTTAGTTACATTCGACTATTATCAATTTGTCATTAACATTACTGATAATTACTATTCATTGACAGCATAAAAAAACTTAATTATAAGACTTATTTATTAAGTAAAGAAACTGTATGAAAATGTGTGAAACAACGAATAAGATAAAAGTTATGGTAGTACGATATTTTCATTCTATTCTCTGTTTCACATATTTTCAAGCTGTTTTTAAAAATATAATAAATTTTATAATTAGCTTTTTTTATGTTGTTAATGATGTCAGTGATACTACCAACAATTGACAATAGCCAAATGTAAAAAGAAAACTATTTTGCTGCCGATAATGATTATTCGTAACCAAAATTTTCCATTATCGATAATGACTAATCATAACCAAAATAAAATTCCTGTCCTCGATAGCCAACAATCACTGGTAATCAGAAGATTGTACTTCTTAGTTTGAAGGGTTATTTATAGCCAGAATAAAATTCGGTCCATCGATAATGATTACTAGCAAGCAAAATGAAATCTCCTTCATCGATAATGATTATTCGTAACGAAAATTGTATCGAATTAAATAAATCAACTCTTATACCATAACCTCAAAAATTCGTTCTATAACAGTTACAATGTCTGGCTTTTATAAAATGAAACTATACATTTTTCTAGAGACCATCCGAGGCATTTTTTAATTCTTTGCAAAAGGGTACTTTGATCGAAAAATGGTTATTTTAAAAGATACTTCAACTTTAATCTTGCAAGACTTATCGTATGAAGGACAAGGAAAGATAACGCAGTGCTTTTATGTTTACGTTTTCCTTGTTCATACGCTCGATTTCGTTAACGTGCAAATGTTCTTCAAATTAAACATTTCTTTATACAAGTACTTTAATACTTTCTCTGTAAAGAATTAAAAACTTCATGAAAAAAAAAAAAATTGTATAAAAATCTATAAAAAGGATTGTATAGTTCCATTTAAAAGAATAACGACAGCTTGAGACCTGAAAAACGCGCGCACCCAGATAAATTTGATGGTTATCGTAAGATGGCCCCCTTGGAACAGAACAAATTTCATTTGATACACTTTTCTCAATAATATACAGTTTAGTAAATATTTACGTAAGGCGATTAAAATGTTACAGCGCTCGTTCGATCGGAATGTATTTCTACGGTATCGCGATTTTGTAAAAATTGTCAAGTTTTACGAACCTCTGATCGTATAACAGTTCGTGAAATGTTTGCCAATGTCGAGAATATCGGCGGGGAGGGGGTAGCTAGTCTGGCAGAGGCGATCGATTGGCAGCCAACATCGTAAGTGTACGGCGTCAAATCGTCGGAATTCGTGACGTTTCGACGGGAGGCCCACGGAAATACGAACTCGTAAGCGAGAACGATGACGCGATAGCAGAGGCGAGATCGCACGTAAACCAGTTAAAAGGAATCCATTTTTCCGCGAGCCATGTGCTCTGTCGCACATGCAATAGCGACAGCTTCGATCAATCCTTGCTAATATTTATTTTTATCCAACTTGTTCAACAATTGTTACGTGTAACATTTTCCTTCCTGGTAATGTTCTATAAATAGAATTAACAAATCAAATTCGATGAATCGCATCTAATTTAGAAAGATTGTCATTGGCAACGATTTAATGGAAATCTGCCTTAAGTACGATTATTGTCATTATGAATTTTTTAATTTGTTTTCATTAAAATTGTTCAATTGCGCGTGATACGCGAACGATTATTCTCGGACGAATGCCATCCTAAAATATTTGATTGATATGATCGGAGCGATAAACAGGTTCTATGAATTGCATCTAATTTAAAGAATTACGAAGAAAACGATTTAGCAGTTAACTTATATAGTGTGAGTTACACACGTTGTGCAACGTTACTTGTTACATACAAAATACATTAGTGTTAATATATTTGGAATGGCTACAAACAAACCGTCGGAGTATCTCGAAACGAAACGTGAGAGACAAAATTTGGTCGTTTATTATCCTTTACCGTAGAGAGAAACCTACCGAGAATCCGATGTATTTTACAATATCTAATAACCTATTAGATAACCAACCATTTATGTACTAGTACTGAATCCTTATTCCAATTCCGAGTTTTCATTATTGGCATCGTTCAAAACACCCTATTCGATAAATTACTAATAAACTAACGATTCAAAGTCCATTCGGAACTCGCGTTTTCTACCAATTAAGAGCTAAATTCACGCTCCTAAGATCCTTCTTCGGAAGATCTTCCGCGGACTGGATTCGCAACTGCGCATGTGCTACGAAATTCGTTGTGAATCCGTTCTCCGTGTTACGTTAACATAGCACATAGTGTACTACTAAAATATACATATGTAATCAGTGTGTTCGTTCATCAAATTCCAACAAGCCTACATACAGGCTCCTTTTATAAATTTTTTCATAATTTGTTTGTTTTCGTCGTACCCTGCAACGCTTGTTTCCAAGTTTAGGAACTAGCATAACAAAAAAAAAAAAAAAAAATGAAATTCCAAGAAACAGTTGCTCAACTTACTTTTACGTAATACACAGAATATTCATCCGCTAGATACGTATCTTCTATTCGATCTTGTATGTTTTTGTAGCTGTATGTTTATATAACTAAGGTGATAAACACACAACATAGAAGATGATAGTCTAGACCAACAATTTTTGTCATTTTTTTCCTTACCGTTTTCATTCATTTCGTTCGTGGAATAGTGGAACGGCGGTCTGTTACGATAGCGAAACGTAGGCTGAAATTCCGCGTCATTCGCAAGTTATTAGTCGAAGTTTGAATGGATTGGTTCGTTAGTCGTTTCCGTATCGTAGCCATCGCTAAAATAGAGTTCTTAATGCTCCCTCGACGAGTCTTCCACGATCTGCCCCACCACTCGGCTCTGGATCACGTGCTCGCCCCCACCATGTTCCTGTACAAAAGCAATTATAGATTCATTCAGTGAGTAGCAGCGCCAGTGCTATCCCGACTTTTACGTTGGGGCGGTTGGTCTGGTAGCTGTTCTCGGCATTACGCCTCGGCAATCTTTGAAAAGTAGACACCGCGTATTCGCCAGACAACTGTATTATTTATTATCGAGTTTCTATCGAATATTTCACTGTTGCCGATCCTTAAGGAAAATCGAAACAATTCGCCAGTTTCTATCGCGTGCATTGAACGAGAAATATTTTTAGCAGTGCTACGGGTTTATTTTCGAGAGACTCGAGGTGAAAGTGGAAGTGCCTTTTCGGAGAAAGTTTCGTGGGGGATTTCTTCTTCTTCGCTGTCACCGAATTACTAAAATATTCCAGTAAGTTACGCTTTTAGACGTTCTACAATTTCTATCGCTCGTTTACCGAGAACTCGACCGTTCCATGCTAATTTTTTCACCTTCCAGCATCGTTCTGGATACATTTACATCCGTTTTAACTGTCAGCCTATGAATTTTAATGCGGTCCGCGGCAGAAACTTTGCTTTACGTTTTCAGTCTTTCTGTGCAAGTTCATTGTTTGCCCCGGACACTGTCAACGCTCTTTTAATCGAAATCCCGAATATTTGTGCTTTACATAGAAGATTGACAGATTTATCGGCTTTATTAGCCGATAAGACGAATGACATTTCCCATCATTTTTCGTTCCTTTCGGCCTCCTTTCGCGGAGAAAAAGACTCGAACAAACGGAGTGGGGGGAGGGATACAGAAAACCGCAGTAAATAGGAGAATTCGTGTTTTATCAACGCGTTGCACGATGTTCTGGCATTAAGAGGTTAGGAAACGAACCACTTTGCAATAACAATTCCACCACACGCAATGTTTTAATATTTATAATTTATCATTGTAAAATCGATTTATTGACCTGTTGAAGACACTGTAAAATAACATTGCGAACGTTAATATTTAACAAATTCGCGGTGTAAAAAATGGAATAACCTTACATTTGTTGGTTCATGTTTTGCAAATTTCGTAGTTTGTGGGGAAAGTTGCCAACGTAATTTCGTCGTTAGATCAGTGATTCCTGTAATGGTTGCTTTAAAATGGTCTTATGCAAAATTCAAATTAGTCCGGTGGAAGAAAAAGAAATTATTAATTGATTAATAGCCTGAGGGTAATGCTCTAAATACTTGCAACAACAAAAGCCGATTCTTTCACGGAAGCAGGTTTATTTCCGCGAAGGCTTGTAAAATAAAATTCACGCTTATCTGTAAGTGATAAAATCCGTGTTGCCACTCATTCGAGGAACCTCTTCTCATTTATACTTGCTGGAAATCTTGCCGATAACGAGGCCAGCTACAGTATCATTCATAAATGGTGATTACTCAATTAGCTGCAAAATTCCCTAGAATCGTCTTTTATTCTCAACAGTTGCAAATTCCAATTCCAATTGGTGCGTGTAGCTCTAGTAAGATTTTTAAATTGATGGTTTACAAAAAATTTGAAAAAAAAAAAAAGAAAATTTACTTTGTTTATTACTTGAAAGTATAGAAAATGTTTATTAATAAAAAAAAAAAAAGGAAAATGAACTAAAACTCTCCCATCCTGTATATTTACGTTCTTTGGTGCTGCATATCGAATTCAACTATCTGTAGTTCATAAATAATTATTTAAAGATTTAAAAAAAAAAAAAAATTGAGAAGTAAATTACAACGTGATATTGGCGAATGTCGGTCGCCGTTTGTGAAAAGAGCTGTATAACGAAAGGACCGTAGAGGCATCGATGAAGTTGACCAGTAAAATTAGCATTCGCTACGACGAACTGTATTTCGCCGGCGTATAGGTCATCAGCCCAGTTCGTCGTTTTCCAAGAAGACGAATTTCTAGCCAGACCCCTTGAAAACAGGGTAGATCCCAAACCCTTCTCTCGATTTATGATGCCTTCGAACCACCTTATGACTTCGAACGTGCATCGTAAAACTCGTTCGTTGCTTTTTCTTCGCCAAATTTATGCACTCCGCCATTCTTCGTTTATCCTTACACACGTGAACGTGTAATAATCGTTTCTTACTGTTTATTCGTTTATCCTTTAATTTTTTTATCATCGTTTCTTTATTATTTCAATTTTCTTTTATTATCCTAACCTTTATATTTATCCAACGTCGGCCATATACAACGATGTATTTCCTAACCTCTTTTAAGCAATTTTCGTGTTGTACATTCTTTATTACACAGTCGCCAGTCACGTTTACATTAAAAACCGCAAATAACGAATTATTATTATGCACATTGTGCAACGTGATCTACTTATATCATTAACTAATTCGTCCGCACATATTTGGAACATCTACGTTCGAATGATAAAACGATAAATGCCGTGGTAATAAACAGGTATGCGTTAATAAGTGAGAACGACAAGGAAAAAAGAAAGGAATTATTTCTTCTTATAAATATTGCCTCTGCTGCATTTTTACGTCCTAAATCTTCGTGATAGGACAAAAAATATATTCTCTTAGATTTCTTCTAATTTCGTGGCCCTCCATCAGAGTCTCGTTCTGTTTCCTCAAATAAAACTACGACGTCCGATTCTGCGAAGTCCTCGTTGCTCGAAGAAAGATTTTTCTCTCCTTCTCTCTCCTTCGGCCGTTTCCACTCCCCTTAGCATTCCAACGACAGGAGAGAACAGATGGTCGAGGAAGAATAAAGATCAGGGCTACTGTGAATAGTAAAAAATCGAAATTAATGAACAAAACATGGCGGTATTTCTGTTTTACAGAATCCACAAATTCGATTCTTATGTTGGTACTATTTTTTTTTTTTATTTTTCTTCTTTCCTTCTTTTCTACTTAAATACTTCGCAATCTTATAAAAATAATCCGCCAGGATTTTATTAGAAACGAAGAAAATCTTCGAAATTCTAGGTGGAACGAAATGTGCAGTCCTACTGTACTAGATGCAAATGGATGAGATATAACAATTATCGAAGCATGTATGTAAACTATAAAGCAGTAGCGAGGAAAACTGGATGTTGTTGAAGCAGTAAATTAAAATAGACATAAATAAAAAATCATAATATGTATTCTATGAATATTGAAGCACATTTTTTCCCGAAACCTTTTAAACTAGAGTTCAGTGTTTTTGCGCATATTCTAAGAACACGTAATTACACGTCTACTATCAAACTCGTTATTCATACACTCAAACAACTATTTGTATGTGTATTTCACACTTCTGTGCGTTTGAAATACGGGCTGTCTCACTCTAATCGATCCGTGCGAAACATCTGCTAAATTATACATTTACTGGAAATAGTGTTTGAAACGAAACTCGCTTTGTTTCGAGGGGGGCGCTCCGCGACGGTCGCAATCTCGTCTAGGTGGATGTGTGTTTGGGATCTCAAGGTGACCTTTGCTTCTTTAAACGGCACTATGCATCGTCCGATGCACTTTTTAATTTTCTACAAAAATATTCTTAAGATACTTGGCCGAGAAATGATTAGTTTAATTAAAAGTGTTTTAATCTTGTAAAATTTATCGTACGAAGGACAAGGAAAGATAACTCGACGTTTATGTTTTCCTTGTCTTTCGTACATTCGATTTGATCTAATTAACGCTGAAATATCTTTTAAATTAAATATTTTCAGATACAAAGTACTTTGATAATCTTACGCATAAGGATCAAAAAGTGCATCGGATAGTGTAGAAAAACATATAATTTTATTATGTTCCAAAGTGTGTGTAGTTTCGTCTAAAGGTCACCTTCTTCCTACTGGCGGACATTAAAAAAAATCTACACTAATTTGGGATATTATTTTACTTCTCGAAAGTACTGTACGTTATATCGATAAAAATTAAAACGGAATTTAATTATTAAATTATCCTTTCTCTTTCATAATTATTCTTTGTTAGATGAAATATCAGTGTTGCGACTTTCCATTATTTGATTATTATTCTCGAAGAAAAGTAGCTTTAAATTGCTTCGCTAAACGCATATAACGTCTTATGTAATTATACGTTACCTGGAGCAAATCTGCGTAATAGGTACTAATTGATAGATAAGATCTTGTTTTCAATCTTTTTCACTCTGAACAAATTTGTATTCTCTCTTGCTTCTTTTCCCCCTCCTTTCTTAAGAAAAATTCTACGATCGGAAGATTATTTCGCGAAAGAAACGAATATCGTAGAGAAATAATTTCTCACGCGAGCGAACAAAGCTACGTAGTAAAAATTAAAAAAAGGGGAAAAAAGGAAGCGATTTAAGCGACGATAAGCGATTCAACAGAAGTGATTTTTTAATTAACATTCTTCGGGCAAATAGCATGGAATCTTAGAATTCCAAAATAAGTTGCGAACGACAACGCTTGAATGCGTAGTAGGCACTTTCATAAAAGGTACTGTACATATATTTCAATACCACATAATTTCGATATCGTGTACGTGTCATCAATTGACGGCTATTACTTCAAGGAATACTCGATAAGGAAGTGAGTTTGCGTCATGAAACAGAATAATTGTTTGATCATTCCATATATCTACTTGACAAACCTGTAACCATGGAAAATATTTGGGCAAATTGTAATTTAAAGTTCCATGAAACTAAAAGCTCGAATTGCTTGCTATGCTGGTCTTTTTAGAATGACGGGAAGATTAGATAAAATTCAGGTGAAAATGTTTCTAAACATTTGGTGTTATCGTTTAAAAAATAAAAATAGAACTAGGTACGTTCTTCTTGAAATATTTGTCATATTCGCGTTAAACGGTGTAAAAAACATTCGAAAATAATTCGAAGACAATACATTTCTTGTTTCAAAAATAGTATAAAAAAAAAAAAAATCTTTATTTGTAGAAAGCAGTATATGATATTATTGAAATATCTCGCTAGTATCTTAAATAAATGAAACAAGTAATTTTAATATCATGCTTGATAGATAACACATACGTGCGCATACTTATATTTCTTATTATTTCCCAGGATGCATTATAGGTATATTATATTTGATTGGTTTTGTATCTAGAATTGTACATTCGTGGAAAATGTTATCTTGGTAATTACCTTTTACCGATACCGATACCGACATTGTAACCTGACTTATCGATGACGCGAAAAAAGGGGTTGTAAACATGTGAAGAGCCTTTTGGTGGAACCGATTATGGGGTTCCGGATAATACCAATTCGTCGATGACGTGATGTGAAATCGTTTCTCGAAATCGGCACTGGCACTCGTTCCTTTTATTCGCAACGATGAATATTTATTGTAACTGCAGGTTTGTTAATCGTGACACGACGATTCTGGCGAAAGTGTTCTGTTCGCTGGAATATTGCGTTACAAGAAAAACATTGATTCTTTTTTCGCGGCGTTTACGACGCTCGCTATAATGTTCATCGATATTGTTCGTAGATACCTGTGTTTTTAAGAAACGATCGGCTATTTTGAAGCCAGCGTAAGAGGCACGGAATAATAGGACCATTACCACGCGAATAATTCTCATTTTCTTGGTACAATTGGAGAAATAAAAAAAGAGAACACCGGCTATTACTACAATGCTATTTAGTGGTATTTCTATTAAACGCTTGTTCGAGCTCGAATACCGCAGTTGGTGATATTTGAAAATTGAAAATATTCCTAGCGATCTTGTGTGTTTGCTTTTCAAATTTAATCAAATACCGAAGCGTATGTTGTTATTATCATTCAAGGTTTGTTTTAAATTGCAAACATGAAGTTTATCTCGCACGAAACGAACAAATATTTGGTAAAAGCTCTGAATATGATTGATATAGGGAAACCAGTAGTGTCGTTGCGAGGTTAGGAGAGGAGAGGGATATTGTCAGTTGGTCGGCGCCAGTAGTGGGGCAAAGAGAGGGTGTGCAGTGGTGGGGAGTTGGAGAGGCCAAGAACAACTTCTAAATGGGGGCTTGGCCTTCTAGCGTTGCGACACGTTCGTGGAAAAGCGGCTCCGTGCCGCTTTACTAACACTCGGACATCTCTCTGCCACGTGGCCCATTAAAACACAATGGGAAAAGAAGGCAGCTGCGGTGCGCGCGAACGATGTCGAAAGATGCGTCTCTATTCCTGCCGGGATCACGGGAGAATGCGACACCTGGTCTTAAAACTATGAATCGTAAAGCCGTACGTGGAAGTTGCGCCTGACGTTTCGTCGATTATTTAAATAACCTCAGTGAGACACTGACAAGGTTAACGGACTCTTATGTCAACGAGTGACTCGACCGATCTGTTGGTAGGGAGATATGCATGAGAAATCGATTTAAATTCATTAGACAAATTCTTTGTATTTCTCGTTTTACGTTTCACCACTATTTCTTGGTACTTTGTTTGATTTTATAACGACGTTACGATCGTGTGTATTGATCGAATGGTAACAGAGATGCATTCATCCCTGACAAACTGAACAGAAATTACCAATTAACGGGATTGCGTAATTTTATCGTTTTTATAGAAATTTCATTTTCTTTTTCTTGCTCAAACTCATGGACAAATTCATCGATCTTAGAAACGATTTCCACGCAAGGTTTAAAATATTAGTAATTAAGAAGATTCAGAAGAATGGCAATAATCTGATTCCGTTCGAATTCCTTTGTTTACTACGCAATGTACAATTATTCACTGTTTTTTTTTTTTTTTTTTTTTTTTTACATCTGTTGATCAACCTTGCAAGAACACGGGTTGAACGCGAAACGTTTTATTCTTAGAACAAGAAACAGCTGCAGGTGGTGTATAATTATTTTATGACTTGATTATAATGTGCTAATAAAGTAAGGTGGAATTAAAGAAACGTGATCTTTCTCTTTCTCTTCTTTCCTTTTTCACTGTAAAAAGAGATCAAATTTTGATTGTAAAAAATGTCTAGAACTTTGTGAAATGAAATAGCTCTATAATTAAAAATAAATTATTTTTTTTATGTAAGTCATGACTCATTGGAAATATGTTTAAATTTACTTAATCATATATGCGATAGCATCGTAACCTAAAAATTAAGAATTTAAATTAATTAATCAGGCTGAACTAAAAGTAACATGTAAATTAAAAACGTCGAAGACCAAGGTTCAAGATACTATTTAAAATTTAATATAATCAAGATTTATTGCGTTGAAGTAAAATTGAAGACAAAAACAAAATTACTGAGGCATGTTAGTATTTTTAGTTGGAACAGATTTTCATGGAAAATATCTTACGCAATGCGGTCAATTACGTAAATTATGCCAGTCACTTATAAATAATCGCGTATAGCAAATGATTATAAAACATTGCCGTATAATTTTATAAAAATTTTAATGCATTTTAAAACAATTTGCTTTATTTTCTTCTAATATTTTTTATAAAAATTATGCTTCTATACAAATTATATAAGTAATGTATGGTGCTTCTAAATATTATATTAAGTTATACTATAAGAGTACAATATATTTATAATTAATAAATTTTTATTAGAAGCGTGATCCATTTTATTTGGCTAATTGTAAGAAGTAAGAACTTTTTTTAATTTATAGTAATATACCTTAAATCTAGATGATTTCGCTCAAATAATATTAGTAAATAATTATGTGTATTTTGCTAATTATAATAGTTTGTCTTTATCGTATTTTAAATTGATTTTTACTATTATTAAATCTGACTTTTGTATAATTTAATAATTATAAATCAAATGTTATTAAAGAAATATTTTTTATGTATTCATACTGAATATTTATATTTTATATACTTTATATTTTAGAATATTTTTATACTGTACATGCTAGTTTCATCAAAATATTAAAATGATCTTTGTCTTTTCTGTTTACAGATACAAGACTGTTATGCTGAAAACAAAGTAGTTTTACAAAAAATGTTGACAGTAATGTGTCCAAACTGTCGTCACCGATTTCCAGCTCCAGGTTGTTGCAGAGCTCAAAATATGGACGAAGATAATACTCTAATTCATTCAGCAACCTGTTATTATGGTGGTCTGCTAGTTCCTGAAGGCTATAATAGTGGTCGTGGTTGTTTTATAAATGCACCAACTATTATACAACCTGTTATCAATTCCTTCAACTTTCCATCAATGACACTTGATTTGGAAAAGCCAAGAATCGATAAACAAAAGGAAGGTTTCCTCCAAAAATTTGAAAAAAATACACAAGTTCTTGGATTTCCGTTAATTAATGAAGAAATCCAAAAAAATAGTTCTGGATGTCAAATTACTACAAGTTGCGATTTAACTGGAGGAAGTGTAACAATCACAACACCAAGTATACAATCCGGAGGCTGTTTAATTCAAAGTACAGATTCCGGAACTCTTATGCAAACACCACATATGGAAATCCGTCCAAAATTGTCTGGTGGTGGATGTTTTGTGCAAAAGACATTATCAACTGAAAATCAAGAAGCCTCTACTGTATTTCATGAACAAAGGAATCAACAAGAAAGTGTGACTCACGATAAAAGGATGTTTTTAATACCCCCAAGTGGTTGTCAGGAATTACCAGGGACTCGAAGAAATATCCTACCGCAAAAAGCAGAAGAGGGAACTTCATTTGAAAATAGTGAAGCAAAATCAGTTTTTTCAAATTTTCAAGTGACTAATGTGCCAGTCATGCAATTTCAACAAGCTAAAAGTTCGAAAGGAAATGGTCAAGAATTAGATCAAGATCGAAATTTTAATTGTTGTTGTAATAATATTCAGAAACTTTATCATGTTAAATCAAATAACTTTCAAGTTTCTGAAAATCGTAACTCCATGGTTTTAAATTCTAATCCAGGAGTACAGATTCAAGTAAATGCAACTGTACAGCTTCCTGCAAGTTTAGGACAATGTACAGTAAATATAACTGCAACTACTACAAATTCACCTGAATCTTTGGCAGGTATAACTTCAAGAACTAAAAACAATTTTAATGGTGGAGGTTTAGTGCAGAAAAATGAGACTCAGAATAACGAAGAAAATTTTGATGAAAGAAGAGACAGAACTCCAACTACACCAGTCTCTTGGTTAATGCCATGTCCCTGGAGTTTTGACAGTTATATGATGAACAGGGATGCAGCTAGACTGAGCGAAGTTAAAAGACTTTTACAAATTTGTGGTTGGTACCACGAAGGTCTTAGTTGGCAACAGAGTGAAAATTTATTAAAGAATGCTGCGATTGGCAGATGGCTGATGAGAGATAGTTCAGATAGCAGATTTATGTTTGCTGTGTCTGTACAGACTGCTAGAGGACCTACCTCTGTTAGAGTTCACTATTTTGTGGGGCAGTTTCGATTAGATGCTGAACCTAGGCTTGCTTTTGCGATTCCTCTTTTTGATTGTCCAATTAAGATGCTGGAATATTATGTGGAATATTCAAAAAGTGTTGATGAACATAGAAAGGAAGTTTGGGTAGATTATAGTGGACAACTGTATAGTGAAATTTATTTGACGAAGCCTTTAGTTAAAGAAGTTAGGTCTCTTAGTCATTTGGCCAGGTTAGTTGTTAATAGGAACAAATTACCCACAGAACACTTGCCACCATTAATTAGAAATTATCTAGCAGAATATCCATACAGTCTCTGAAAAATGATACATAACGTTTTTCTGATTTCTGGATTTTCTTTGTCAGTATTTCATACAATTTTTAAATTTATGTACTAAATGAATTAATAAATTAATTTTAGATAAATATATAAGACAAATATTTATGAACTGATAAATTTAAATGTATTCCAGTAAAATTCCTCTCTCAATTTCTATTAATTTGTAGCAACAAATAAAAATATTTAATAAAATAGTTTAATTCAAATATCTTATTTCAGCTTTATAGTACAATATAAAGTAATAGAAATTTTATTGTATTAGTTCCAAAAGTCAGAAAAACTCCAAAATATCGTTATTTTTATACATTTTAAGACGATTTATATCAGAATTTGTGGAGTAATATGAAATATAGAGTTTAACTAGTGAGATACTAGAACTTACACTTTTATAAATTAAACAATTAAAAACAGCGCCTGTTATTTTATTAGAAGGGTTCATGAAATTGAATTGTTGAAATAATCAACGAATTCGAAAGTTAGATGAAAGCGTATAATTTTGTTCATAGTCAGGAAAGAGCATAATATTGTAAGATTGATTATTCGACCGAGTTTCTCCTTATTTAAAATTTTCTTGAAAGACAGGGTACCATTTACATACCCTGCTCGGACCAATCAGTCTTTGACGAGTTTCCTCTTCATAAGTAATCAATAAAACTATTTGTTTTTAAGTTTTTCTTGGATCTGAAACCTCATTTGATCGTAAGTCTTGATAAGTAGTTTTTGGAGCATTAAAAAAGACGTATTAGGAAGATGAATTAAATTTGATAATTTTATTATAATATTGTAACCAACTGTAACCAACCTGTTATAATTTAAGAACCATATTCTTGTAATTATTATAGCCTTTTTAATGCTTTGAAAATGTCTTACAGATTTTTCAGACATTGATTATTAAATTGTATATACATAGAACTCGGTCGGTTTTGATATTTTTTGAACAATGATTGACAGCGTTCTTTAATAGTGGCAAATTTGTAGACTTTTAGAAACCTGGAGATCATTGTTTCAAACTTAAAACTGATTAAGAATAGCAAGAATGATATTAAATCGGCTTCAATGAAGAAATCGTAAGGCAGTATTAGATTTTAAAAAGCGTCCATTTGACTCTTCGTTCTTCAATAATACTAGAATTCTAAAACAGTTCATTGCCAATGAATATACCATTGATTTGCAAATTGATTTTCTATCGTGATGAAGTAATTTACTATGATTTTTTACCGCGATCTTGAAGTTTTTAATAGAATGCAATGTATGCTGTAATACTCAAAGGGTAATTAGCAGTAATAAAAGTAACGTCATTTTCAATATTATGACTTATTAATGTATTATTGAATATAATACTAGAAATGATACCCTTGTTGCATGTAAAATGAGACGATCTATAAAATAGTAATATTTGAAACGAAGAGTTGAACTGCAGAAGAATCAAACGCTAAATTAATTTAATTTTCGTTTATTAGCGAGTTTCTCTGAATGTATATGGTACGCGTGCGCGCGCGTATGTGTGAATGTGTGTAAAATGAATTTGTATATGTACGAATAATAGGAAATGCGATTTGAATGTCGATTGTTACTCAAAAACATAATTGATATATTTTTCTAAAGTAAGAATCGGCGACCATTTCAAAGCAAACACAATTTTTCTAATGTAAAATATTATACAGGATGTTTCCAAAACTGTGCCTCTTTAGATAAAATTATTAAAAGGAATTGCATCGTTTGAAACTCTTTCTGCATTTTTCCGTATAACTAATAATCTTTCGATGGAACACCCTGTATAAATTAATATAGGAATTCTTGTTCATTGTCTCTATATTAGAGATATGCTTTTAAACTGTCGATATATCTGCCCTTCGTAGACCATTTCGGAAAAAGAACCTAGCATAAAAGAATCACTTTTCGTATTAACCGCCAATCATACTTATCTTAATATGTATTTCATGAATTGTCGTTGACAAAGTAAAATTAATTTACAGTTACCTAAACTGTACATAGTACTACATAAATACGAGACATTCTGTAGAATATTTAATTCTTATTGACGATGAAGTGGTAGCTACTAATATTATGCGATGTTTGCGTTATTACGTAGCAAGATTGCGAAGGGTTAGTTAATTTCGATTTTCCTGATTCTAAAAGTTGATTCGACAGAGTATGTTTGTTGTTGAAAACTGCCACTCAACGAATCCTACGATGTGTTTTATATTGCGATTATAACAATGTATAGTGTGACATGAGTTAAATTATTAAAGAATTATTTATTACCATGAAATATTCATGAAATATTATTTATACTTCCCTTTCAAAATTTATTTTAATATCATTATTTTATTAAACGATAAATTCATTTTTCCATTAATTTATTATAAATATATGTATAAGACGTTTGGCGTTAACAACCTCCATGATTTTTTCTTCTAATAATCTGACAGAAAAAGATATTTTAAGTACAAATTAATCAGAATACCGAAATGATAATCGACTAACGTAAAAAAACTGCCAACAAATTTGTTCCAATAAAATATAGACAATATTAAGACATCAATACGTATAGGTTCAGCAGTATGTATTAGGTTAAGTTGCTTCTTTTAAATAACTTGCTTGGAAACGTAATAAGATAATTTCTTACCGACGCGTAAGGAATTCGGTGATATTTTGTGGCTGAAATAGTAATCACATTTCTTGTTTATAATAATTGTGTATAAACCTACTACTAATTTATTCTGAACTTGTCAGTGTGACAATTATTTATGTCGATGTTAACGATTTACATACTTGCCAGGATATTTATAATCCACCGTTTACAAAACACACATTAACATAATCGAAGAACTTTGAAGTTAGATAAATGCAGAACTATATAGTGTTCAAAAGTTTATTTGCTTTTATGCATCCAAACTTAATGAACAAATTAGAACATTTAGCATTCTATGTCGTGTCTATAGCGAAGGTAGCATGCAATTGGAGAATGCTTATTAGATGTTCGATAATAATACAATTACATGCTATGAACAAGTGTATGACAAATGTGCTTAATCCTTACAATACATTTAGTCACAAAGTATCCATTCCCTCACTAATCAACTCAGAAGTCAATACTGTTAATCATGTCACGATGATAACGTCGAGTCTTCACGCGTGATCTGTCATCAGAACTAAGCCGGCTGTATATGTCTATAACAAGTATATATATATATATATACATACATGAACACAAAATGCAAACGAGCGTGTTGATCGATGATATTGCTCCTGAGTTAAATAGCGAGATGATTTTGCACGTTCAATAAAAAACCTTATTTTGTTTCGGAATGACGTAAGCAAATTATTAAAAAAAGGTAAGCTGATTTGTTATTCCTGAATTTGTCTCCACGTTATCCACAACAACTGATAGAAATAATTATGCATATTTAAGAAAATATGTAAAAGTGACATTGAGACTTTTTAATGAAAAAAATTTGAGTTTTTGAAGTTGTTGCAGTCGAAAATAAGGGTCGGTTTTCAAGGAAATAACGAGTATAAAATTTTGGCCAACCTGGTCACGTGTGACGTACTCATAGATTTAAATGATATACCTTTCCTGAAAATTTGGTACTTTTAACTTACTGCATAGATTATCCTGTACGCATTTGAACATTTGGAACGTTGTCGTTGGTTGTGTCATCATTTATTTTGCCTCTTTACGTAATCACGATCTTACGCGAATTTCTACAGTTAAAACCTTTGATCACCAAATATTAATAAGTTCGAATATTCCGAACTGTTCATTTCCGTGAGAGATGAACCTCAGTTTCGGCTTTAGCGATCTAAGGTACCTCCGAAACGGCACATTCAGGTAACAAATTTTACAGTTTGGACACTACCCTTTCTCCGAAACCTTTTTAAATTTACCCAAATTGCGACAATTTTGAACAGTGCTGTTTCATAATTTTACTCAGGTGCGCTTTTAATCTCTTCAAAAAGATTTTATATTTTTAGTAGAGTTTTTAAGCTTCCTTAATATGCTTTTAACTGCTTCGCAACTACAAACGAGACATTTCGCGATTGTGATAGAAATCATTCATAGTCATACTACGTCACGGACGAGATATCTTGTACGTTTGCTTATTAAAACAAAAATTGTAATTACAGAAAAACAGAGTCACGGGACATCTTAACTACGTTGTAGTACGAATGTCGTGTCGAGGGATAACATCTTCCGTAATAATATACAAACGGTATTGTGTCGCGAATAAGCTGTTCGTGCATCGTGCGAATGGTACCGTGCCGCTACATATGTCGTCCATGGTTACGAACAGAGGGGAAATTGGAGTGCTCGCGCTTATGGATCTGCTTGTTCCTGTACTAGTGCTGCACCATGCGGCCAAGTGTTAAGTTCAACTGAAATTAACGTACAAAAGGATCTATAAAGTTAAAGATCTGCCCTCCTTGGTCGTAATTTAGCATATACAAGAACCTACGTAATTAAACAGAAAGTTAGGGATCTACCCTATTTGGTTGTAGACTAATATAAACCTGTTGGGTTTCACACTACGGAAATCTATTTAATCGTACGGTTTTACAGAAGAGTTCATATCTACTTTTCTATCCGAGAAAGACAACTATGACAATAACAAAATGGCACAAGAATGAAATTAATTAATAAATTGTATGTTACCTTAGAAAGAGAAATTAATCATTTACTATATTTTTAAACCATGATACATATCAAGTATAATCTAGCATTGGTATATTAACAAATAATTAATTTTCTTCTTCTTCTTATTCTATCCCTTCTTTATCCGCTTCCTGCTATTGTTGGTAGTGCTAGTAGTTGCATTGATGTCGTCCTTCTTCCCCTTGTCTTTCTTTTCTAATCAGCTGTTTTTCGATAACATGCTGCCTTTCTTGTGCACCTTCCCTTTCTCTTTTATTTTCTAATATATTTGTTGGTTGTTCGGATACAGTATGCTTTTTCTTCTATTCGTATTTTTTGCATGATTTTGTTTGAAGATTTCGCTACTTCTTAAAGTAGCGCAGGCATAACACTTTAGGAAGAGATTGCATGCTAAAAGAATAGTGCATATTAATAATAAGCAAAAGTGACATAGATAAAACGAGTAAAATACATTGATGTAAAGATACAAAGGTATCTCGTCTTATATTACAATTACCAGACTGACAGGAAACCTAACCTCAATCTCGTATAGTAATTTATTCGACATTTATTTCCATTTGAGAAAAAAAAATTACAATCTTTTTACATTTTAGATAAACATAATCAAAGATGTCAGTTATTGAAAAAAAATTGAGCTGTATGTAGACGAGAATCGGATTCGCCTACTTGCTCTTACGATTCGTGGCGCGCAGGGACGTGAAATCATTGGATGAAAACTTGCGAGACTCGCTTTTTCAGCGATCGTCCCCTTCTTATTGTGTCGTCTTTTGTTTACGAAGAAATCTACTATAGTTAGCCGATTTTAACAAATTATATCGTGTTTGGTGTCGTTTTAATTACAAAAATATCACGGTCACGTTGATGAAAGTTTAAATATTTAATAGTTAAATGAAAGTTTCATAAAAATGGGTCAATAATATGAAAGTATTATTATCGTATTGTTGCCTCGTCGATATTCGGTTCTGGATCGAGTAATACTACCGGCCACTATTTCTATAGACAGTAGTAGTTGTATAATGAAGTAAACGTATGTAATTGTTTGTTGTAAATCCTCGGATATCATCAAAATGCTAAAATGTTGCTACTGTGAATATATTTTAATCGAAGAACTGGCTAAACTTTGTCTGCAAACATCTGCAAATTTTTTCTCAACTGTTATTGCGTTTTTTGAAAATACACGAAACATTTTGTAGTTGTACTAAAATAGGGATCCATGTGTTGCGATAATGGAGAAACATAAACTATTCTACATGTAGAAACTGAGACCCTAGGCGTGTCGAACGTAAAGAGACAATGCGTGTGAAAGAGAAGGAGGGACTGAGAATCAACAAATATGAAAGACCCGTGATAAGCTGAGTCCTCCAATTCAAAATTAAAATTTTTTTGTTCTTGGTTTTGTGATGAAACTTTTACCAACACGGTGCTTACATTTTTATAATTAAAATGAAATGAAACATTATATATAGTCCGGAGCATATTTGCTAAATTATTTTAATCGGAAATATCTCACAATATTGATCGTAAAGCGCTATTCCATAATTCTGAACACAATATGTGTTTAAATAAATAATAAAATTTACTGTTTGCATGGGTACCACGTAAAAGAAAGTTATACAGTAAGCTAAAAGTACTAAAGTTTAAAAACGCAAAACTTTTGAACCATTGGATTGTTACATTGGAAACATTCATATGTTGTCTCTATTCTCTGTTCATATGTGTGCTATCAGAAACTGTCAAAAAGGTTAGGAAGGATAGTGGCCAGAAACGAGATTTAACCGAAAACATACCGGCCGCTAATGTGTTAATTCAGAACATTAACAGATACAAAACACACGTATGTACAGTACGAATACTTTGTACTTACCAATTTCTCAAATTCATTCCTTATGAAGGGGATTGTCTTGTTTGGGAAAGTGATACAGATGATATTCTTCATGCCGAGTGTCGATACGTTCGATGTACACGCAAATATTTACAGACCTAACCATTCTCTGCAAGATTATAACATAAAAACCAGAAGCAAACTACGCAATATGTCTCACTTGTCGAAGAAAACGACGTCGCAAAAATAAAATACAGGTCAAAATGATATATAGAAAAAAAGAAGAAATGAGCATATAAAGATATCTATATATGGAATTATTTAATGATTTATATGGGACCATCATTATTTTCGGTTATCTACGGTAGACGATAGACGAGTACATCTGGGTAAAATTTGTTGTTCCCAAGATTCGTTAGAAATTTCGAGACAAGGATGGGGGTAGCACGCGGATTGGAATGTTTACAAATTCATTGGATGAGAAAGGATTAATGGAAGAAGAAGGTAAACGCTTACGTTTATTGGTTACCTAAGATAGCAATTGACTAATTCAATTAACCTTCAAAACACCTAAAGCCAGGAAAAATTGCAAGTAGCAATATTTTTATACAAAAAATTGTTATGTTATATAAAAAATTATATTATTATTATGAAATAAATTATAATTATTATAAAAAATTTTTTTAATTCTATGCTTTTGGAATCTTAATAATAAAATGTGTTTTATAGCATTGTCTACCATAAGACAAACGCTGCCTCACTGTCTATCATTCCCCTGGTACAGAAATGCTGCAGATTGCGAGATTCTAACCAATCCACTCCGAGTTTCCTTGACAACAAACGAACATACCGCGTGACCGAACACAGAGCCGTAGGAGAACCGTCTTTCTTTATCTTCGCTAGTAAACAGCTGACAGACAGTTAGTAAATATGTTACAGTTGCCAGATGATGTCTTTAATCAAGATCGGAAAGCAGAAGGTTACGAATTCAATATTTATTCTGTTTATATAAATCCATCGATTATTCTGCCAAGGATAGGTTAATCAAAATGAAATCTTTTACACTTTGTAAAGAACTGGAGGTTGTAAAGATTCCTGTATTCTATATATCATTCTACGACGTATGAATATTCTACATCGAACATCGATACATGAATCAATCAGAATGAAACTTTTTGCATTTTGTTAAGATAATCCCTCGATGTTTGAAGAAATGTTCGGTTTCTTCGCCGGAATAAATACTCCTTAAATAACGAATTTTTCACGAGCCTTATAAAAACAAATTTTACGCAGATTCAGTCCGTCGTCTACCGCAGATAACCAAATACATATGTAGCACAAATAAATACATCATGGCCTGAGTTATCTCTCTTAGTTGAAAATTTTCCAGCTAAAACATCTGTACCTAATTTCAATTGTCATTCGTTTCTATTTAGTTAACTACTTTAAATTATGTGTTTATTAATTTTCTTTTTACTTTTGTAGTACGTCTTCACGGAATTGTGCGTTGTTTTTTTGTAGCTTGTTTCAAGTTTTTATGTCATGGGTTTGTAGAAAAAGGTTAGGTCAGTGGATATTCGCGTGTATGCAACAACGGTTCATATCATGGACATCGACTGTGTTATTTTTCGTAGAAGATTTTAAATGATGATAAGTACAAGATGTTCGTATTCTGTTTACGTTTATTTTGTATTTGTCTATGTTCTACATTAGCAAAGTAGCATATTAACTTCCGGTATTTTTTCAGTACTCATATGAATGGAAAATAAGGACAACATATAAAAGTTTTTAACTTAGGAATCCATCGGTTCAAAATTTTCACATATTTAGTCATTAGCATTGCATCAACATGTTCTTATAACGAACAATAGAAAAAAGAGAATTACTACGTTATTATTAACATTAAAGCTACCGGCGCGGTTAAATTGACCGCTCTCGGAACTTCTGCACAAATTTAACCATATTTAAACTTTATCATATCGCTTTAGAATTTCTGACTTTTCCTAAAACATGCATACAATATATTTTTCGGTATTTAATTTTAGTTTGCTCTTTTGTTTCCTGAGAAATATTTATACTTCTTCTTGCCTATCGTGAGCGGAATAAGTAACAAAATGTGTAACTTATTTTTAAAATAAATACAATTAGTACAAAGAAAAGGTTATCTCAATGTCAGGTTACAAACAAAATCAGTAATAACAAATAATAACTGCTGTTACACCTGTAATCTTGTCATAAATGCTAAATAGCACATAATGAAAGGACAAGTAAAGGCGGCATTTTATCTTGTCATTGATCACCGTATAAGGCATCATATAATAAAGTGTACGGAAGAAGAAGCATTTAGAGTATTGGAGACTAAGAGGGAGCTAGATGCAACTGAACTAGATGCATTTATTGTTCTGCTTCATGCCCGCATTGTATATCAGGCAAAAAATTAGACGTCTCGTATTTGTGGAATAAAATTTAGAGACCTGCATTTTTTCGAAGACAATGGGCAGGAATTATTTTGCTGAAATGATGAGGTTTATACGATTTGATAAGAAGAGTGAAAGAAGCCAACGTTTGCGAACCAATAAATTTGCAACGGTATCTACAGTATGGGCCAATTTACAGAGAATTCACAAAATTGTTATAAACCTGATGCATACGTTATTTTTACTTAAAGAATCAGAAGTTGAGATTCATTGCTACTAAAATCTTGTCAAGTGAAAAACTGTAAAGGTTACGATATTACGAAAATTCGTTTAAGTCGCGGAAAATATTTATACGAATATGTATATCTGATAGTAAGATAATTTGTAAAAAATGCAGCGAAGTTGAATAAGATATATCTCTATATAAATAAAAGTGTAATCCTGTTTAAGTCAATAACTGAAATTAAACAAAAGTAAATTTGGACGAAATTTTATGAATGTTCATCATTTTATAGACATGTAGTTTGTACTATTAATTTTTTAATCGCGGGTCATCTTGACCGTACACGGTAGGAATAGGTATACATGAAGTGTCGGAAGGTTTAGTATTAAATGATTAAATGCTCTTAATAATTCTCGTTATAAGTATGCATTTATTTCGCTTTGCGTTATTGAATTTTATTAATTCTAATATTTTTAATATTGCCGTAACTGTTACATTCTTTAAAATATAAACGTCTTCTAATAAAAAGTATAAAAATCTCTTTCGTCTCTGATATAATTTACGCGGATTTAAATACGGATTTAAAAACGAACTAAACTACAACAGTTTTGAACAATATTGATTCATAAGTTTATGTCCGAATTCAATCTTTTTAAAAAGATCCGTACATATAACCGGCTTCAATGTTTAATCTAAAGTTTTACATTCGTTGTTATTTTTTCGTTCATCTGACTTTAGGGAAATTCTTATATTATCGGATTAATTAATTTGTCAATTACCGTTAATATAAGAATGTTTACGAAAGTTGCATGAACGAAAAAAATAACGTTAAATGTACAATTTTAAATTAAATTTTGAACACGATCATTTGATCGTGCATGGTGTTAATTTACTTTTAACCATGGACGAGATATATTACAATACGATATTGTTGATACGATACTACAGCTGACACATATCGCGATTATGGTACAATATCGTTCATAGTCATACTACGTCATGGACGAGATATCTTGTGCATTTGCTAATTATAACAAAACTTGTAATTACAAAAAACAGTGTCACGGGACATCTTAACGACGTTGTAGTACGAATATTGTGTCGGGGATAACACCTTCCGTAACAATATACAAACGGTATTGTGTCGCGAATAAGCTGTTCGTATCATCGCGCGAATGGTATCGTGTCGCTATATATGTCGTCCATGGTTACGAACTCTGGGGAAATAGACGCTCAACTGAAGTTAACGCACAAAAGAATCTATAGAATTAAAGATCTGCCCTGCTTCGTCGTAATTTAGCATATATAAGAACCTATGTATTTAAGCTTAAAATTGGGTATCTGCCCTATTTGGTTGTACACTATCATAAAAAAGAACCTGTTGGGTTTCACTCTACGGAAATCTATTTAATCGTACTATTTCTCGAAAGTTTTTACCTAGACTTCCCTCAATTTAGACGTCACAGTTTGTCTGCGATGCAATCGTTAGCCGTTCAATAGAATCCTCGTTGTCAGCATATTTTAACGGTAATCTTGTATAGTCTGGCATTGCTATATTAACAAATAATTCCTTTTCTTCTTCTTATTTTATCTCTCCTTCATCCGCTTGTTGCTATTGTTGGTTGCGCTAGTAGCTGCATTGATTTCGTCCTTTTTGCTCTTTTTTCCTGATCAGCTGTTTTTCGATTACAGGATATCTCTTTTGTACATCTTCCTTTTCTCTTTTATTTTGTGATAAATTTGTTGGTGATTCGGATACAGTATGCTTTTTCTTCTATTCGTATTTTTTGCATGATTTTGTTTGAAGATTTCCAGTAAAAAATAATCAGCACAGCTATCCATGCTTCTTAAAGTAGCGCTGGCATAATATTTTAGGAAGAGATTGCCTGTTAAAAGAATAGTACATATAAATTATAAGCGAAAGTAAAATAGATAAAATGAGTAAAGCACATTGATGTCAAGATACAAGTTATCTCTTCTTATATTAAAATTGCCTGACTGAGAGGAAACCTAACCTCAATCTCGTATAGTACTTTATTCGACATTTACTTCCATTTGAGAAAAAAAATTACGATATATTTACATTTTAGATAAACATCGAAGATATTAGTTATTGGAAAAAGGAAATTGAGCTGTGTGAGGAACAGAACCGGACTCTCTTGCTTGCTGGAAAGTTTCGTGTCGTGCAGGGACGTAAAATCATTGGATGAAATCTTGGGGGACACAGTTTTTCAGGATCGTGCCCTCCTTATTGTGACGTCTTTCGTTTACGTTGAAACTTACAATAGTTAGTCAATTTTAACAAATTTTATCGTGGTTCGTGTCATTTTATTTACGAAAATATCACGGACACGTCGATGAAAGTTTAAACGTTTAATAGTTAAATGAAAGTTTCATAAAAGTGGGTCAATAATATGAAAGTTTTATTATCGTATTGTTGCCTGGTCGATATTCGGTTCTGGATCGAGTAATACTACCGGCCACTATATCTATAGTCAGTAGTAGTTTTATAATGAAGTAAAGGTATGTTATTGTTTGTTGTAAATCCTCGGATATCGTCAAAATGCTAAAATGTTGCTACTTTGAATATATTTTGATCGAAGAATTGGCTAAAATTCGTCTGCAGGCACGATTCTTTCTCAACTGTTATTGCGTTTTTTGATAATACAGGAAACATTTTGTAGTTGTACTAAAATAGGGATCCAAGTGTTGCGATAATAGAGATACATAAACTATTCTATATGTAGAAACTGAGATCCTAGACGCGTCGAACGTAAAAAGGGACAATGCGAGTGGAAGAGAAGGAGGGACTGAGAATCAACAAATATGAAAGGCTCGTGATAAGCTGGGACCTTCAATTCAAAATTTAAATTTTCTTATTCTTGATATGTGATGAAACTTTTACCAGCACGTTGTTTACATTTTTATAATTAAAATGAAATGAAACACTATATATAGTTCGGAGCATATTTGCTAACTCATTTTAATCGCAAAGATCTCACAATATTTATCGTAATTATTCTGAGCACAATATGTGTTTAAATAAATAATGAAATTTACTGTTTACATGGCTATCACGTAAAAGAAAGTTATGCAGTAAGCTGAAAGTACCAAATTTAAAAAAATCAGTTCTGCCTTGCATTTGAGCTAAGCGGACGCGTGAATCAGTGCCTCCGTAAGTGCGACAAGTGGGGAAAACAAAGTGACTCAAGTCATAACCAATCGCTAAATAAGCAAAACAATGCAACAAATAACACCAATTAGAATACTAAACAACGGCGAATGATATGTTATAAACAGAGCAAAAATATAACAAACCCAAACCAACCAACAAACGAAGAACACGATTGCTCAGTTATAAAGGAAAGAGAAATGAAAACTACACAAATGAATGACGAGAGGAGTAACATCAACATCGATCTATCACACCAGAATGAAAGCTGGAAGGTTGTAACTCCTAGCAAAATACGAAAAATAACATCAAACACAAATGCTAGGAGGGCTGTAGAAACAGAAAGGCAACAATGGCTTCAAGAAATTCCTCTCCAAAACTCCTTCAGCGCACTGCCACAAGAGAAGGAACCAGACCCAACTGAAAAACCAAAAACACACAAGGCCAAACCACCAACAATCTATATAGATGCCCAGATAATAGACCCCCTCATCGAACTGCTAAACATCACGGTAGGCAAAGAAATCTACAACATAAAACAATTAAAACTGGACCAGGCAAAAGTGCTAACCAACACCCCAGAAACCTACAGAAAAGTGGTAAAAGTGCTAAAAGAAAAAAACGCCGGATACCACACATACCAGCTTAAAACTGATAAAAGTTACAGAAGATTACACCCAAAGACAGATACAAGTAACATATGTGAGAAACTAGCCAAAATCGGACACCAGGTAAAATCAATAAATAACATAACCAGACACGACACTAAACAACCACTACCGCTATTTCTAATAGAACTTGAACCTAAAAACAACAACAACAAGGAAATTTTCGAAATTAAAAAAGTTCTAAACAACAACTATCCCACACAACAGGACAGCGCAGAAACTGAGACATCAACAAACGTACAGCACGTAATGAATATCAACATTAAAAGCGATTTAGTAGTAAAAGCACTAATGTTACGCCAACATTTTCTTGGAACACATCGACGAAATTTTAACACTGTCACGTTATGAAAACAATGAATGGAAAATAAATAAAATTTATCCGATACCTTCTAAACAAAACTCTGTATTCATTGCGCCTGTAATAGAAATTGACTTGATACTAACCAACTAAGAACAATACACCTTTGCCGATAGTCACTACTTAGACAAATATTGTAAACGAATAGCAATCATCCACATTTGTAAAAGAACTCAACCGAGTCGCAATAGGATGAATTCACCTGAATACGGGTCAGAATTAATTAATAATCAATGGACAGTCAAAACTTGCCCGACTGCTGTCTTCAAATTGGAAGGATCGACGTTCGTACCTTTGCAGACAGCAAACCATTATATTATTATTCCTACGAAAAATGTACAAATGTGAACTTTTCGAATGTCTACGCCGATCACTTCTCATAAATGTATGTATCAAAATACTCTGCCCTACCGCTCGCGTAAACAGGATCGATCAAACATCAACAGCACCAAGGACGGTTACTTACCAAAACATTGCAGAAGATGAAAATAGCGGGATCATTCAAATCAGGTGACCCACCAGAGCCATACGCTTCAACGGAGCAAAGCGAATCTAAGAAGGGGGGAATGTCACACACTCAAGAAGATCACCTGCTCAAGAAGGGCCGTTCGCTCAGTAACCGGATAGACCGAACACCCTGCATGCCACAGCTATTGAAACAATAACTAAAAAGGCCCCTCCAAAAGGAGTAGACCCTCGGTAGAAGGACCTTTCTAAATTAGCGCTCGAACAGTCTGTTCTAACATTCCGAACCACGCTATTGTAACGCTAGAAACCGTCACTCTGTTGGATTTCTATAATAAATTTTATTGTCGCATACGAAGTTCAATTTTCTTTGCCCTATTCGTGAAAGAATCATTTCGTTCGAACCGCGACGCGAGGAGATTACCGGCGATCCGTTAATTTCGCGATTTCTCGTGTCTCCGATGTGTCACGGTCAACGTTTGGTCATGTTTTCACATCGTGGATCTAGCGACTTGTATCTAAAATTAGGCGTATTATATTATCATAAAATACATATTACATATAAATGTTATATATGATGTATATTATATTATAATATGTATTATATCCTATTATATTATCATATTATATATTAATAAAATATGATATATAATATATATTATATATTATATTATAATATAATACGTCTTTATATTATATTATTGTATAGTATATATTATATACTACATACAATGTAGTAATAATAATAATATTAAATATTAAATATTATAATAATACAATAAATGATATATAATTATACAGGGGATTTCCTGCTTCTCCGGCAAGATCGTAGGAGCATGATTTACAAGTGAATATAAGAAAAAAATAATATAAACATAATATCCTAATAATACATGTATCCTAACAACAGTATGCACATAATTTCAGGTAGAGAACTAGCGGACGGTATTAATCTACATTGTCTCTGGTCTCGCCAGACAATTTCAAAATTAGATTGTGAAGAAATGTTGGAGAACGTAACATTTGATTTCAACAAAATCCAAAGAATTCAAGCTAAACTATAAAATCACGATAAAAATTTAACGATTGACTGGTTAGCTGTTGCGAGCTTTTTGAAAACTTTGAAGAGTACCTACAATTAGAGGCAAAGTGTAAGCGACGACGAGTATACTCATCAAAAACAGAGCATGTGTGTAATAATATAAAATTAAACTGTAACGCAACAACCGTTTTATTTTTTAATTTTATTACTAATAGTGCTCATCATAACACAAAATATTGCACCACTTCTTCATGACGAGTATACTTGTAAAAAACAGCTACCTGGTTAGGAACTGATGTTACAATACTGTTTATTGCGCAGCAACCCAAAATGAAAGTTCTTCTTTATTTGATCCCATTCAGTTGAGCAAATTTAATGATAAATTATATGTCCTTTTAAATGCTTAGTTACGCGAAGAACGAGACCTGCTTACAATCCGTGAAAGTAGCTGATAATATTACGAATAACCAGGCAATAAGTAAGTATGATTGCAACAGCAAGCATAAGACACCAACGGAATGCGATTCTTCTGATGATGACTTGACTGCTTTCTGTATTTTATCGCGTAATTCATCGATTTACGATCATCTTTCATACAGAAACTTTTTCATTTTGATATTCAATATCTTGACATATTACAATCGTTCATACAATTCTAATTATTTTTAATCATCTTTATATTACGTATTTCAACTGCTTTTACACGGTAATAAATATTTAATACGAAGCTGAATAAGAATGAGTACTAAAGCGGTAGAGGTATACTTGAAAGCGATGTAGGGCCACTTTTGTTGTGGGGCTCCTAGCTACGATGGTTCAGTATTATGTTTGAAAACGATGCTTTGCGAGTTCGACTCTCGGCTTGGTGGATATATTTGCACAAAGGATGGAAGACTCTACATTTCTCATAAAACGGAGCCGAAATATTTGGCATCAATAATATGCAAAGGCAAAAGGGTAGTCTTTGCGTATTTAAGCACCAAGGTCCGACGATCACTCGCAGAAATATCTTCAAACACCACCACCCGATGTTCGTGGAGGTTTTAGCCGGTAAGAATCCGGCACTACCTTCTGCTACATGTGTTTCTAGCCCCACCACATGTTAATGAAGAAGGTGTCTATGAAGATTTCCTCCACGTTAAAAAAAAAAAAAAAAATTTTTTTTGTAGTATGAAAGGAGATACGTTTAGCACTCCCCTAGCTAAGAATGGAACACATATATAATTAATAAAGCTCTGTCGCCTTTGGGCGGCACTTGCCAGATATTTTTTTTTTACGAAGCTGTTCGCACCTTTTGCGAGCAAGTTACGCTCGTAAAGAAGCGGGCAGAGAGGGAGAAAGAGAAAAACTCACACCCTTGTCGAGTAACGCGGCGCAGGGTGATGGCGGTCAGGCAACCCACGTTCGCTCCACCTCGCCCCCTCGGACCATGATAACCAGCGTGGGTGGTGATTGGGACAATGCCCCCCCCCCTCCTAGCGTCAGATTAATCAACTAGGAAACTTATAGGATCGTCTCACTAAATCATCTTACGAAAGAACAATGGACAGACTTCAATCGCGCCACCTGGGGCCACGAGCGTGAAAAACTGTTGTAAACAAACGATGTAAATGTTCGCGACTATTATCATTTTACGTTTTACGTTTACATTTAACATGATGTCATACACGTCATTCGTGTAATCACTCGTGTAATATTTAGTAATAATTCGTGCAATAAATCGTATAATCCAACAGCTGGAATATTAACACTAAGCTTAGCAGGCCTGGTGAAATAACCGGTTTCAAAGTTTATTTAAAAATTGCATATTCGTTGTTATTTCTTTTGATCGTCTAACTTTATGAAAATTCTTGTATTCTTAATAATTCTTATATAATAATTCTTGTATTATTTTCTAGGTTTACAGTCATTTCGATTGCGTGGAATCTGATATGATAAAATATAATGTAATATAATAAAATACACCACATATGTAGGAAGCTTCGAGACTAGAAAGTTTCGAAGGAGATGAATTTCGATAAATGTCTGTCTCAGAATTACTAAAACAAACCATCAAAAACACTGAAATGTTAACAAAAATGATAAGAGAACAAAATGCAGTCCTCAGACAGCAAACGCAACAAATCACAACCATGTTGCAACTACTTACAAACATAATAAGCAAAAAATAAAAATGGACATGGTTGAAATAGTAGCCTGGAACTCTAACGGCCTACAACAAAGGGCCCTGGAAACTAAAACATTCCTGTATCACAACAACATCGATATATTACTCGTGTCAGAAACGCACTTCACCACAAAAAGCTACGTAAAAATACCTTACTACACTATATGCGACACCAAGCATCCCTCAGGAAAAGCACACGGAGGGACCGCAATAATAATAAGAAACGATATCAAGCACTACCTACACAGCCAAGTTAGTAAGGAATATTTACAAGCAACCACCGTTACTGTACAATCTAGCAGCAACCATTTACAGCTGTTAGCGGTATATGTACCACCGAGACACAAAATTACACACAAATGTGGGAAGAGTACTTTCAACAATTAGGCGACAAGTATATCGCAGCGGAAGACTACAACTCCAAGCACACACTATGGGGATCAAGGATCACTACACCACGAGGTAGAGTCGTGGTAAAATACATTTAAAAAAAATAACCTCAATTTATTATCCACAGGAAGACCGACATACTGGCCGACAGACCTGAGCAAAATCCCTGACCTACTTGATTTTGCAGTTACAAAGGGTCTAAATGGAAATAAAGTAAATATAGCACCCAGCCTCGAGCTTAGCTCCGACCATACACCCATAATAATTACATACAGAAATAAGCCAATACTTTACAACAACTCAGAGACACTATGCAATAAATCCGCCAAATGGCAAACATTCAAAGAAATAATCGAGAGCAAAATCAACTGCAACATCCCATTGAAAACACCTGAACACATCGAACAAGCAGTAACAACATTTACAGAAACAATACAAGAAACAGCAAGAGCAACCATTATACCTGAATCAACCATTAGACAAACAAAAATAATTCCGTCAGACATCCTCGAAAAAATTAGAGAAAAAACAAATGCGAAAGCAAAATGGCAAAAACATAGAACAAAAGAAAACAAAAAACACCTAAACAAACTTGCAAAGGAAATAAAAAACAAAATAAAAGAACACAACAACAACGAGTTCACAAAGTTCATAGAGTCACTATCTGCACACGAGAACTACAACTACTCACTATGGAAAGCCACAAAAAAAATAAAGAAGACACTAAAACTAGTTCCAGCAATCGGAAAAGCAGACAACATAAGGGCAAGAAGCAACGAAGAGCAAGCTGAAGAATTTTCCAACCACCTATGCAACACATTTACACCACATAACATCAATAACAGCAACCTCAATTGTCATACGGACGAGGATGCGCTAACCACTAGTTCAGCAACTGACAAGCAATACACCATACCTACAACAACAGCACAAGAAATTAGAAACATAATCGAAGAAACAAAAAGCAACAAAACACTAGGAATCGATCTAATCAATGGTAAAATCTTGAAAAACCCTCCTCCAAAAGCGATACGACTAATAACCATAATTTACAATGCAATACTAAGAATCCGATACTATCCTAAACCATGGAAAATAGCAGAGATCATAATGTTACCTAAACCAAGCAAAGACTCACACCAAACATCATCCTATAAACCAATTTCACTACTTCCCGTGCTCTCCAAAATACTAGAAAAAGTAATATACGCCCGATTAAAAACAATAATAGACAAGGAAAAACTAATACCAGACCAACAATTCTGATTCAGAAACAAACATTCCACTATAGAGCAAGTGCACTGGCTCGTCAATGAAATAATACCAGCACTAGAAAACAAACAATACTGTACAGCCCTCTTTATGGACATAGAGAAAGCATTTGACAAAATAAACCACGAAGGACTACTACAAACAATCAAGAAACAATTTCCGGAGCAAATATACCAATTAATAAAATCATATCTAAGCAGCAGAACCTTCGTAATAAAAATCAAAGACGCATACTCCGAAGTCAAAGACATTAAGGCAGGGGTTCCGCAAAGAAACGTCTTAGGACCAATACTATACACACTATACACGGCCAACATACCAACAAGTACCAATAGCAAAATACTGACATTCGCGGACGACACAGCTGTACCAGTTAGGCACACTAACCCTGTAACAGCAGTCACAATATTACAAAAACATATCACAAAAATAGAAAAGTGGATATAAGCTAAACAAATTAAAGATAACCCTAATAAATGCAACCACATCACATTCACACTGCGAAAACAGATACAACCAACCATCTTCCTGAACGGCACGCAAATAATACAAACAAGGCAAGTCAAATGCCTAGGACTCCACATAGATACACAATTCACATGGAAACAGCATATCAAATCAATTATAGACAAAATACAGACAGCAAGGAGACAAACGCACTGGCTAACAAGTCAAAAATCCAAATTAAGCACAGGAAACAAATTTAAAATATACAAAACAATCATAAAACCAATCTGGACGTACGGAATTCCACTATGGAGAACAGCAGCAATGAGTCATGTAAGTAAAATTGAGACAATACAAGCTAAAATTCTTAGAACGATAGTAAACTCCCCATGGTACGTTAGAAACGAGGACATTCGGAAAGACCTGGGAATACCAACGGTCAAGGAAGAGATTAGTAGACTTGCAAGAAGGTACAGAGAAAGAATAGCAACGCACTCGAACCGGCTAGCAGCGGAAACGATCAACGCAGCAAGCATTGAAAGAAGATTCAAAAGGAAACACCCAACAGCTCTCACAAAGGATATAAACTAGCAAACACGAAAATGGTATCCCGCTGGGGGTAGCCAGCCACATCCTATATTTTTATTTTTATTTTCTTTTTACTCACTAAGATATAATATTTTACCAAATGTCCTTCTGGACAAAATGTAAAAAAAAAAAACAAATCAATAAAAAAAAAAACTTTAAAAACGCAAGACTTTTGAACCATTGGATTCTTATATTAGAAACATTCATATGTCGTCTCTTTTCTCTGTTTATATGAGTGCAATCAGAAAATGTGAAAAAGGATAAGAAGGATGGTGGCCAGTAACGAGAATTAACCGAGAAAATACTGGTCTCTAATGTGCTAATTTAGAACATTAACGGATACAAAACACACGTATGCACAGTACAGATACTTTGTACTTACCAACTTTTCAAATTAATTCTTTATGAAGGGGTTGTCTTCTTTCGGAAAGTGATACAGACAATATTTTCGATGTCGACTGTTGTTACTTTCGATGTAGACGTATATATTTTCTCTCCGAACCATTCTATGCAATTTTATAACATAAAAGCCTGAATTGAACTATCGACGATTACGCAAGATTCGGCGAATATGAGGGTAAACAACGGTGAAAATCTGATAAAGGATATAAAAGTAGAAAAAATTAAGTAAGACATAAATAGCTCTATATACGGTAGTAGTATATGTTCTATATAAGACAAACATTTGGTTCGGTTATGTCCGGTAGACGACAAACGAATAAATGTGCCTAATATTTGTTATTGCCAAGATTCGTTAGAAGTTCCGAGATAAGAATGGGGGTTCCAAGCGAATTGGAATGTTTGCAAATTCATTGGATGAGAAAGGCTTGATTGAAGAAGTTGGTAAACACTCGCGTCTATTGGTTATCCTAAGATAGCAATTGACCAATTCAACTAGCCTTCAAAACACCTAAAGTCGGCAAAAATTGCGGGTGGCAATATTTTTACAAAAAAAGTCGCTATTTTATATTCGAAAAATTTTTAATTTCATACTTTTGAAATCTTAATAATAAAATTTGTTTTATAGCATTGTCTGTCAGAAGACAAACGCTATCCCACCATCGTCTACCATTCCCATGGTACAGAAAACCTGCTGATTGTGAGATTATAACCAATCAAATCCGATAGTCGATTCCTCCCTAAATTATGTTATCGTTTGTCTATTGCTTTCCCTTGAAAAGGAGCAACATGCCGTGTGGTCGAACACAGAGCCGTTAGAGAACCGTTTGTCTTCATCTTCGCTAGTAAACAGCTCACAGACAGTTAGTAAATATGCTACAGTCGCTCGATGATGTCTTTAATCAAGTTCGGAAAGCAGAAGGTTACGAATTCAATGTTTATTTTTTTTTATATAAATCCATCGATTATTCTGCCAAGGATAGTTTAATCAAAATGAAATCTTTTGCATGTTGTAAAGAATTGTTCAAACAAAAGGAAACCCTACCACACACCTACTACTCCATCCTGAAATCTCACCTAACATATATACAATTCATGGTAAAACACTTAGATGCTATAACCTCAACATTTCCAATGGAAGCTGGTATACACCAAGGGATCGTCCTCGGATATCTACACTGCAGACTTACCAAATTCGACAGATATAAATAACCACAGCGACATTTGTTGTCGATACAGCCTTATTAGCCTCGCACTCAGACTCGACAATTGCCTCCTCTACTCTCCAGCGAGGCCTTGACTCTATGGCACAGTGGTTCCACAAATGGCGCATCAAAGTCAACGAAAACAAATCTAGCCATATAACTTTCACGCTACGAAAACAAGCTTGCCCACAGGTGACGATAAACAACATACCTATTGCATATAAAGAGTCAGTCAGATATCTGGGCATGACTCTGGACAGAATATTGACATGGAAACAACATTTCTTAGATAAATTCAAACAACTCAAAGCAAAATTAAAAAAATTCTACTGACTCATCGACCGACGTTGCAACTTAAATACGCCAAGTAAAATTACACTACACAAAGCCATATTAAAACCTGTTTGGACCTATGGTATCCAACTATGGGGAACAGCAAGTAATTCCAACATAGAAATTCTCCAACGATTCCAATCGAAAACCCTAAGATCCCTAATAGATGCACTTTGGTACGTCACCAACGAAACGATACATCACGACCTCAAGATACCAACAGTCAAAGAAGAAACATCAAAATTCAGCAATAGACATAGCACAAGAGTCAACAACCACCAAAACCCTGTAATTACTCAACTACTCGACACGTCGGAACAGATCCGCAGGCTAAGAAGATATTACACCTTAGACCTAAGCACTAGATTCAACTAGAATCAAACATATTATGAACACTTATTAATCATGTCATAGTACCACGTCAGATGAATTTGCTTACAATTCTGTAATGAGAATTGATTGTAAAATAAACGCAAAGAAAATAAAAGCAAAAGAAAAATGATGTAAAGAATTGGGGGTTGTAAAGTTTCCTGTATTCTATATATCATTCTACGATGTATCAATCTTCTACATCTGTTACGCCGTATGAAGCGGCCAACAAGTCAGCCCTTGTTACCTGACTGTCAACGGCCCTCATACCGTTATTCTGACCTTCTACAGACCCAAGGACCCACCATATACTATAACGATAGTTTAATGTCTAACGTATATAGATGGGTCAATCGGTCTGCACTAAAATTACGCTACGTAGAGTCCCAAAAAGTACTTTACGTTTACAGCGGACTATTCACCACTACCTGGAATTTATTACGTGCTGGTAACAATCACGAATAAAACAGGTATCTGCCATACGGAAAGAGCGGATGTGTATACAAAGAACAAAGGGACTTCATCCCAAAAATCAATATCATCCACTAACTAAGACAGTAGAAAGTCTCCCACTCCTGAGATGGCGAAAGAACGAACTGTGAGTCGAGTCTAGGCCAGTCTGTGCCACACATTTCCCGGGTTCCTTTGGCTCTTCAAGCCCTCGCCACAGTCAAGTCAACTGTTCGTACGACAATCGGGCGTTCATCCTAACTCCACGTTCCGTCTAAGTAATCAAATTCACCGACTTCGCTTGTGTATGAGAGTGTGTATCCGTGCAAATTAGAAATAAATATATATATTAATAAAACTGTAGACTACAGTTTTATTCCAACTGAACTACCCCTATTATCCTAAAAGAAATACGGGGATCGACCTGCTCGTGGTGTCGATTGATACAATCGTAACGGGAATTTACGACTCCCGTTGACGCGCCTCCTCGCGAACGCGTCTCCCCGCGACTGGCCGAATTTACAACATCGAACATCGATACCTGAATCAATCGGAATGAATCTTTTTGCATTTTGTTAAGATGATTCTTGAATGCCATTTGAAAAAATGTTTGTTTTCTTAGCCGGAATAAATACTCGGTAAACAACAAATTTTTCACGAGCCTTATAGAAACAAATTTTACGCAGATTTAGTCCATCGTCTACCGCAGACAACCAAATACATATGTAGCACAAAGAAATACAACATGGCCTGAGTTATCTCTCTTAGTTAAAAATGTTCCAGCTAAACATCTGTACCTAATTTCAATTGTCATACGTTTTTATTTATTTAACTACTGTCAATTATGAGTTTATTAATTTTCGTTTTACTTTTGTAGTACGTCTTCACGGATGTGTGCGTTGTTTTTTGTACCTTGTTTCTAACTCTTATGTCGTGGATTTGCATAAAAAGATTAGGTCAGTGCTTACGCAACACAACGGTTCATATCAAATACATCAACTGTATCATTTTTCAAAAGAAGACTATTCGTAAAAAATTTCAAAAGCTGGTAAGTACAAGGTGGTCTTACTTTCCATACGTGTGTTTTGTATTTTTCGACGTGCTACATTTGCAAATTAGCATATTAACATCCGGTATTTTCTCAGGACTCATACGAATAGAGAATAGGGACAATATATAAATGTTTTTAACTTAGAGATCCATCGGTTCAAAAGTTTCACGTATTTAAAGTTGGGTACTTTAGCCTACTGTATGGTTTATTTTAATGTGATAACAACTCTGACAGCAAATATTATTGTTTATTGAAACGCATATTGTGTTCAGAATATCGCTTTGCTGCAGATGAAACACATGTGTTGCAGTACAACAGTACGTTTGTAAAACTTCCCAGTCTTTAAAAATAGTTTTAGAAAACGACAATTATTTATGGACAAGGACAACCTAACGGCGCGGAATTTTTTGGAATTAGCATTCTTTTTCCTTTTCTTAAACTCTGCGTGCATTGTTATGTTATTGCCTGCGAATCATGAATTGGACATCCCCGTCACCTCAGGGCCTATATCTACATAATATGTACGGAACATAGAGGTTCGTCTTACTGCCTCTTAGAGACATACATTCGCCAATTCATTCACATGTATTTATCCATCCTATTAAACCAAGAATGAGCCAGTTGAAAATTAACAAAGTCGACGTACATCCGCGAGGTACCATGCTATCATGTAATGGGAAGCGCAAGAACTCGTTCGAAGATCGATGCGAAGGGTGGAAAGAATTGGTCCCACGCATTCCAAGTAGATCGACATTCATTGTATCAGCAACTAATGGTAAAAATGAGACTAGTTTGTAAAATTCGGAATAGTTCATTGGGACATTTATAAATTCTCAAGCATAATTTGAAAATAAACTGATTTCAGTATAATAATTTTTATTTGTTTACACTTCATGTTTAACTTTTGTCATTAATTTATCGTCGATCTTAGTCATTAGCATTGCCTCTATATATGCTTATAACGAACAATAGAAAAAATAGAAGTATTACTGTTACGATCGTTCGCGGAGAGACGCTGTCGCGAGGAAAACGCGTCAGCGAGAGGCGTAAATTCTCGCTGCGATTCGGTTAATCGACGCCGCGAAAGAGTCGTTCCCCTTGTTTCGATTAGGATAACAGGGGTGGTTAAACTGAAATCAACGCTGTGTTAACAGACTAATATGACATATAATCTTCAACAATGGATTACACAATATTCTGAGCGTCACAAGTATTTGACGATGAGTACAGTTAATGCGTTACAGAAGTATGACCCGACTTGACGATATCTCCCGATGAGATAGTTAGAATTTACGAAACGGATTGATTTGAGGGTAGAACCGTGGTAGACTAGTTGACTGTTCTGACGACGAAAACGGACTACCCTGAGGGTAGAACCGTGTTAGACTTGTTGATTGTTCGGACGACGAAGACGGACTACACTGAGAGTGACGATGCTGTGTCAGAGGAGAGTTAGGAAAGGGTGTGTCTAGCGCACGGGATCATCCGATTTGTTGATGACAGTTTTTGGCCAGGAAAGTGAGGGTAATAGACATTGTTTCTATTGGCTATTACGATTGTTGGTGGACTAGGAGGGGCCTTACCGCCCTCGATAGAAAGTTGGTGGTGGGAAGCATCGTACGTGTGAAAAAGAACTAATTTTAAAGTGTTTCCGGACGCAAACCAGAGATCTTAGAAAACGCCTTCGTAGAAAAGATCTTTGTTCGATCTGAATAACTCTAGTTGGAATTTTCTAAGATTTATGATCGGTCCTTGAGATTCTTAAGGGTACGCAATAAGGATGTGCAGACATATGGTTGCTATCCCGCTCGCGATGCGAGACCCGGTCCAGGTAGAGAGTCGGCCGACGTAACAATTACGTTATTATTAACATTAAACCTACCGGCGCGGATAAATTGTCCGCTCTCGGAACTTCTGCACAAATTTAACCATATTTATGGTTTACCATAACGCGTCATAATTTCTGACGATTCCTAAAACATGCACACAATATATTTTTCGGTATTTAATTTTAGTTTGCTCTTTTGTTTCCTGAGAAATATTTGTACTTCTTTTTGCCTATAATGAACGGTCACTTTGACCGCAGGACAAAATATGTTAGTTATTCTTAAAATATATACAATCAGTACAAAGAAAAGGCTATCTCAAGGTCAGGTGACAAACAAAATCAGTAATAACAGATAATAACTGCTGTTACACCTGTAATCTTGTCATAAATCAATCCATCCCTCGATCAACATAGCTACCAGCTTTCAAGGCGTGTCAATCAGGCCCATAATAATTCTATGGAACCGCCACAAAATTTAGCATTTTCTACAGTCCATTGTGACAAACATTTTAAAAGTCGAGAAGTTTCTTAGGGTTACTGCTCATTGCTATAAAACACCGGAAAAGCTTTCCCAACTCCACCCTTGAGTTACCGTTGGTGGAGTACGGACAATACTCATCAGTATCTTGGTGTAAATATCGCCGTCACAGATCAAATTCTTACTCGCTATTGTCTTTTCGACTAAAATACATTTCGGTTTGTTATTCAATTAGTCGACATCTAAACTTGTTATCTCCAAAACTCAGACAGAAAGCATCTCAGAGCTTCTTGTGCAAAGTTGTTAGAAAGGGAAAAGTAAAGTATATCAAATTTGACACTGATTTTGTATTCCGTACATGGTATTATTCTGTGATAAATATTTAGCCTAGAAAAGTCAAGATTTAAAAAAGAATTTAAAAAAAGAAATAACGAACGTATAACAATAGTGTTCAGTGTACGATGAACGAGAAACATCATTCATAATATTTTTAGGGATATACCAATTGGCATATAATGAAAGGAAAAGTAAAGGCGGCATTTTATCTTGTTATTGAACACCGTATAAGGGATCATATAATAAAATGTACGGAAGAAGTAGCATTTAGATTATTGGAAACTAAGAGGGAGTTAGATGCAACTGAACTAGATGCATTTATTGTTCTGCTACATGCCCGCATTGTATATCAGTCAAAAAATTTAAATGTCTCGTATTTGTGGAATAAAATTTAGAGACCTGCATTTTTTCGAAAACAATGGGCAGGAATGACTTTGCTGAAATTATGAGGTTTATACGATTTGATAAGAAGAGCGAAAGAAACCAACGTTTGCGAATCTATAAATTTGCAACGGTATCAACAGTATGGGCCAATTTACAGAGAATTCACAGGATTATTCTAAACCTAGTGCATACACTTCTTTTACATAAAGAATCAGAAGTTTAAATTCATTGCTACAAATAAATTGTCAAGTAAAAAATTGTAAAGGTTACAAAATTATAAAAATTTGTTTAAGTCGCGGAAAATATTTATGCGAAAATGAAATCTGATAGTAAGATAATTTGTAATAAATGCAGCGAAGTTGAATAAGATATATCTCTATATAAATAAAAGTGTAATCCTGTTTAAGTCAATAACTGAAATTAAACAAAAGTGAATTTGGACGAAATTTTATGAATGGTGATCATTTTATAGATATGTAGTTTGTACTATTAATTTTTTAATCACAGGTCATCTTGACCGCACACGATAGGAGTAGGTATACACGAAGTGTCAGTTGGTTTAGTGTTAAATGATTAAATGCTGTTAATAATTCTCGTTATAATCATGCATTTATTTCGCTTTACATTATTGAATTTTATTAATTCTTATATTTTTAATATCGCGGTAACTGTTACATTCTTTAAAATATAAACGTCTTCTTATAAAAAGTATAATAATCTCTATTTCGTCTCTGATATAATTTGCGCGGATTTAAATACGGATTTAAGAACGAACTAAACTACAACAATTTTGTACAATATTGATTTATAAGTTTTTGTCCCATTTCAATCTTTTTAAAACTATCTGTTCAAATAACCGGGTTCAATGTTTAATTTAAAGTTTTACATTCGTTGTTATTTATTTGTTCATCTCACTTTAAGTAAATTATTATATTATCGGATTAATTAATTTCTCAATTTCCGTTAATATAAGAATATTTGCAAACGTTACATGAACGAAAAAAATAACGTTAAATGTACAATTTTTAATTAAATTTTGAACACGGTCACTTGATCGTGCGGGATGTTAATTTACATTTAACCATGGACAAGATATATTACAATACGATATTGTTAATATGATACTACAGCTGACTCATTTCGCTATTATGGTACAATATCGTTCATAGTCATACTACGTCATGGACGAGATATCTTGTGCATTTGCTAATTATAACAAAAATTATAATTACAAAAAACAGAGTCCCGGGACATCTTAACGACGTTGTCGTACGAATATTGTGTCAGGGATAACACATTCCCTAACAATATACAAACGGTATTGTGTCGCGAATAAGCTGTTCGTATCATCGCGCGAATGGTATCGTTTCACTATATATGTCGTCCATGGTTACGAACTCTGGGGAAATAGAAGCTCAACTGAAGTTAACGCACAAAAGAATCTATAGAATTAAAGATCTCCCCTGCTTTGTCGTAATTTAGCATATATAAGAGCCTATGTATTTAAGCTTAAAATTAGGTATCTGCCCTATTTGGTTGTACACTATCATAAAAAAGAACCTGTTTGTTTTTACTCTACCGAAATATATTAAATCGTACTATTTCTCGAAAGTTTTTCCCTAGACTTTCGTCAATTTAGACGTCACAGTTTGTCTGCGATTCAATTATTAGCCGTTCAATAAAATCCTCGTTGTCAGCATATTTTAACGGTAATCTTGTATAGTCTAGCATTATTATATTAACAAATAATTCCTTTTCTTCTTATTTTATCCCCCTTCATCAACACCTTGCTATTGTTGTTGGCGCTAGTAGTTGCATTGATGTCGTCCATCTTCCTCTTGCTCTTTTTACCTGATCAGCTGTTTTTCGATTAGCAGATATCTCTTTTGTACATCTTCCTTTTTCCTTTATTTTGTGATAAATTTGTTGGTGATTCGGATACAGTATGCTTTTTCTTCTATTCGTATTTTTTGCATGATTTTGTTTGAAGATTTCCAGTAAAAAATAATCAGCACAGCTATCCATGCTTCTTAAAGTAGCGCTGGCATAACACTTTAGCAAGAGATTGCATGCTGAAAGAATAGTACATATTAATAATAAGCAAAAGTAACAGAGATAAAACGAGTAAAGTACATTGATGTCAAGATACAAGGTATCTCGTCTTATATTACAATTGCCTGACTGACAGGAAACCTAACCTCAATCTCGTATAGTACTTTTTTCGATATTTACTTCCATTTGAGAAAAAAAATTACGATATATTTACATTTTAGATAAACATCGAAGATATCAGTTATTGGAAAAAGGAAATTGAGCTGTGTGAGGAACAGAACCGGACTCACTTGCTTGCTCGAAAGTTTAATGGCGTGCAGAGACGTAAATCGTTGGATGAAATCTTGCGGAACACAGTTTTTCAGGATCGTGCCCTCCTTATTGTGACGTCTTTCGTTTACGTTGAAACTTACAATAGTTAGCCAATTTTAATAAATTTTATCGTGGTTCGTGTCATTTTAATTACGAAAATATCACGGCCACGTTGATGAAAGTTTAAACGTTTAATAGTTAAATGGAAGTTTCATAAAAGTGGGTCAATAATATGAAAGTTTTATTATCGTATTATTGCCTGGTCGATATTCGGTCCCGGATCGAGTAATACTACCGGCCACTATATCTATAGTCAGTAGTAGTTGTATAATGAAGTAAGGGTATGTAATTGTATGTTGTAAATCCTCGGATATCGTCAAAATGCTAAAATGTTGCTACTGTGAATATATTTTAATCGAAGAGTTGGCTAAAATCCGTCTGTAGGCACGATTCTTTCTCAACTGTTATTGCGTTTTTTGATAATACAGGAAAAATTTTGTAGTTGTACTAAAATAGGAATCCAAGTGTTGCGATAATGAAGATACATAAACTATTCTATATGTAGAAACTGAGATCCTAGACGCGTCGAACGTGAAAAGGGACAATGCGAGTGATAGAGAAGGAGGGACTGAGAATCAACAAATATGAAATGCCCGTGATAAGCTGAGTCCTCCAATTCAAATTTAAAATTTTTTTGTTCTTGGTTTTATAATGAAGCTTTTACCAACTCGTTGCTTACATTTTTATAAATAAAATGAAGTGGAACAATATATATAGTTCGGAGAATATTTGCTAACATATTTTAATCGGAAAGATCTATATTTTTATTTTTATTTTCTTTTTACTCACTAAGATATAATATTTTACCAAATGTCCTTGTGGACAAATTGTAAAAAAAAAAAACAAATCAATAAAAAAAAAAATTTTAAAAACGCAAGACTTTTGAACCATTGGATTCTTATATTAGAAACATTCATATGTCGTCTCTATTCTCTGTTCATATGAGTGCAATCAGAAAATGTGAAAAAGGATAAGAAGGATGGTGGCCAGTAACGAGAATTAACCGAGAAAATACTGGTCGCTAATGTGCTAATTTAGAACATTAACGGATACAAAACACACGTATGCACAGTACAGATACTTTGTACTTACCAATTTTTAAAAATCATTCGTTATGAAGGGGTTGTGTTCTTTCGGAAAGTGATACAGATGATATTCTCGATGTCGACTGTTGTTACTTTCGATGTAGACGTATATATTTTCTCTCCGAACCATTCTATGCAATTTTATATTATAGAAACCTGAAGCGAACTACCTACGAAAACTTCTACGGAGTTCGTGACATTTACTAATAACGAAATAGTAAAATAATATGAAAAATACATAAATATAAATAAACTGAACACTACGAAAGAAAAATTCAAGGATAAGCCTTAATATATAATCAAAAACTTCATAGACACCAGCCATTTTGTTCGGTTATCTGCGATAGACGACAAACGAGTAAATGTGCGTAAAATTCGTTATTCCCAAGATTCGTTAGAAGTTCCGAGATAAGAATGGGGGATCCAAGCGAATTGGAATGTTTGCAAATTCATTGGATGAGAAGGACTTGATGGAAGAAGTAGGTAAACACTCGCGTCTATTGGTTATCCTAAGATAGCAATTGACCAATTCAATTAGCCTTCAAAACACATAAATTCGGGAAAAATTGCAGGTGGCAATACTTTTACAAAAAAGTAGCTATTTTATATTAAAATATTTTTTAATTGCATACTTTTGAAATCTTAATAATAAAATGTGTTTCGTAGCATTGTCTGTCGTAAGACAAACGCTACCCCACCATCGTCTATCTTTCCCATGGTACAGAAATACTGCTGATTGTGAGATTATTGCCAATCCAATCCGATTGTCGATTCCTCCCTAAATTATGTTACCGTTGGTCTGTTGCTTTCTCTTGACAACGAGCAAACATGCCGTGTGCTCGAACACAGAGCCGTTGGAGAAACGTTTTTCTTCGTCTTCGCTAGTAATCAGCTCACAGACAGTTAGTAAATATGCTACAGTTGCTAGATGATGTCTTTAATCAAGTTTGGTAAAGGAGAAAGTTACCAATTCAATATTTATTCTTTTTATATAAACCCATCGATTATTCTGCCAAGGATAGTTTAATCAAAATGAAATCTTTTGCATGTTGTAAAGAATTGTTCAAATAAAAGCAAACCCTACCACACACTTACTACTCCATCCTGAAATCTCACCTAACATATATACAATTCATGGTAAAACACTTAGACGCTATAACCTTAACATTTCCAATGGAAGCTGGTATACACCAAGGGAGCGTCCTCGGACATCTACATTGCAGATTTACCAACTTCGACAGATATAAATAACCACAGCGACATTTGTTGACGATACAGCCTTATTAGCCCCGCACTCAGACTCGACAATTGCCTCCTCTACTCTCCAGCGGCGCCACGACTCTATGGAACAGTGGTTCCACAACTGGCGCCTCAAAGTCAACGAAAACAAGTCTAGCCACATAAATTTCACGCTACGAAAACAAGCTTGCCCACAGGTGACGATAAACAACATACCTATTGCAGATGATGAGTCAGTCAGATATCTGGGCATGACACTGGTCAGAAGATTGACATGGAAACAACATTTCTTAGATAAAACCAAACAACTCAAAGCAAAATTTAAAAAAGCTACTGGCTCATCCGCCGACGTACCAACTTAAATACGCCAAGTAAAATTACACTACACAAAGCCATATTAAAAATGTATGGACCTATGGAATCCAAGTATAGGGAACAGCAAGTAATTCCAACATAGAAATTCTCCAACGATTCCAATCGAAAACCCTATGATCCCTAATAGATGCACCTTGATACGTCACCAACGAAACGATACATGACGTCCTCAAGATACCCATAGTCAAAGAAGAAGTGCCCAAATTCAGAAATAGACATAGCACAAGAGTTATATACATAGCACAATAGAATCAAACATATTATCAACACTTATTAATCATGTCATAGTACCACAAAACTTATTAATTTTCTTGTTACTTTTGTAGTACGTCTTCACTGTGTGTGCGTTATTTTTTGTAGCTTGTTTCAAGCTTTTTTGTCCTGGATTTGCAGAATAAGGTTAGGTCAGTGGATATTCGCGCCTATGCAACAACGGTTCATATCATGGACATCATCTGTATCATTTTTCGAAAGAAGACGATGTCATTCGTAAAGAATTTCCAAAGTTGGTATGTACAAGGTGTTCTTATTCTGCATACCTGTGTTTTGTGTTAGTCGATGTTACACATTAGCAAATTAGCATATTAACGTCCGGTATTTTCTCAGTACTCATACGAATAGCGAATAGCGACAATACATAAATGTTTTTAACTTAGAGATCCATCGGTTCAAAAGTTTGACGTATTTAAAGTTGGGTACTTTAGCCTACTGTATGGTTTATTTTAATGTGATAACAACTCTGACAGCAAATATTATTGTTTATTCAAACGCATATTGTGTTCAGAATATCGCTTTGCTGCAGACGAAACGCATGTGTTGCAGTGCAACAGTACGTTTGTAAAACTTCCCAGTCTTTAAAAATAATTTTAGAAAACGACAATTATTTATGGACAAGGACAACCTAACGGCACTGAATTTTTTGGAATTAGCATTCTTTTTCCTTTTCTCAAACTCTGAGTACTTTGTTATGTTATTGCCTGCGAATCATTAATTGGACATCCCCACCACTTCAGGGCCAATACCAACATGATATGTACGGAACCTAGAGGTTCGTCTTCCTCCCTCTTAGAGAGATACATCCGCCAATTCATTCACATGTATTTATCAATCATATTGAACCAAGAATGAGCCAGTGGAAAATTAACAAAGTCGACGTACATCCGCGAGGTACCATGCTATCATGTAATGGGAAGGGCAAAAACTCGTTCGAAGATCGATGCGAAGGGTGGAAAGAATTGGTCCCACGCATTCCAAGTAGGTCGACATTTATTGTATCAGCAGCTAATGATCAAAATGTGACGAGTTTTTAAAATTCGGAATAGTTTATTGAGACATTTATAAATTCTCAAGCATAATTTGAAAATAAACTGATTTCAGTATAAAAATTTTTATTTGTTTACACTTCATGTTTAACTTTTGTCATTAATTTATCGTCGATCTTAGTCATTAGCATTGCCTCTATATATACTTCTAACGGAGAATAGAAAAAATGGAAGTATTACGTTATTATTAACATTAAACCTACCGGCGCGGTTAAATTGTCCGCTTTCGGAACTTCTGCACAAATTTAACCATATTTATGCTTTACCATAACGCGTTATAACTACTGACTTTTCCTAAAATATGTACACAATATATTTTGCGGTATTTAATTTTAGATTGCTCATTTATTTCCTGAGAAACATTTGCACTCCTTCTTGCCTATCGTGAGCAGAATAAGTAACAAAATATGTAACTTATTTTTAAAATAAATACAATCAGTACAAAGAAAAGGCTATCTCAAGGTCAGGTGATGAAAAAAATCAGTAATAACAGATAATAACTGCTGTTACACCTGTAATCTTGTCATAAATGCTAAAAAGCACATAATGAAAGGACAAGTAAAGGCGGCATTTTATCTTGTCATTGATCACCGTATAAGGGATCATATAATAAAATGTACGGAAGAAGTAGCATTTAGATTATTGGAGACTAAGAGGGAGCTAGATGCAACTGAACTAGATGCATTTATTGTTCTGCTTCATGCCCGCATTGTATATCAGGCAAAAAATTAGACGTCTCGTATTTGTGGAATAAAATTTAGAGACCTGCATTTTTTCGAAAACAATGGGCAGGAATTACTTTGCTGAAATTATGAGGTTTATACGATTTGATAAGAAGAGTGAAAGAAGCCAAAGTTTGCGAACCAATAAATTTGCAACGGTATCTACAGTATGGGCCAATTTACAGAGAATTCACAAAATTGTTATAAACCTGATGCATACGTTATTTTTACTTAAAGAATCAGAAGTTCAGATTTATTGCTACGAAAATCTTGTCAAGTGAAAAACTGTTAAGGTTACGATATTACGAAAATTCGTTTAAGTCGCGGAAAATATTTATGCGGAAATGTATATCTGATAGTAAGATAATTTGTAAAAAATGCAGCGAAGTTGAATAAGATATATCTCTATATAAATAAAAGAGTAATTCTGTTTAAGTCTATATCTGAAATTAAACAAAAGTAAATTTGGACGAAATTTTATGAATGTTCATCATTTTATAGACATGTAGTTTGTACTATTAATTTTTTAATCACAGGTCATCTTGACCGCACACGGTAGGAATAGGTATACACGAAGTGTCGGAAGGTTTAGTATTAAATGATTAAATGCTCTTAATAATTCTCGTTATAATTATGCATTTATTTCGCTTTGCATTATTGAATTTTATTAATTCTAATATTTTTAATATCGCCGTAACTGTTACATTCCTTAAAATATAAATGTCTTCTTATAAAAAGTATAATAATCTCTCTTTCGTCTCTGATATAATTTGCGCGCATTAAAATACGGATTTAAAAACGAACTAAACTCCGATAATTTTGAACAATATTGATTTATAAGTTTTTGTCCCTTTTCAATCTTTTTAAAAAGACCTGTTCAAATAACCGGCTTCAATGTATAATCTAAAGTTTTACATTCGTTGTTATTTATTTGTTCATCTCACTTTAAGTAAATTCTTGTGTTATCGGATTAATTAATTTGTCACCTTCCGTTGATATAAGAATGATTGCAATCGTTACATGAACGAAGTAAATAACATTGAATGTACAATTTTGAATTAGATTTTGAACACGGTCATTTGATCGAGCGTAGTGTTAATTTACTTTTAACCATGGAGAAGATATATTACAATACGATATTGTTGATACGATACTACAGCTCACTCATTTCGCGATTATGATACAATATCGTTCATAGTCATACTACGTCATGGACGAGATATCTTGTGCATTTGCTAATTATAACAAAAATTATAATTACAAAAAAACAGAGTCCCGGGACATCTTAACGACGTTGTCGTACGAATATTGTGTCGGGGATAACACCTTCCGTAACAATATACAAACGGTATTGTGTCGCGAATAAGCTGTTCGTATCATCGCGCGAATGGTATCGTGTCGCTATATATGTCGTCTATGGTTGCGAACACAGAGGAAATTGAAGTTCAACTGAAATTAACGCACAAAAGAATCTATAGAATTAAAGATCTTTCCTGCTTTGTCGTAATTTAGCATATATAAGAACCTATGTATTTTGGATTAAAATTAGGTATTTGCCCTATTTGGTTGTACACTAACATAAAAAAGAACCTGTTGGGTTCCACTCTACGGAAATCTATTTAATCGTACTATTTCTCGAAAGTTTTTCTCTAGACTTCCCTCAATTTAGACGTCACAGTTTGCCTGCGATTCAACTGTTAGCCGTTCAATAGAATCCTCGATGTCAGCGAATTTTAACGGTACTCTTGAATAGTCTGGCATTGCTATATTTACAAATAATTCCTTTTTCTTCTTATTTTATTCCTCCTTCATCCGCTTCTTGCTGTTGTTGGTGGCGCTAGTAGTTGCATTGATGTCGTCCTTCTTGCTCTTGCTCTTTTTACCTGTTCAGCTGTTTTTCGATTAGGAGACATCTCTTTTGTACATCTTCGTTTTCTCTTTTATTTTGTGATAAACTTGTTGGTGATTCGGATACAGTATGCTTTTTCTTCTATTGGTATTTTTTGCATGATTTTGTTTGAAGATTTCCTGTAAAAAATAATCAGCACAGTTATTCATGTTTCTTAAAGTAGCGCTGGCATAACATTTTAGGAAGAGATTGCATGCTAAAAGAATAGTACATATTAATAATAAGCAAAAGTAACATAGATAAAACGAGTAAAATTGATGTCAAGATACAAGGTAACTCGTCTTATATTACAATTGTCTGACTGACAGGAAACCTAACCTCAATCTCGTATAGTACTTTATTCGACATTTACTTTCAGTTGAGGAAAAAAAAATTACGATATATTTACATTTTAGATAAACATCGAAGATATCAGTTATTGGAAAGAAGTAATTAAGCTGTGTGAGGAACAGAACCGGACTCTCTTGCTTGCTCGAAAGTTTAATGGCGTGCAGGGATGGTAAAATCATTGGGTGAAATCTTGCGGTACACAGTTTTTCAGGATCGTGCCCTCCTTATTGTGACGTCTTTCGTTTACGTAGAAACTTACAATAGTTAGCCAATTTTAACAAATTTTATCGTGGTTCGTGTCATTTTAATTACGAAAATATCACGGAAATGTTGATGAAAGTTTAAACGTTTAATAGTTAAATGAAAATTTCATAAAAGTGGGTCAATTATATGAAAGTTTTATTATCGTATTGTTGCCTCGTCGATATTCGGTTCTGGATCGAGTAATACTACCGGCCACTATTTCTATAGACAGTAGTAGTTGTATAATGAAGTAAAGGTATGATATTGTCTGTTTGTAAATCCTCGGATATCGTCAAAATGCTAAAATGTTGCTACTGTAAATATATTTTAATCGAAGAATTGACTAAAATTCGTCTGCAGGCACGATTCTTTCTCAACTGTTATTGCGTTTTTTGATAATACAGGAAACATTTTGTAATTGTACTAAAATCGGGATCTAAGTGTTGCGATAATAGAGATACATAAACTATTCTATATGTAGAAACTGAGATCCTAGACGCGTCGAACGTAAATTGGGACAATGTGAGTGAAAGAGAAGGATGGACTGACAATCAACAAATATGAAAGGCCCGTGATAAGCTGAGTCCTCCAATTCAAATTTAAAATTTTTTTGTTCTTGGTTTTGTGATGAAACTTTTACCAACACGGTGCTTACATTTTTATAATTAAAATGAAATGAAACACTATATATAGTTCGGAGGATATTTGCTAACTCATTTCAATCGGAAAAATCTCACAGTATTGATCGTAATACGTATTCTGAACACAATATGAGTTTAACTAAATAATAAAATTTACTGTTTACATGGCTATCACGTAAAGGAAAGTTATGCAATGAGCTAAAAGTACCAAACTGTAAAAATGTAAGACCTTTGAACCATTGGATTCTTATATTAGAAGCTTTCATATGTCGTCTCTATTCTCTGTTCATATGAGTGCAATCAGAAAATGTGAAAAAGGATAAGAAGGATGGTGGCCAGATACGAAATTTAACCGAGAAAATACCGGCCGCTAATGTGTTAATTTATAACATTGACAGATACAAGACACCTGTATGCACAGTACGAATACTTTGTACTTACCAATTTTTCAAATTCATTCTTTATGTAGGGGTTGTGTTCTTTTGGAAAGTGATACAGATGATATTCTAGATGTCGACTGTTCTTACATTCGATGTAGACGTATATATTTCCTCTCCGAACCATCCTGTGCAAGTTTATCACATAAAAACCTGCTGCAAACTACATACGGTTACGCACACGTTGGCGAAAACGAAGCGCCAAAATGCGAATAAATTGGGCAAATATATAATAACAAGTAAGCCGTAAAAGAGGATATACATAATCCGTCAGAATCTTTACTGTAACATTTAAAACTTCGTCGAAATCAAACATTTTGTTCGGTTATCTGCGCTAGACGACAAACGAGTATATGTGCGTAAAATTTGTTATTCCCAAGATTCGTTAGAAGTTCCGAGATAAGAATGGGGGTACAACAAGGATTGAATGTTTGCAAATTCATTGGATGAGAAAGACTTGATGGAAGAAGAAAGTAAACACTCGCGTCTATTGGTTATCCTAAGATAGCAATTGACCAATTCAATTAGCCTTCAAAACACCTAAAGTCGGCAAAAATTGCAGGTGGCGATATTTTTACAAAAAAAGTCGCTATTTTATATTAGAAAAATTTTTAATTCCGTACTTTTGAAATCTTAATAATAAAATTTGTTTTATAGCATTGTCTGTCAGAAGACAAACGCTACCCCACCATTGTCTACCATTCCCATGGTACAGAAAACCTGCTGATCGTGAGATTATAACCAATCAAATATGATAGTCGATTCCTCCCTAAATTATGTTATCGTTTGTCTATTGCTTTCCCTTGAAAAGGAACAAACATGCCGTGTGGTCGAACACAGAGCCGTTGGAGAACCGTTTGTCTTCATCTTCGCTAGTAAACAGCTCAAAGACAGTTAGTAAATATGCTACAGTCGCTCGATGATGTCTTTAATTAAGTTCGGAAAGCAGAAGGTTACGAATTCAATGTTTATTTTTTTTATACAAATCCATCGATTATTCTGCCAAGGATAGTTTAATCAAAATGAAATCTTTTGCATGTTGTAAAGAATTGTTCAAACTAAAGAAAACCCTACCACACACTTACTACTCCATCCTGCAATCTCACCTAACATATATACAATTCATGGTAAAACACTTAGACGCTATAACCTTTACATTTTCAATGGAAGCTGGCATACCCAATGGCAGCGTCTCGGACCCATGCTGTTCAACATCTACTCTGCTGACTTCCCAACTTCGACAGATATAATCACAGCGACATTTGCTGTCGATACAACCTTATCATATTAGCCTTGCACTCAGATCCGACAATTGCCTCCCCTACTCTCCAGCGAGGCCTTGACTCTATGGTACAGTGGTTCCACAAATGGCGCATCAAAGTCAACGAAAACAAATCTAACCACATAACTTTCACGCTACGAAAACAAGCTTGCCCACAGGTGACGATAAACAACATACCTATTCCAGATGATGAGTCAGTCAGATATCTGGGCATGACACTGGTCAGAAGATTGTCATGTAAACAACGTATCTTAGATAAAACCAAACAACTCAAAGCAAAATTTAAAAAATTCTACTGGCTCATCGGCCGAAGTTGCAACTTAAATACGCCAAGTAAAATTACACTACAAAAAGCCATATTAAAACCTGTATGGACCTATGGAATCCAAGTATAGGGAACAGCAAGTAATTCCAACATAAAAATTCTCCAACGATTCCAATCGAAAACCCTAAGATCCCTAATAGATGCACCTTGGTACATCACCAATGAAACGATACATCACGACCTCAAGATACCCACAGTCAAAGAAGAAACATCAAAATTCAGCAATAGACATAGCACAAGAGTCAACAACCACCAAAACCCTCTAATTACTCAATTACTCGACACGTCGGAACAGATCCGCAGGCTAAAGGGACATTACACCTTAGACCTAAGCACTAGATTCAAATAGAATCAAACATATTATAAACACTTATTAATTATGTCATAGTACCACAACACTTATTAATTTTCTTGTTACTTTTGTAGTACGTCTTCACGGTATGTGCGTTATTTTTTGTAGCTTGTTTCAAGCTTTTTTGTCCTGGATTTGCAGAATAAGGTTAGGTCAGTGGATATTCGCGCCTATGCAACAACGGTTCATATCATGGACATCATCTGTATCACTTTTCGAAAGAAGACGATGTCATTCGTAAAGAATTTCAAAAGTTGGTATGTACAAGGTGTTCTTATTCTGCATACCTGTGTTTTGTGTTAGTCGATGTTACACATTAGCAAATTAGCATATTAACGTCCGGTATTTTCTCAGTACTCATACGAATAGAGAATAGGGACAATATATAAATGTTTTTAACTTAGAGATCCATCGGTTCAAAAGTTTCACGTATTTGAAGTTCGGTATTTTTAGCCTACTGTATGGTTTATTTTAATGTGATAACCACTCTGACAGCAAATATTATTGTTTATTGAAACGCATATTGTGTTCAGAATATCGCTTTGTTGCAGACGAGACGCATGTGTTGCAGTGGAACAGTACGTTTGTAAAACTTCCCAGTCTTTAAAAATAATTTTAGAAAACGACAATTATTTATGAACAGGGACAACCTAACGGCGCGGAATTTTTTGGAATTAACATTCTTTTTCCTTTTCTCAAACTCTGAGTACTTTGTTATGTTATTGCCTGCGAATCATTGATTGGACATCCCCACCACCTCAGTGCCAATACCAACATGATATGTACGGAACCTAGAGGTTCGTCTTCCTCCCTCATAGAGAGATACATCCGCCAATTCATTCTCATGTATTTATCCATTCTATTGAACCAAGAATGAGCCAGTGGAAAATTAACAAAGTCGACGTACATCCGCGAGGTACCATGTTATCATGTAATGGGAAGGGCAAAAACTCGTTCGAAGATCGATGCGAAGAGTGGAAAGAATTGGTCCACGCATTCCAAGTAGATCGACATTCATTGTATCAGCAACTAATGGTTAAAATGAGACGAGTTTTTAAAATTTGGAATAGCTCATTGGGACATTTATAAATTCAGAAAATTACGAAAGTTTATTTAAGTCGCGAGAAGTATTAGATAGTAAGATAATTTGTAAAAAATGCGAAGTTGAATAAGATATATCTCTATATAAATAAAAGTGTAATTTTGTTTAAGTTTATAACTGAAATTAAACAAAAGTAAATTTGGACGAAACTTTATGAATGTTCATCATTTTATAGACATGTAGTTATAAATTAACCATAACATAAGTTAAATCTAAAAACTATTAATTTTTTAATCACAGGTCATCTTGACCGTACACGATAGAAATAGGTATACACGAAGTGTCGGTAGTTTTAGTGTGAAATGATTAAATGCTGTTAATAATTCTCGTTATAATCATGCATTTATTTCGCTTTGCATTATTGAATTTTATTAATTCTTATATTTTTAATATCGCCGTAACTGTTACATTCTTTAAAATATAAACGTTTTCTTATAAAAAGTATAATGATCTCTCTTTCGTCTCTGATATAATTTGCGCGGATTTAAATACGGATTTAAAAACGAACTAAGCTACAACAGTTTTGAACAATATTGATTCATAAGTTTATGTCCGAATTCAATCTTTTTAAAAAGATCCGTACATATAACCGGCTTCAATGTTTAATCTAAAGTTTTACATTCGTTGTTATTTTTTCATTCATCTGACTTTAAGGAAATTCTTATATTATCGGATTAATTAATTTGTCACCTTCCATTGATATAAGAATGTTTGCAAAAGTTACATGAACGAAAAAAATAACGTTAAATGTACAATTTTAAATTAAATTTTGAACACGATCCTTTGATCGTGCATGGTGTTAATTTACTTTTAACCATGGACAAGATATATTACAATACGATATTGTTGATACGATACTACAGCTGACTTATTTCGCGATTATGGTACAATATCGTTCATAGTCATACTACGTCATGGACGAGATATCTTGTGCTTTTGCTAATTATAACAAAACTTGTAATTACAAAAAACAGAGTCACGGGACATCTTAACGACGTTGTAGTACGAATATTGTGTCGGGGATAACACCTTCCGTAACAATATACAAACGGTATTGTTTCGCGAATAAGCTGTTCGTATCATCGCGCAAATGGTATCGTGTCGCTATATATGTCGTCCATGGTTACGAACTCTGGGGAAATAGAAGCTCAACTGAAGTTAACGCACAAAAGAATCTATAGAATTAAAGACCTGCCCTGCTTTGTCGTAATTTAGCATATATAAGAACCTATGTATTTAAGCTTAAAATTGGGTATCTGCCCTATTTGGTTGTACACTATCATAAAAAAGAACCTGTTGGTTTTTACTCTACCGAAATCTATTTAATCGTACTATTTCTCGAAAGTTTTTCCCTAGACTTCCCTCAATTTAGACGTCACAGTTTGTCTGCAATTCAATCGTTAGCCGTTCAATAGAATCCTCGTTGTCAGCGTATTTTAACGGCACTCTTGTATAGTCTGGCATTGCTATATTAACAAATAATGCCTTATCTTCTTCTTATTTTATCTCTCCTTCATCCGCTTGTTGCTATTGTTGGTTGCGCTAGTAGCTGCATTGATGTCGTCCTTCTTGCTCTTGCTCTTTTTACCTGTTCAGCTGTTTTTCGATTAGGAGACATCTCTTTTGTACATCTTCCTTCTCTCTTTTATTTTGTGATAAATTTGTTGGTGATTCGGATACAGTATGCTTTTTCTTCTATTCGTATTTTTTGCATGATTTTGTTTGAATATTTCCAGTAAAAAATAATCAGCACAGCTATCCATGCTTCTTAAATTAGCGCTGGCATAACACTTTAGGAAGAGATTGCATGCTAAAAGAATAGTACATATTAATAATAAGCGAAAGTAACAGAGATAAAACGAGTAAAGTACATTGATGTCAAGATACAAGATATCTCATCTTATATTACAATTTCCTGACTGACAGGAAACCTAACCTCAATCTCGTGTAGTACTTTATTCGACATTTACTTTCATTTGAGGAAAAAAAATTACGATATATTTACATTTTAGATAAATATCGCAGATATCAGTTATTGGAAAAAAGTAATTAAGCTGTGTGTGTAACAGAACCAGACTGTCTTCCTTGCTCGAAAGTTTCGTGGCGTGCAGGGACGTAAAATCATTGGGTGAAATCTTGCGGGACACACTTTTTCAGTGACCGTGCCCTCTTTATTGTGACGTCTTTCGTTTACATAGAAACCTGCAATACTTTGCCGATTTTAACAAATTATATCGTGTTTCATGCCATTTTAATTACAAATATATCACGTACATGTTGATGAATATTTAAATGTTTTACCAACGTGCCTTTTACAAACATGTTGCTTACATTTTTATAATTAAAATGAAATGAAACACTATATATAGTTCGGAGTATATTTGCTAACTCATTTCAATCGGAAAGATCTCACAATATTGATCGTAAAGCGATATTCCATTATTCTGAACACGATATGTGTTTAAATAAATAATAAAATTTACCGCTTGGATGGCTATCACGTAAAAGAAAGTTATGCAATAAGCTAAAAGTACCAAACTCTAAAAACGCAAAACTTTTGAACCATTGGATTCTTACATTGGAAACATTCATATGACGTCTCTATTCTCTGTTCATATGTGTGCTATCAGAAACCGTCAAAAAGGTTAGGAAGGATGGTGACCAGAAACGAGATTTAAGCGAAAAAATACCGGCCGCTAATGTGCTAATTTAGATCATTAACAGATACAAAACACACGTATGCACAGTACGAATACTTTGTACTTACCAACTTTTCAAATTAATTCTTTATGAAGAGGTTGTCTTCTTTCGGAAAGTGATACAGACAATATTTTTGATGTTGACTGTTGTTACTTTCGATGTAGACGTATATATTTTCTCTCCGAACCATTCTATGCAATTTTATAACATAAAAACCTGAAGCCAACTAAAAAATGTATCGCGACTGTCGGGGAACACGACGTCCCAAAAAGAAAATAAATTGGCAAAAGATAAAAAAATAAACAACCTGATTTATAATATATATATATTTAAGGAAATAATGTAATGTATAATATAAAAATACATGGAAGACAGTCATTAGGTTCGGTTATGTGCGGTAGACAACAGACGAGTAAATTTGTTTTTCCCGAGATTCGTTAGAAGTTCCGTGATAAGAACGGGGGTACCACACGGATTGAATGTTTGCAAATTCATTGGATGGGAAAGGCTTGATGGAAGAAGAAGGTAAACACTCACGTCTATTGGTTATCCTAAGATAGCAATTGACCAATTCAATTAGCCTTCAAAACACCTAAAGTCGGCAAAAATTGCAGGTGGCAATATTTTTACAAAAAAAGTCGCTATTTTATATTAGAAAAATTTTTAATTCCATACTTTTGAAATCTTAATAATAAAATTTGTTTTATAGCATTGTCTGTCAGAAGACAAACGCTATCCCACCATCGTCTACCATTCCCATGGTACAGAAATACTGTTGATTGTGAGATTATTACCAATCCAATCCGATTGTCGATTCCTCCCTAAATTATGTTATCGTTTCCCTATTGCTTTCCCTTGACAACGAGCGAACATGCCGTGTGATCGAACACAGAGCCGTTGGAGAACCGTTTTTCTTCGTCTTCGCTAGTAAACAGCTCACAGACAGTTAGTAAATATGCTACAGTCGCTAGATGATGTCTTTAATCAAATTCGGAAAGCAGAAGGTTACGAATTCAAAGTTTATTTTTTTTATATAAATCCATCGATTATTCTGCCAAGGATAGTTTAATCAAAATGAAATCTTTTGCATGTTGTAAAGAGTTGTTCAAACAAAAGGAAACCCTACCACACACCTACTACTCCATCCTCAAGTCCTATCTAACCAATAGACAATTCATTGGAAAACACTTAGACGGTATATCCTCAACTTTTCCAATAGAATCTAGCATACCCCAAGGTAGCGTCCTCGGACCCCTGCTATTCAACATCTACATCTTTTCTTTCTTTTTTTTTTTTTTTTTTTTTTTTCGTAGAGGAAATCCGCACGGACACCCGCCGCTTCTAGGGGGAAGAGCAGCGTGGTAGTGTCGGACTCCAACCGACTGAAACCTCCACGATGACCTTCCCTCTTGCGATCGAGGGGGCCCGGGAACCGCTGAGGTGTCACACCAGGCCCCCCGCGCACAACATTCTGTCCGCAAATGGTGCAGCCTGCTGCCATGTCACGTCGCGTCCTCTTCCTGGGGCTGTCCGGATCGCCAACCGGACCTCTTGGTGGCTGCCGGGTGCTGGAGAGTCCAGCACCTAATTTCAATTCCCTTCCAAGGTCGCGGTGGCCCTGTCAACGGGCACCGCTGCGCTCTCGACGGCCTATCCTCTCGGGATGGTAAATCCGCTCCCTCACCCGCTCCGCTGTCTCCTTCCGCAACATAACTAGCTCGCAGAAGGAAGCTACGGCCTTCCTGCCCTTCTCGCTTGTCAGCAATGCTTCAAAAATCGCCGGCGGCGAGAGGTCGCATCCTATTTCCCCGGTGAGAGAGTGTTGTGGCGCTGTCCACGCCGGGCAATGTTCCAGCGTGTGCTGCGCCGAGTCCACACTTGCGTCGCAGTGGTGGCAACGCGCGGTCGCCTCTTTCCGATTCGGTGCAGATACTCCCCGAAGCACCCGTGTCCCGTGAGCACCTGCGTCGCCCTGTAGGTCAGGGGAGGTACGCCTCCGTCCAACCAAACGTCCCAGTTCGGAAGGACGGCCCCGAAGACCCTTAGCACCGGCACGCCCGTTCTTGGGTCGAAGCCGGCGCGCCATCTATCGAGCAACTCTCGCCGAGCCCACGCCTCAGCGTCAGCGTCAACCGCGCTGATCCTACCCAGCGGACACCGAGTGCGGAGATATATCTCACGACACCACAGGCCCTGCAGCTTGAACGGGGGAAGCCCGGCGAGCAGCGCCGCTGCCGCCACCGAAATGGTGCAAAAACCACTCGCTATTCTGATGGCCACCGCCCTGTGCAGCCTCCTGATCGCTCGGAGATTGCGACTGTTGGTCACCAGGTCCTCTGCCCAGATCGGAGCTCCGTAATTGAGCTTTGCTCGTACCACGCCGGCGTACAGCCGACGCACTCCGACACCGGGCCCGCCTAGCCAAAGCAGCGAACGTCCTAAGGCGTCCGCTTTCACCTCGACCGACGGTATAAGATGCTCGAAGTGAGCGCCAAATGTCCAGAGGCTGTCGAGAGTAGGCCCATCAACATCTACATTACAGACTTACCAACTTCGACAGATATAACTACAGCGACATTTGTTGACGATACAGCCTTATTAGCCTCGCACTTAGACCCGTCAATTGCCTCCTCTACTCTCCAGGGAGGCCTCGACTCTATGGAACAGTGGTTCCACAAATGGCGCTTCAAAGTCAACGAAAACAAGTCTAGCCACATAAATTTCCCGCTACGAAAACAAGCTTGCCTACAGGTGACGATATACAACATACCTATTGCAGATAAAGAGTCAGTCAGATATCTGAACATGATTCTGGACCGAAGATTGACATGGAAACAACGTATCTTAGATAAATTCAAACAACTCAAAGCAAAATATAAAAAATTCTACTGACTCATCGACCGACGTTGCAACTTAAATACGCCAAGTAAAATTACACTATACAAAGCCATATTAAAACCTGTTTGGACCTATGGTATCCAACTATGGGGAACAGCAAGTAATTCCAACATAGAAATTCTCCAACGATTCCAATCGAAAACTCTAAGATCCCTAATAGATGCACCTTGGTACATCACCAATGAAACGATACATCACGACCTCAAGATACCAACAATCAAAGAAGAAACATCAAAATTCAGCAATAAACATAGAACAAGAGTTAACAACCATCAAAACCCTGTAATTACTCAACTACTCGACACGTCGGAACAGATCCGCAGGCTAAATGGACATTACACCTTAGACCTAAGCACTAGATTCAAATAGAATCAAACGTATTATAAATACTTATTAATTATGTCATAGTACCACAAAACTTATTAATTTTCTTGTTACTTTGGTAGTACGTCTTCACGGTGTGTGCGTTATATTTTGTAGCTTGTTTCAAGCTTTTTTGTCCTGGATTTGCAGAATAAGGTTAGGTCAGTGGATATTCGCGCCTATGCAACAACGGTTCATATCATGGACATCATCTGTATCATTTTTCGAAAGAAGACGATGTCATTCGTAAAGAATTTCAAAAGTTGGTATGTACAAGGTGTTCTTATTCTACATACGTGTGTTTTGTATTTGTCGATGTTCCACATTAGCAAATTAGCATATTAACGTCCGGTATTTTCTCAGTACTCATACGAATAGAGAATAGGGACAATATATAAATGTTTTTAACTTAGAGATCCATCGGTTCAAAAGTTTCACGTATTTAAAGTTGGGTACTTTAGCCTACTGTATGGTTTATTTTAACGTGATAACAACTCTGACAGCAAATATTATTGTTTATTGAAACGCATATTGTGTTCAGAATATCGCTTTGCTGCAGACGAAACGCATGTATTGCAGTGCAACAGTACGTTTGTAAAACTTCCCAGTCTTTAAAAATAATTTTAGAAAACGACAATTATTTATGAACAAGGACAACCTAACGGCGCGGAATTTTTTGGAATTAGCATTCTTTTTCCTTTTCTCAAACTCTGCGTACTTTGTTATGTTATTGCCTGCGAATCATTAATTGGACATCCCCACCACCTCAGGGCCAATACCAACATGATATGTACGGAACCTAGAGGTTCGTATTCCTCCCTCATAGAGAGATACATCCACCAATTCATTCTCATGCATTTATCCATTCTATTGAACCAAGAATGAGTCAGTGGAAAATTAACAAAGTCGACGTACATCCGCGAGGTACCATGTTATCATGTAATGGGAAGGGCAAAAACTCGTTCGAAGATCGATGCGAAGAGTGGAAAGAATTGGTCCACGCATTCCAAGTAGATCGACATTCATTGTATCAACAACTAATGGTTAAAATGAAACGAGTTTTTAAAATTTGGAATAGCTCATTAGGACATTTATAAATTCACAAAATTACGAAAGTTTGTTTATGTCGCGGAAAATATTTATGCGAAAATGAAATCTGATAGTAAGATAATTTGTAATAAATGCAGCGAAGTTGAATAAGATATATCTCTATATAAATAAAAGTGTAATTTTGTTTAAGTTTATAACTGAAATTAAACAAAAGTAAATTTGGACGAAATTTTATGAATGTTAATCATTTTATAGACATGTAGTTATAAATTAACCATAACATAAGTTAAATCTAAAAACTATTAATTTTTTAATCACAGGTCATCTTGACCGCACACGATAGGAATAGGTATACATGAAGTGTCGGAAGGTTTAGTGCTAAATAATTAAATGCTCCTAATAATTCTCGTTATAAGCATGCATTTATTTCGCTTTGCAGTATTGAATGTTATTAATTCTTATATTTTTAATATCGCCGTAACTGTTACATTCTTTAAAATATAAACGTTTTCTTATAAAAAGTATAATGATCTCTCTTTCGTCTCTGATATAATTTGCGCGGATTTAAAAACGAACTAAACTACAACAATTTTGAACAATATTGATTCATAAATTTATGTCCGAATTCAAACTTTTTAAAAAGATCCGTACATATAACCGGCTTCAATGTTTAATCTAAAGTTTTACATTCGTTGTTATTTTTTCGTTCATCTGACTTTAAGGAAATTCTTATATTATCGGATTAATTAATTTGTCAATTTCCGTTAATATAAGAATGTTTGCAAAAGTTACATGAACGAAAAAAATAACGTTAAATGTACAATTTTAAATTAAATTTTGAACACGATCCTTTGATCGTGCATGGTGTTAATTTACTTTTAACCATGGACAAGATATATTAGAATACGATATTGTTCATACGATACTACAGCTGACTCATATCGCGATTATGGTACAATATCGTTCATAGTCATACTACGTCATGGACGAGATATCCTGTGCATTTGCTAATTATAACAAAACTTGTAATTACAAAAACACAAAGTCACGGGACATCTTAACGACGTTGTAGTACGAATATTGTGACGGAGAGAACACCTTCCGTAACAATATACAAACGGTATTGTGTCCCGAATAAGCTGTTCGTATCATCGCGCGAATGGTATCGCGTCGCTATATATGTCGTCCATGGTTATGAACTCAAGGGAAATTGAAATTCACCTGAAATTAACTCACAAAAGAATCTATAGAATTAAAGATCTGCCCTGCTTTGTCGTAATTTAGCATATATAAGAACCTATGTATTTAAGCTTAAAATTGAGTATCTGCCCTATTTGGTTATCCACTATCATAAAAAAGAACCTGTTGGTTTTTACTCTACCGAAATCTATTTAACCGTACTATTTCTCGGAAATTTTTCCCTAGACTTTCGTCAATTTAGACGTCACAGTTTGTCTGCGATTCAATTGTTAGCCGTTCAATAGAATCCGCGTTGTCGGCGAATTTTAACGGCACTCTTGTATAGTCTGGCATAGCTATATTAACAAATAATTCCTTTTCTTCTTCTTACTTTATCCTTCCTTCATCCGCTTCTTGCTATTGTTGGCGGTGCTAGTAGTTGCATTGATGTCGTCCTTCTTGCTCTTGCTCTTTCTATCTGATCAACTGTTTTTCGAATACGTGATATCTCTTTTGTACATCTTCCTTTTCTCTTTTATTTTGTGATAAATTTGTTGGTGATTCGGATACAGTATGCTTTTTCTTCTATTCGTATTTTTTGCATGATTTTGTTTGAATATTTCCAGTAAAAAATAATCAGCACAGCTATCCATGCTTCTTAAATTAGCGCTGGCATAACACTTTAGGAAGAGATTGCATGCTAAAAGAATAGTACATATTAATAATAAGCGAAAGTAACAGAGATAAAACGAGTAAAGTACATTGATGTCAAGATACAAGGTATCTCGTCTTATATTACAATTGCCTGACTGACAGGAAACCTAACCTCAATCTCGTATAGTACTTTATTCGACATTTACTTTCATTTGAGGAAAAAAAATTACGATATATTTACATTTTAGATAAAAATCGAAGATATCAGTTATTGGAAAAAAGTAATTAAGCTGTGTGTGGAACAGAACCAGACTGTCGTCCTTGCTCGAAAGTTTCGTGGCGTGCAGGGACGTAAAATCATTGGATGAAATCTTGCGGGACACCGTTTTTCAGGATCGTGCCCTCCTTATTGTGACGTCTTTCGTTTACGTAGAAACCTACAATACTTAGCCGATTTTAACAAATTATATCGTGTTTCATGCCATTTTAATTACAAATATATAACGGACATGTTGATGAAAGTTTAAACGTTTAATAGTTAAATGGAAGTTTCATAAAAGTGGGTCAATAATATGAAAGTTTTATTATCGTATTATTGCCTTGTCGATATTCGGTCCCGGATCGAGTAATACTACAGGCCACTATATCTATAGTCAGTAGCAGTTGTATAATGAAGTAAATTTATGTAATTGTTTGTTGTAAATCCTCGGATATCGTCAAAATGCTAAAATGTTGCTACTGTGAATATATTTTAATCGAAGAATTGGCTAAAATTCGTCTGCAGGCACGATTCTTTCTCAACTGTTATTGCGTTTTTTGATAATACAGGAAACATTTTGTAGTTGTACTAAAATAGAGATCCAAGTGTTGCGATAATGGAGATACATAAACTATTCTATATGTAGAAACTGAGATCCTAGACGCGTCGAACATAAAAAGGGACAATGTCAGTGAAAGAGAAGGAGAGACTGAGAATCAACAAATATAAAAGGCCCGTGATAAGCTGAATCCTCCAATTCAAAATTAAAATTTTTTTGTTCTTGATTTTGTGATAAAACTTTTACCAGCACGTTGCTTACATTTTTATAATTAAAATGAAATCAAACACTATATATTGTTCGGAGGATATTTGCTAACTCATTTCAATCGGAAAAATCTCACAGTATTGATCGTAAAGGGTATTCTGAACACAATATGAGTTTATATAAATAATAAAATTTACTGTTTACATGGCTATCACGTAAAGGAAAGTTATGCAATAAGCCAAAAGTACCAAACTCTAAAAACGCAAGACCTTTGAACCATTGGATTGTTATATTAGAAGCATTCATATGTCGTCTTTATTCTCTGTTCATATGAGTGCTATCAGAAAACGTGAAAAAGGATAAGAAGGATGGTGGCCAGAAACGAGATTTAACCGAGAAAATACTGGTCGCTAATGTGCTAATTTAGAACATTAACGGATACAAAACACACGTATGCACAGTACGAATACTTTGTACTTACCAACTTTTCAAATTCATTCTTTATGAAGGGGTTGTATTCTTTCGGAAAGTGATACAGATGATATTCTCGATGTCGACTGTTGTTACATTCGATGTAGACGTATATGTTTTCTCTCCGAACCATTCTCTGCAAGTTTATCACATAAGAACCTGAAGCAAACTACAAAAAGTAACGCGAGATTTCGGGCATACTACGTCCCAATATGAAAATAATAATAACTAAGAAAGAGAAATAAATAGCATTAAAGAAAGTATATATATCTTTATAGACATCATATATTACAAATATTAAAAATCTATAGACGGTAGTCATTTGGTTCGGTTATCTGCGGTAGTCGACAGAGTAAATCTTGGTAAAATTTGTTTTTGCTTAAATTCGTTAGAAGTTCCGAGATAGGGATGGGGGTACCACGCGAATGGGAATGTTTGCAAATTCATTGGATGAGAAAGGATTGATGGAAGAAGAAGGTAAACGCTCACGTCTATTGGTTACCCTAAGATAACAATTGTCCAATTCAATTAGCCTTCAAAACACCTAAAGTCGGGAAAAATTGCAGGTGGCAATATTTTTACAAAAAAAGTCGCTATTTTATGTTAAAAAAATTTTTAATTCCATAATTTTGAAATTTTAATAATAAAATGTGTTAAAACACATATGTAAAACGCTATAAATAGCATTGTCTGCCATAAGACAAACGCTGCCTCACCATTGTCTATCATTCCCATGGTACAGAAATGCTGCAGATTGCGAGATTCTAACCAATCCACTCCGAGTTTCCTTGACAATTAACGAACATACCGCGTGACCGAACACAGAGCCGTAGGATAACCGTCTTTCTTCATCTTCGCTAGTAAACAGCTCACAGACAGTTAGTAAATATGCTACAGTTGCTAGATGATGTCTTTAATCAAGATCGGAAAGCAGAAGGTTACGAATTCAATATTTATCCTGTTTATATAAATCCATCGATTATTCTGCCAAAGATAGGTTAATCAAAATGAAATCTTCTGCATTTTGTAAAGAGCTGGAGGTTATAAAGATTTTTGTATTCTATATATCATTCTACGACGTATGAATATTCTACATCGAACATCGATACATGAATCAATCAGAATGAAACTTTTTGCATTTTGTTAAGATAATCCCTCGATGTTTGAAGAAATGTTCGGTTTCTTCGCCGGAATAAATGCTCTTTAAATAACGAATTTTTCACGAGCCTTATAAAAACAAATTTTACGCAGATTCAGTCTGTCGTCTACCGCAGACAACCAAATACATATGTAGCACAAATAAATACATCATGGCCTGAGTTATCTCTCTTAGTTAAAAATTTTCCAGCTAAAACAGCTGTACCTAATTTCAATTGTCATTCGTTTTTATTTAGTTAACTGCTCTATATTATGTGTTTATTAATTTTCTTTTTACTTTTGTAGTACGTCTTCACGAATGTGTGCGTTACTTTTTGTAGCTTGTTTCAAGCTTTTATGTCGTGGATTTGCAGAATAAGGTTATGTCAGTGGATATTCGCGCCTATGCAATAACGGTTCATATCATGGACATCATCTATATCATTTTTCGAAAGAAGACGATGTCATTCGTAAAGAATTTCAAAAGTTGGTAAGTACAAGGTGTTCTTATTCTACATACGTGTGTTTTGTATTTGTCGATGTTCCACATTAGCAAATTAGCATATTAACGTCCGGTATTTTCTCAGTACTCATACGAATAGAGAATAGGGACAATATATAAATGTTTTTAACTTAGAGATCCATCGGTTCAAAAGTTTCATGTATTTAAAGTTGGGTACTTTAGCCTACTGTATGGTTTATGTTAATGTGATAACCACTCTGACAGCAAATATTATTGTTTATTGAAACGCATATTGTGTTCAGAATATCGCTTTGCTGCAGACGAAACACATGAGTTGTAACGCAACAGTACGTTTGTAAAACCTCCCAGTTTTTAAAAATAATTTTAGAAAACGACAATATTTATGAACAAGGACAACCTAACGGCGCTGAATTTTTTGGAATTAGCATTCTTTTTCCTTTTCTCAAACTCTGCATACTTTGTTATGTTATTACCTGCGAATCATTAATTGGACATCCCCACCACCTCAGGGCCAATACCAACATGATATGTACGGAACCTAGAGGTTCGTCTTTCTCCCTCTTAGAGAGATACATCCACCAATTCATTCACATGTATTTATCCATCCTATTGAACCAAGAATGAGCCAGTAGAAAATTAACAAAGTCAAGGTACATCCGCGAGGTATCATCGCATCACGTAATGGGAAGCGCAAGAACTCGCCCAAAGATCGATGCGAAAAGTGGAATGAATTGGTCCCACGCATTTCAAGTAGATCGACATTCATTGTACCAGCAACTAATGGTTAAAATGAGACTAGTTTGTAAAATTTGGAATAGCTCATTGGGACATTTATAAATTCACAAGCATAATTTGAAAATAAACTGATTTCAGTATAATAATTTTTATTTGTTTACACTTCGTGTTTAACTTTCGTCAGTTACTTATCGTCAGTCTTAGTCATTAGCATTGCCTCTATATATTCTTATTACGAACAATAGAAAAAATAGAATTATTAATGGATTTATTATAATTATGCATTCATTTTGGTCTGCATTATTGAATTTTATTAATTCATAGATTTTTAATATTACCGTAACTGTTACATTCTTTATAATATAAACGTGTTCTTACAAAAGGTAAAATGACGTATAATTTCTGGCGCCAATTTTAAATAGTTTACGATTAAAAGATCGATTAGTTTCGAGTTGTACATGAAAGTGCAAATCGTCAAGAATAGCCCCTCCCAGTTACTATGCAACTTCTGAAAATTGTAGAAATTAAAATCTACGAAGATTCCCTTTTACTTGTCCAATAGCTTTTTACAAAAACTAATAAACATTTAGAGATTAAATTTTGTATATTTTTCAGAATGATGGAAGCTACATTTTTATGATTTCCTACATGGCGTTCTCAATTTTACATGAATAATTAACAATTGAAAGTAGTGCGATTTTTGACGATTTTTATTTATTTACGGCTCAACGAATGTTTTTAACGACTACTATAATTTTTATTCCACTAAAGTACGTCAACTAAAGTAAGTTTTCACGATTCAATAACGTTTGATATTTTGGGAAGCATCATGGGAGATAAGAAATTCGATACTTGTTTACAGCATTTACAACAATCGGTAACTAGCAACACTGGTTCACTTGTCTTCTTAAGAACTGACGAATTTATAACATTTTACAACAATAAATGGCCTCATATGCAAGGTCGTTGAATTCGTCTCAACGAACACCATCGTACGTACCAAGGAAAATCGCCATGCGACGATGAATAATGCCAGTACAATTGACATGTCAAGTGTCAAGAATAGATAATGTTAATTTTAGATGGTATATGGAAAAATATTAAAATTATTTCATCATTCTACTGATATAGTATCGTTTGAAAGGGAACATTCTGTTTACCTCTCCAAAAACAAATATGTGTAATGAACAATTCATTTCTCCTTCTTTGGCAATTTACAAATAATTTCATTAGTACGCAATTGTATAATTCTCATACTTGTTTATATCGGATAAAGAAGTACGTATGAACTTTTCCGTAGAACCGTATAATTAAATAGGTTCTTGTAGCGTGGAACTCAATGGGTTTTTGTCTATGCTAGTGTGCAACCAAACAGGCAGATTCCTAATTTTATAGGTTCTTGTATATACTAACTTTAGGCAATCTCAGCGTTTGGCCGCATGGTGCAGCACCAGTCTAAGAAGAATCATGTCAATAAACGTGAGTACTCTCTTTTGTCTTTGGTGTAAATAATTTGTGCGGATTTAAATACGGTTTGAGAACGAACTGAATTGCGACAATTTTGAACAATATTATCATAAGTTTACTTATATCCGATTTTATTCTTTTGAAAAAGATTTTATGTTTGTAAGCTTGTTAAGCTACGTATTTTAACATTAACCTTAGCAGATCCGGTGAAATGACCACCGGCTTCAAGGTTTAATCTAAAGTTGTTTATTTATTGTTATTTCTTTTGTTCATCTGACTTTATGTAAATTCTTATATTATCGGATGAATTAATTTGTCAATTTGTGTTAATATAAGAATGTTGATGAATAAAAGTTAGATGAACGAAATAAATAACAATGAATGTACAGTTTTAAATTAAAATTTGAAAACGATTATTTAACCAGGCCTGGTAAGGTTAGTGTTAATTTGCTTTTAGCCATGGACAAGATATCTTACGATACGATATTGTTAATACGATAGTACGGCTGAGTCATTTGGCGATTATAATACAATATCGTTGTTCATAGTCATACTACGTCATGGACGAGATATCTTGTGCATTTTCTTAGAGCAAAAGTTGCAATTATAAAAAAACAGACTCACGGGACATCTCAACGGCGACACAGTACGAATATTGTGTTGATAGATACATTGTCCGTAACAATATACGAACGGTATTTTGTCGCGAATAACTTGTCTGTGCATCGTGCGAATGGTATTGTGTCACAACATATCTCGTCAATGGTTACGAAGCGGGTAATGATTTATTTGACACACTGCATACACTGCATTATAAAAATTTTTAATTTGAGAATTCTTGAAAGTAAATGTATGGTCTACTGAAAGGTAACTATTCTATAATATGTTTAAGTATAATTGTTCGCAATGTCGTTAATTAATATTTTAAATAATGTTAAATACAAAGAAATAGATACAGAAAGTGTGATTTGTTTGACGTGAAATTTGTTTTCAAGTGTTCTTAAATATACCAATGTTTCGTTTTAATCCTCTTTCAATTTTTTCTATAATATACTGAATAATTACTTTTTACTATTTCAACCATCCGTTTCAATATGTAAGTTTTTTTCTATATATATATTTTTTTTCTTTTTTGGAAAATTTTATTTGCAACTACCTAAAGTTTAATGAGTTTTAGAACGGTTTCCACTCCTACCGTGGTTTGAGTATCGATTTCTTGATAACTATAGAAGTGACAGGTGATGTTATTGGTGCAGAATGTAAATTAAATTTTCTTTTTACGTCATCCATAGAAATAAATTTAATAATAATATTACGAAACTAATTTAAGAAGATAAAGCAACAGGATAAGAAACCATTTCGAAAGAATCAACAATGTCGAGCAGTATGTTGTTAAGCCTCTCGGAAACTTTAAATACATCCGAAGCTGCACTTCGTCTTCTTATCTCCATTTTTCTTGGTAATTAATGTCTTCAGAAGGACATTGCTTCCTTTTTTACGACTTTTATTTACATATTTAACATCAATAAATTGGCGTATATAAAATACATGTATACATTAACCTATAGCCTGATCTCATTTTTGTTTGTTACATCAGTGATTGCATAATCAAATAGCACTTCGATTTACTTGTTATGTATTATAATTTCTTGTGTATTTCTAGAAATACTTTTCTAGATCTCAATTTTTCATTTTAGAATTGGAAATAGTATACAGCGTTTTGAGGTTAAAGGTTATGTCATTTTTGTTGCACATGCGTGCGTGATATGTACTTTAATTCGTTCGTAAATTGGTCAAGATTATCCTAATAGTAACTATTGAAATAGGAAACAATATTTTTTATTATTTAGATTGTTTAATCTTGAATCCTAGACTAAACTTTATACAGAAGTAATTGTATGTCACATTATAAAATCTGTAATTTAGTCAGTTAGGATTTATTATTGACTTTGGCTATAAAGAAACATACAAGTCGTTTATCTGAAGTGTATACTGACTGGTTATATTAAAATTTATATTTGAACATATGTGTTATTATATGTGTGTTTTAGTGATTGTAAGAATAAAAATAATTACTATTTACTTTAGTAGTAACTCCATTTCTCGTCCTAATCTGTCATATTTCTCTATTCCTTGTTTTATTTTATGCAAATTATTTTACGACGGAAATTACAACATCATTGCAATATATATAATATTCTAGCTTAATGAAAGAATTTATATTTACAATTATGAATTATTTTCCTTGTTTTTCAATTGTGCAATTATTGTGGATAAGAATATTGTTAATAATAACTACTGCGTCCCAATTATCCGTATTGTATGTAAATTTCGTATCATTGATTACTTTTATCCTTATTATCGTCTCTTAAAGCGATATATATGTTACGATAGTAACCATATAACAAATTTTCACGTACTGGTGTATTATTTTTAAATGAATTAATTACATTATCATACAAACATTATCGTAGAGTTAATTATTTGTAATATGAATAATTTCGAAGTTGATGAAAACGAATTACAAGTATCAATAATTGCAACTAGATATGAATTTAATTTATAAAATGTACGTGAAATGAAACATTCGTAAAAATATTTCGATGAAACTCGACAATAATACAATTATAACTGAACTTTCAGGATTACCCATCGCCCTTCTTCACAGATATACTTTGTACGGAAAATGTCCAGTTTTTCAACATATATTTTTTGCAACCTGTGGCGTTTTGATTTGCTTATGGAATTATGGTAATTATTTTTCTTTAGAAAATGATATTTAAATAAACAAGAATATTCGAGAAAAAGATTATTATTCCATGAATTTTTTAAATATATTTTCATGTTTTGTCTTATATCTTTTATTGTATTTCAATTATATACGTTTATTTCTTCGAGAAAATGAATTGAAATTTTAGAGTGTGTAATATATTTGTTACTTTAAGAATTATTAAAATATGATGAATTATTCCATAGTAGTTAAATCGGAAAGCAATTCGAAAATTATTTAAAGGTATTGATCGACATACTAAAATAATTTTTCTTTCACATATTGGAAAGATTTTATAAATTGATTGATTAATTGATAACAGTAGATGTAATTTTCATTAAAAAATATTTTGGATCAATTCTTTAAGGAACTAGTTGATTATAAGTATTGTGTACTTACAGGGCTCAATATACTTCACTCAGCAGCAGCAATGTATGTTACATATTGTGTCTTAAAACGCCTTGGTGGTTCCTCTTTATCTGTTATCATTATTTTTATCTTCAATATGGCTTATCTTCTATGCGGTATGAAGAATTCATAGCACACTATTATTTCTACTTATATAACAGTTCGTGCGATTTTTTAAAAATATGTAAATTAATAAACAAACAACCTACCGATCTTCGGCAAAAAACATAGGAATAAAAGATATTTGACTTGTTCTATATAATTAGCTTCATTTTACTAAGAAAATATTATCAATGTTTACAAATTGGCCAGAAATCGTGCGAACTATTATAAATTATAGTAAAAGTATCGTTAGTTTTAATTGAGCGCAATTTATAAAAAATTATGTGTAAATATTTGCATAACATATATTGCTTCTTAAATAACGATGATAAATAATTTAATACGTTCGATGTGATATCGATTACTGCTAATCGACAAAAGTTTCTCCGTTCACGTGACAGCGGTCATAATGTTGTGTAATGGATGTATAACAAGTGTTCAACAGGTAATACAGATCATATATATATACATATATATAAATTTATATGAATTTTTATATTAATATATAAAAATATATGAAAATTTATATTAATATATATAAATATATATAAATTTCAAGAAAATCGTATTATTTTAAATTAAGATAAACAATGAAATATATATTTATTTATTATTATATATATTATTATATATATAATTATAATACTATATTATAATATTATATATATAATAATAATATAATATTATATATAGTATATGTATATATAATTATAATATTATATATATTAATAATATATGTAATAATAAATAAATATAAAATATATAAATATAAATAAATGTATATTTCATTGTTTATTTTAATTTAAAATAATACGATTTTCTTGAAATTTAGTGCAAATTGATTCCACGTGGTGAATGTATTAATAATGTAAATAATTGATAAAGCAAATAATTTCAAGTTTATTCAATAGTTGCGTTACTTGGAACTAATACAATTTAATAGATCGTAAAACTTAACGTGTGCAGATAATTGTAACTTCGTGGTACATGTTACCATTTCACTTGAAATGATATATACAGGGTGTCCTGTAATACATGAGATTTAAAGATCGGTTTAGTACATGAAAAAAAATGAAAAGAGTTCATATAAACATCTGATAATGTTCTTTTCAATTTATCCTTATTCAAGTTACGGCGAGTTTCTTCTTTAACAAGCTGTATCTGCTTATTTTCATAACAGACCAAATCTCTTTGCATATGAATGCAGGTCTGCATATGTTTTGCCATTGATTGTCTTATTATTTATATATATATATAAATTGCTGGTTAAACCATTATATAATAGCCCAATTAAAATGCGGCAGAACATCATTTGAAGTTAAACACTTTCTATAACATAAAAGCAAGGTCGAATAGAATTTTTATCTTTTTCACATGCTAAATTTATCTCTAAAATGATTTATGCATATTACAGAATACTTCTGTATCCACATGATAAATTAAACATAGTAAAGATATTATACATTAACAAAATAATATTCGATTTTATCACTTATAGGATATTATATGACAAGTACAGATGACTATGATATAAAATGGACTATGCCACAGTGTGTATTAACTCTGCGATTAATTGGTCTTGCGTTCAATTTGCTGGACGGTCAAAAACCCGAGGTACGTACAGAACAACAAATAGCGTAATACACGCGATGGAAGTGTCTAATTGATGAATAAATAGCTGAGTTAAAGAATCGAAGTTAAAAGTTAAGTTAAATACAACAATTAAGAAGGGTGAATAAGAAACGAAGGAAGTTTCCTTTTAAAAGGAAGAAGTTTTACTAATGACATTACCGTTTTAGGAAAAATTGTCTGTATCGCAGAAACAAGTGGCCTTGAAAGAACAACCAACGTTTTTAGAGATTGCAGCATTTGCATATTTTCCAGGATCGTTTCTCGTTGGGCCACAATTTAGCATGAAAAGGTACTTAGACTATGTAAATGGACGATATACGATGATCGATGCGAACTCTGTAAGTCATACTAAAATACTAATTAAGTAATCGAACAAATTATAAGAACTTTTTAATTGATATATAGGATATCTCAGATCTTTCTCGACAAACGGTGCCGACATGTTCTATGAGTAAAACTAAGAGAAAAATATTACACAATCTTATAAATAATTCATGAACAGAGTTACAAGAAAGAGTCTGATTTATCGCTCGATATATATGTATATATCGAGAAGAAAATGAATACACATCACAAACTAATATAAGGAATTTCTAATGCATTCACTAAAACGAATTATAATTAATAAAAAAATGTGATAAATCTCATTTTTCACTGATGTTAATTTTACATTCATGAAAATAGGTAACATTTTGAAATAAGGTTAAAGCAAATGTTGTCAACCTATCTTCATATTGTGTTAAAGAAAAGATTAATCCATTATTATTACATACTTTGTATTATGTTAATAAGATGTTTTATATAAAACATGTTTATGTTTATGTAATATATTTTCTTACTTTAACTTTCGTAACATGGTGGCACACTTTCATCTATTGCTGTAAAACTTATGCAATATAATATAAAGAAAAAATAATTTATTTTTTATATTTTTAGTTCTCTATGAAAGAAGAAATTGAACTTCATGATTGTATCATTCCTGGTATTTCTCGAATGTTTGTCGGATTTATATACTTGATATTCTATCAATTAGGGACTTCATACATTCCCAATCAATATCTATTGAGTGCAGAATTCCGAGAACAGACATTCTTGAAACGTCTTTTTACGATTGGCTTTTGGGGTCATTTCAATCTATATAAATATATTTCTTGTTGGTTATTAGCTGAAGGGGTAAGGAAAGCATGTATATATATGTTTATAATATATACTTTTTCAGGTTTAAGCATTTAAAAAAATTATTGAGATAAATATAGATTAATAATCTATTGATTAACAAAATAATTTATAATTATACAATGTTAACAATTACTTATCATCGTTTGCTTTGAATCATAAAACATAATTTTCATTTCAGGTTTGTACAACTTTTGGTCTAACTTATAATGGAAAGGATGAGAAAGGTCGTCCTCTGTGGAATGGTTGTGAAAATGTTAAATTGTTAAAATTTGAAACAGCAACTCAGTTTAATGATTATATCTTATCATTTAATATAAACACTAATAATTGGTGCGCGGAATATATTTACAAGAGGTTGAAATTTCTGGGATCAAAAATATATAGTCAGTTTTTTACCTTGGTGTTTCTCGCAGTTTGGCATGGACTTCATTCAGGATACTATGTATGCTTCTTCCTCGAGTTTATTATCATGTATGCTGAAAAAGATGTAAGTCTGATATTAGTTTTACATTATACATTCCTATATGCAATGATTAAGCAATTGGTTATTTACCTGGATTACGATCAGGTAAACGATTGTTTAATGGCTTACTTAAAAGTTTTATAATTTATAAATTCAGTATTATATTCTTCTTGTTATTATATACTATATAATATATATAACATCATGTTTATTTTTGGTAGTAATATACATTGATATTAATGTTATATTTCCTCAAAATGTAATTTATTAAATTATAACTTATAAAATTGACCAGATAGATTAAATATATTAAGTGAGCTATTATTCAATTAATGAAATTATTATTAAAATAGTTAATCAACTAATTATTTGTCAATTTAATATCATTACTCTGAGTAAAATCTTCTATTAATTTTTGTAGTTATCTCAAATATTGAAGAGACAACAGAAATTACAAAGCTTATTAAACAGTCGTCCAGAACTTCAAATTCTCACATGGATTCTTATGAACATGTACACATTTATTTTTATGGGTTATTGTCTTGTTTGTTTTACATTTTTGTCATACCCTCGTTATCATCAGGTTTACTTATCTATTTATTATTGTGGTCATATAATATATCTCTCTTATCCACTGATTTCACTATTTGTTAAGATATTTTTTCTCAAAAAACGGTCTAAAAAGCTTAAAGAGTAATGTAAATGTAAAAAGGTTTCTGAATAAGTTTTAACTTTTTATTGATGATACTAAATATAAGGAAAGTGATTGAAATGAAATAGTGAAGGGTACATTGTCTTCAAATACTGGGATCGCACATAATTTGTTGAAGTACAAGAAGTATTTATAAACTATTTTTGAAAAGTGCCAATTAAGATAATAAAATATACAATAGATTTTTTATGAATAGTAGAAGGTTGTAATTTCCGTATAAATAGAAGAAAATTTATGTTTAAACTTCCCAGAAATGATCTATTTATACTTTTGGAAATCTTTTTTTAAGAAGGAAAAGAAATGGAAAATTTCACTAATCTTTAATCTTTCATTAAGCAAGAACTTAATAAATTTGCAATGTAGGAGTATGGTTTTTAAATCATACTTAATGCTTATATCTTGACATGTTTGTTTTAGGTATTTGAGGAAACATTTTATTTTTGGAAAATATTTGTAATTTCATATTGTGATTAGTAGATATAAACAGATACTTAATACTACTTAAGGATTTACTTTATGTGATATTGTACACTAAATATAAAAAATTACACCTCCCTCGATTAATAGATGGAATTAACTTTTGAGCATATACAAAATATTTTTTGTATAAACTTTAATACATACAAAATATTTAAGAGAGCTATTATAAATATCTTTTATCAATATTTTGATTGATGCGTTTTAAGAAAATTATTTCTTTTTACAAAAAGAACTGTGTTAGCATCACTTTAGACATAATTTAAGTAATAAACACTATGCTAAAGTTTCTGTTCTTTTAAAAATATGATGCATTTGAGGATTGAAATACGTAAAGGTATGATATATGATTGATGATGATAAAGGTATGATTATATAAATAAATTAAATTATTGTTTGTAGTAATTTAAAAAGTTATTAAAATGTGTGAAATCAATTTTTCATTTTCGGTTAAATTATAATCAGAATCATAAATGTTGCCGATTTCACATGATTAAATTATTTAATATGTATTATCATTGTAACCTTATATTGTTAAATATATTTGTATTTATAACCTTTTGAGTGCCAAAGTTGATCGAAAAAATGTATGTATACGAAAAATGTCAAATTGTGCGATCGCGCTCGAGCGAATTATGTAATTAAATTATGTAGCACTTAAAACATTCCATGCCAACCAATTTTCGGTAAAAGTTGAATTTTTTATTAAAATTATTGTCCCCATAGTGCATGTAAAACAAGTTTATAAGTGTTAAGATAAAGAAGTAAGTGTGTACACTATTTGTAGTACATATGGTTTGAATGGAAAAGTTACGCGAAAATAGTGTGGCATGGAAACCGTCAAGCGGTTAAAAGTATTTACAAATTGATCAATTTAAAGCCAAATTGTTTCTTTGTCTTTCAAAAGAATGATATTTTAAAATAAATTGTTTGCATAAATATTGAGTTAAAACTTAAGTTTAATTATAAGTATATTAAGTTCAATTATAAGATTGTAGGAAAGAGTGCATATTAAGTTGAATACTAAGTTCGTTTATTTATAAATGTAAGACTCGTGGTAATTATTGAAATTTTCGAATATAAGCTGTGCTCTAAAATATTCCGACATACATTTCATCAAGATAGCAGTTAGCTTTATTACGAATAAAAAAAGTCTACTCGATTTCTGTCCCATTTGGGTTCAGTGGACTTCTTGTTACAATGATGATGCTAACTAAACGAAACGTCGGAATAATTCTTTCAAAAGTTTATCTAACACATTCTTCGAAAAATGTTCGATTGTTTCGAAAAATGTCCATCTCATGATTTCAATGGTTATGATAATTAAGCATATCAGGTTAAGTTAAGTCCTCCAAGGATGTATATGATTGTACATAATTTAGTAAGTACTTGTGTATGTAGTATGTATTTTGTAATAGGTAAAGCTTTTCTGATGATGAGTGAGTGCAGTATTATTTTTGATATTTAATATTGCTTTATTTCTGGAAAGAACAATGTAGGTTTTTAAGAAATAAACAAAAATAAAAATTTGTCACATATGGTAAAGATGTAGGTAGTAAATTTACAAATAATGTCTATTTGAGGAAGTAAAGGCAAATAAATAAAGCTTAATGTTAATCGAATACCTATAATGGTTACAAATTATATGACATAAAATTTTAAATATTTAACACAAATCATAGTAGTTTCTGGTATTTAAACAAATTGAAGATCTGTGATTGAAATAATTAATTGGAAGGCAACAAATTATTTTGGACAGTGTTGATAAAGGAAAAACACTAATCTAAACCGCAGTAACAATCTAAGAATGTATTTTTGATAAAATTGAGAAAATGACTTTATTATAATGTTTTATCAGAAAAGTAGACAATTACTACTGATAAATATTGTGTATAAGTTAATCATAGGTAATGAAAAAAGAAAATTAGTTACCATTATTTTTCACTAGAATAATGTTACCAATGCAATTTGGTTGGAAATTATTATGTTTTGAATATGTATTTACATAGAATTCTGAGAAAATATGTCCATATCGTTTTATAATAGGGAGGAAAGTTTTACAGTGATAAAGTAAAGAAATGATATAATTGCAAGCAGTAAAAAGTGATAAAATAAAATGGTTTATATTTCTTTTATTAGACATAATCTTGCAAGAAAAGGAATGAATTTACTCAATCCAATGTATTGCAAAGGAAATGTATAAATAGATAAGTAAATACTTTTACCCAAAGAAGATAGGATAAAATATTTAGAAAATTTTTTTGCAAGTTATAATAATTCAAAAGAATCTTTCTGAATGTGTGAAATACTTTTATAGATTGTTTAAACAAGTAAGACTAATTTTTACAGTAAAAGTTGTAATACTAACTATAGGTTTACAATTTTTTACAGATATACAAGCGAACATAATGAATATTTTTTCATTGTTATTATATTTTAAACAGTCAAGTTATTTATAAAAATCTTTTTAAATGAAGTAATTTTTTAATATACTTGTATATCAAAATTATGAATTTGGAATTGTAAACTATATCATTGTTTGTTATCCTTTTGTATTCTGTTCCAAATAAATTTGCATTAAATTAAATTTTTGTATCTTCTTTAGTTTCTGATCTACTTTTATTGAATTATGTATATTAATTGAAAAAGAAAATTCATATTACAGTAGCTTTAAAGGGGAAATAAATGTAAAACTAATAAAGTGAAACTTTTTACAAAAGTACAAATAGCTTTATTAAAATATACATATATATTAGTTACAATAATTTTCATTGTGTATCTTGTATTAATTAAAAATTTCCGAATTTGTTAACTTTCTATACGCGATAATCCTTTGTGAATAGTGCTCTAAAATAATGTTGAAATTTGCAGTAAAGATATTTCCGATTGTATAACTTTTTTTCTGATTCATTTGATAATAATTTGAAATTAATAGAGATAAAAGTAATACATATAATAAATTAATACAAGTATTATGCATGAATTTCCATCTTAACTTATGGTTAATGATATTAACATTGCAAAGTGTCTTTAGTATACTCTCATTGACAGAGGTAAATAGTATCTATGTCTAATTGTAAAAGTCACAAAACTTTGTAATAGCAATCACATTACTTACAGATTGATTTTCTCAAAATCTCATAGATGATGAGTATTGTTATTGACTAAAATCTCTATTATTCGCGAGATTCACGTGTTTTGAGTATTTGATTCAGAGCATTCTTTTGGAATAGGATTATTTAATAAGGACCACCAGGGCTTGATGGTGGAGCACCATAGTTATCTGAAGGAGGTGATTGCGGTGGGGGTCCATATTCTGCATTTTGTTGTTCCTTCTGTAACATAAAAAAATTACAGCCCTTTACAATTTGTTTTAAGAAATTCCTGTGTTTATGATAAATAAGTGCTTCATTGACTTTTAACAGTCATTTTTCAAATTTATCTAACATATAATTATTATTTGCTTACTTATAGTGGATATTTTCTAATCCCAGATAAAATCATTTCCGAATAATTTTTCTCAATAATAAAATCATGTCAATTGTAATTATATATGATAGGATATAGTAATGTTAAAATTGATTCTAAAAAAGCGGTTTTTTAAAGTAGTGTTAATTTTTTTACATATATATCTTTATATGTATTTATATACACTGCAAATTTGTGACTTTGTGTATACACATTATGAAGGCAAACACAAATTTAGTTCATAAAGTATGTAATATAATATTGTTTATTTTAATATTCATTCATTAGTAATGATTATGTCAATCAGTATTAAATAGATATCTTGATTAGATTCTTTGAATGCAGTTATTATAATAAATATTTATAATATTCACAATTGTATTTATTTAGTGTCTCATTTTTACTCGATGTCCAATCATTCAAATTTGTTTACAATCATCAGCATAATTTTGCTTTAAATATTTAAACTTTGTATACTTTACCTGTGTCTTATATCGAATGAAATAGACTTCTGGTTTGCTGGGTTGCGTTGGTGCTTGAGTCGGGAGAACAACCTCTGGAGCCTCTTCCGGCTTTTTCACCAGTACGTAGATCAAAGTCTTTTCTTCATCTTGAGGCGGTAATGGTGGTAGAGCTGGTGCTGTTGGTGTTGGTGGAGTAGGTGCTTTTATAAACACAATCTTGTAATGTTTCTGTGGTGGTGCTGCGGGTGGTATGTATTTTGGTGGTTTGTATTCTGGCGCTTCCGGAGGTGGTACATGAACGTAAACGTGTTTATGGACGACAGGTTGTTGTTGGGGTGGCCCATAGCGATCTGGGGGACCATAACTACCGCTTGAGAGACTAGCACCGCTCGATGGAGGGAAGTACGAGCTAGGTGGTTCCGGTGCCGGTTTCGAGTATACTGTCGTAGAAGCTACCAATAGTAGCGTGGTCTGAAAGAATTTTCAATATCTTGAAGTTATTATAATGAAATTGAAGGATAAGGAGAAAAAACGAGGAATGTCCATTTTTCGTGATTTTCTATTTTGTAACATATTTTATTTGTGACAATGATTATAATGTTTAAAATGAATCTTTCTTAGGATGTCTAAATAAGGTATAAATTTCATTTTATGAACAATACGGTTAAATTCATTGAATATTGTTCCTTTTCTATTAGGCTAAAATATTAAAGTTTCATTTTTTCGATAAAGCTGTTTTGTATCATCTTGATTGTAATTCGTGAAGAAGAAAAGTGATAAAAGTGGGCATTTGACATACGTAGTACACATAATAAACATGAAGTTGTATAGTAATTCCGTTTAGTAATCACTTTGTTAATTATTCTATAGCTAAATTTATATTATGTCGTGACATTTATACATGTAGAAAGCATTTTCATCAAGTTAAAAATTAATTAGTATCGCCTACTTCTATTTCCTAATTTTGTAACCTTTTCATTTTATCTAGTTATAAAATGCATAATATTAATAATAAATTTGCGCTGAATTTAAAGTTTTGAATTACTCGGATTCAGAAGCCTACTTACGATTTAGGCATATTTTTTATATCCATAGTGAATATCGTATCATATTTTGTGATAAATAAAAGTTTTGAGTTCAAGTTCTAATTCATTAGCTTTACATATAAATTAGTTAATAATCTCGATTTATTAAATCCAATAAATGTGTTTAAAGTAAATCTAATGCTAATAATTGTAGAAGTCAGTAGTTGCAAATAACCACAATTAGCTTAATGGATTTGGCTAAAAAGGACAGTTACATAGTATCAGCTGTAGACGTTTAATTCACATTTAATTACATTTTCCTGTTAGGGAAACAGTAGAAAAGCATTGACATCATTTTAAACCCGTTTTAGATGCACTATTCACTGATTACGATAATTACAACAGATTCTTATTCTTCCGTAGTTCGAATTCGTCTTGACGTCTACTACAATGTAATAAGAAAAAAATATGATCGTACTTAAGAAATCCAAGGTAAGCTTGGTTTCTTCACGAAAACAAATTATTTTCGAAATTTTTTATTATAGACATTTATTGTAAACACGACACTGATAAATTTCGGTTTAAAAATTTTTTGTTACATAATTGTAAATGTGTCGTGTCAGATATACCACCCTGTATTTATCGAAACAATGTTAAAAATAGAATATTAATGAATTTATATTAAGTTATTGAAGTCAAATGTAAGGTTTTTTAACCTAAAATATTTTACTTTTACTTTTTGAAGAGAGTGAAATTTTTAATTGAATTAAGTAATAAAATTCTTTCAACGAGTATCAGATAAGAATGACAAGAATAGCAAGACATGATAAAATAATTTATTTTCATGTAAAAGAGCGTAAGTTTTAAAACATACGTAACCTCTCATATCTATCGACTGCTAGTAAATTTAGTAAACAAACATATTAAGTTCGAAGTTAATACTATGCAGGAATTCGATTTACGTTTTCAGAATATATTACAGAGTTGTCTAGAATTAATTCGGTATTCCGAATTAATTCTTTCACGCCAAAATTTAAATTAAACATGAATTCTAATAAATGAAAATAAATTCAGTAGCGAAGATGATCAAACATATTAGCCAGAATCAGATAGTGGCAAAGTAAAGGATTTATGATTTAATTTTTTTTTAGAAATTAAGTAATTTGTCTTTATTAAGTATTGGTATTAGCCGTTGAAAAGAAATAGATTTTCTTAAGGAAAAGGGAGAAGAGAGAGAACAAAGACGGCGTAATTAAAGTGTCATACTAATTATTTCCAGTGCAGTGACTATATTTCAAAAAATAAGTAGTGCCTTTTACTTTTACTCTCGCATCCTGGCTTTTCCTTTTCGAGTTTCCTCGCTCTGTTTATTTTTCCTTTATGCGGGAGAATCTGCTGCATTGTTTCTTAAAAGTCGTATAATTATCTCCTTATTGGCTGATTACGAAACTAGTTGAATGGTAGATTAATTGGTAGTAGACTTCATTGATTTCGTGAAAGTTTCTTCAATGGAATTCCCATGATTAAAATGTTAACATAAACGAGTATTATTAAATTAGAAGAATAATATGTTTCGGATAACAAAGCCAGCCAATTATCATATAAATAGTATGAATCTTTTAATTAACTGAACTGCTTTCCATCACTTTATTTATTTCATTTCGACTACTATGTTTTGAGTAGTAAGTTTATAGAAACAATTGCACAAAGCTTCTCCGCCCTGCCACCAGAGATCTACACTGCCGTGTTAATTTAGATAAACGTTTTTGGTCAAGAGTCAAGAGGTTTTGGGAAAAATGACTTCCGAAATATAAACTGTTATATTTTCAGTCTCAATACAAAAACGGCTTCCTTATTTAATATGCATATAGATAAGCTATTTTCGTACTATCTGGTAGCAATGACGTTACAGATATATGACTTAACCTTTCCAGTTAACCTACTGTAGTGCGATACGTGAAACTTTCCCATTAGTGTTCCCACTTCAAGCACTTCCTACAAGCACAACTTACAAACGACTAGGTTATTAATTGACGAGTCTAGCAGTGGACCCAGGATGAAACTCTCTTTTTTTCTCATCATTCTTCTTACATCTCTCTCGCCCTTTCTTCAATCCCCACACAATAAAAACGTTTTATTTAGCTTAAACTCATTATTCTTTATCATTATTCTTTCGATTAAATATTTAAATCAGATGTTTATCAGAGATTATCTACAAAAGAAAAGATTTTGTCTTATTGTTAAATTGAATATTTCGTTAAATTTTTATATTAAACTTTTGTCATCCTTTTTTGATCATGAACATTTAAACATTTAAATATTGTTTTGATTATGCAATTCGTTTTATAAAATGAAATATTGTTAATTTGCAACTATCATTATATGATCTTGTACAAGATTTTCCTATAAAAAGAATGTTATTTAATCAAGTGATCACAAATGATATAAAGTGTATCTATGTACATAGTGTACAAAGTGTGTCTCATTTAATCGATCCACGTAAATATATATCTTCTCAACTATACTTCATTCCAAAAAGTTCATAATGTATAATATATGTCATTTTACAATTATGTAAAATATTACGTACAGCATATAATATCTCATGTATAAACATTTGTCAAAACATAATTAACTTATTGTTGGCCACAGTGGTCATTGGTTAACCTACGTTTTTTACCAAATTTCTTAGAATGATTAAAATAAGATAAATTCGTGAATGACTTAATACTGTTGTACTAAATGAGATAATACTGTTAGAAAAAATTGCGCAAATATAATATAATATTTCGTTTTATAGTATCTATACTTTACTTAATATTTCAGTTTATTTAGCACTAAGGAATAAACACTGAACAATTTATATATATATAACAATATATATAATATTATAAGTGTAGTTAAATATGGTATTTTGGTATTATAGTATATTAGTATTATAGTTTAAGTTTACGCATATGTATATTATGTCATCATTATGTATACTATATTTACATCTAATCTATATTGTAATAAATAAATGTATTTAGAATGTATGTAGAATAACTGTCGCTAAGATAAGAAAAAGTATATTTAAATGAATCAGCTCACTATGCCAAAAGACCTTCTTGTAACAGACACAAAGTCTGGTGTATAATAAAATATTATTATTATCCATATATTCATCAGTACGGGTATTATGTATGCACGTATATGGGCATGATGCCAAGTCTGTTCATATCGACCGATTTAACGGTAGAAATGAGTGTGTTATATTTGTAGCTATTAAAAGAATTGATTTTTGTATGCATGTATGGACGTTTATGTTTAGGCCTAATTCTTGTATATTTTTACGAAAACATTTGGATGTTATTCCAACTACTGATACGATTATTGGTGAAATTTTCACAACTGTTTGGTGTCGTATTTTTGTTATTTTTTCTCCTAATGGCATAGATCTTCCTATTTTATCTTGGTATTTCTTTGTTATGCTGTTGTCATTGAAGTTGCTAATTTCTATTAGGTTTGTCATTCTGTTCTTTTTACCTATTAGTTTCGTTGTTTGTTATTGTATAATTTATCTGTATTGTTCTATGCCAATATATCTTTACGTCATTGTTCTCTAATACTGTTTATAGTCTGTATGTATAGTATGATTACTTTTCTAATGTAAATTTTTACTTTTGTATGACTTTGTGAATGATTCCTGTTGCTTGCTTATGTCTATTTGTGTATAATGTGTTGCGTTTCATGGTTTCTAACCTGAACTGTTATTTGCTGTATTTATCATCTTCGATTTCTTCTTTCAATATGTATTTTCTGTGATTCCTGGTAAGTTAGTAACGAACTGTCATTTGCTACATTTATCATTTTCAATTCCTTCTTCCAATATGTATTTTCTGTAATTCCTGGTAACTTAATAACTTGGTCCCAGATGGCTATCATAAATCCTGCAATTTCTGGTTACAAATCTCCTTCTTCGAGCCATGGATATGTCAACACAGCGTTTATATTATCTTGTTCCGCTATATTTATACATTTTCCATGTAATGGTTTTGTCTTACATCTTTCTATTGTTTGGTCTGGTAATTCTGGCTATTCTGGTGTATATATCTAGTGTATTTGTATTTAGATTTAACCGTGTATATTGTGCATCTGCTTGTGTGATTGCTACGTGTATATCTGTGTATATCTCTTTGAAAAGATGCTGCGAGTGTTTTTATCTGCTTATTATTATTAATTTAGTCTATTGTATTGTACCGCGATTTTAGTTTATTTACTCCCATGGTAAAGTGTATCGAAATTCCTGTGACAGGATCTCTTTCATAAGGAAAGGACAAAGCAGATATAGCTAATGATGAGGAAATGATAGAACTGAAGATAAGGAATACTTTAACAGTTAACGTAATTATCGCATCGGTGTTGGCAGGGAACAATACAGGAATAGTTACGTCGGCGCGAAAGATAACGAAACGGTCGTTGAGCACCAACACCGACCGAGCAGCGAACAGTGAAATTTCCTCGAAGATGTGGGAACTTACTGTTAGTTGTTGACGATCCAGCAGCGCCAAGATCGCGCGTGGGTGTCGGTTTACGTAGTTTCTTCGAATTTCGTTCCGTACGACAGGAAAGGGAGAGCAGTTGCATAAGCGTAACAATTTAACGTGGTAGAAAATTGATTGCGAAACGGTCACGACTGCTCTTTCGCTGCGTTGTTAGTACGTATGCGCTTACAATGGCTCACGGAAGTATTCGAACACTCATGATAGAATTTTTTGATGAATATATTAATTGCAGCAAAGAATACAGATCGTACCTACTCTGGAACAAATTGCATTAATTATACTTGCATTGCAGTTAACACAAAGTGCATACTACAAAGTTCGGAACAAAATTTATGCTACAGGTTAGTGAGGTTAAGCAGGTAAAAGGAATTCACTGAAATTTATATACGAAAGTGCTTTGCTGAAGAATTATGGGGGTTAAAAAATTTCCGGGAAGGTTTTCCTTGAGACTCGTTATGCAGAATCGTAGACAGTATTATTTATGGGGTTATGTCAAACAGTTGATTTATGAAAATGTGATAGAGACAGAAAACCAGCTTTGGGAATACATCCAAAATGCATTTACCATTATCTTCACGACAGCAGGAATATTTGAAACAGTTCGACAATTATTAGTTGGAATGAAAGCTTGCATTCTTGCAGAAACAAAAAATTTCGAACATTTATTTATTATGACTGCCAAAACAATTAATACAAATTTTTACTAACGCTTATATAACTCTTCAATAAAGCATTTTCTGACATAAATTTGTATGAACTTTCTTTATTTACTTGACCTATTACCACGTAGTATAAATTTTAAAATCAAAAAAATTAAAATAAAAATCTTTTATAATGTAGATATTATGACACTATCGGTTATAACTACTTGGTCGTACCTACTTGTTACATTTATTGGAAAAATCTATCAATAAATTTGTTTTATTTAACCTTACATTATAAGGCACATATGATATAAGTAACAGTTTTATAATGAAATAATTTGAAAATGAGTTGTGATGAAATAACTAAAATAACTAAAATAACTAAAATATCATAAAAGAAATAACTAAAATATCAGTAGCAGTCCGAATAAAAGTATAGCCTCATGAAATTATTCAAATATTTATCACAGAATTTTTTAATAAATTTATTTATTATACCAAAAATTTTTGATAATTCGTTACTGTAATAAGATACGACCATCTTCACTATATATTATAATAGTAAAATTGGAAATCAATGCAAAAATGTATATAGAAATTACAAGACACTTATTGCAAACATAGGCCTTGAGCAATTAGTATGCTACATGAATAGCAGTCTTAAACATGTAGTTAGTACTAAAGATGGTTTCACTACCGGTTGTACTATTGTGACTCATTAATATATATAGGAAGTAATTAACCGTCCAAATACTTTGTTGGTTTTTGCGAATTGTATGCTGTCAATAAATATCCTGTAAGTCTTATGTAAATTATCAGATCTGTTTCTAATTTCACTAATATAATCACGAAAGTCATATCTCGTTACAGCGTTAGAGACGGCTATTGTGACTGATTATGGCGAATAATTTATTATTTAGATACTTTGCTGATCTTTGCAAAGTGTACGTTCCCAATAAAAATTGGGTCAGTGCATAAGTTCGTGCCCGATTCAATGGATGTCAGTAGATTATTTGTCTGCAAGTCACATCTGTTACTATATGTGCGAACTTCATGGAGAATAAAAGAGAGACATTCGATCGCTATTTCAGCAGCAGACTTTTGTGTTTCAATAGTTTCTACATCGTAGAGCAAAAATTTTGAAAATGAACGAAGGAAAGGTTCGTTTGCGTCATGTTATGCTCTACGAATTCCAGGAAGTTGTAACAGCGGAAATTGTCGTAAAAAATATTCAGGACGTTTTCTAAGACCATGCATCACTTCTTTGTACAATAAAAAAGTTTCTCTGGAACTTCTTCGGTTGAAGTTGGATTATTTTCCGATAAATTAAGCAGAACGTTATCGTTTATCATTTTCCGCAATTTGTAGAGCATAACACGATGTAACTGAATCTTTTCTCCGTTCATTTTCAACATCTTTTTCTTACAAAGTAAAAGACTGTCAGAGAACAAATGTCTGCTGTTGAAATCACACTTGAATTTCGCTATTTTTATCCGCTATGAAGTTCGAGCATGCAGCAACAGATGTGACTTGCAGACAAATAATTTAGTGACATCTGTTGGAATTGGAACAAACTTTTGCACTAACTCAATATCTTGTATCCCTATGTCAATTTTCAGATCCATTTCGGAATTCACCAGTATAATTACGATAGTCGTGTCTCGTTATAGTGCTAATGAGATATCAAAATGTTTTGTATAATACAGTGGGATCTGCGATATCCAAAGACCTATTATACGAATATTCTATTAACAAGATAATTGCAATAAATATTGCAAGCAATTTTCTTCTTATGTTTTTTAGTATTACATGTACCTCTTACAATTTCATATCTTCCCCATTAGCCTAGTACGAAACTAATATTATACGTATTAATAATGTGTATATCAATATATTATAAACGCGTATAACAACATCGAAGAAGTAATGTATTGTATCGAGCGTTGAAGGAAAAGAAAATACATTTCAAAGGTTAAAAAAAAAGTGTGGAAGGACTATTATTATATTATAAGGACTATTTAAATAAGCAAAATATCACAAAGGAGTATCGTGAACAATTATAAGTACTTTTAATTTTACTGTAAAACTATACCTAAATCTAATCTCAATCTCATTATATGAATGCTATTAAGTGAAAGGTGTTAAATAGTAAATAGGTAAAAAAGAAATTTAATTCAATATTTATTAATAAAATAGTCGAATAACGAAAGCGTTACAAAATATATAACAAACAAAATTTTAAAAAATCAACATGTGGTTTGCGTTAGGGTTAGGGTTAGGTTTAGCTGTAGTAGATGAATCGTGAAAAAGTAATTAACGAAATTTAATGCGGTTTATATTAGATTGAAATTGGATCTAGTTAGTGTTAAAGTGAAATTAAAAGTATTTACAATTCTTCGTGTCACCTTTTTCCTGATATTTTAGTTGTTTAAATAGTGTCCCTTTTAACATATTAAAGTTTGGAAAAAGTTGGACATACTGACCAAATACCTACGCCACTATTATTTTCACTGTTAACTTGTTTTTTTTATATATATATATTCTTTCATTATTATTATTACTTATTTATTTATTTTCTCCATCTGTACCTTATAGTTTTTGGATAAATGTTATAAAACGTTAAGCTTACGAATCTCAAACCTTTAACCTAAAACCTGAAATTTATATTTTCAAAATCTGGCTACCTAAGTTATAGTTACAACAATATCGTATTCTTTATAATTGTTTTTGTAATTATTCTTTTTAAGATATATGATAATGTGTCGGTGTTCGATATTTCATTTTTGATTTGAGGTCTTTCTATATTGAAGATGGTTCAGGGTATTTCTGTTATCAATTTTGAAGATGCTTCAGGACCATGACTAATGAAAAGAGACGATAAAAACAAGACAGACAAATATTGATTAGTTGTCATGAAAGGTAGATTGCTTTGTAAAGTGTTACAATTAAAAAAAAGGACGCGTGTTTTACTATCCGGATTCCTTCATTCGAATAGTCATCTCTTTCCCAATTAATTCGTCTACTACAAATTCTGCTATATACAGAATGTCCTGTTTAACTCGAAGTGTTCAAATATCTGCAATAATACGAATGATACGACAAATTTATTAGACAACAGTTGTATGATCTCGAGAAAGACATGTTGTACTTCATCTATTTGATCTTACAACGACCTTGAAACGTCATGTAAAGATAGTATTAAATTTTTTAGTTAATTTTTTTTTATTATATATTTGTTATATATGCTTGTTGCTGGCATTCGGACGTTTTCAAAACATTACAAACCCGTGTCTTTTGCATCATCCACTATCGAGATATGAACTTTAAAATTCGATATGCCGTCAGCATTAGCGTTACCTAATATATACCATGGGAACACATAAAGATGTTTTTCATAACGCTACTACTTACATTGCATTACCGACACATGATTTCGCAGTTTTCTAATGTTTCCAAAACGATCAGTCAGTTGCGAGTGACTTGTGAGTGCAGTCACTTGTAGGTTAATTCCTTGCATTGTTCCGTGGAATTTTGAAGTCCACATTTTGATAATGGATGGTACAAAAGTATTTCTAGTATTATTATATTGTAGTATTTCGGCAACGCCTGAATGTCAGTTATAAAAGTATGAACTAAAAAATGGAAATATTACGGAGGTTACGAATTTGAATGTCACAATATTGTAATATGTAATATGTTCCCTTTGACGTCAAACGATTTTTGCCTGAAACATTTTTTCGCATCATTCGTACTTAACGAAATATTTGACCGTTTCCAGTTAAACAGAACATACTGTATATATGAAAAGTTTCTCAAATACTTTCGTGAACCACTGTACGTATGTGCTTGCTTACGACAGATTGATCACGTGAGTACATGGTCACATGCACGCGGAATACGCGATCAACTTTCATCGTGAAAACAATTCGGCTACTTTCGAACGGCGGACCAACTGCATCGTTGTACATTTTTGCTCTCCTTATTCGTACGTTCGGATGCTTGACATTGCATTGATGAGCTTTTTCTTCCGTGAACGTTTTATTGATCGGAACGAATTGGAAGATTAATCGTCCATAAAGATGCATCGTCGTTAGCAATACAACCGTGAAACGAAGTAATTACTTTAACGATACAGGCTCTGTATGTGAGAGCAAATTTATTTGCTTCTTTCCTTTTACCATTTTCAGTGAAGCAAAGGGTCTAAACATTTTCATTTCATTACATTTTTTTAGTCCAATAAAACACAGTTTTTAGTTTTTTTACACACATTATAACTGTTATAAGACAAATTTAAAAAGTTATAGTATAAGAGTTAATATCTTTGATTTAAAAATTTTGGTCACGGATTTGATACACGGATTTATCATAAACGATACAAATTGTTTTGTTCATCGGTAATCATCATCGACGACAGAAATTTAATTTTGGTTACTAGTAACTAATATAAATGACCGGAATTTTTTTTTATTACTTTTCCAAGAAATGTTTAAAATAACCGTTATTTTGGATCTCTGGTATTTTAGCAATATTTTTTTTATTACTCCACTGGTTTATAGTTACATTGATATGCGTTAAAAGATTAATAAGATTGAAAATGTTGTGTTTATTTTTTGCAAAAGTGGAGGGGATGAAAAATTTATATATGCTTTAATATGAACTTTTTATTTATAAACAATCTTTAATTTAAATTACAAATTATTCGTTTGTTTTAATTAATAATCATTTACTTCGAAAGTGCGGTAAGTTAATTTTCTGTAATTTGTAGTTTGTCCAAATAGTCGAGGCACTAATGATCAAAAACAAATGATATTGAAATTAATCAACAGTACTTTGTATTTCCTGCTCTTATCTATAAACATATATAGATTGAAGCATAAAACATAAATTTTAAATAATTAAAATTTAATGAACTGTACAATTTTGAAAGTGTCTTTGAGTCTATTTATGACACTGAAGGAAGATACTGGTCGAATTAATTCGAAAAAAAAGCCAAGTAGATCTTACGAGGATTTTTCAATCGATGGAAACGTCGCTTCAATTCAATATCTCCAAACAAAGGGAGATGAACTTAGACCACTTTCAAAATAAACAGTCCAATTTATCGATTAAAAGAGACATCTATATTTCTATTTATGCTATACTGCCAGTGTAAACATCATATATGCTCATATGTTCATAGTAAAGCTCATAACCTCAAAAATTGTTATAACATAATAAACTAAATAAAATAAGTTATAAAGTATAAACTTTTTTCTCTTTCATCGTTAAGACGAGGGAGAAATTTCGTTTCTGTAGTAAAATACATGTGAAGTGTACGATTCTGGCCAGATCTCTGCTTTAAAATCAAGTGAAATCGTAAAATGTTGATGCATCGACGCCCACAAAAGAAACACGGCCACACTCGTTATGGAATTTAAGTATGAAATTTACTTCTCGGTATCTTTTGTCGGAGACAGCTCAAACAAGGTAAATTAAAGAGAAGGAAAAGAGAAAATTTCACGTGGTATGGTTATGTATACGTGATATGTAGATATGTGAAACATATAGAGTAAATAAAATTAACAAAATCTTCTGTTTTTAACAGTACGTATTTATTTTAATAATTTGCGATCTTATCGATGTTGCATTATTTTATGCGATATTTTAATAAACTATAAATTAAAAAGTATTATATATATACTATTCAGTTTGTATATGAATTAAATGTACGTATCTCAAAATTAATTTTTTTAGAACGAAGACTTTTACAGGTAAAGTTTGTTATTTATTTTTAGCTTGTTTCCTTAAAATTAATATTATTTCTAGATAGGCCAGTATATGGTATACATTTAATTATGAACCAGAAGGATTTGGCAGTCGTATCAAATCACAAGTCTCTCGTTCGCGTTGATGATATTTAATTAATGTGTCAGTCAACAATGCTTTGATCGAACACATCCTAAAAGACTGCCTAACGTATAGCGAACTCAGATCGAAAATATATACAAAGTACAAATAAAAACAGAAGGCAAATTATGAAAGCGAGACTGAAGATGATGTAAAGAGGCTGCACTACTAATTAGAGTAATTTGCCTAGAGAACTAAGAGATAGCGTACCTTCATTTAGAGTAATGCGATATTAATTACTAGTAAGAAGGATGGAATAAGTCTGAAAGAGATAATACAAATCTAACACTATATCAAAGAAATATTGATATTTCTATGTTTAATTACTTAATTAAATATTTTTGTAATATTATTAATTTTTTACCTATATTCGTATTCCGATTATTATTTAAGCTTGTAGTGAGCGAAAGGGTGACTCAAGAATAATAATGATAAATAATAAAAAATAATGATAATAATAATTTCATATATTGAATATATCAAATATCTTTCATTTTTATGAGATGTTAATAATTATGATTGTCCCTTTTTACGTATTATAATGTTACATTACATATATAGCGTAAATGGAAACCCATAACATATAATTATAGACTAAAATGGGTAAAAACGTTTTACAATTGATACGGTTACTTTAATATAAGTTTCTTCTGAAGCATTCTAATTCTCGGCAGATTTGGAGCGGAAAATGAGGCTGGCTGCTGAGTGTTAATCATGAATTATCATAACTGGGATATTTTTTGCTCGGTTTCTTTTGATTCTATAAAACTACTGCGAAATAATTTTTGTTTTTTGGAATATGGTTACTTATGTATCTACTCGTATATTTTTATCATTTTGTCTGCTTTACTTTACTAAGCTTTTTTCACCTAAGCTTTTAATGGACAGAAGCCTAACACAATAATGATAATAACAATAATACATAATAATAAATAAAAATAAATAAAAATTTTTGTTTTTTTTGTTCACGGTATTTGTATTTCGTATTTGTATACGTTCAAAATAGAAAGTTTTTAGATTAAATGAAAATGCTGCGCTTTTCTGTGTAAAACAGAGGACTTAAAAATTTTACATATTAAAAGATGTAATACTCCGAGTAAATAATCGAATAACTATTTTTACAATATTTTATTTTTTATACTTTGCTTTACTATTTATCCCATTTTATCTTTATAAATTGTATCGTTGTATTTTTTTGGAACTGTTAATCATTTAATTTAATACAAAGTTTTATGCGTATGGTTTGTTGTACTTGACTAAGTGTACGTCCTGTTTTTCATTGTTCCTTTCTGTTATACATCACTTGGTTGAAGTTCCTTTATTATATATAATGATTCCAAATATAAATATCGAAAATTTGTTTAATTTCAAATGCTTTGTTGATAAATTTCATTTTTACAACGTTTTGGTACTAATTTGTTCAGTTAAGTGAAATGAATTTATTGAACCGCAGCTTTCTTTTCATCTAATTTCTTTATTATTTCTTAGATATTTCGAGATAGCTTTTAGCGCACAAACCTGTCAGTTCTGATCTCACTTTTGGAATAGAATTCAAGTTGCATGGATCGAGATAGTATATTTCAGTTGCAAATTGCGAACAAATTATAGACAATCCGAAAGCGAAGTCATAACATGTCAGGGTAGCCAACAGGTTCCACAGGAGATCAAATTACACAAAGATCAGTCGTGAAGAACAGATCGCTGATCGCGGAAAAATGAGCAGCAACGAGTTGTTAAAAATATTACCTACTTTAGCTACTATCAGACATCATAACCGTTACAAGACAAATTAAAAAGTTATGGTATAATAGTAATTATAGATTTCTGTAATTTAAAACTTTTGATTGCGAATAACCATTATAAATGATTAAAATGTTTTTGATCAGCGGTAAACATTATCGATGATGGGAATTTTATTTTGGTTACGGATAACTATTATCGATGACGGAAATTTAATTTTGCTTACCAATAACCAATATAGATGAGCGAAATATTTTCTAGTTACCAGTAACCATTATCGATTGACCGAATTTTATTTTAGGTGTCGATAACTATTATCGACGGTACAAGTATATTTTCGTTACACTGGATTATTGTCAATTGTTGTTAATATAACTGATGATTTATACATATTTATTGACAACCTGAAAAAGATTAATTATAAAACTTATGTATTTTATTATGCCAAGAAACGGTATGAAAATAATATGTGAAACAAAGAATAACATACAATAAAATATTGTATTACAATATTTTTATCCTATTCTTTGTTTCATATATTTTCATATCGTTCTCTTTGCTTAATAACATATATGAATTTTATAATTAAGCTTTTTTATGTTGTAAATGAATAAAATAATAATATAACAATTGACAATAGTCCAATGTAAGTAGAAAATTTTGTTGTCGATATTGGTTAGCGGTAACCAAAAAGAATGTTCACCATCGATAATAGTTATCAGTAACCAAAACAAAATTCGGGTCATCGATAATAATTATTGGTAATCTAAACAAAATTTGGCCATTTATATTGATTACTTGTAATCAAAATTAAATTCCTTCGTCGATAATGGCTCTTCGTAATCAGGACAATGGAAAATTAAGATTTTTTAAACATTTCATCTTTTCAGAAATTTCTTTGAGATTTATTGATAACAGGCTTCCTAAATTTAATTAGAATTAAAATTAATTTTTACTTAATGACATTTCTTCAAAAAATGTTCCTAAGATAACTGTTATTTTCGATCACTGGTTAGTACGCATTGCCAAATAAGAATCAAAAAATTATCCGAATTCGAACTTTCACTGTATCCACTGTACATATATTTCTCGGATATCGATACGATAACACTTCATATGATTATGAAAGAAATTCTGAAGCACGTTGAAAAAATACTCGGAAGCACTTTGGGGAATTGAAACTTGTACGAGTAAATTTTGGTTTTATCTTTGGAATCATATTCTTTCGAGGAAGAATATTTAGGAAGAGAGAAGAAAAACATTTCTAATCGAAACTGGAGTACTATTGGAGTGACTATTAGAGTCAGATATTATAATTTTGTTTATCATTATATATGTACACACAATGCAAGGTATTTCATTTTAATCGATCCACGCGAATATCTGGTAAACTGTACACTATCCGAAAAGGTGTTTCAAATAGAACTTACTTTATTTTTAGAGGGATATCTTGCGATGATCGCGAATCATGTTTAGGTGGACGCGCCTTCGAGATTTCAAGGTGACCTCTATTTTTTTAAATGGAACTATACATTTTTCTATGCACCATTCGATGCATTTTTTAATTCTCTACAAAAAGATATTAAGGTACTTGCATTGAAAAATGGTTAGTTTAAAAGATATTTCAACTTTAATCTTTTAAAACTTACCGTATGAAAGACAAGAAAAGATGGCAGCGCTATATGTTTACGTTCTCCTCGTCTGTCGTGCACTCAATTCCACGAAATTAAGATCGAAATATTTTTTAAACTAGACACTTTTAGATACAAGTACCCTAATACTATTATGTAGAGAATCGAAAATTGTATAATTCACATTACAAAAAAGAAAAAGAGAAAAAAAAAGAGCACCTTGATATCTCGAAAACGCCTGCATTTAGACAAATCTAGACATCATAACAAGACATCCCCCTTGAAATGGAACAAGTTTTATTTGAAACACTTTTTCGAATAACGCTTGGCAGACATTTTCTTGGCTCGATTGAAACAACATTTGAAAGAATTTTTCACTAGATCTGTTAAGAGTGTAATAACACAATTGCGGTTGTTTCACATTTCTCATAAACTTTGCCCCCCTTTTTCTTTCGCCAATTTTTTTTTTTTTTTTCTTTCATAAACGGTCGACGTGCAGAAAGGACGTAGCATCGTGAAAATCGGAAATTCGGAAAATTGAAAAAATCGGTAGAGGCGACAAAGTTAAAAAACTGACACGACGAAGGAATCGAACAACTCACCAGATAGATCAACATCGTTGTATTTCGCGGCGACCGAAGAGGGTACGAGGACGAAAGGTAGATGTCGCAAAGGAGAACGTCTTTCACCGACGATCTTTCACTGTTGTGCCGGCTGGATCGACACATTCGGACTTTTATACGAGCTGGAAGAGGGGAAAAGGAACATCCTCGGTCCTCTTCCTTCGTTCATTCGATCATCGATCGGGCGATCTTCGTTCAGGTGACTACGTAACCCTGATCTTATTACGGATTAACGGCATCCCTGGTTTTCGTCTTGGCCCGTCTAGAATGGTTTACGGAGGCGAAATTTACACCGGGAAATTTTTCGCCATTCAAACCGGTGTGATCGGAAGCGCGAACAAAGGATCTTCTTTAATTTAACGTGTATTTTATTTTAATTAATTTAATAGAAACGCTTTCGCGTGATCGTTATCCAGTCGCGTCGAGGTTCCAGAGAATCGATCGACGATACGTCTATTAATTTCATTTTTCACCGGTATTTTTCAGTCGCTCTACTTCTTTGTTTATCGAGTGTAAATGTGAGAATAAAATTTTGCAGATTTCTTTCACACGCGCCACGTATGTTCGTAAGCCAATTGTAACGAATATATTCGATAAACCTTTCTTCTTGACAAGGTTTTTCATATAGCAACTCGAGCAAAAATATCCTCGCGCATCCTTGTAACGGCATTAAAAGAAACGCAAGCACAGATCATATTATTATTACGTAGTTACGTGTGATTCCTTTAGATGGCAGGATAAAAACAAGAGTCGACACAAATTAGGTTATGGCAAATTTGCGTTTCTACCAAACACAGTTCGATTACCAAAACGATAACAGCTCGATGCTTGTCGTCGCAGTCAGTTTCGACACACGTGCCTAGTTCATGAATACTTGAGATAAAAAGATTGCAGTTTCCAGCATGTATGAACCTGTGATTTCGAGAACGTTGAATATCAAACGAAAGAGGGAAGGGTCACGGTGTAAAGTGGTTGTGTATAATTTTGTGGAACGAAAGAGGAAAAAAGTGACGGTGCAAAACGGTTGGGTACAATTTTGGCAGCGAGTCTCATCGTCACGCTGCACTGGAAGAAAGTCTGAATGAAGGTGCAACAAGAGGGCGACGTAGCGCGGCGTTTAAACGCCTCGTGAAACGATATTGCATGAAGATTTCGTATCGCAACGGATCATTCGGAGATTACAAGAAATCAAAGCCCGGTTACATCAAAGCCCGTTATTGAGTAAGCATCGCTGCTGCAAGGCTGTAGTGGATCAAATTGCGCCGCTTTGCGCCGGTCAGAGAAAGATTTCGAGGATCCCGTGAGTCACGTGAGACGCGCTGGTCGACTCTCGGATCGTCGAATTGACGATTCGGATCTGACGAGGTTACGGGAGAACGTCCTTGATATCGGCCTAAATTCCTGTGGACGCATTCAGGCATTTTCTCCATAACGTAATTCCAGAGGCAAGTAGAGGAGACGGGCAAAACTGAAGACGAGCGAAAGTGTGCTCGGTATGGTGGCCCTCACGGTGAAAGTCAAACTAATTACGAGACGGGCACGGGCACGTAAGCTGCCCGGAGAGTTAGCGTTGCAAAACAATCCTCTTCGCTACGAATATTAACCCGGAACACCTGCCGCTTTCCACTGCCCGCACCAAATTCCTCCTCATTCTCAAGCCTCCTCTTCGTTCGTGATACTCTTCACTGGCTCAATCTTTATCTTCGCCCGGCTTGCCGCCCTCTTTCCCTCGTCCGTTAAATTCTTTCGGTTCTTTCGCCTTGACCATACCCGGACCGAATGGAACTTATCGAATTTGCAAATAAAACGTTGCGTCGTAGATTTCAGTTTCTTTAAGGCTATGAATTCGTGTATACAGTAGCTCTCTCTTATCTGGTCTCGCCTTGGCAAGAAAATACATTCCATGTTACGTAGTTCATTAGTAGTTTACAGTCAATATATGGGAAGACTGTAAGTTTTGAAATATATACATACGTATCAGGCAGCTTAACAGTTATGGCCAAACTGACTAAAAGTTGAACTATAAGAGTTAATAGATAAGTTTAACCGATTTTGGTTATGATTAACCGTTATAAAAATCGAAACGTTTTTAGTTGCCGATAACCATAATAGATAAGAGAATTTCATTTTGGTTGTCGATAACTATTTTCGGGGAGAACAATTTTACCGATAACCGTAACAGATAAGAGAATTTTACTTTAATTACCGATAACCATTTTCGAGGAGAAAAATTTTTTTTGATTACCGATAAGCATAATAGGTAAGAGAATTTTATTTTGGCTGTCGATAACCGCTACATATGAGAGAATTTTTTTTGTTATTGATAATCATTATCCGTGGCAGAATTTCTTTTTTGATCATGAATAACCATTATTTGTAACAAAATGTGTTTTGGTACCTGACATGTGCATACAAAAATGGCCAGATCTTCAAAATATGGTGGAAGAACTATAGAGCGTGATAGAAATTGTAAAATAATTGGGTGTCTATGAAATTATGTTTTCCCATAGGACTATGCATAAAAAGTTGGAGAAGAAGAATTGCCTGTCTTATTGAATATTAGGAATATATGGGAAGTAAGAAATATATCCCATTTTGTATAAAAGATCATAAAAGTGAGAAAATTAATGCTAGTTGAATCATAATAAAAATTAAGTTACTATAATGCAGTGTGTATGTGCATATATTGGGTATATATATGAATATATGTTGATGCATGTGTGATATATAATATATGTATTATATATCAGTAACCTTCTTTGTAATAGGCTGTGAGTCTGAAATACAAGTAAATATACTTTACTCTAAAAAGTATACATTACTATATGTACCAATTATTTCTCATATTACTCATTGTTTATTTAAACAATTTTGTGACTTATATACTTTTTTAACATTAAATGTATCAAGAAATTAATTTGAATTAAAAGAGGGAGTAAAAATTGTCCATTCTTTTATACATGTAAATATTTAGTAAACTAGAAAAATGTTATATTTATACAAATTGTTTAAATTAACGAATCATCTACATATCTGACATAATCCATTTAGGTATTTAGGTATTTGACTAGAAGTTTAGTACTACAGGAATTGGTTAAAACCAACGAGAGGTTTTAGATGGAATATTTAATATCCTGTACATTGATCCATATATTTTAATTTACAATGAGTATCATTAGACTACGGATGTATATATATATATATATATATGGATATTTTTGAAAAATTTGTGTGTGCAAAAATGTATAGAATGTAAATATGTAATATGCAGAAATATACGAGATATTTAAAGATACTTATCATCATAGTTATAGGACAACACAAATTTCTATCTAGGTTCTGCTTTTTTAGGTTGTGTTCATAAAAATATGAACCTGCGCAAGAGTCTGCAGTCTAGTTATCATATATTGGAAATAACAAGCGTTAAACTAAATATTAAGCCAACTAGAGGTTATGCCAAGATTTGCCGAAGTAATTTCATAGGAATAATGAAGTTAGATTTGCTCGAATGTTCGATTTCGTATGGCGATATTATTGATTGTATCTTAATAAACTTATTTGTTTTATCCAAACAAATTTACGAACCACAATGTCACGTATAATATAAAATGTCATAACATATTCAAGTAATGTAAGATTATGAAAATACGTTAAATCGATTAATCGATTAATCGATTAATTGGTTAGTGAAATTAGATGATTTTCATTGAAGGGGGACAAATGTAACGTTTACACTTTTTACGTATATACATATACACAAATATTAAAACTTGGAACTGATATGATAATCGTCTCGTCTTTTGCAGTTTCTAATATTTTTAAAATTTTAATCCTCAATTAATATCGTTGGGTCGTACGTGATCCGTAAGAGTTTAGGTCAAATTACCCAATTTTAAAATATTTTCTTTTTTCAGGGTCGTGAGTGGCTTGACACCACTTTTAGAACTAGTGAACCATGTAATTTAACAAATTTTATTTATTTAAACTTCTCGCTTCATGCTTTGACCCACTTTTCTTTATAAATAAGAGCAGGAAAGACAAAACACTGTTGTTTAATTCCAATACCATTTGTATTTCATTACCGGTGGCCTCGCTGTTTGGGTAGACTACGAAATGGACTTGCGGCACTTTCAAAATAAATTATTGATTATGCAATTTTATTTATTAACGAAATTTCAATCGATAGAAACAAACGAATATTTGACGATTTAAATTATAAATTATTTATAAACGAGAAGTTCGCATTAAAGAATAAATTTCTTCAATTCTTTCAAAAAATTGCCTTGCGCCACTTTCAAAATAAACGGTCCATATACCGGGTGGTCAATCGAACTTCATCATTTGGAATATCTCGTTTGTTGTCGATAATATTCAAAAATGTTTCAGACAGAAGTTGAATAGTTTCGAGGGGGGCATAATTTGACACGATTAGTTTTTCTGTAGGTGAATACTTAGAGGACATATGAAAGTCACCGATTCTTTTTTTATATTATTATTGCGCTTGCGTTACGGTTTTCTATTTACAAAGGAGTGAAAATAGATTAGCGCATCGATGCAAATGTACGTATAAATAGAAACATCGAAGAAGGCAATGCGCTAGTTACGGTAGAGGGGAAAGCGTTAGTATGCTGATTATGCCAAGTATTTTAACGCCATTCACAGCACGTCGAAGAATAGTGATTACTTCATGTTTGGTTATTTAACTGTTTAACACGTATCTGTGATTTGTTCGCTTAATATCTCATTTGTTATCCTTATAAAATGCTCAAACATTTCTTATGTAACGAATGTAACTAAGATGTATAAGAATTCTGTAATGGAATAATATTAAATAAAATTATATTAAACAAATTATTGAAAATTTTACTAATTTTCCTTCAAAACATACGAAAAGAATTTCTATGTAGTTTACTCAAACAATGATCAAATATTGTTACAAGACAAATAAATGGGATAACTTTCGGTTAGGTTAGGTTCGGTTAGGTTGAATATTTTTTTGCCTTTATTGATTTCTTTATAGAATTAGAACGTCTCGTTTCTATACAAGTATCGCACGCGATGCTCGCTGCAATATAAAAAAAAATTAATAAAATAAATAAACAAATATATACTTCACATATATAATCTATATAATCTCATATATGTGAATGAATATGTATATACACAACCATACATACAAACCTACGTTTACATTCAGCTATAATTCAAACATACATCTATAGCCTAAATACACACATGATATTAACTACCCTAATTAATCAAACCTAACCTCTATCTTATCTCTATTTTATTACCTTAACCTGATCCTAATCGATATCTTAATCCTATTCAACCTGCAATTAATATATCACTGATCAACCATGCTACTTGGATAATGAATATTTTGATCACTCGTTGTGTTATAAGTTTTTAGTAATAATTTTCAATATCCAAAGATTCGATCTTCAACGTAATATGTGGAGTTACTCGCACAACTGATCTAACAGCCTCTAAAACGGAATAACTTCCTTAACATTGTAACAAACGACTCGACCTTTTTTTGAGGAAATAGAATGAAAATTTTAAAAACATCGTAAACGATAAAGATCACTTTCTGCAGCTTTTTTATCCGGGTCTGTAATACAAATTTGAAGAAGGCATTTTGGAGATTCATGTCACTTATACAGGGTGTTCATTCTAAGAGTATCCATCGTTTTTAGGGCATTTCCAATGATCTAACGAGAAAATGCTTGAGACGGAAGTTAATCAACCTTGATTTGGCTACAAACTTGGCAATATACAACTGATGTGAGTATGCAGAAACGTATTGTTTAAATTTTCATTACAGGCTCAGGATATCTTTTTCAGGATTCTGATGAATGGCAATTTTTTCGAAAATTTTTCTGCACGACATCTTGTAAACTAATCCCTTTCATTTCTAAGAAAAATATTCCTTAAAAAAATATAATAATTTCCAGTATTTATATTCAAAACATAGATTACTTTACAAAAACATTGCCAATATTTCTGTTTTCTTTTTGAAGATGTACTTGAGAATGTTGAATCGTTGTACCGCACTCTACATAAGAGGAAAGAATAATAGAATATTTATTTAGTTGAGAATTTCTATCGTAGTTGGTTAATTGTTGATTTGGAAAGGGTTCATGTTACTCAACCCAATGCTTCCTTGTTGGCAAATGGCAGAAGAATTCGATTACTTCATTCTCCATTAAATTGGTTACCTAATATTATTGGTCCACAAATTGATAGGGATAAAGAATGTTCACAAGGAAGCCTTTGCTTTTGTGTTATATAACTTCGTAAGTGTAGCTTCGGTTTCCTTGAACGACGAAAATAATCTGTTTGAAAACGATACGGATAATCTTCACGACGATACTGAACGCTCTATACGGATGTTGTGAAAGAATCATGGATTATTACCAGATTTATGATGAAAACTAGAAGCTTCATTGTTGATATTCATGTAATGTATCTGTGCAAGGATCCTGCCCAATAGAAAGAAGCATTAGCAATGTCGTTAAGAAAAATTGTACAACATGAACACATGCAAATAACATTCAAGGCTTAATGTTAATGGATACTCGAAAGATGAAACAAGCATCAAAAGTGGCATACTTCTCTGCAAATTAATGGATGAAATGGGAATGATCTGATTGAATCGCATGGAATGTTCGTTTGATGCTTAGGAACACTACATATTTTTAAATGATAGAGGCGCAAGCCAAATTTCATCCCCAAGTGTTCATTAGTTTTTGCAAAAAATTATTTGACAAGTCATCCCCACCATGAAGAGGAATTCCCTCTGGCGCCTCGAGAAGCTCGATGACCCGCTGCGATCGAGTGACATGACAGATATTGCTGAAACAATGTAACTAGGTATCAATTTAAAAGCAACAGTTATCTTATTTTTGATTTTTTAAAAATTAAACTTTTATCAATGTACTTGTGAGATCTTTTAGGTTAAAATGAATAGGCAAATATACTCCATATTATATGGTGTTTGATGTCATTTCAATCAGAAGGACGTAAGAAACATGTCGGTAAAGGTTTTATCGACAATAAATCAAAACAAGGAAGTTTGATTTTTGTGTTAAAGGTCTTACCTTATCGCGGATATTTAATATTTGTCGATCGTTTCGTTACTCGCATTCTTATTTTCTACGATCAGTTTCTGACTTTTTCGGCGTACATACGTCTCAGTTTCGAAAAATAGAATCGTTTCTACATCTTCGTTATTTGGCTCCAGATTCTTGTGTAATTATCGAATGTTTCTTGTATTGTAACTTTCTTGTATGTAAACGCAACAATCATTGCTTAATACTTACTTAATAATAATATTACTTAATAATAATAAAATAATTCAATTAAGATACACTTACGCTAGAAATATTTTAGTATTTTGATATCTTTGGATATACAATAAAACAATTACGTTTTACAATTACATTTTCTTTACTGAACATCTGTTACCAACTACAGAGGTAGTGGCGAGCAATATTACTCAATCCGAGATCGGTAATCGATAAGGCAACAATGCAATAATAAAATTTATGTTATTGGCCCTATTTTTCATTAACATGTTCGTGATATTTTTTTAATTAAAATTACACAAAACACGACAATATAGTAAACGAATTTTAATTATATTTGCCTAAAAAAATTAATAAATATATTAAATTTCCGCAAAAATTTTGTTTTTCTTCTAAAATGAAATTTTTGCTACCAATATTATAACATAATTTCCTATATTTTTAAAAATAATTTTTTTTAGTAGAGAATCCTAATTGCCTATTTTCTAAATTTTCGCTGAAAGATTTTGTATCGCCGTTTTATTTTTTATATCGTTCTGTTTATTCGTCATTCTTTCGCTAGATACCAAACGAGAAGTTTCGTCTGATGTCAATATTATGTGAAATGTTTATCTCAATACATTTCTCCTAATTTTAACAAGATTAAGATTCATAAAATTAATAAATTTATGTCAGTAATGAAAATAAAATGGATAAAGAGCGTGGCTAGTTGCACTAGCCAATTACGTCATTACACAAATTAGTTGTTTCGTGTTCATGTTCTTACATACTATCTATAGTCGATTGGAATTTCTGTTTTTATCATTCTTGTAGGCGAACATGCATGCAAAATAGATACCAGAGATGGATACATTCTGTCAGAAATATTATTCACTGTTCACCAACTAGTGAATTTACTATTAAACAAAATTGATATTTTGGTTTCACTATGACAAAAACATTATCTGGACAAAAGTAAATTCAATGTTAAATCTAAAACACTATCGTGTAAGGAAAATATATTAAGATTATTGTGCCATTCCACTGATCCATTATCGTTTTAAAGGGAATATTCTTTTTTCTTCTCTAGAAAAAATATAGTAAACAATTAATTTCTCTTCCTTTGACAACTTTCAATTAGTTTAATTATTCGCAATTTTGTTATTCTTATACGTGTTTATTGGATGGGAAAATAGATATGAACTTTCTCGTAGTACAATTAGATAAGTTCATATAAAATGGAAATTAATAGGTTCTCGTCTATGTTGTTGTGCATTATAGGTTCTTGTACGTGCTAGCGTCTGCAACCTTCAGCACTTGGCCGCATGGTGCAGCACTAGTTCGTGAACAACCAGAACCATAAGCGTGAGCAACCCCCATTTTTCTCTACTATTACTATTGTTACTGTTACCATTGCTATTACCAGAGTGTACATTTCCTCCCTGACAATAACAATAACAATAACAATAATAATAAAAAGTATACACATCAAAAGTAATTACCTTTTTGGCTTCAGGGGTATCCAGACCTGCCAACAGTTCGTAGTGAAACCCAGATAAGCTCTTGGAGCGCTTTGCAAACCATTCATAAAGAAAGAAATATATAACTGGCAAGCAAAAATGAAAATCTTCGATGCAACAGTAGCCACCACATTTACACATACATCTAGGATATAAAGATTTATCGTTGGATACACAACTAATATAGAAACAATCTGTGCTTCTTGAAAGATTACTGGGTTACTACAAATGGTATTCGGGTTACTACAATGGTAAATTATGGGGGGAAAATGGGGAAAATGGAGGGCACAAGGTTTCAAGGAGAAGTTGCGATAGATTAGACCAACTGGACGATGTAGAAAAACGAGAAAACTGGTAAGAAATTAGTATATACAAATTAAAAATGTACTCGGTAAAACTAGCCAGGAAGAGTTATGCAACAACCCGTCGGCAAAAAAAAAAATAGGAGAAAACCTACCAAGCATCCTAGAGAAGGTCAGAGAGAGAAACTTATTTTAAAGGACAATCGTAGAATTTTAAACGTCAGCTATGATACGAAGGGCAAAAGAAACAAGGACCTGCAGACATACAAACATGAAGACTATATCCAGTTACAACTGCCAACACACATGATAAGGAACATAGCGCAGCTTAGACCAGCTGAGAGGAAAGAAATCAGCTCAAGTAGTAGAAATGATATATTCCATAAGATTAGGTAAAAGATGTAGTGTTCGATATGTAATAACTAGAAACTGGAAACCAAAGAACATATGAAAGTGACCTAAGTGTTGTACACATACATTTATCGTTCAGAGATATTGAAAGTTTTGCATTTATCGCGTAAACTGAATTCTCTTTAACGGCACAAAACCAACTCAATCGAACAGTTTAATTTTTAATATTTTGCAAGGAGATCTTCAGATTATTGTAATATAAATAAATGCAATTGAAAATAAGTGAGAAACTCATCTTTTTTATTAAGTTAGTGTTAACGATATTTAGAATATAAGAATAGGAAATAAAACAAATCTCTGTACCTACCGAGTCAGAGTGGCAATAGATAACTATTATTATTATTGTTTTCCTATTTGGTCTAATACTTAAGGCCACATTATTTATCATTATAAGGTAAGAATAAGAAAATATTTTAGTTTTGGCTACAATATGTACAATGAATTATAAATATTTCTCGCAAATTGTTTTATATCTTCCTTAACTAATAATATGAGGTTATGGACCATGTAATTATTCTGTTCCTGTTGTTCAAAGATCTAAAACGTTTTGTTCTTCTATCCAGGAATTTTCCACGTGAATAATCGCTAAGCTAAGGTGTTCAGAAGATATAATAACAGCCTGTTAGTATACATGTCTATGTTATGCCTCTGTCATTAACTATTTCCTTCTGTTGGTATTTGTAAAGCTTTTTTTCATGCATTTAGCGAAAGAGAAAGTAGCTTCGAATTCATTTAAGCAAAATGTAGTTTAAAAACTCGTAATCAAAAACTCTGGTCAACGATATAATTGAAACTGAATGCGGAGGAGAAATCCACTATCTGTAGAAATATAGTGCTAATTCTAAGCGAAATAAATAGGCCCATTTTACGTTTAATGACTGCAATCATTAATCTTGTTGATTGGTACAAATTGTATAGATTTTAAAAGTGTTCTCTTTGATTCGATAATACGAGCACATAGTACATAACCTTCATAACATAACAAAAAATATTTCAAGTGCCTAATTACAAATATTCACTATTATGTAACGTAGAATTAGAAAAAGATATCTTTTAGCTTTATAAAAATAGAAATTTAAGTCTTTAATAGATGAAGCAATATTTTTAATATTTTGACTCAACATTGATAGCGTAATTGGAAAATATCAGATGAGCAAAAATCTATTCCTTGAAAAATGTTTGTTTATTTCAAAATCGGTCATTGAAAATAAAATAAACAGTGTTTAAAATTTGGTACTTGGAACGAATGAAAAATTGATTATTTAATTAAGTGTAGCTAAAAGTATTGTACATATGTAAGCGAATGTGGGGTTAAATGGGCGATGGAGTGATGTATGTAAAATTGTAAAATATGTAAAATTGACGATGAAATATCTTTTAAACTAAGCATTGTCAGATACAAATACCTTAATCATATACTACTTTTCGTAATAATATTTTTCCTGTAGACAATTAAAAAATGTATTATATGGTGTATGAAAGATGTATAGTTAATAAAAGCAAAGATCACCATAAGACGTCCTCCTTCAAACAGAGCAAGTTTCATTTAAAATACTTCTTCGGAAAATGTATAGTTAAAGAGATATTTGTGCGTATCGATCAAAATGAGACACTCTGTATAAAAGAGAATAATATATTTACAAAATAGTATCCTATTTCGTCCCGTACTCCTCTATACATATGTATATATGTATACATATATAGCAAATATACATATATACATGTATACATATATAGTAAAGGTGCAATTTTCAGTATGAATTTAGCCAAGATCTAACTTCAGATCAGAGAAGAAACCTTTGAAGGTATCTGCATAGAATACGTTCATGTCATAGAAGTCGTTATTTCTTTGTATAAACATACGATAAAGAAACAGATTAATAGTAATATAAAATGTTATATTTAATTCAATAAATAAAGTTGTAAGCAAGAAAAATGGATAAGAAGGATGATGAGAAAAAGGAGGAGGATCCGCGATTGGAATATATGTTTAATTATCTGACGTATTCGAGAAAATTAAAAGCCGACAGATGGGCGAAAATGTTATCCAATGCGGATTTCAAGGTAACTTGAATACGTTTGAAGTGGTTTGATAGAAGTGCTTCAATTTATTTTTCGAATAAGGATAAACAAAAATGTTATATAATTCGATAAAGCTTTCATCTTTTACAACGCCATTTTATCTGCAAATAATAATTGTAATAAAACAAATTTTTATGTTATGATATAAGATTTAATATCTTCAATTAAACGAATTTTGGTTGAAGATAATCATTACGTTACCAGTAACCAATATAAATGAGCGGAATTTGTTTGGTTACAGTAACCATTACCGATGACAGAATTTTTTTCTAGTCATATTCGGTTACTGTCAACTATTAGCATTACTGATAATTAATACATATTCATGGACAACATAAAAAAAAACAATTTTAAAACTTATTAATCTTATTAAGCAAGAAAGATGTATGAAAACATGTGAAACAAAGAATAGAATAAGAGATATTGGTAAAATATTAATGCAAGCGTTAATAAAAATATTATTCTGCAATATTTATTATCCTATTCCTTGTTTCATATATTTTTATACCGTTGTTTGCTTAATAAACAAGTTTTATAATTAAGTCTTTTTATGTTGTCGATGAATATTATTTATCAGTAATGTTAATAATAATTAACAATAGTCGAATATAAATAGGAAAGATTTTTGTTGTCGATATTGCTTAGCGATAATTAAAAAGAATTTTCGCCATCGAAAATCTTTTTTCGGTTACAATTAAATAAATATAACTAAATAAATAACTAAAATAAAATTCAGACCATTGATAATGGCTGCTGGTAACCAACAAAAATTTTTGTTATGTACATATACTGGTTACTGATAACCATAATTTACTTATTTCGCCATCGATAATGTTTATTAGTAGCCAAAAAAATTGTAATTATTCATAATGGTTATTTGTAATCGGAACAAATAAAAATTATTATTTTTTAATCATTTTAATTTTGGAAAATTTCTGAGATTTATTAATAACTGATTGCTATTTAAATATACACTCATTTTTACTCAATGACTTTTCTCTCATTGATGAAAAATGTTTAAACTAACTATTATTTTGCATCTCCATCATCCAAACGCATTGGAATACCTACATTGTGCAAATATATTTCTTTCTTAAATGCAATTACATGTTCGTTTGGATCTTATCGCGCGTGTAAGGCTATTAAGATAAAGGAACGAAACTTGAGTATTACTCACAGGTAAATTCCCGTTTTACTTTTGCGTTATAAATATGAAAGAGGATAAAATTCCGAAAGATCCCGGTGGCTGATCGATACGAAATTTGAGCTTCGAGTATTCATTAGTTTTCGAGAAATTAATAAACTAAATAGCCGATGATGCAATAGCGATATTCAGTCTTAGTATCTATAGGGTGTCTCACGTAAGATATGCTATTGTAACCTCAGTTACTACGGGATATCTTACATCTTGAAAGTGATTACGCAGTCAAAAGATGACTGGATTAATATTCCTATTGAATAGGGTTCTATCTATAGCCATCTGGAAAATTGCTAATTTAGAATAAAGACCATTAAAACTCCAAAGTTTTCCGCCTGAAACTTGGAAATTCCGAAACTACATATTTTTTTAGGTTAGATGCGATAACCGTATAGCACAACATTTGCATTTAGACTGCTTCGAATGCATCTGATACGAACGCAATACTTGGAAATCATTTTTAGAAAAATAAATGTATTGCTACCTAGTATATTAGAACACATATAGATGTGTCCTAACACGTGGCAGATCACTGCACGCACACACATACATGTATACCATGATAATATGGACGATCAATGAAGGCCGACCGTTTGGGAAATAAGTCAGCATCGGGAAATCCGGATTACGGAAAATCTCCCGGTCGTCTTAAAAACTAGAACAATTCCGGGAAAACCCAGACGAATAACAACCAGATATTGTTGCGTATAATGTGAAAATTAATTTCGCAGAAATCATAATTTTTTTATCGTCATTTGTATTACGTTCGACATAATTAAAGTACAGTTCAAAACAAAAAATGTTACATTGTTGCAAATAATAGAAAAATATGAAAAATAAATCGCGTTACGTCGGACACCCTGTATATACATATATACGGTATATCGTAACTTAACATGTTTTGGCCAGAGAAATTGAAACGTAGTTTAAAAAAAGATGGGCAGATCGTAGGTGAAACCCTCTGTAGATTACTCAAATTTCATTTCGGACGGTCACCGGGGCCTCTCCGAACTACAGCTGTGAGGCATTTTATCACAAAAGCCACTTAAATATTTCCTTATTGTAAGGTAAACATTATTGCACACCTTTCACTATGATCTTATCGGTTACATGATATTACATAAGTCGCACTTGGATACTTTCATTTAAACTTTTCATTTCGATTTTCATCTTCGAAATTTTTATTATCTGAAAGGTCATAAATAAAATATGTGCTACATTGTGAATAACTTGGGAGGAAAATGTCAGAGAAATCGCAATTACGTGAACGTAACTCATTGAATGAGTAGCGGAACATTTATTTTGATTCATTTATCTAAAATATTTTATCACGTCACAACTTATTATTACTTGTTATTTTTGACAACACAGTTTAAAAAGTTATATTTCAAAGAAGAATTTATCGTAGGATGCCTTTTAATATACAGGGTGTATCTTCTAAGATTAACCACCATTTTTCAGGCATTTCCAACAATGTGCCAAAGAAATGTTTTGGACAAAAATTAGTCATTTTTCGACTTGCTACACATTTGGATATTAGAAATTTTTGAAAAATATATTTTTTCAAAAAAAACTCAAGGTCACCTTGATATTTTTAAATATTTTGGACTTCGCAGAGCTGTAAATGGCGTCAAGACAAATTCAATGACCTGATATATTACGACCTTGAGGTAATTTTAAGATGACCTTGAATTTAGAAATGTAAGTTCCACCAATAGCAGTAGTTTATCGTAATGCAAAACGGTATTATTGTTATCGTTGGATCTTTTTAATAAACTTATTAGTTTATCAGTCTTAGTCTTATTTTGAATATGTAATTTGATCAAAATAAAATAATTTTCCACATTCTTTCTGTTGATCTAACCTAAATTGCTGAATACAAGGTTATCTCAAGGACATTGTGTAGTAGGCTTTGAATTCGTCTTGCTACAATTCTGTAAAGTCCAAAATATATACCTTTTAAAAGGTCAACGTGATTATCTTTTAACGAAACAAACTTTTTTGGTAATTTCTAATATCCAAATGTGTAGCGGACCAAAAATTGACTGACTGTCTTTTAAAGTTTCTTTTTGGACAAATTATCGGAAATGCTTGAAAGATGCTTTCAGTATACATCCTGTATACGATTAATTTTCATTAAAATATTTTCTGTTTTTATGGTGATCACGCGTAACCTAAAAGAACGTAATAATACAGATTAACGCAATAAAGTGATCATCTGAAGTAAGAATAAAAGAATCATAAATTGTGCTTATAAAACAGAGTAATAAAATTTTATTGTTTCATTAATTTATCGAATTATGCATTTTGATAAAAAACAATTTGCGTCTGTCTGCCTTTTTCGATAAGTGAAGATAGAGTACATCATAAGTCAAGATAGAAATGCGTTCTGGAAAGAAGTAGTCATAACGACCTATCGAAAGACCTCTGGTAATGTATGTGCATACGTATATTATTTATTGCAGCTAGGCTTAAACCTAGTACAATCTTTGATTACATAAGTGCATGTACAGTAGGATTTCTTTTGCATTTTAACATGTTATCTATCTTTATACAGAGTGAGTCGACAAGAAGTACTATCTAAAATAACTTGTTACCTATTGTTTATATTGAAAGATGTTTTAAATGAATTATGCTGCATTTCATGGGATTCACTGGATGGGTGCAATTTTATTTTCTAATATTTTACATTTTATGCGATATCAAAACAACCTCTTTTAGATACCACCATGTATTTTTCTTGATAGTAGTCAAGTTGAACATTTTCTGCAAAAAGGTATTAATCTATTTATAGTGAAAAACCAATGTGGCAGATATCTTAGTTTGAATTTGTCAAATTTAACTCACGAAAGACAAAGACAACATAAGCACAAAAATACCGCGTGCATCATTCCTTGTTTTTCATATTTGAATAGGTTAATTTGTGTTGACAAATGCAACCATGGCAGTGTCGCGTCGACTGACTCAAACTGCACATCTATCGTGGATGAATGTAACGAGCCAAGTCGCTCGGCCAAAACATGTATTATTATTATTAATGTATCATTGTATTATTGCACTAGTGCCTCGAATGTCTTGTTTTGTCACGAAGTTTTATTTATTATTTAGTCATATGTATATTAATCTCATCCGATCTTTCTGTTTTTTTTGATATTTATAGTATTTAAAATTGCTGCATGTCCTCCAAATTTATAAATTTTCAGTTGTACACCACATTGTGTCCACTGATATCCAATTTCCTCATTTTTAACGCTACAATGTTCGCCACTACTCAACTCGCTTGTTTCAATTGTTTCAGTTTTATATTTTTGTTGAATATTTGAATTAAAGTTAGAATCAGAATTAGAATCAAAACATATTCTATTCCACTTAATTTTACGGCTCTGTTTTGTTATATTAAAACTTCCATACGACGAACTGACCGATGTCACTCTAGCGGAACATTCCGCAAGTTTTCTTTGCGACCTGTTGATATGCTGAGTGCAAGCGAATGTATATGTAAATTCACACACAGATGGTGTATAGACATGAAATATATGTACGTATGTAGATGTAAAGATATTTTTATTATTCTGTTGAATGTTTAAAAAGTTTATATATAGTATGATTCGATTAGATTAGATTAAATTAGAACTAACGATTAATTAACTACTAATTAGTAATGTGTAAGGTTACACCAGAGTACAAATAGAGTCTTATGACTGAAAATAAATATTTATTGATCGTAATACTGACACACGCAGTGAAATGGGGCACGTCTCGAACACTCGTAACCCAATAAGGACTAAAGAATATTATCGATTTGATATTACATATCGATTGAGATCTTCTGTATCGACCAAACCATAGTTTAGTTGAAAAAGTGGCACCACATAGTAAAACAAAATCTGGATGAATTATAAGTGACTTGATAAATTACATATGATCAGTCGTGCATGTTCCGGACATATAGACTCATTGCCAAAATTGCTGTTGTTATTATAAGCGATAAGTCATAAAGTTAGAGAGCCGTGATACAAATGGATTAAAGTCACTATTCAGTACTAATACGCCATTGGCAAAAATGACCCAGTTTGATTTTGACGTACCAATACGTCATTGGCGGATTTGATTAGTTCGAATTTCACGTATCAGCACGTCATGGATTGCGAATGGGTTAAGGTTAAAACATCTGCTACACTAATAGTTTTTTAATATAAATAGATTTTAATACTATTTATTTATTTGCACATAAATATGTTAGTTGTATTTAAAAGAATATGATCTCTAATTGACCATCTAAAATCATAATTATACCACATTATGTCCCCTCTGAAACCATTTACTTCCTGTTTGAACCATTTTTTCATACAGTGGATAGTTTTCCAGTAATTCGCATATTTTGTTTATAACCAAACACTCTGTAGCCCACAAAATATTTGCCAAACTATTAAGTTGTTGACATATGTGGATTTTATTACTCTTTTGTAGATCATTTAGTCAGTTCACGCGACAGTGCCACGGTTGCGGATGGGTTAATTTGTCAACTGTCAAATTTAATATGAAAGACAAGGAGTGATGCGACGCGGTATTTTTGTGCTTACGTTGTCTTCGTCTTTCATAAGTTAAATTTAACAAATTCAAATCAAGGTATCTGCCACGCTAATGTCTTTTCGTTATAAATAGATTAATATCTCTTTTGCTGAAAATGTCCAGCTGGCCCGACTAATGTCATAAAAAATATACGGTGTCATTTAAAAGATTCAATGTTGCCTCGATATCTCAGAAAATATAAGATATTAGAAAATAGAATTGCGCTCATTCGATGAGTCCCATAAAATGCAACATAATTCATTTAAGACGTTTTTCGATAAAACTAATGTGTAACGAGTTATTTTAGGTAGTACTTCTTACTGACTCACCCTGTATAAGATTCAGAATAATACAATAGGTTAAAGAGATTCCAAAACTGAAATTGTCTCTTTAATTCAATGATGAATGAATTACGGGACTTTCACATACAGGACTTAATCACGAAGTTCCTTGGAACTGCATCGGAGATGGTCCTTGTGTTGCAACTGACACCCGCCGGTGTCTTAGTACCCTATCTCGAAATAACGCAATCTAAGAGAAAGCAGACGTACTTCTTGAAGAGGAAGCCCCAAAAGGTCACTGAGGATAACTACAAAGATTTGTTGATACCAGGTGACATGGCACCGAATCCGATCGAGGAACTGGCGGTGCTTGTAGAAGATGTTAGTTCTCTAACTTTCTCTAATTATTCTTTAACGAAACATTCCATTACATTCGACTTAGGAAAATGTAGTTTCCTTTCTTTGTATTTTGTGATTTTAGTTGCAACACTATGTTAATTATATATATAGTGTAAAAATATATAACGTCTCTCTCTAAACTAGTAAATATTAATTTGGCAAGTAAAATTTGATATTTGATATTTATCGTAACATTAATTGAGTTTAAAGATTAATTTTCAAGCTTACTTTTTTGTTATCTTTCTTTCCTGGATATTTTTTGTTTATGGAAGATAATTAAGATAGCAAAATATGTGGTAAAAATAACAGTAGGTAAATATAGAAAAATTCCTAAATGTGATTTTTGAAAATATCAATTAAGCAGTCTATAATTTAAGACTTAAAGGATTCATTTGTTTTAATTAATCGAAATTTTTCTATTAGATGAAGTTGCATAATCATCCATTTTCAAAGTGGTGTAATTCTATGTCCTATAACTCATAGTCTGTCTAAATAGTCAGGTACTAATATTCGAAAAGAAATAAAATTAAATAACAGTATTTTGTTTTTCCTGGTCTTATCTATAAACAAAAGTGTATTAAAACATAAAACAAACAAAGAAACAAAAGAAAATGAACTTACTTTCAAAATATTATTTTATACAGTTTAGATATATATGAAAACTGTTATGTTAATTCAGTTATTAATTAAATCACTATATATCAGTCTTTAAATAATTTTTATATAATGTAATATTTCCAGGCATACGTACCCATTTTATCTAATCCAAAAAATCACGTTGGGTGGCCGGAAGTTGTTCGGAAAGATGTTAAGAAACAAGTATACGACCTTCGAAGTCTAATATGGCAGGTACAAAGATATTTATTTAAAAAATAGTAAAACAATTAATTTTATATTTAAGAATGATTGAGTATATACAGTGTGTCCGGTTTATCTCAAAGCACGCAAATATTTCGAAAAACACGAATGATACGAAAAAATGTTTTAGACAAAAATTACACGACATGGACAATAGTATACTCTCGCTCATTTAATCTTGCGATGACCTTGAAGCCGATTGTGAAAATGATATTGCAATTTTTAAATGGAAGCATCCATCTATTATTGTATATTTTTGTAACTGACATTCAGATGTTTTTAAAACATTAGAATTTTATGTCTTTCGCAAAAGATACAAGTTTGTAGTGTCTTGAGAACGTCTGAGTGTCACCTTTTTCACAGAACGTTTCAAAGTCATCGCAAGGTCAAATACGCAAAAGTACAATATGTCCACTTTGATATCGTGCAATTGTTTTGTATCATTCATGTTCGAAATATTTCAGTAGTTCGAGATAAACGGGATGCACCGTATATGTATAATATTTATTTCTTTGTATTTCTAATTCCTACTCATTGTCATATAACTCTCAGAGCATCCATCACATCCAAAGACCCATACCCATTCCTACTTCTATCCCAAACACACATATTGTCCCTCATATTTAATACTAAAAATTGAACGTATTAGTATATCCTTATTTCTCCTATCCCCAACCTAACCTAACCTATATACACAATTCAATACTTAACCTATATGCTATCACATATCTGTCTTTGCCTTACAATCAGTTCGGTGCCTATATGTTTATGGATTGTTTTCCAAAATTGAATTAACCAGCTTATAACCGCTTCATTTATCCTACCTTTTACTATATTTTCAATTCTTCGTACACTAGAATCTAACCTATAGCAATTTTTTTTAATAAGCCTTTTAAGGTGCCTATCTCCAAACTACATGAAACACATTTTCTTTTTCCCTTCTCCAACTGGTAACGATTACGCTCCTCAACATTTCCGCATCTTGTCCTTCCTTCCTTCTGCACATATTCCGCTTTACCCGCTGTTCTTATGTATTTGTATCTACTAATAATGATTTAGTAATGAATTCATATGTAAATATCTGATATGAAATTTTTTGCTTCAACTTTATAGAATGCATTTTTATGTTGACATCTTTAAGTACAAACTGTATAATTTTATAGTTATTAATTGACCTATCGTATTCGTTCATATACATATTAAAAGCTATGTGAAGAACAATTTAAAATATTATTACTTATACAAAACACAGGTGAAAGGAAAAATAACAGGACAAACTTTACTACCAATGCCAATGGGCATCGAAGAAATTCTTGATCAGCAATTCAATTCTAAATTAGAGTCTCCTAAATTACTCCAAGTAAAGAACAACATAGAGGAAATTGTAATAAAATGGGCGACTCAAATTAATGAGATCCTTAACGTAGAGTTCTCAAAGTCTTCAACGAATGAAAAGGAAATTCCTGTGTCCGGTAATCTAATAATTTTTCAAACCATATCGGTTTAGGATAAATAACTATACATAGTTCATAATAATATTATATTTAGCATACTTTAAGTATGCTATGTTACTATTAGGGTAATCCTGGTAGAGATAGATTAGGCAAAGAAATGAATCAGGTAAATTTTTGAAACTATGTATCTGTGAAATGCGTAGTGGATCAGTATCGTTTCATTGTAATGATTATAATTTGAGCGTGTTAGATAATAATAATTTTTTGCATATTTATAAGAATGTAATTATAATTCTAATTCAATACTGCAATTTTTAAGTCAATCTAATTAATTAATTAGTAATTATTCTGAATAGGGGCGGCTTTACCGATTTCAATGATTTTCAAATATGTTGTCAAGGTCAACATTCTGAACAACTTTTTCCTATAAATAAACCGCCATTCAGCCTTAGTTTTCAAATTACAAGCACTTTATGCATAATGCTATATATATGTATGTATTATTTAACAAATTATTTTACAAATTTTTGTTTTAGAAACAATTTGACCATTTTTCTGTTTCTAACGATTGTGATCTTATTTTCTACCATCTTTTAGACGATAGTAAGTAAATATTCCGAATCATATTAAATATTGATTATCAATTATCCGTTGAGAAAATTTGCAGTAGATGTTGAAGACTAGCTTAGAAGTTTTCTAAACTGTGTTTTCATTTCTCCAAGAGGAGTAGGAACTAGTGTTCTTTTTAAAAGAAATGGAAGGTCTATTCTTTTATCTGACAACAATGGACATGTGTAAATAGATGTGTCTATATGTCAGCTGCAAGAATATGTAATAGAAAATGGTGGTGTCCATTTAAAAATTTTAACGTCGCCTTTACAGAATGTTTCAAGGTCAAGTGCGCAGGAGTACAGTATAGTGCAATCTTTATCTCAATTTTTGTTTGTATCCTTCGTATTTTCTCAGATATCTGAGCATTAACAGTTAAACAGGACACACTGTATGTATAGAAAAAAGTTGTTCAGAATAATAATAATAATTATTATAATTACATTAAATTAATAATTTAATTCAATAGAATAATGTAGGTTTTGTTGAATTCAACTTATCTATGTATAAGTAAGTAAAAGTAAGTAAAAATAAAGATAGACCAGATCCAAAATTGTATTTGCGGATTTTCCATATTTATAAAAATATTCTATTGGGATAATTACATGTCTTAGAAAGGACAGTTCACTACTTCAAGTAGCAAGTATATTTTATCAATTTAAAAATATTTGAGTTTTTCACTTTAAAAATATTAAATATGGCGTGTTTTTGAAGAAAAACTTCATCTCACTTGTAATTGTCCTATCATTGTACAAGGAAGGTACGACAATTCTTAATATCATACGAAATCGCTTATTTCACTAGAGTTGGTCTATTGGGACATGAGATTAAAGAATATGGAATCGCTTTATTACCAATTAAAAGACCCAAAAGTACAACAGATGGATCTATTTCTAGAAAAAATGGAAAGTCCATATTCGGTGTATTTCAAAAATTTAGTAAAGAACGTGACTGCATGTAAGTAATAGTTAGGAAAAAGAAAGTGTTTTATTTCTTGTAATTTTGGAATTATTGACTTTCTTTTATATTGACTGAAATAACATTTTCTTATTCCTAATTTAAGGAATATAGACACGTATGTTTTAATTTAAAATTATAATTGCTTCTTCTTTTCCTATTCATAGTTAATCTTTGAGAAATACTAAATCTTAAACCTTTTGTTAAATTGAAAATAAAAATTACTATTGTACTTGATAGATATATTTTTGATGTTCAAATGATTTTTGCTCTAATCTTTCAGCATTGTTGGAAACAAGGGATATCAATCTTTACTTGAAACCTCTGGAAATGTATTTCAATGAAATTGAAAACGTTGAGTTCAGAGATATAATATGGAAATTAAAGTTACTGTTTCACTGTGTTTGCTTAATGTGGTCGAACTCGAAATATTACTCTATGGAAAGAATTATTGCTCTGTTACGAGAAATTTCAAATTTATTAATTTCTCAGGTATTTAATTCACATAGTATAATCACACAACAAATAATATTATTGTTAAGCATTATTGAACAAATTTTCATTAACCATTATTTGAAAAGTGTGTACCTAAAATGTGTCGGAAAAAATAGGAGTATATACGTCAAACACAGAGTATGTGTGGCTGTTATAATATAGAATTAAGTTGTAACGAAACGACTATTTTATTTTTTAATTTTATTACTAACAGGGCTCGTCATAACACAAAATATTGTATCATTTCCTCATGACGAGTATACTCGTCAGAAACAGCTAACTGGATAAAAGAATTATTTAAATAGAGAGTCATTTGTTATTTCAGAGTTCTAGTTGCTACTAGACCAATCAGTTACTTTATTTAATGCTTTATTTGACACTTTCAATATATCGCTTAATGTACTTTTTGATTCTTGTTTACGTCCTATCCTATTATCACCTGATAAAATTTTATTAGGAATAAAAATTACATTATCTACAACATTATTATTTCAAGTTCATTCACAAATTTATTGTACCCTGCGTCCGTTTGTCGTTCATCGGCAATTAAAGTCCAATTTATTCCAAGTGTCTAAGATGTATGTTGTTCTCGTAGTTTCTAATTCTAAGAATAATTTACGATACGTTTATCGAATAGAAAACATCAAAGGTTTAAATGGTGATTAAGTTTATGACGTCCTTGGCAATAAAGTTAACATATGCAAAATTAGCGAAATATTAAATTTAAGAAAAATAGTAGATATTCTGCTCCGTATCGTAAACTTCAAAATGATCTCTAAATGATAATGACTCTGAATAATCTGACTCCTTTGGATGTGTTTTATGGCGACACTTGAAGGTCTTAGTCTTTTTGTCAATGATAAATAATGCAATAGACTTACAATAATGAATGGAAAATGAACGTATGTTGTGTAATACAAGACACAGAATGAATACTGAAAAAAGATTACGACAATCCATAATTAGCAGATGTTAGTCTTGCTTTGAAATAGATGGAAGACACACCGGACGTCTTTTACAAATGTAAAAACAAAGTACTATTCTTCATTGAAAGGACTGACTCTAGGACTTATATTGATTAAACATACTTTACATCTTGTCAGCGAGTACTATAAGCTCACAGTTTTAAGCGCTTTTTTTCTAACATTTGTTACACTGCAAAATGCGTTCATTCCCGTATAGATAATAATAGTAATGTAAAAAAATGATAAGAATACAATATAATATATATAATATATAGACTGACCATTAATCGTCCCCTATCGGTGTTGTGGATCAATTATCGAAGCCCGCGAAATTCAATTATGACGCATTCTGTATGGAAATTAACATTTTGGAAAATAAGCACAATTTTTCTGCTAATCGTTACTTTAATATTAACAGGAAGATAACAGTTGTATTTGATATTTTTGTCACTTGGTTATTGTTTTATAGGCAGTGAAACATATAAATCCGTCAACTTTATTCGAAGGAGATATTGAAGACAATAAAGCGAAGATAGCGGAGGTAATACCGACGCTCAGTAATTATCAAGAATTGTTTCGATCATATAAAGAAAAGGTAGAAACTTACTTTAAATCGCAAGAACCTATACTTTGGACGTTTCACGAGAAGCTAGTTTTCGAAAGGATTCATATGTTTGAGAAGAGGCTTAAAGAAATCGAGGTTTGCTGAATAATATCTATAAATATGTGCTTTTAATTTAGCAACATTTATACCGTTTAAACAAGGTGTAATTTTTATCGATATGAAGAAACAGCAGTGGTTAACAAAAGAAGATTGTATCTAGAGTTACAGGGAAACTTTGATCGCTTTAACCATATTTTGTTAACTTTTGTTATTGTTTGGTAAGTTTCGTTGCTAAAACTGGTAAATAAAACTGGCAAAGTTTCGTTGTTTAGGGGTCCAACCTCCAGTGACCTTAACCTTCACATATGTCACCGTCGTGAGTTATCTTCAGAAGGTTATAGCTGTTGCTGCTTGTTTGTTAAAGATATTAATGTTTCGTGTGAAAATGGAGGTACAAATGCTGAACCTATCACTGTCTTATTCCATATGGGTTAGGTTAGGATAGGCAAGGTAAAATGCTGAAACCTAACCTTAACCTAGTTGATGATAAAATAGTTAAGAGATTCATATTAGTTACTTTGGTAGTTTACTTTAGAATAATTTTCCACCAACTATTATGTTTTCCCGATTGCAATTCCTGGGATTTTGTGCGTTTCATTCTTTGATATGAAAATTTGTTTCCTCTTTAAGGATAATCTGAAGGATGTGTTTTCTCCTTTACGTGTATTGTTTTCAATCAATATAATGTACAATACAAAAATGTACATATATATATATATATATATATACAATCCTTATAAATAACTTACTGCAGCATTCCAATAAAGACAACTTATAATTGTCAAGATAGTTTTGTAACGAGCGGAATAAGTGACAGTCTGGGCGTGGATCATCTCATCCAAGTTGCAGCGATATTTGTCGTGTGACGTTTGACACATGTAGTCAGTTATATGTAGTAGAAAAAGATGCTTTCGATAATGTTTATTTTATACTATACAGTTAACTGTTAACCAATTATCAATATCAGGTTACATCAATTAAATTAAACTTAATGGTCATGGTTTAAATTCAAATTCATCTCGTTGCGAAAAACGAAACGAACTTACTGTTCAAGCCAATAGCTTAAACAGCGTAGCCGGTAATGAACGAATTGACGCAAACCAAACTCAAATCAAAGCGAAAAGGAAAATGTGGGAATATCTAGCGTCGAGAAGGTTTGTTCCACTTGCAAGAGTATTTTATATTGCCATTGTTTATTTTGTTAATAATTTTTTAACAAATAAGGAGCTACGGTTGAAACCTTTTGAAGGTCACTCAGGACCTTGATAGCATCTGTGAAGGTCACTGGAGGTGGTTCCCTTAAGTAGCAGTTTTACCAAAATGCAAACATTTTTGCATTGTACAATACATGGAACAGGACACGTCTCACTGATTTCAATGATGTTGGGTAAACGTCTTGGGTAATTTCACAAATACATATAGCTTCAGAAATACACATGAAGGTAATATTTTCAATAGGACAGTAGAACCTCAGTTACCCGAATTAATTGGAGCGTAAGGGTGTTCGGATAATACAATTACTTTCCTGATAATTCGTCTTCAAAAAGATGTTCATCTTCGCAATTTCATTTTTGTTCCATGTATTTGAAAAAAGTTGAAAAATTAAACTATAATAGCAACAAAGCAGATAATGAAATGAAATAAGATGATCTCTGAAAGTTCATCATTGTTCCATATATTTAAATAAAGAACATAGATATCAATAATACCGATACAAATAATAAAATTAAATATGATTCGATTGGAGGTTTATGGGCCCTAAAATAAATTATACAACTTTTTTAGCAGGTCTAATTCTACAAATTTACGTTCCTCGTGTGCCTCCGTCTTAGCTGTGGTTTCTAAGGCCTCAAATACTTCAAAACGTTGAGGAACATCATCATTGACATTATATTCGTGTCTCGATCCATTATTCGAAGCACACATAAGATTAGTGTCATGGCCAATCGAAGAATACTCATCACATTGCGACCATTCCATCACGTCGACGTTGTCACAATCACCGGATCCTGGTATTGTATTCAATGCAGGAAGAGTTCCTTCTACATGTGTCGTATTATCTTCCGCTTCTTTCTGTATGATGTCTTCAACGAAGTTCATTAACTTTTTCCATCCTCTTCTTAGTGTCACACATTTGGAGCCCAGCCAAGCATACGCCGCCATACAACAGTAGCAATCCTTCAAATTTAGCTGCTTATGAGACTGCATCATCTTTTTCCCAGCAATATCGTTGATCGTTAAGAAAAATTCTTGCTGAGAATTGAACCGAATTAAAAACTAACAACATTAAAATGTATCCACCTCGAAATCATTTGTCCAACTTTTATTTGAGCATTTTCCATTAGATAATAATATTAATGAAACCCAAATCCTAGCTTGTGTGTATCTTATAATATTACAATGTAACGCATAATATTAGCTTATGTATCTATCACTAACTCTGCGTTGCAATACTTAGCATATGTCGTCTGATTTCTTAATTAATCTCATCGCAACATCCTTGTAAACGCGAATGATTTGTATTCACGAACTTTGAATAATATGTACATAATTATTTTTATTCATACTAATATTCAACATTCATTTATTATAATACTTCAGTAATATAAATAGATTGTTCTCAATCGTAATTAAATGCATTGTTGTAACGTGCTGTACGTGGCACATTTTTCCTCTTTTCTTAAATAACTTCTGGTAGAGTTTTGCCCTGTAGAATATTCGGCAGGTTCCTTCAGCTATTAAGGGTAGCTTGTGGGTGCTAACCTTATTGGGCTAGCACTATTACAAGAACGTATTTATAATTGAATGGATTTATAATTGGTACTGTGATTTCCTTTTCAGTCTTCTAACGGTCCTGACAGTGTACAGTGTATTGGCTAGCTCGTTTGAGTGACTCATTGTTGCTGTTTTATACTTATTGAACATCTGCTGAATTTCTTCCTTTACAGTGGGAACTTGAAGATCTCTGCGTAGTTCTTCACTGTTATTGTACATTACAGTATTGTATATTACAGTCTATTATTCTACAAAGTACGATTGATTGCATGGTTTCCATTTTAGCAATATGGCTTTTAGCCACTGTACTCCATAATTGAACACTGTATGACCATGCTGGTTTTTTTATGACTCTATAGATTAGTAGTCTGTTTCCTATGCTAAGTTTTGGACGACGGTTGGTTAAACAGTACGTGTCTTTTCTTTTAATTCTTGTTGTATTCTTTTGTGTACATACTGTTTCCAAATCAATTTTGAGTCCAAATGGAGTCTCAGGTATTTGACCACTTTCGTTTCTGGCATTTCATTGTTGTGAAGTGTAATTTTTGCAGTATCTTCATTCTAGAGGGTAATACGATTATGTTTATTATTATTGACCTTTATTCTCTGATCTACCAACTATTTTTTCAGTGCACCTACATGACTTGGTGAGATCTTAACTGCTTACTGGATTTTCATGCATTGCTATTATTCCTGTATCATCTGTGGATATACAGGCTACAGTGTTTTGTGTTGCTGGAATGTCTGCTGTGTATAAAGTGTAAAATACTGGGTCCAACACACTTCCTTGTGGTACTTCAACGCTTATTACTTGCGTATTTGAGTTCAAATCTTTTATTCTTTTACGTAGAATGTTCTGTTATTTGGATAAGATTTTAATAGTTGACAAATTGCGTTTGGCAAATGCTGTTTCTGGTTTTCAGCAAACCTTCGTACCAGACCTTGTTGAACGCTTTTGTTATGTCTAAAAATAGGCATGTGCAGTATTTATGGTTTCCCAGAGCTGTTACAATTTTGTTAATTAGCCTGCGCTCTTGTGGAATGTTGTTCTCTAGATTTAAGCTGGCGACCTGGCATTAATTGTTTACTGTTGATTACTGTCTTCTTGATTCTGATTATAAGTACGCGTTCTAGCGTGTTAGATAATATTGCAAGGAGAAAGATAAGACATTATGAGGAGGATTCGTGAATGTTTTTACATATAGAATTTTATGCTCAATTGAGAACTTTAATTAGAAAACAAATTTCAGTTTATTTTTTTCTTAATCTCTCAATTGTGTTCCACTTTTGATGATATCCTACTTTGTGTTTATAATATATTTTATATTAATCTGTCGCCTGTATCGATCATAATTTTATAACTATAATTTTTTATTACAGTCATTATTTGATACAGTACAAGATTATTTGAAACTGGAAAGAATAGAAATGTTTGGCTTAAAAGCGAAGTCACTACTTTCCATGATTAATAATATTTACGAAGAATTTAATAAATTGTACCAACAATTTGGAGACGTGCCTTACGAAGTTTTAATGCCAGAAGAAAAACAATTTACTGCAGATTTAAATGAATTTTTCGCCTCGGTAAGCAATTTATTTACTAGACTCTTCGTTAGCTTCTGAATATTCTCTAGTTAAGTTTAATAACTTAAAAGCCACGTTGGTACATAATTTTATTGAACAAACAGGTTTTAATTTTGTCAAGAAATATGTTGTTTATGAATATTTTACCAGTAATATTTAATAATACGTTATGATGTATACAGAGTGTCCAGTTAGAAGTATTATCAGTTGTGTCAATTATAATTTTGAAATTACAATTCTCTATTAAAATCATTATTTGATACAGTAGCATGTTATACTATTTCATATAGCAATAAGCAATAAAGAATTTCTTAAATTTATCTATTCAATGAAGTTTCAATTTTTTAAATAAGACATATAACAATATAATAAATACTATCACAGATTTTGATGTTCTTATTAAATATACGTATCATTTGTTTCAATATTTTGATATATTCTTTCATATTTTCTATATTATATTTATAATTACATTGATTAGTACATAATTTGAGTATTTATTTTCTAAAATGTTTATTTACCTGTTACTTCACATGTTTACTAATTAATAAAAATTCTTCCTGAAATACAAGATAGAGCAGTTTGATCGACGATTGGCAAGCATTTTCGACCAAGCATTTGCTGAATGTTACAACTTAGAGTCGTTCTTTAAGTTCATTTGGATAATGGGCGTAATTGCCAACAGACCTATAATAATGGCCCAATTGTGGCACAATTATGAAGAAATAATTCAAAGAGTAGATCAACATTTCAGTGACCTTAAGGTAGGGCTGAATTATATATTATTGTATTAAGAAATTAATTTTTACTTATAATTAGCAAGAATAATACTCTGGCTTTAACAAAAATGACTTGAAATTATTCATATTTTGTATAGAAATGAACTGTAGTTTTTTATAGGCTAAGTTTAAATGCTCTTGATAATAATTTTAATAATTTCTCATATGAGTATATTGTTATATGGTGATCTAAGTGTCATAATTTTATCATAACAGAAATTGAGAAATTTATTAATCAGATAATATAAGAATTTACATGAAGTTAGATGAACAGAAGAAACAACAATGAATGTGCAATTTTAAATTAAATTTTGAAACCGGTCATTTGACTGGGCCTGGCAAGATTGGTGTTAATAACGTGTTTCAACTGTTAAAAGTAACATTCATTTAATTTCATAATCAATTAATTTCCTTATTAATGAATTGAATCAATGAATCAATGAACTAACATATATTATCATATTTCTCAGTCTGCTATGCAATCTTATTGCTGTATAGAATTACATAAAATTATATGCAGAGAAAATTAGAAAGAAAATATTCCAAATAGAATATAACAATACTCTACATGTGAAAGTTATCATTTTTGTTATTATTGTCTTGAACATTTGTATAAGTATCTCTTATACAAATTGAAAAGAAAGATTGCCATAAAATTGGCCTTGTACTTGAAGTTCAAGTCTAAATTCTTTTTTATTGCATCGTATCCTACACACAATGAGGACCAAACATCTCTAAGGAACCTTTGCAACTGAACCGCTCTCTTGAAGAAAAGAATGTTAAAGATTAGTTAATTTTACCATTGCCAGACTCACTTTTCTACATTCCATTTTCTTCTTCAGATTATTTAATAAGGCTTTAGACATTGCAAAGAAACGATTAGGGTAATTACAAGTCTGTAAATATTCATTCGCATACTAAAGAATTGTTTATCAGAGATAGCTTTGTTATTGTTCCTGTGCGTTATTACACATTATTGATACGAAGAAACCATTAACTATAGTTAATGAGCAGTGATAAGAACTAAGCACGTGGGCAGGATGGTATAAAGTAAAATCGGTTATTAATTAGAATTCATTTGCAACAGAGTGGCAACCTTTTATAGGAAATAAACAATTGCCTCATGTAAATGGGTTAATATCTTATAAGAAATATTACGAGTTGTTAATTATAACAAAAATTTTGTTTTGTAGGTGTTATTCGACAAGAATTTTAATTCCGTAAAAGACACCGAGCTTTCGACATTGAATTCATATTTACCTGTAGTGAGTGCATCCCTGTGTTTTTTAATGAGACTTCGTAAGAGAACTCTTCTCCCAGTTGAGTGCATGAAATTAATTGACCATCCTTTAATTAATGACAAAATGGAAAACGTACTCAAAGGCAAATACGAAGAACTTGAGGTAATATGCGATAAAATAATAATAAATGTTAATATATATTTAAGCACGTTTAAAGCTTGCATTGAACTTGATCAATCTCTTCTTACAATACTGTTTCTTCTTATTTGATCTTGTCATGGATAGAATGTTTCCTTATGTGTTTCTCTAAGATCTTCTTTTCATTGATTTACAATAATTTGTAATTGATCAGAATATACAATAAATAACGACGGTACGGTATATTTATCATATCGATAATATTATATTAATTATATTTATCTCTTCAAGGCTATTATTGACGAAAAGGAAAAAGAAATATTTACCGCTTGGGCGGAGAAATTGCCAGAAATTTGGGAAACCCATTTAACGAAAACTCTTTTAAACGTTAGAGAGGATCAACTGCTGGAAACGAATTTCGACTTTGCCTTAAGAACTGCCTTGAAAGAGATTCGTTATATGACAATTGCGAAGATTCCTGATCTTCCTCAAGAAGCCATAGATTTTTATAATAGATCACAATTCTTCTTTATCAGCACTTACAATCTCAATCTGATAGTGAATTGGTAAGTCATGTTTTTATTCTTTTAGATACATAGATATAGAAAAGAAGGAAGATATCTCAATTTGAGGCATATATTTTCTTCCTCTTTTTTTTCTATACAGTTCATTCACAGTTTATACATCACAGAAAGGTAAAATGTTCCCTTTTTTTGAAGAGACATTTGAAAATCATTTTGGTATTTGCATAATACTATTAGGTCAGTAACAGCGAGAGAATGTACAATTAGGGGCCACAACTGTGACAGTCAAAATCAAAACAGCCATGAAATAACAATTATTTTTTCGACTGAAATGTTTTTGGTTGCGAATAATGATTGTAAATGACCGAAAAGTATTTTTTATTTTCGATTACCATTATCGACGAGGGAAATTTATTTCGGTAGATCGTAATAGTTATTGGCATTTCCATTGCACACAGTAATTATCGAAGAAGAAAATATCGTTTTAATTATTAACAACCATAATAAATTGCAACAGAGCGAGTTTCGAAGAAACTTTTCGTTCCATAGAAAATTATATTTATCAACCTTGTTATTTGCAATTAAAATCATAGATTGATATTCAATTTAGTAAACATAAATTTCTCGACGTTTTCCTGTAGACCGTTTTTTCTTTTAGTTCCTTTCAGACCAACAAAACTACCGTTTTAGTGCGGATACGGCGAATTGTCTCTGTGAAGTGCAAAACAACGCTTTACAGCGTTATGAGCAACTAAAATATAATTTCTGACATCGATAACTATTATTAGCGATAGAATTTGCCCTAATCGTTAATGGCCTGTTAAATATTATTATGACAAAACAGCTTCCTTTAAAAGTCGTGCACAAGTCTTGAAATGTAAAAAATAGCAAAGAAACAAAAGGCAGCATCAATATAAAAGACAGTATAAAAGTAAATATATATGAGATTTATACTTTCATTTATTTATTTATCATTTATCATTTACAATAGACGAATATCTTTGAATAAAATATATTATTATAAATAGAGTCTCTGATTCTGAACATGTACTGAAAATACACATGTAGTTGGTTAATACATGCAATAATAAAATAATAAATATATATATAATAATATAAAGTATATTTTATATTATTTTGTTATATTATTATTATATATATAATATTATTTTATATTATTATATATGTGTATATAATATAATATAAATATATATATACATATACATATATGGAAGTGCAAGAAACCACCAGATTCAAATTCTAAATAGAACATTTTCTGCTATTCCGTTGGTACCCTGTAATAGCTTGAAACCTTCATGGTACTATTGAATTTACCAAGTTATTTGTTCATTAAATATTTCTACATTTATTTTACAGACTAATTCTATCCAAAATTTTGATATAGCTAATAGCAAGTACTTTGTACAACTAATTGTCCAAACACCATTAATATGTATTAGTATTGGTGTGGTCATACTAGTGATAGCAGTGATGGCTATGGTGCTGCTGCTACATGTTTGTATTATATTCTTTTTTGTTCTTTATCTAAAATTTGTATATCTTCATGCAAATCTGATCAATTTTCATGTATTAGGTTGTCCAATAGATGCACAATATTTTATGTTTCATGTTATTTTATTGAATCATATATTTTGCAGCAATAAAACAAAATACATCATACATAATTCTATAAAATAATATAAAACAAAAAATGTTGTGTATCTATTATTTCCTCATAAAACGAAAGAAACTTTTGGGGCAATCTAATACATAATTTCACATACATTTAGAAAGTAGGCCTGCACTATTTTAAAATAGTTACATTTCAATACTTTCTTTACACTTTATATGCTCTGTGTTTCGTTATCCATTACCTTACCTTACCTTAGCTTTCTACATATTTCTTGTCTCCTAATGTTCCAGGTTTCGCCTCGTCTGAATCCCTTTGCTTATGTTTGACGACTAGGTTCTCATGAAACACTGTTCCTTTATCATTTTGTCAAGCTGATATTTATATTGTTCGATAAATTGAAATTCATATACTGACTGGTCTGAAGATCAGCATTTCTCACGCACATATTTTCATATTTTTCTTTTTCATTAATCCTTTTTGCAGGACAGACAAGAGTAGCTACTGATGACGTGGAAAATGTATTTTCTCAGTGAACGTCCATTGCACCTACGCTTAGGACGTTTATTAAGATTCCGAAAGTAGATATTACGACAAGTGTTACGCAACGTAACGCGACATTGTAACAAACTAGTACGTATGTATGCAGCAGATACGAGATTTTTGTAATGTAGAAGAGCTGATTGTTGACAGACCCGTTGCACAACCAGGAAAGAAAGTCTTGTATTATGCGAGCGAATAATTTTCCCATAATTTGGTCATTTCTGATAAACTCAGAAGTTGTGTGTAGAAAGTAATTATTATAACGAAAACAGTGCAATCCGGTATAACTTCAGGACACACGCTGGTTGATTCTTGTCAGAAAATTAATTTTCTGATCAACATCGAATGTCACGACGACTCTTCTACGCGACTTTGACGCGCCTTCTTCTTGTAACAACGGGGTGGTAACCAACCAAATGTCGTGTTATTCCTTCAGGTCAGATAATCTCAGCGACTTGTATCATCACAATATGGTTACAGCATACTCTTCAGAGATATCGGGCTTCTGCCACGTCCCTCGCTATAGGGTGTGAAGTAAACTAAAAATCTTAAATGCAGTTGCTCGTATTCTCTTCGCAGATTCTAAAGTTGTAGATAAAAAAATATTTACAGAGTTTAATTTAAATATTTTACAAAATACGAAATATCGAAAAAATTAGGAAAATATTTACAAAATGTGCAAACTTTGTCGAGGAGCACCCTACGTGGTTCATTAAATTGTTAATAACGTGTTAATATCCCTGCGCCTTCTTCAATCTTAAGATTACGCTTCGATGGCAACCTGATGTAAATGTGAAATAGTTATTAATTCAATAATACTTGAAATGTAATAATAATTTACGAGCGTATCACTGAATCGCACTTAAACAACTTGTTCACATCCATACGTGTAATATCACGTCGTTGTCATTAATCATTATTTGTTTTTCATTAGTAGTTTAGTTAGTAGTAGTGAAGAGAAGAAATGAACTTACATCACTTTCAAAAGAAATTTCTACGCAACTTCATTTATTAATGAAATTTCAATCGATTAGAACAGACAAGCATTTTAAGATTCGAATTGTAAATTGTTTACAAATAAGGAGGTTGCACGAAAGTATACGTAAATTCATGTTTCCATAAAGTTTTCCAAAAAAGAACCTATACCACTTTCAAAATAAACGCCCTATATGTATAATCAAAATGATAATAATGTACGATACTTTCCCAATGTTTTGGCTCGATCGATGGTTTTATTTTCGCTGAGTTCTACGATATTAGTGAAAAGCATTCTTCTTAATATTGCTATAGCTGTTCATATTGTTTTATTATTATAGTTTGTTATATATTAATGTAGTTGTTAATATTGCTACAGTTCACGAAAAAATAATCAAAACGATGGTAAATTATAGAAGCACAATAAAAGCTCATAGCATCCCATTGATTAACAATTTATATAACCAGCACACGGAGAACACTTCAAAGAGATCATCCGGTAGATCTGATAGAAAGATAGAATTCACCTGTATACGTTTTCCCAATGGAGAAATCGTCTACGTGATATTCAATTCAATACTAAACGTAAGAATTTGTCTAATGTCCACGTAGACAAATTGTAAAGAATTTTGGAGTTGAAAAGAGAAAAACAAATGAGAAACGATCACAACATAATTTTGCCAGTAATACATATATAGAAACAACCAAATATTTGAATTAATTCCTTGTTCATTGTTGCCGTAACATCAATATTCTTCATCATTATGTAATCATCAGAAGAATCGCATTCCGTTGGTGTCTTATGCTTACTGTTGCAATCACATTTACTTATTCCCTGGTTATTCGGAATATTATCGGCTACTTTCACGGATTGTAAGCAGGTCTCGTTCCTTGCGTAACTACGCATTTAGAAGGACATATAATTTATCATAAATTTACTCAACTGAATGGGATCAAATAAAGAAGAACTTTCATTTTGGGTTGCTGCGCAATAAACAGTATTGTAACATCAGTTCCTAACCAGGTAGCTGTTTTTTACAAGTATACTCGTCATGAAGAAGTGGTGTAATATTTTGTGTTATGATGAGCACTATTAGTAATAAAATTAAAAAATAAAACGGTTGTTGCGTTACAGTTTAATTTTATATTATTACACACATGCTCTGTTTTTGATGAGTATACTCGTCGTCGCTTACACTTTGCCTCAAATTTTAGGTACTCTTCAAAGTTTTCAAAAAGCTCGCAACAGCTAACCAGTCAATCGTTAAATTTTTATCGTGATTTTATAGTTTGGCTTGAATTCTTTGGATTTTGTTGAAATCAAATGTTACGTTCTCCAACATTTCTTCACAATCTAATTTTGAAATTGTCTGGCAAGACCAGAGACAATGTAGATTAATACCGTCCGCTAGTTCTCTGCCTAAAATTATGTGCATATTATTGTTAGGATACATGTATTATTAGGATATTATGTTTATATTATTTTTTTCTTACATTCACTTGTAAATCATGTTCCTACGATCTTGCCAGAGAAGCAGGAAATACCCTGTATAATTATATATCATATATATTATTGTATTATTATAATATTTAATATTTAATATTATTATTATTACTACATTGTATGTAGTATATAATATATACTATACAATAATATAATGTAAAGACGTATTATATTATAATATAATATATAATATACATTATATATCATACTTTATTAATATATAATAATATGTTATAATATAATAGGATATAATACATATTATAATATAATATACATCATATATAACATGTATATGTAATATGTACTTTATGATAATATAATACGCCTAATTTTAGATACAAGTCGCTAGATCCACGATGTGAAAACGTGACCAAACCTTGACCGTGACACGTCGGAGACACGAGAAATCGCGAAATTAACGGATCGCCGGTAATCTCCTCGCGTCGCGGTTCGAACGAAATGATTCTTTCACGAATAGGGTAAAGAAAATTGAACTTCGTATGCGACAATGAAATTTATTATAGAAATCCAACAGAGTGACGGTTTCTAGCGTTACAATAGCATGGTTCGGAATGTTAGAACAGACTGTTCGAGCGCTAGTTTAGGAAGGTCTTTCTACCGAGGGTCTACTCCCTTTGGAGGGGCCTTTTTAGTTATTGTTTTAATAGATGTGGCATGCAGGGTGTTCGGTCTATCCGGTTACTGAGCGAATGGCCCTTCTTGAGCAGGTGATCTTCTTGAGTGTGTGACATTCCCCCCTTCTTAGATTCGCTTTGCTCCGTTGAAACGTATGGCTCACCTGATTTGAATGACCCCGCTATCTTCATCTTCTGCAATGTTTTGGTAAGTAACCGTCCTTGGTGCTGTTGATGTTTGATCGATCCTGTTTACGCGAGCGGTAGGGCAGAGTATTTTGATACATACATTTATGAGAAGTGATCGGCGTAGACATTCGAAAAGTTCACATTTGTACATTCTTCGTAGGAATAATAATATAATGGTTTGCTGTCTGCAAAGGTACGAACGTCGATCCTTCCAATTTGAAGACAGCAGTCGGGCAAGTTTTAACTATCCATTGATTATTAATTAATTCTGACCCGTATTCAGGTGAATTCATTCTATTGCGACTCGGTTGAGTTCTTTTACAAATGTGGATGATTGCTGTTCGTTTACAATATTTGTCGAAGTAGTGACTATCGGCAAAGGTGTATTGTTCTTAGTTGGTTAGTATCAAGTCAGTTTCTATTACAGGCGCAATGAATACAGAGTTTTGTTTGGAAGGTATCGGATAAATTTTATTTATTTTCCATTCATTGTTTTCCTAACGTAACAGTGTTAAAATTTCGTCGATGTGTTCCAAGAAAATGTTGGCGTAATTTAGTGGTTTTACTACTAGATCGCTTTTAATGTATTCAAGTATTATATGATCCATGTTATGATCTTCTTCTTGAGAAGTACGATTTTAGCCTGTTACCGTGGATTCTTTGCGTATGATCGTTTGAATATTCCATAAGATAGGTGGGTGGATTGGAGGAGATTATTTCTGCAGGTCCTAGCCATTCGTGATCTAGTTTGTTCGAATGGAGTATGCCCGGTTGTTTCGAGTACCGAAGTATTGTATCCCATGCATATTAGTTTCAAATTTTCGTCCCAGTCGTTTTGTCGGTCGGTCGTACAAGTTCGAATGAGGTCTTTTACTACAGCATGTATTCTTTCAAGAGATCCATTAGATTGCGGGTGGAAAGAAGTGGTTTTCACGTGTCGAATCTTGAAAGCCTCTTCAAATGTATCCATCAGTTTACATACGGAATTTCGTCCCACGTCCGTGAGGATACTTTTCGGTACAGAAAATATATATACATAGTGATCCAGGAGTTCGTTAATAATCGAGTTGGCTGTTTGGTCTTTTAAAGGTATGAGAACGAGATATTTGGTTCATTGATCCTGGATAGATAGGATAAATTGGTTGCCTCGTCTGGTTTTGGTTAGAGGTCCGAATATGTCCATCGCGATTTTATCATTAGGGTTAACGGGTGTGACAGTTGTTACGGGTTACTCTTTGGCTCTAATACGGTTTAATTTTTCTCGTTGACAGGTTTCGCAGTTTTGTATAAATTCTGTGACGTCCTGCTCTAGGTTTGTCCAGTGATTGTGTTCTTGTATTCGTTTCACGGTGCGGCGTATATTTAAGTGTCCTACTATTTCGCTATGATTCTCGCGCAGTATAGTTTGTTTTTGTTCGTTATCGTAGTCTATTGGCGGATCTTGTCCAAATACCAATTTAATTTGAGGGGATCTGCTTGTTAGAAACCTTAACATGAGTTGAATGTTTACTTTTTCTAAGGTGCTGAAGCTATTGTCATTTATTCCTATATGCAAGTGTCCACTCTGGTTAATAAAGTTATTAGTTAATCGATGCAACCAGTGCTGTTCGTTAAAGTCTCCTAATTCGGTCTTTGTAATTTATTTATAGTGTGGTCTGTTAGTCTTTTGAGTTATTGGAGCTGGGGTGATATTTGTTTTCCAGTCGATATATTCGTCGTAATAGTTCGGGTTTTCTAAACCGGATTGGATTTCTTCATTGGTGATAGGATACAATCGGAACAGAGCGTCTGCAGCTGTATTTTCCTTTCCCTTTTTCTATTCTATTTCATAATCATACTCCTCGAGTCTCAAGCGCCATCGCATGAGTCTCGACGAGGGTTCCTCAACATTTTCTAGCCATTTCAAAGCTTGATGATCACTTTGAATCTTAAATTTTCTACCAAGTAAATAATGTCTTAGTCTTTTGATTGACCATACTATCGCTAGTAACTCTTTTTCGGTTGTGGAATAGTTTTTCTCAGGAGGGTTTAAGGTTCGGGATATGTAACAGCATGGATGTCCGTCTTGGGAGAGTATTGCTCCTAATCCTTCGTTACTTGCGTCTGTTATTAACGTGAATGTTTTTTCAAAGTCCGGGTATCGCAGTACAGGAGCTTCACAGAGTTTTTGTTTCAGTGTGTCAAATGCAAGCTGTTGTTCATCAGCCCAATGGAATGGAGTGTTTTTCTTTGTGAGGTCCGTCAGTGGTTTCGCGATTTTGGAAAAATTGCGTATAAATTTTCTATAGTACCCAACGAGTCCTAAGAATGATTTTACGTGATTCGCGGTTTTTGGTATTTTAAAATCCTTCACGGCCTGGATCTTCTTGGGATTAGGCTTTACTCCTTCTCTCGTTACTACGTGTCCTAAATATTCCAATTCTGTTTTTAAAAATTCGCATTTGTCCGGTTGTATCTTTAATCCTAAATTTTGTAATCTGTCTAATACAATAGCTAGATTTCGGTTGTGTTCTCGGATGGTGCTTCCGAATATTATGATATCGCCTAAGTATACGAAACAGTTATTTCCTACTAATCCCCGTAGCGCGGTATCCATCATGCGTTGGAACGTCGCCGGTGCGTTTTTGAGTCCGAAGGGCATGCGATTATAGTGGAAGTGACCTTGTGGAGTTGAAAACGCAGTATATCTTTTTGATTTTTGTTCCATAGGTACCTGGTGAAATCCTGACGAGAGGTCCAGGGCTGAGAAAAATTTAGCTTTGCCTAAATGATCGAGTATGTCGTCCGAATTCGGTAAAGGATACGCGTCTTGATCTGTTTGCCCGTTTAACTTCCTAAAGTCTATGACAATCCTCCACTTTTGTTTACCTGATGCGTCTAATTTCTTTGGAACTACCCACATTGGTGCGTTATATGGACTGTCCGATGGTTCTATGATGCGTTTCTTTAGCATGTCGTTGATTCGAGTCTCGATTTCTTTTTTATGACATTCGGGCGGTCTATAAGATTTGACGTTTATAGGTTTGTCTGTTTTGAGTGTGATCGTATGTTCGGTTAAGTTAGTGCATGGTAGTGAGTCTGTGTCCATGTTAAAAACGTCTAAGTAGTTGATAAGGATTTTCTCAAGAGGTTCTCGAAGTTCTGGATCAATATGTTTAGTGCCTATTACTCGTGCAAATTTACTAATTTGTGTTAGTCTATCGGCTTTTTCCATTTCGTTTGTAATATGACAGATTTGCTTACCAGTGTTGATAACATCGGTAGTATTTTGCTTGGGTTCTACTATGGTATTGTGAGATTGGTTCTTTGGGCGGTTGCCGACACGATTCGCTTCCCGTAGCCATTCTTCTCTATTAGCGGCTAGTTGTTGGGCAAGGTTCAGGTTCTTCGGGTCGCTGACTACTACCATCTGCCCTATTTCATATCGTAGGTTGAGTAAATATGTTTTAAGTGCCTCGCGTTCCTCAATATCTATAGCTACGCGTCGCTCGGTTGGTGTGCGGTTTTCGTTTTGCACTGCGTAATTTAGTTCATTTAGCTGTTGTCGGAATCTAGAATTGAAAGATTGTACACTTTCTGTTGCTCCTTGTTTTAAATTCTTTAATTTGTCCCTACAATTGCTGATAGTTGTCGGTGTTAATACGCGTTGCCTCAAGCACGAATACAAGTCTTCGAACGAGTCAATTTTTAGATATCGTATATTTCGTTTTGCGTCATCGGTAATTCTTTGGATCAGTATGAGATCTAATAGTAGCTCTCTGTCACTTGCCTTACATCTGGCTCTTGCTTTGCGGACCGATGAGATGAAATCTTCAACGCCTACGTCATCTCGACCCCGTAGTGTCTCGATAGTTTGTATGGCCTTGTCTGCGTCGAGCTCTTGGTCTTCGTTGTAGTCGTTTCTTTGTCTAGTCGTAACGTGACTAATTCGTTGTCTTCGTGAAATATTTGGTCCGTTGGTTTCGTCGTCTGTCATGTGGCCGACACCGGTTCCTAAAGGAGTGCTCGTGAGCGGCTGGTCAGTTTCAGTGTTGTACTTTATTTCCATAGCTTTTGCAAAGCCGCGTATTTCTTTGGCCCGATTTTTATCACTAGTTTCCGTGAATTTTTTTATACTGCTAATATTCTGATCCGTATTACTTTTAAAGTTTCTGAACTCGTGAGTAAGATTTTGAAGTTGTTCGAGGATAGTCGTAATTAATTCACTTTGCTTTGCCGTACTCATGTCGGTTGGATTCATCTTGATAGATACGATATTTTCAGAAGAGTCACTACCTTCAGAACGTATTTCGGGTTTAGGGTTTCGATAATATACGAAAGCCAGCTTACCGAGATTCTTCGTGGATCCTTCTTTTGATCAAGGAGGTGACCGTGGTCCTTCGCTGTAGAATCCGTAGATTTCGCGTTGAAGTTTCCTCTTGATGCGATGAATGGATCCTGGCAAGTATCGCCAATTTTTTCACGTCGAAGACACAAGAGATCGCGAGATTAACGGATCGTCGGTGATCTCCTCGCGTCGCGGTTCGAACTAAATGATTCTTTCACGAATAGGGCGAAGAAAATAGAACTTCGTATGCGACAATGAGATTTATTGCACAAATCCAAAAAAGTGACGGTTCAAGCGTTACAACAGCGCGGTTCGGAATGTTAGAACAGACTGCCTCGAGATGCTACAACGGACTGCTCGAGCGCTGCTTTAGGAAGGTCCTTCTACCGAGGGTCTAGTCCCTTTGGAGGGGCCTTTTTAGTTGTTGTTTCAACAGATGTGGCATGCAGGGTGTTCGGTCTATCTGGTTACTGAGCGGGTGATCTTCTTGAGTGTGTGACACGTGCATGGGCAGACAAGTATCGCACAGTTTATCGTAATTGGAACCCCGCTGGGGGTAACCATCCACATGCTATATTTTATTTATTTTTTATTTTTATTTTTTTCATTTTTTTATTCTTTTATTCTCTAAGCTATAATATTTTACCAAATGTCCTTCTGGACAAATTGTAAAAATTTACGAAATAATCAGTAAAAAAAAAAAAAAAAAAAAAAGTTTATCGTAAGATGTTAGGTAATCGTATGGAAAGACAGCTTTCCTGGTGAGAAATTCGAAATCACTTTCTGGAAGATGTTTAACCGCGATGTTTCGTACGATACGTAATTTACTCTTTTCCAAATACGATGAGAATTAATCAAGACTCGAATTTAGGAATTTCAGACAGTCGATGAAAATCACGTGTGACTGTTACGTGTTTCACGAAAGAAATGTGCGTCTCTTTAGTGAGCGCTAACAGTCATCTTACCCTCAAACGTGTTTGGCAAGCTTCTTAGTGACGAAACATACGTCACAAATGGACAAATCGTGGAATACAACGGGTATGACGAAGGAAGTTCCATAATCTAAATTACAATTTCTCTTTTTCTTCTTTTTATGAACGCCTTATGGAATTTAGACAATTTACACCTGCAAATAGCATACTAATCGTACATTTCGAAAACCTTATTATCATTATTATATATATTATTATTTGCTAACCTTACCAGCCCCGATTTCAAAATTGGATTTAAAATCGTAAATTCATTGTTATTTCTTTTGATCGTCTAACTTTATGTGATTTCTTATATCATCAAACTAATCAATTTCTCCATTTTTGTTAACACCAGGTTTACGTGACACGTCATTTTGACACATTTCGAAGTTCACGAGAAAAATTAGCCGTTTATATTTTTCTCTTACCGTTTCTATTGCCTTTCTTCCATTTAACAAGACAGATGTTTTTTCGTCCAGTCGCGGGGAGACGCGGTAGCGTTGAAGCGCGTCAACGGGAATTGTAAATTCCCGTTACGATTAAACGAATCGACACCACGAGAAGGGCGATCCCCTTATTTCTTATGGGATAATAGGGGTGTTTGGTTTTGAATATAACTGGAATCTACAGTTATATAATCTATATTTATTTATTTAACCAGCCTACAATACTTGTTGCGTCGACAGATATTGTTTGACTTCGTCGTGCCGGAAAGTACAATAATTGATTGATCCGAAGGTTGATCGATTTGATGGGTAGACCACCAAGAACTTGACTTTTGATATTTTTCGATATTCGTTAGACTAGCGATTTTATTCGTCAGGGCTTTCGATGTATGCAATATGAATTTTGAATTGAGACTGACTGTCCTTGGATAAATTCCTTGTCCTCACAGGGAGACGACCCCCACCGCGCTCGGATCACGCCACCGCTTGCGCCGATGATCACGTATGCCGACTTCTTTGTGAAAATAAAGAACGGACCGAAATGGACGTTTCTGGAACTCGCAGCCGGGCGGCAACCATGCGCTTGTAACATCAACTACACCTCGATCTACATCAAAGACCGGGCCGCGCTTCGGAACCGCTGATGATAGAAATAAAGATGCGGCCGCACTCGGCGACAGTGTATGTCGGCGAGGCGAAGTGCTCAATGAACCCTCAATATCCCAACGGTCCTTTTGCCGAATATTCGAGAACGGCTAACAAACGCGTGGATAGTGGGGATATTGAGGGATGACAAAGAAAGAAACAAATCAGTTTTTAAAGGCGGAATTGTAAGAGCTTCAGTCTTAAAAAGTCGCTCCTAGAGTTCGGAAGTCAAGTGTAAATCAAGCGTGAAGAAATAAATTCTGTCTTTTTTTTATGTTTTTTTATTATTTTTTGTGTTTCTTTTATTATTTTACGTGACACGCTCGTCGATACATTGTATGTTCCGTCGGGAACATAAGACGATTCGTATATGACGCTGGAGGACCGCTAGAGACGGTTAGAAACACGATCCATACTAAGCCTCGCGACGTAACAACAGATATATCGAAATTCATCTCCTTCGGAAACTTCTAGTCTCCAAGCTTCTTACATATGTGGTGTATTTCATTATATTAGATTATATTTTATCATATCAGATTCCACGCAATCGAAATGTCTGTAAACCTACAAAATAATACAAGAATTATTATATAAGAATTATTAAGAATACAAGAATTTTCATAAAGTTAGACGATCAAAAGAAATAACAACGAATATGCAATTTTTAAATAAACTTTGAAACCGGTTATTTCACCAGGCCTGCTAAGCTTAGTATTAATATTCCAGCTGTTGGATTATACGATTTATTGCACGAATTACTACTAAATATTACACGAGCGATTACACGAATGACGTGTATGACATCATGTTAAATGTAAACGTAAAACGTAAAACGTAAAATGATAATAATCGCGATCATTTACATCCTTTGTTTACAACAGTTTTTCACACTCGTGGCCCCAGGTTTCGCGATTGAAGTCTGTCCATTGTTCTTTCGTAAGATGATTTATTGAGACGATCCTATAAGTTTCCTAGTTGATTAATCTAACGCTAGGGGGGGGGGGGGCGTTGTCCCAATCACCACCCACGCTGGTTATCATGGTCCGAGGGGGGCGAGGTGGAGCGACCGTGGGTTGCCTGACCGCCATCACCCTCCGCCGCGTTACCCGACAAGGGTGTGAGTTTTTCTCTTTCTCCCTCTCTGACCGCTTCTTTACGAGCGTGACTTGCTCGCAGAAGGAACAGACAGCTTCGTAAAAAAAAATCTGGCAAGTGCCGCCGAAAGGCGACAGTGCTTTATTATTTATATATGTGTTCTATCCTTAGCTAGGGAAGTGCTAAACGTATCTCCTTTCATACTACAAAAAAAAATTTTTTTTTTTTTTTTTTTTTTAACGTGGAGGAAATCTTCATAGACACCTTCTTTCGCTACCCCTGTGTCGGGGGCGAGAAACACAGGAGGGGATGTAGCAGAAGGTAGTGCCGGATTCTTACCGGCTAAAACCTCCACGAAGATCGGGTGGCGGTGTTTGAACATATTTTCTGTTCATTCCGTGAGCGATCGTCGGGCCCTTGGTGCTTAAATAGGCAAAGACTTTCCTTTTGCCTGTTGCGTGTTATTGACGCGAAATCTTGCGTCGGTCTCCAACTTACGGAGAAACGTAGAGTCTTTTTTTCCACCCTTTGTGCAAATATATCCACCAAGCCGAGATTCGAACTCACGACGCATCGTTATGTATAGATTCAGGTCCCTAACGAGCGTAGCTGAGAGCCCCACAACAAAAGTCGACCTACATCGCATTCAAGTATACCTCAACCGCTTTAGTACTCGTTCTTATTCAGCTTCGTATTAAATATTTATTGCCGTGTAAAGGCAGTTAAAATACGAAATATAAAGGTGATTAAAAATAATTGGAATTTTATGAACAATTGTAATAAGTCAAGGTATTGAATATCAAAATGAAAAAGTTTCTGTATGAAAGATTTTTTCCTATTTATTTAAATTTTTTTTTACAATTTGTCCAGAAGGACATTTGGTAAAATATTATATCTTAGTGAATAAAAAAATAAAAATAAAAATAAAAATATGGCATGTGTACCATCTTCGTGTTTGCTAGGTTTTATCCTTTATGAGATCTGTTGGGTGTTTTCTTTATAATCTTCTTTCAATGCTTGTTGTGTCGATCGTTTCCGCTGCCAGCCGGTTCGAGTGGGTTGCTATTCTTTCTCTGTACCTTCTTGCAAGTCTGCTAATCTCCTCCTTGACCGATGGTATTCGCAGGTCTTTCCGAATGTCCTCGTTTCTAACGTACCATGAGGCGTTTACTATCGTTCTAAGAATTTTAGCTTGTATTGTCTCAATTTTGCTTATATGGCTCATTGCTGCTGTTCCCCATAGTGGAATTCCGTACGTCCAGATTGGTTTTATGATTGTTTTGTATATTTTTAACTTGTTTTTTGTGCTTAATTTGGATTTTTGACTTGTTAGCCAGTGCATTTGTCTCCTTGCTGTCTGTATTTTGTCTATAATTGATTTGATATTCTGTTTCCATGTGAATTGTGTATCTATGTGTAGCCCTAGGCATTTGACTTGCCTTGTTCGTATTATTTGCGTGCCGTTCAGGAAGATGGTTGATGGTATCTGTTTTCGCAGTGTGAATGTGATGTGGTTGCATTTATTAGGGTTATCTTTAATTTGTTTAGCTTGTAGTCACTTTTCTATTTTTGTGATATGTTTTTGTAATATTGTGACTGCTGATACAGGGGTAATGTGCCTGACTGGTACAGCTGTGTCGTCCGCGAATGTCAGTATTTTGCTATTGGTAGTTGTTGGTATGTTGGCCGTGTATAGTGTGTATAGTATTGGTCCTAAGACGCTTCCTTGCAGAACCCCTGCCTTAATGTCTTTGACTTCGGAGTATGAGTCTTTGATTTTTTTTTACGAAGGTTCTGCTGCTTAGATATGATTTTATTAATTGGTATATTTGCTCCGGGAATTGTTTCTTGATTGTTTGTAGTAGTCTTTCGTGGTTTACTTTATCGAAATCTTCCTCTATGTCCATGAAGAGGACTGTGCAATATTGTTTGTTTTTAAGTGTTGTTATTATTTCATTGACAAGCCTGTGCATTTGCTCTATAGTGGAATGTTTGTTTCTGAATCCGAATTGGTGGTCTGGTATTAGTTTTTCCTTGTCTATTATTGTTTTTAATCGGGCGTATATTACTTTTCCTAGTATTTTGGAGAGCACGGGAAGTAGTGAAATTGGTCTATAGAATGATGTTTGGTGTGGGTCTTTGCTTGGTTTAGGTAACATTATGATCTGTGCTAGTTTCCATGGTTTAGGATAGTATCGGATTCTTAGTATTGCATTGTAAATTATGGTTATTAGTCGCATCGCTTTTGAAGGAGGGTTTTTCAAGGTTTTACCATTGATTAGATCGATTCCTAGTATTTTGTTGTTTTTTGTTTCTTCGATTATGTTTCTAATTTCTTGTGCTGTTGTTGTAGGTATGGTGTATTGCTTGTCAGTTGCTAAACTAGTGGTTAGCGCATCCTCGTCCGTATGACAATTGAGGTTGCTGTTATTGATGTTATGTGGTGTAAATGTGTTGCATAGGTAGTTGGAAAATTCTTCAGCTTGCTCTTCGTTGCTTCTTGCCCATGTGTTGTCTGCTTTTCCGATTGCTGGGACTAGTTTTATTGTCTTCTTTATTTTTTTTGTGGCTTTCCGTAGTGAGTAGTTCTAGTTCTCGTGTGCAGATAGTGACTCTATGAACTTTGTGAACTCGTTGTTGTTGTGTTCTTTTATTTTGTTTTTTATTTCCTTTGCAAATTTGTTTAGATGTTTTTTGCTTTCTTTTGTTCTATGTCTTTGCCATTTTGCTTTCGCTTTTCTTTTTTCTCTAATTTTTTCGCGGATGTCTGGCGAAATTATTTTTGTTTGTCTAATGGTTGATTCAGGTATAGTGGTTGCCCTTGCTGCTTCTTGTATAGTTTCTGTAAGTGTTGTTACTGCTTGGTCGATGTGTTCAGGTGTTTTCAGTGGGATGTTGCAGTTGATTTTGCTCTCGATTATTTCATTGAATGTTTGCCATTTGGCGGATTTATTGCGTAGTATCTCTGAGTTGTTGTAAAGTACTGGCTTGTTTCTGTATGTAATTATTATGGGTGTATGGTCGGAGCTAAGCTCGAGGCTGGGTGCTATATTTATTTTATTTCCATTTAGTCCTTTTGTAACTGCAAACTCAAGTAGGTCAGGGATTTTGCTCAGGTCTATCGGCCAGTATGTCGGTCTTCCTATGGATAATAGATTGAGGTTATTTTTTTAAAATGTATTTTACCAGGACTCTACCTCAAGGTGTAGTGATCCTTGATCCCCATAGTGTGTGCTTGGAGTTGTAGTCTCCCGCTGCGATATACTTGTCGCCTAATTGTTGAAAGTACTCTTCCCACATTTGTGTGTAATTTTGTGTTTCGGTGGTACATATACCGCTGACAGCTGTAAATGGTTGTTGCTAGATTATACAGTAACGGTGGTTGCTTGTAAATATTCCTTACTATCTTGGCTGTGTAGGTGGTGCTTAATATCGTTTCTTATTATTATTGGGGTCCCTCCATGTGCTTTTTCTGAGGGATGCTTGGAGTCGTATATAGTGTAGTAAGGTATTTTTACGTAGCTTTTTGTGGTGAAGTGCGTTTCTGACACGAGTAATATATCGATGTTGTTGTGATATAGGAATGTTTTAGTTTCTAGGGCCCTCTGTTGTAGGCCGTTAGAGTTCCAGGCTACTATTTCAACTATGTCCATTTTTATTTTTTGCTTATTATGTTTGTAAGTAGCTGCAACACGGCTGTGATTTGTTGCGTTTGCTGTCTGAGGACTGCATTTTTTTCGCTTATCATTTTTGTTAGCACTTCAGTGTTTTTGATGGTTTGTTTTAGTAGTTCTAAGACAGACATATATCGAAATTCATCTTCGTCGAATCTTTCTAGTCTCCAAGCTTCCTACATATGTGGTGTATTTCATTATATTAGATTATATTTTATCATATCAGATTCCACGCAATCGATATGTCTGTAAACCTACAAAATAATACAAGAATTATCATATAAGAATTATTAAGAATACAAGAATTTTCATAAAGTTAGACGATCAAAAGAAATAACAACGAATATGCAATTTTTAAATAAACTTTGAAACCGGTTATTTCACCAGGCCTGCTAAGCTTAGTGTTAATATTTCAGCTGTTGGATTATACGATTTATTGCACGAGTTACTACTAAATATTACACGAGCGATTACACGAATGACGCGTATGACACCATGTTAAATGTAAACGTAATACGTAAAATGATAATAGTCGCGAACATTTACATCGTTTGTTTACAACAGTTTTTAACGCTCGTGGCCCCAGGTGGCGCGATTGAAGTCTGTCCATTGTTCTTTCGTAAGATGATTTACTGAAACAATCCTATAAGTTTCCTATCTGATTAATCTGACGCTAGGGGAGATCATTATCTCTATCGCCGCCCACACTGGTAGTCATTGTCCAAGGGGGGCGGCGGTGGAGCGACCCTGGGCTGCTTGACCGCCATCACCCTCCGCCACTTTACCCGACAAGGGTGCGAGTTTTTCTCTTTCTCCCTCTCTGCCGGCTTCTTTACGAGCGTGACTTGCTCGCAGAAGGAACAGACAGCTTCGTAAAAAAAAAATCTGGCAAGTGCCGCCGAAAGGCGACAGTGCTTTATTATTTATATATGTGTTCTATCCTTAGCTAGGGAAGTGCTAAACGTATCTCCTTTCATACTACAAAAAAAAATTTTTTTTTTTTTTTTTTTTTTAACGTGGAGGAAATCTTCATAGACACCTTCTTTCGCTACCCCTGTGTCGGGGGCGAGAAACACAGGAGGGGATGTAGCAGAAGGTAGTGCCGGATTCTTACCGGCTAAAACCTCCACGAAGATCGGGTGGCGGTGTTTGAACATATTTTCTGTTCATTCCGTGAGTGATCGTCGGGCCCTTGGTGCTTAAATACGCAAAGACTTTCCTTTTGCCTGTTGCGTGTTGCGTGTTGCGTGTTATTGACGCGAAATCTTGCGTCGGTCTCCAACTTACGGAGAAACGTAGAGTCTTTTTTTCCACCCTTTGTGCAAATATATCCACCAAGCCGAGATTCGAACTCACGACGCATCGTTATGTATAGACTCAGGTCCCTAACGAGCGTAGCTGAGAGCCCCACAACGAAAGTCGACCTACATCGCATTCAAGTATACCTCAACCGCTTTAGTACTCGTTCTTATTCAGCTTCGTATTAAATATTTATTGCCGTGTAAAGGCAGTTGAAATACGTAATATAAAGGCGATTAAAAATAATTGGAATTTTATGAACAATTGTAATAAGTCAAGGTATTGAATATCAAAATGAAAAAGTTTCTGTGTGAAAGATGATCGTAAATCGATGAATTACGCGATAAAATACAGAAAGCAGTCAAGTTAAGGTGATAAGTCACAAAGTTAGAAGCAAATGTTATGAACACCGAAATAGGCTTAAAGATGTGAGAATTCCATAGCATATGGCAATAGCAACTGCGTTCACTTAGATCATCACCGATATTTCTAGAATTCAGGGAAAATATTCTTTATGAAAGATACCGAGAATTGTGGTAATCGTAGAATTCCAATAATAAGTTCTTTTCTTGCCGATGAGCGTATGGAATACTTCTTGTTCGATTAATTTTTTTGAATAGCATATTATAAATTCTTATTTTAATAGGTTTATATCATATTATCGGCCTAAGTACAAAATCGTTTGATTTGCAAATAACTAAATAATTAAAAATCGTAATTATAACGATGATACAATCTACAGAGTGTTCCGTTTAAGTGAGTACGCTGGAATATCTGACGAGAAATCGAAGTTATAAAAAAAATGTTCTTACAAAAATCGTATGTGAAACAAATGTTGTTATAAGTAAGAAGGATTTGTTAATAATTCTTTTATGTACCTTATTCTTCAATATGGCTACCATCGTTTAAAAATACACGTTTGTGTATTATTAATAATTGAATTAAACATTCCATGAATTACAATTACAAATTCAATTACGTCGTACCCAATCACATTGCATTTCGTAATTTAGATCTCTCAGTTAATTAAATCGCAATGTAATTCGTGATCGTAATCGAAATATAATTACAAAATGCAATGCAATTGAAATACGATTACAAAGTACAATCTCATTAAAATATAATTAGAAAATACGATACAATTGAAATATAATTACGTAATGCAATGCAATTGAAATAAAATTACGAAATACACTGAATGATATCCGAATTGAGAGGCAATGAGGAGAGGAAAAGACCATAGTTTTTTTTAAAGGTTTCAAACAGAAACAAATTACTATTAATGATGAATATGGTATTATTCATAAATATAAAAATTCGCCATAGTTTTTTAGAGATTCGAACTGTAATTCAGTTACATTGTATTTAAATTACTCTCGTGATTCCAGTAATTAGAGATTCAATGAATTGATAAGTTTGAATTATTTAATTCAGTAACGTTTGTAATTGGACCGTAGTTTGTGATATTTGTAAAAAATGTCTTCCAGCATTTTCCAACGTTGCGCTAAAAGTTATATGGTGGACAATGAAAATTAAAATCGATCATTAATCGATTATCCATCTAACAGAATAATCTTTCATTTTTAACGTTCGCTGCAGCATCAGCATCTTTCCCGTGCGAGGAGCAACGGCGTGGCACGTGAAGGTGTCAGACTTACGCGAAATTTAGCTGACCGATATTTAGCGACTGTCGTGATTCCAATTTATGAGTTATTATACGAAATAACATCGAATAGCAGGTCGTTGAATTTGTCTCAAAAGCCGGTGTAATATTAGCGAAAAGATATGGTGCCAATTAAAAACAGCAACTACGCCAACCACAAAAATCTTTTTAAATTAATACTTTTACGGTCACAAAATAATTTCTATAAAATATTTCCTGTATAACTTCAATCTCTCGTGACACGTTTCACCGCAAGATGTCTCACTTCAACGGAATTCCCTGTATATACATGTTTCCCGTCAACAAATTTAAGATAATTAGTATTTTCCAAAATTTATTAAATGATACTTAAATGGTATTTTATAGTTTTTATAAAAGTATATTATAGTAATGTAGTTGTTTTTTAAACAAAGAATATATTTCAGGTATAACAGAATACGAAATGAAAGCGCTCCAGTAGAATTTCAGTTAGTAGAAGACGAAGTTGAAAATATTGACAACTTGATTAATTATGGCCAAGAACATTATGATTGGAATTCGATAGGTATAGAATTGATAATATTCCTAAATTTGTACATCTCTTTTAAATTAAATTATACTCGCTCTTCAACAATTTCATACACGTATAAGTATCATAATAATAATTATTAATTACTTTTATTACATTAGTTTTTATTATATTAATTTTTATTATATTATTTTAATAATTATATTAAAATATAATTATTGTTATTTTGTATCGTTTCATGTGTTGTCCACAGTTTGCTTTATACATACTTTGTTTACTTAAATCATTGGATCTGCTATTACCATTTACTTTTTATCATCAAATTGATTTCTATCGATAACGAAAGTTATAACAGAATTTCGTAGAAGTACCACTAGTCGTCCCTTGTCTACCTAAAATATTATATATATATATATCCTTAGGGTAGATCAGACGATCGATTCTGGAAAATCAAGTTTATTTTGGAAATAATTAAATTAAATATAATAATAGTTGATAACAAATCTACTACAAATTTTACCTGAAAAATCGAGAATCGATTTTCTAAGTCCTAAATTACTGTTCTTCTTTCATGATTTAATCTATTTAGCAAATGACTGGCGGTAAAATAAAGCAAAAGTAAAAATGTAAGTAAAATGTAAAGTAAAAAATATATATATTGTCTAATAAATTCATAAAACGCGTTGAGTCTTGTAAAAGCATATTAATTTGTAGAAAATATTTCGTACAAATGTTTACCCATCTGGCGAGTAACTACAGAAGGTAACTGTTGGTCGCTTGAAATATTTCGTAGAATCGGTGGAGGTTAGGATTCTATTATTACGTCGCAATGTAATGTGTAATATTAGCCTGCCCTAAAAGTTTCTTTAGTTTCATAAGGAAATAATAGTTGCACAATATTTTTTGTTTTATATTATTTTATTGCATTGCGTATGTTCCACTTTGTCTATTACTACAAAATGGAAAGAAACTTTTGAGACAATCTTTTTTTTTTTTTATTGACTATTTGTTTAAATTTTTACAATTTGTCCAGAAGGACATTTGGTACAATATTATAGCTTAAAGAATAAAATATAGCATGTGGATGGTTACCCCCAGCGGGGTTTTGAGACAATCTAATCTAATATCTCGGGTGTATACAAAACATGTCTGTACGAGTTTCTCTATGATTACATACTATCGAGTTCTGTTGAAAGTTGTACAATTATATATACGATGTACGATAATTTATCATCGATACAGACGATAATTTGATTTACGAGCTGACGTGCGATAATTCAAGCAATAATTCAATAAAATAATAGAAATAGAACAAAATGGATCTATAACATTCAATAGAATAATATAAAGCAAAAAATATTGTGCACCTATTTGCTTATAAAATGAACGAAACTTTTAGGCAACCTAATAGTATATCTATATATCCAAAGTATTCCACAAAAGCGTTGTCAGTCGATTACAGGCTGATTGCACGTGTAAAAATAAGTCGATAATGCAGAATAATATTTTTTTGTCCGGAACTTCATTTTCGAGGAAATCGGGTTTGATTACTTGTCGAGTAGTTTTTTGGATGTGACTAATTATAAAATACACTTGATTAGGTCCGAGTATAGGTACAATTGGTGAGAAGTTATTCAACGTGTGAAAATAACTAAAAATATATGCTGAATAAAATTTCTTTGTTTAAAGTTTCATTCTCAAGAAAATAGAGTTTGAGCATGTTAAGAATTGCTCTAGTGCAGGCGTATGATAAATCGTCAGATAAATGTGATAAATCTTCTCGAGAACAAAATGTGTTGTGAGAAAAATTTATTATACAATTCCTACTTAATTCCACATATAGAATAACAACTTCCTGTCGATTATTCGCATCTGACCAATCCGGGATTAGTCCAGTTCAAGTACAGTTGACAAATTTTCAAACACATTTTTCTTGAAATCAAAGGCTGGGACAAAAAGATATTATTCTATATCCTCAATATATTTTTGCAGTATCACTACTTACTTGATCAACTACGTTATCAGGAACACCTTGTATATACACTATTACTCATGCATTACAGTCAATAAATATATTTATATCGATAAGAAAAGTGACATACAACTTTTTGGAATTTTTGTAATTTATTCAATTCCTACATAGCACGCATGTGCTCGAAAATGTTGGCTCGGGTCGATAATTTATCTCGGGAGCGACTCGGGTTCCTGGGAATTATAAAATTACAAAGGTTAGAACATGAGCGAAAAGTAATACTGAAGCGAACATAATATTTAGAAATGTATGAGATCCCAAAAACATCAGGAAGCCGATGCTCGGGACGGGTCAGATTCTCAGAAATATTAGATAATTTAAAATTGTCGGGATTCCCGAGAATCTCGGGATGGGACAGGAATATTTTATTATAAAATATTATGTATATATCTATCACATATTTTGTTATTATTTTTGCTTCATATTTTAGATTATGTAATTTTATAATTCTCGAAAAACCCGAAATTTACAGGAATTCTAACAATTTCGAATTACCAGATACTTTAGAAAGCCCAACCTGATTCCGAACAAAATTCTCCACTCGATCCTACCCGACCCGACCCAATCCGAACCAATTCTATCCGATCCAATCCGATCCCATCCGACTCGACACGACTCGACCCGACCCAACACGACAGGATACGACACGACACGACTCAATATTTTCGGGTTCTCGTACATCTCTAGCGCATAGTTAAACTTTAATTAAGAAATACGCGGATGTGTTTATCGAATTCTCCAACTTACTGAAACAAATATATTTTAGAGGTTCCAGAATACATCGATAATTTGTTAAAAATTACTTGGAAATTACATGCCAGAGTGTTTCGCGCGCAAAAGAACTTGAATAATATTATGGATGAAATGTATACTTGGGCAATGATGCCAGTTATTTACCGTAAGGATGCGAAAGATGAAAATTTATTATCAGTCGCTGATAAAGACGACAGATTTGCGGAAAGATTTGCGGAGATCGAAGCGACAGCTGAAGAACTGGAACACGTATTAAAAGAAAATTATAAACTGTTTTTCGACTTGCTCCCAGATCATGTCTACAATAAAGAAGAGCTCGAATTATTAGACGGTAGGCGTTCAGTGATTTTTATATTTTACTATGGAAACTGATTAACAAAACGTTTGTAGCCCACACTGAAGAAGAAGAGGAAATAGAAATGGAAAAAGCAGAAGAAGAAGGAAACGATGCTGAAGCTGCAAAGTAAAATTAGGAAACTTGAATATCATCATTTTTGTTTCGTTACGCATTTTTATCGTATTTTTCGTAACAGATAACAATTAACGGCAACTCTTATTCACTACATGTAATCATTTCTTATTGTCAGTAATCAATTTTTTTTTAATAAATGAATGAACAATTATAGAAATTAAAATACAATAATAAAAAAGGCGGACGACCGGTAATTTAGATATAAGATAATTTTTTTGTTTTAATAATTGCTTAAAATTTATAACCGACAGTATTAAGGAGTATTGTCTTATAATTTTGCGTTAATATTTCATTAGGCCGGATGAGGAAGTAATGGAAGAAGCAGAAGTACCGGAAGAACAAGAACAAGTAGAAGAAGAAGAAGAGGTTGACGAAGAAACGTTAGCAATGAGACGCGAGAAATGGCAGCCTTATCTACTCTATGTTGACAATTTAATTTCCAAAGGTCTTATTCAGGCTGTCTCCACAAGGTTATTAATAATAATTACGGTGCTCGATTAAAATTTATCTTATTTTAAATTAACACTCATTATTAGTTACCACTTAGAAAAACTAAGTGAAAATTTAAAATATTGTTATTTATGGATACTTGGTTTCAACATTTTGCTTATACAATATTTCTTGTCCGGTAAGAAATATTACTCCAACAAGGAGTGATTCTACATGAAAAAATAAGTCGGAAATGTGAAATAGAATTTATGTGGTAGGTTCTTTTTATTCGAGAAACCTCGACAGACGTCTATATAGGTCCCAATTTAACTTTGACAACGAAATATCGCGGAAATTGAAAATTTATCGAAACAAATATTTTACACAAAGTTATAAAGTTTGGAGGAAAATATTTGATGTTGGGTCAAGTTCGTTCGGCTTACATTTTATTTTTTTTTTTAATAACGCATGTAATTAGGTTACGAGAACCTCCATGTTTTATAACACATTCCGATCGTATGGTAAAAATCAAATACCTTTTGTTCTTATCGACTTTTCGATCTGAGTTTCTGTTTCACAAATATTTGATTTGCAGATTAATTTTCGCACGGCGAGTCGTCTAGCGGAAGCCATACACTGGATACAGCGTCCATTCGGACCATACAAAGAGGTTATTTCTATATAACTGTCCATTTTAGCGTTCACAGTCCGAAATTAATCTGGACGCTTATCTGGATTGCTGAATTCCTAGAATTCGACTGAGGGAAGGAGAACGAATGAGCACGAGTGAGATACCGATACTCGTCACTAGAGTATGCGGATGGCAGTTAGACAATGTAACTTAATACGACACGCTTGAAGTACATTTCCAAGAATTCGTGGGAATACCGACGGAAGCTAAAACGGGAAAACAAAAATCCGGACGCTAAAGAGGACACTATTTCATCTTCCCAACGCACAAACGCTATCTTATCGCTCTATGGTTGAAGCAGGAGAGTAGAGATACCTCGAGATGCTTCGAGAAGATTATCGACGGATCTAATTAGAGCCCGTATTTGTTATTCGAGGTAAAGAAATCATACGTTGGCGAGACCCATAAACGAGATTTGCGTGCAAGAAGAGGCAATCGACTACCGAGAACAACGACAAAGTTACCATTGTACCTGTAGAATGGCGATCTGTATTGCAAATGGAGTTATCGATATGTTAATGACTTTTGGTTAGGGCTGCCATTTATAAAATTACTAATTTAGAATAGAGGGCGTTAAAAGCCCGGATTTTTCCGCCTGAAACCTCGGTACTCTTAATTGTTTTTTGGCTTAGAAGAAAGCTTCTATAAACTTAGATGTAATATATTTATTGAATTATATAGGTGCCATTTTGTTCCACAAGCTTTCCATGCAACTTGAATATTCCATCCTTCTAGAACTCGTCAGGTTTTTCGGCGAAAAACTTCTCGATACGATCTTTCATATAGACCAAATTCCTTAAAAATCGGAACGAACTTTCCAGACAACCCAATATAAATTGTAATCGGATAGCACTGTGTTTGCATTTAGACTGCTTCTAATGCGTCTACAATGCGAACGCAATGCTTGGAAGTCATTCTTAGAAAAATGACTGCATTGCTGTCCAGTATTTTAGTATAGATGCCTCTAACGCGTGCCACAACACCGTACGCAACGTACACACAGCATAATGACACAGATGGTCGGTGGACGATGATCGTTTCGACAGCAAACGAGCATCGGTAAATCCGGATGATCACAGAAAATCTCACCGGGTATCTCCGGACGCCATTGAAACTACGAAAAATTATGGGAAACCTATTAGGCGAATGGCAGCTCTACCTTCAGTGAACGCTATGGAAATTACCGACATGCTTCCCGTTTTTATGCTCAGCAATTTTCTAATATTCATTACCATCCGAATGCTCGAAAGATAACAAATATTGGATTATATAAATAATAAGGAAATCTCTACAAAATCTATTACATCAGCAGAGACGAAGAAACCAAATACAAGATCCTAATGATCCTAGACTTTTAGGAATGTTAGAATATATTCAATATCGTACTTACTACAGGAGTTGAGTGGTAGAGATCATAGATTAAGAATTTGCTTTTGTAGATGCGCACTTGATAATTTAGAGCAGAGGCAAATTTCTTTGTGTGTTGTCTACTGCAGCGATGAAACAACATTTCATAGCAGTGGGTGTCTCAATACATGCAACTGTCATTATTGGTTACATCCACATTGGTTCCGACAAGTGCTCAATTAACATCGTTGCAGCTTACATGTTTGAGCTGGAACATTCAATGTGAAAGTCAAAATCATCGGACTGCGTTCCTTCCAACTTCATTGCGGCTATTAACGGTCGAATTTATGTAGAATTTGTCTCAAAACTTTTGTCAGGATATCTTGAACGAGGACGTTCGACATGGATTTATCAGAACGATCGACAGAGATCATGGTTTCAGCAAGATAATGCTCCTGTATATTGTGTCAGTGATGTTAGTGGTTCTTAGATGTGAAACACACAAGTCGATGGATGGGGCGAAAAGGACCAGTTTTATAACCTCCGGAATCAACGAATCTTAATTCACTTGATTTTTACTTATGGCGCTGTGTGAAAAATATTGTGTACGAGAATGTGTGAACATGTAATACACAGAAACACGTACTTAAATCAATACGTATTTTCCGCATCTTGTTACTTATTACCATCAGTTGAACACTTTCTTTTGATACTGTTTTAATCGTATGGTTCAAATTCAAAACAATAAAGTTTTAAAAAATTCAAACAGATATTGATTTCACACCGAAATCAAATATCTGCAAAACAGAAGGCCAAATCGAAAAATTGATAAGAGCAAAAGGTATTTATCTTTTACCATACAATCAGTAACCGTAAAAAGGAAGAGGTTATCTAAGAAAAATTAAGCTGGTCGTGATACAACTGAACGACCTTAACTCAATATTAGAACGCAACAGCATCAAATGTTTCCCTCCGAACACTACAACCTTTATTTAAAACATATTTTTCGATGAAGTTTCGAGCTTAGTTTACGAGATATTTCACTATCATAGATTAAAAGGATTTCTTCGCACTTAGCGAAGCACTGTTCGGTAGTACAAGTAAAATTTTTCGTATTAATTTTCATATTTACTTGGCAGGTAACGACAGTCGGTTGAATAGGTTTCTTCGCATTTAGGTACCCTGTTCGGTGGTACAAGGCGAATGGAGGTGATTGTCCATGCAAAGTCGAAAATATAGAACAATTTTTGATACTAGTCTGTTATAAAATTTCAGTATATCAGGAAACGTAACCTCTTAGATTTAAGACATGTGATAATTTATTTGTACGTGTATGGGGAATGATATAATGTATGGTAATGGTCGTGTAATACTAAAACATTTGTTCTTCTCCATGATTAAAGTAGATTATTAGAAATAGATTATTAAAAAAAAAAGTAAAAAAAATTGGAAAAATAAAAAAGACCAACACCACATGGAATTCCCAAGCGGTCACCCATCTAAATACTATCCGTGCCCGGCGCTGCTTAACTTTCGTGGTCGGACGAGAACGAATGCTTTCTTTTTTTTTTTTTTTTAATAACGTTTATTTTTGCCAAGACTTGTTTTTTAGTACATTTTAGTAATTCACAATAAACTATGAATTCTAATAAGATGTGTTAGGCAAAAGTACCGATACGCGACGGTACGACGTAGTCATGCTGTATTGTGCATCGGAGTTTTTACAATTTTTGAGATTTTATTTCTGTGTTGGTTTCATGGATTTAAGCCGCTGGGTAGCGGAGCTTTTGTGTGTTCTTGATTTTTGGTTGTTGTTTCTGTCCTGAAAACTTGGCCGCAAAAACAGGACGCTGCTGTAGTCTACTTGTCTGTTGAGGGACTTTGGGGGTGGGGATGAGAGGGAGGGGAGGGGACGTGAAATAGTTTTATTTATGGTATTTACATATTTACATATTTACAATATTAGGAAGTCGGATGTGTTCTTGTTTATGTGGAAGACTATGACGTTATGGTCGCTGTCGCAGTCTAGGGTTTTGAGAGTGTTATTTGATCGTAGATTTATTAATTTTAGTCGCGCATCTGCTAGGCATATCTCCAGGTATGAGCCTCCTTATGGGTAAGAGGGTAGCTCGGAGCTGTAAAGGTTTGTTTTGTAGTGTATACTGTTTTGTGTCTAGCCAGTTTCTGACGAAGTTTCCTCTCGTGTTGTTTAGTACGTTTTTCCAGCTTGTATGTTTTGCGTTAAAGTCGCCGGCTATTATGTAGTAGTTTTCCTGTTTGTCGAGCTGTAAAAGTTCGAGGTGTTTATTGAATTCGTCGTTAAATTCTTTTTGGTTTCCGTAGGTTGCGTAGGCTGAGGTGATGGATAAGTTTTCCTTGTTGCTTATTTTTATTTTTATGATCGTCGTTTCCAGGATTTTGAAGCTCGTTATTTTGTCATTTTGGATTTTTTGGAACTTCAGGGGGTTTCTTATGAGGAATGCCGTTCCTCCTGCTTGGCTAGCGTTCGGTCTGTCGTGTCTTATCATGGAGTAGTTTTTGAAGAATACGTTGAGTTTTTTGTTCAATTTTGTTTCCGAGATAAGTACGATGTCGGGGGTTTCTTTATTTAATAGGGTTAGCATACTGTATCTTTTTCGGTTTGAGATTAGAGAGTTGGCATTTGTCGCAATTATTTTCAGATGTTTTAAGTTTAATTTATATGTTTTTTGCTGTAGTTGTTGGTTTGGTGGGTTTTGGTTAGTTGCCATCTGTGATTTCTAGAGAGTTAATGATGATGTTGAACCTCCCTTCGTGCGATGACAGTGTTTTTTTTATTTCGTCTAATTGTTTTTGTTGTTCTTTTAACGCCTGGAGACAACTTTTTTATGCTCTCTCGGTGAAAGATTGTCTGGTTTGACGCGCGCACTTTTCGGACCTACCCCGCTGGGGGTAACCATCCACATGCTATATTTTATTTATTTTATTTTTTTTTATTTTTTTTATTCTTTTATTCTCTAAGCTATAATATTTTACCAAATGTCCTTCTGGACAAATTGTAAAAATTTACCAAATAATCAATAAAAAAAAAAAAAACTGTTCGGACCTGGGCCTGATAAGCCTTTTTTGGCTAGGAGGTTCGTCTGGTTCGGATGTTCACAGAAACAGAAATACTAGACCACTTACAAGCCTTACAAATAGACGACATGCACTTCACGAAAGTGTCGCGTTTCTCGACAAGGAAATCAAGGGAGCATAACACATTGCTCCCAATCTACATAGTACAAGTATCCCCCAACAGCAACATAGGAAAACTACTAAAAATCAACGGACTAAATTACTTTAAAGTATCATGGGAAAAAATAAGAAAAAACGATGTTACTCAATGCCACAAATGCCAACGAATAGGCCACACAGCGCAAAACCGCAACCTAATTTACCGCTGTGAAAAATGCACCGAGCCTCATGGTCCAGGTGAGTGCAAAATAAAAAAGAGAGACGCAGTAACCAAGGAGAAAATATTCTGCGTCAACTGCAAAAACTACGGACATCCCGCGTCATACAAGGGATGCGCCAAAATCATAGAGCTGCGCAAAAGGCTAGCCGAAAAAATTAAAAATGACAAAGTAGCAAAGATAAAACGAATTGGCCAGATAAGCCGAAAATACACCACAGAACTAAAGTTCTCGAATGTAGTAAAACAACAGACAAGGTTAAATCAGGCAATCAAAAATATTCCGCAAACAATAAATTTAAACTTAGACCCGCGCGCAAACCAAAGCCCAATTACAACCGACTACACCCCCCAAATAACCATTCTAAACGCCCTCGGAGACATTAAAAAAAGTTGTCTCCAAGCGTTAAAAGAACAACAAAAACAATTAGACGAAATAAAAAAAACACTGTCATCGCACGAAGGGAGGTTCAACATCATCATTAACTCTCTAGAAATCACAGATGGCAACTAACCAAAACCCACCAAACCAACAACTACAGCAAAAAACATATAAATTAAACTTAAAACATCTGAAAATAATTGCGACAAATGCCAACTCTCTAATCTCAAACCGAAAAAGATACAGTATGCTAACCCTATTAAATAAAGAAACCCCCGACATCGTACTTATCTCGGAAACAAAATTGAACAAAAAACTCAACGTATTCTTCAAAAACTACTCCATGATAAGACACGACAGACCGAACGCTAGCCAAGCAGGAGGAACGGCATTCCTCATAAGAAACCCCCTGAAGTTCTAAAAATTCCAAAATGACAAAATAACGAGCTTCAAAATCCTGGAAACGACGATCATAAAAATAAAAATAAGCAACAAGGAAAACTTATCCATCACCTCAGCCTGCGCAACCTACGGAAACCAAAAAGAATTTAACGACGAATTCAATAAACTCCTCGAACTTTTACAGCTCGACAAACAGGAAAACTACTACATAATAGCCGGCGACTTTAACGCAAAACATACAAGCTGGAAAAACGTACTAAACAACACGAGAGGAAACTTCGTCAGAAACTGGCTAGACACAAAACAGTATACACTACAAAACAAACCTTTACAGCTCCGAGCTACCCTCTTACCCATAAGGAGGCTCATACCTGGAGATATGCCTAGCAGATGCGCGACTAAAATTAATAAATCTACGATCAAATAACACTCTCAAAACCCTAGACTACGATAGCGACCATAACGTCATAGTCTTCCACATAAACAAGAACACATCCGACTTCCTAATATTGTAAATATGTAAATATGTAAATACCATAAATAAAACTATTTCACATCCCCTCCCCTCCCTCTCATCCCCACCCCCAAAGTCCCTCAACAGACAAGTAGACTACAGCAGCGTCCTGTTTTTGCGGCCAAGTTTTCAGGACAGAAACAACAACCAAAAATCAAGAACACACAAAAGCTCCGCTACCCAGCGGCTTAAATCCAGGAATCCAACACAGAAATAAAATCTCAAAAATTGTAAAAACTCCGATGCACAATACAGCATGACTACGTCATACCGTCGCGTATCGGTACTTTTGCCTAACACATCTTATTAGAATTCATAGTTTATTGTGAATTACTAAAATGTACTAAAAAACAAGTCTTGGCAAAAATAAACGTTAAAAAAAAGTTGCTATTCTTTCTCTGTACCTACTTGCGAGTCTGTTAATCTCCTCCTGGACCATTGGTATTCTCAGGTCTTTCCGAATGTCCTCGTTTCTAACGTACCATGGGGCGTTTACTATCGTTCTAAGAATTTTAGCTTGTATTGTCTCAATATTACTTACATGACTCATTGCTGCTGTTCCCCATAGTGGAATTCCGTACGTCCAGATTGGTTTTATGATTGTTTTGTATATTTTAAATTTGTTTTCTGTACTTAATTTGGATTTTTGCCTTGTTAGCCAGTGCACTTGTCTCCTTGCTGTCTGTATTTTGTCTATAATTGATTTGATATGCTGTTTCAATGTGAATTGTGTATCTATGTGGAGTCTAGGCATTTGACTTGCCTTGTTTGTATTATTTGCGTGTCGTTCAGGAAGATGGTTGGTGGTATCTGTTTTCGCAGTGTGAATGTGATGTGGTTGCATTTATTAAGGTTATCTTTAATTTGTTTAGCTTGTATCCACTTTTCTATTTTTGTGATATGGTTTTGTAATATTGTGACTGCTGTTACAGGGTTAGTATGCCTGACTAGTACAGCTGTGTCGTCCGCGAATGTCAGTATTTTGCTATTGGTAGTTGTTGGTATGTTGGCCGTGTATAGTGTGTATAGTATTTGTCCCAAGACGCTTCTTTGCGGAACCCCTGCCTTAATGTCTTTGACTTCGGAGTATGCGTCTTTGATTTTTATTACGAAGGTTCTGGTTATCCCTTTGTAACTGCAAACTCAAGTAGGTCAGCGATTTTGCTCAGGTCTGTCGGCCAGTATGTCGGTCTTCCTGTGGATAATAGATTGAGGTTATTTTTTTAAAATGTATTTTACCAGGACTCTACCTCAAGGTGTAGTGATCCTTGATCCCCATAGTGTGTGCTTGGAGTTGTAGTCTCCCGCTGCGATATACTTGTCGCCTAATTGTTGAAAGTACTCTTCCCACATTTGTGTGTAATTTTGTGTTTCGGTGGTACATATACTGCTGACAGCTGTAAATGGTTGTTGCTAGATTGTACAGTAACGGTGGTTGCTTGTAAATATTCCTTACTAACTTGGCTGTGTAGGTGGTGCTTAATATCGTTTCTTATTATTATTGGGGTCCCTCCGTGTGCTTTTTCTGAGGGATGCTTGGAGTCGTATATAGTGTAGTAAGGTATTTTTACGTAGCTTTTTGTAGTGAAGTGCGTTTCTGACACGAGTAATATATCGATGTTGTTGTGATACAGGAATGTTTTAGTTTCTAGAGCCCTCTGTTGTAGGCCGTTAGAGTTCCAGGCTACTATTTCAACTATGTCCATTTTTATTTTTTGCTTATTATGTTTGTAAGTAGCTGCAACACGGCTGTGATTTGTTGCGTTTGCTGTCTGAGGACTGCATTTTTTTCGCTTATCATTTTTGTTAACACTTCAGTGTTTTTGATGGTTTGTTTTAGTAGTTCTAAGACAGACATATATCGAAATTCATCTCCTTCGGAACCTTCTAGTCTCCAAGCTTCCTACATATGTGGTGTATTTTATTATATTAGATTATATTTTATCATGTCAGATTCCACGCAATCGAAATGTCTGTAAACCTAGAAAATAATACAAGAATTATTATATAAGAATTATTAAGAATACAAGAATTTACATAAAGTTAGACCATCAAAAGAAATAACAACGAATATGCAATTTTTAATTAAACTTTGAAACCGAGTATTTCATCAGGCCTGCTAAGCTTAGTGTTAATATTCCAGCTGTTGGATTACACGATTTATTGCACAAATTACTACTAAATTATACACGAGCGATTACACGAATGGCGTGTATGACTTCATGTCAAATGTAAACGTAAAACGTAAAACGTAAAATGATAATAATCGGGAACATTTACATCGTTTACATCGCACCAAGTGGCGCGATTGAAGTCTGTCCATTGTTCTTTCGTAAGATGATTTACTGAAACAATCCTATAAGTTTCCTAGCTGATTAATCTGACGCTAGGGGAGATCATTGTCTCTATCGCCGCCCACACTGGTAATCATTGTCCAAGGGGGGCGGCGGTGGAGCGACCCTGGGCTGCTTGACCGCCATCACCCTCCGCCGCTTTACCCGCCAAGGGTGCGAGTTTTTCTCTTTCTCCCTCTCTGCCGGCTTCTTTACGAGCGTGACTTGCTCGCAGAAGGAACAGACAGCTTCGTAAAAAAAAATCTGGCAAGTGCCGCCGAAAGGCGACAGTGCTTTATTATTTATATATGTGTTCTATCCTTAGCTAGGGAAGTGCTAAACGTATCTCCCTTCATACTACAAAAAAAATTTTTTTTTTTTTTTTTTAACGTGGAGGAAATCTTCATAGACACCTTCTTTCGCTACCCCTGTGTCGGGGGCGAGAAACACAGGAGGGGATGTAGCAGAAGGTAGTGCCGGATTCTTACCGGCTAAAACCTCCACGAAGATCGGGTGGCGGTGTTTGAACATATTTTCTGTTCATTCCGTGAGTGATCGTCGGGCCCTTGGTGCTTAAATACGCAAAGACTTTCCTTTTGCCTGTTGCGTGTTGCGTGTTGCGTGTTATTGACGCGAAATCTTGCGTCGGTCTCCAACTTACGGAGAAACGTAGAGTCTTTTTTTCCACCCTTTGTGCAAATATATCCACCAAGCCGAGATTCGAACTCACGACGCATCGTTATGTATAGATTCAGGTCCCTAACGAGCGTAGCTGAGAGCCCCACAACGAAAGTCGACCTACATCGCATTCAAGTATACCTCAACCGCTTTAGTACTCGTTCTTATTCAGCTTCGTATTAAATATTTATTGCCGTGTAAAGGCAGTTGAAATACGTAATATAAAGGCGATTAAAAATAATTGGAATTTTATGAACAATTGTAATAAGTCAAGGTATTGAATATCAAAATGAAAAAGTTTCTGTATGAAAGATGATCGTAAATCGATGAATTACGCGATAAAATACAGAAAGCAGTCAAGTTAAGGTGATAAGTCACAAAGTTAGAAGCAAATGTTATGAACACCGAAATAGGCTTAAAGATGTGAGAATTCCATAGCATATGGCAATAGCAACTGCGTTCACTTAGATCATCACCGATATTTCTAGAATTCAGGGAAAATATTCTTTATGAAAGATACCGAGAATTGTGGTAATCGTAGAATTCCAATAATAAGTTCTTTTCTTGCCGATGAGCGCATGGAATACTTCTTGTTCGATTAATTTTTTTGAATAGCATATTATACATTCTTATTTTAATAGGTTTATATCATATTATCGGCCTAAGTACAAAATCGTTTGATTTGCAAATAACTAAATAATTAAAAATCGTAATTATAACGATGATACAATCTACAGAGTGTTCCGTTTAAGTGAGTACGCTGGAATATCTGACGAGAAATCGAAGTTATAAAAAAAATGTTCTTACAAAAATCGTATGTGAAACAAATGTTGTTATAAGTAAGAAGGGTTTGTTAATAATTCTTTTATGTACCTTATTCTTCAATGTGGCTACCATCGTTTAAAAATACACGTTTCTGTATTATTAATAATTGAATTAAACATTCCATGAATTACAATTATAAATTCAATTACGTCGTACCCAATCACATTGCATTTCGTAATTTAGATCTCTCAGTTAATTAAATCGCAATGTAATTCGTGATCGTAATCGAAATATAATTACAAAATGCAATGCAATTGAAATACGATTACAAAGAACAATCTCATTAAAATATAATTAGAAAATACGATACAATTGAAATATAATTACGTAATGCAATGCAATTGAAATAAAATTACGAAATACACTGAATGATATCCGAATTGAGAGGCAATGGGGAGAGGAAAAGACCATAGTTTTTTTTAAAGGTTTCAAACAGAAACAAATTACTATTAATGATGAATATGGTATTATTCATAAATATAAAAATTCGCCATAGTTTTTTAGAAATTCGAACTGTAAATCAGTTACATTGTATTTAAATTACTCTCGCGATTCCAGTAATTAGAGATTCAATGAATTGATAAGTTTGAATTATTTAATTCAGTAACGTTTGTAATTGGACCGTAGTTTGTGATATTTGTAAAAAATGTCTTCCAGCATTTTCCAACGTTGCGCTAAAAGTTATATGGTGGACAATGAAAATTAAAATCGATCATTAATCGATTATCCATTTAACAGAATAATCTTTCATTTTTAACGTTCGCTGCAGCATCAGCATCTTTCCCGTGCGAGGAGCAACGGCGTGGCACGTGAAGGTGTCAGACTTACGCGATATTTAGCTGACCGATATTTAGCGACTGTCGTGATTCCAATTTATGAGTTATTATACGAAATAACATCGAATAGCAGGTCGTTGAATTTGTCTCAAAAGCCGGTGTAATGTTAGCGAAAATATATGGTGCCAATTAAAAACAGCAACTACGCCAACCACAAAAATCTTTTTAAATTAATACTTTTGTCGTCACAGAATAATTTCTATAAAATATTTCCTTTATAAAGAATAAAGGATAAACGCATTTGTACATCCGCTAAAGCTAGAGATATAAAATTTGACAGACGAGCTTCTAATTAAAAGTAAGCAGACATTTCAGCGTTTTTCGAAATTCAACCCTTGTTTCTTTTTTATTTTTATTTGCGTTTAATTTACAATCAATTCTCGTAGATAATTTTAAGTAAATTTATCTGGCGTGGTACTATGACATGATTAATAAGTGTTTATAGTATGTTTGATTCTACTTGAATCTAGTGCTTAGGTCTAAGGTGTAATGTCTTTTTAGCCTGCGGATCTGTTCCGACGTGTCGAGTAGTTGAATAATTAGAGGGTTTTGGTGTTTGTTAACTTTTGTGCTATGTCTATCGCTGAATTTTGATATTTTTTCTTTGACTGTGGGTATCTTGAGGTCGTGATGTATCGTTTCGTTGGTAACGTACCATGGTGCATCTATTAGGGATCATAGGGTTTTCGATTGGAATCGTTGGACAATTTCTATGTTGGAATTACTTACTGTTCCCCATAGTTGGATTCCATAGGTCCAAACAGGTTTTGATATGGCCTTGTATAATGTAATTTTACTTTACGTGTTTAAATTGGAACGTCGGCCGATGAGCCAGTAGAATTTTTAAAATTTTACTTTGAGTTGTTTTATCTAAGATACGTTGTTTCCATGTCAATCTTCTGTCCAGAGTCACGCCCAGATATCTGATTGACTCTTCATCTGGTATAGGTATATTGTTTATCGTCACCTGTGGGCGAGTTTCTTTTCGTAGCGTGAAAGTTATATGACTGGATTTGTTTTCATTGACATTGAAGCGCCATTTGTGGAACCACTCTTCCATAGCGTCGTGACCTCGCTGGAGAGTAGAGGAGGCAATTGTCGGGTCTGAGTGCGAGGCTGATAAGGCTGTATCGTCAGCAAATATCGCTGTGGTTACAACTCTTGCTGGAATAAGAAAGAAATAGGTTTCTATCTCAAAAGATAAGCATATTTATCGTGCTATATTTGAATCGTGCTATTTAACAGACTAGATAACATTTTCAAAAATTTCAAAATTAATAACATTTATTACGTGCATGGATATTTTCTTTCATTATTTGTTCTTCTTTATGTTATGGAATAAACGCAAACATAAGTAGTAGATATACTAGTTTATAACGAAATACAATAGTACTGTTATCAGACAAATATTTAAAGTCAATTGTTTTAAAAACGAAATTTTAAACAAATTTGATATTGTTTTCAACATATATGTATTATTTCATTTCTACCAACAATGAACTAAATTAAATATTTATAAGTATTATAAAAAGAAATATTATTATGAATTAAGAAAATTATAGAGCGCAAAACATTTTGCCTTTGGACAACAGCTACATTTTTAAATTCCATGAAAAACATTATTTCCATTCTACTACCTAATAATTTAGATATTGAAAAATAAACAATTTATAACATTTAATATTCATCTAAATGTTACTATTTTTTTTTTTAATCTTTGCAACGTTAAAACAATACTTCATGCAACATTTGATAAGAATTAAATAATCATTTATTATCATTTTCGCAGTATTTGTTACATTCTCGACGAAACTGACCCCGAAGGCGAAATATTTCCTTCGTTTGAGATTCAAATGTGTTTGGAGGTGAGTATTTCTGCAGATGTGACTATGTCGAACTATTCGAAAACACTCGATTTTTTTAACTATATATCTTTACCTTTTAAGTGAAAAAGAAGTTAAAAAGACATGAAATCTAGACACGACCTTAATATGTTACTAACATAATTAAGTATCACTTTCATATACGTCTAATCAACATACAATTAATAAATATTAAAAACTTCTACAATACTAAATTATATGTTGCAATTTTCTATTTTTATAAATACGTAAAATTCTTATTGTTAAAAGAAGCAGGTGCATGTACCTAATGCAACAATTCTTTAACCATTCTGTCTGCTTCTTTGTATGTTGATAGAACCCTAGTATTGTTTTCCGACCGCCAGTGGAATTAGATGATCCGGAAGGTTTCTATGTTTTCTTCGAGTCACTTCTTCTTGAAATGATGAAAATGGGTACCCTCATACCACGCGTCGATCCTGAGTTGCATGAAGGTCGAGAAAATTACGCGGTATATTACTTATTACTGATATTTCTAACTAGTATATAGACAGACCGCTGTTCTTACAATTTTCAATAGAACAATTCTTGATAAAACATTAATAGTCGACTAATTTTTCCTTCCATACAAACTACTAATTGTATTTGTATTTACTAATTGTAATTGTATTTTCATCGTCGAAGCTCGATCTTGCTGAAGAGGAAGGTATCGTGTTTATGTTGGAAGAAACTTGCAACCGAGCAAAACTGGCCTTAATAGAAGTGAAAGGACATGTATATGTAATTATCTGGACTTGAATTTAACATTCTCGAACGTGTCATTTCACAAAAATTACCGTATTTCTTATTTCTCTTTCGTTTAAAAACTTTCGATAACGTGCATATATTGTATAAGGTGTCAGCAGAGACTATCCAACCATTGAAATGCAATTTATTCATTTAAGAAGCCAGACCGGATGAATATATTTTAATTGTTTGATGTCTTATATTTCCTGAGATATCACTGTGATCTTGAGTTTTTGTAAGTTTTTGAATTGAAGTTGAGTCACCCTTGAAGAATTCTCGTTTCGTTTTGGGTTTCAAGGTCAACTGAAGATCAGCTTATTCTATCGAATATTTGAATTCTCGTTGCTCGTTGAATTGGTCTTCTTAGCCGCTACAACGGAGTGCCTAAAAAATATGAGGTAATCGTTAAAAAACTTAAAATCAACTTGATATCTCAGAAAACATAAAGCATCAAAAAATCAAAATATATTCATCTAATCGGTCTCCACAAGTAGAATAAATTTCACTTCAAACGTTTCTTGCTAAAGTCAATAAATAATGAGCTATTTCAAGTGATAGTCTTCACTGATTCACCCTGTATATTCTGACATAACCTCAAATAATTAATAACAAGAAGCTACTGACTCCAAATATCATCCACAGGTATACGAAATCTACTCGTGGCTGTGGACAGATGATAAGCAACAGTATTTATCCTATTTTTTGAGATTTTCTCAATACGTAAGTCCCGAGCAAAGGGAAATGATCGAACATCATCCAGAGTTTATCCCAGATAACCTAAAAGAAAAGAAACCAGATTTAACGGACTTCAAGCGGGAAATCGATTATTTTATGTCTCTGTACAACAAATGCGACCAATTGCAAAATGAGCAAATCTTTTGTCGATGGTTGAAACTTGATATAAAGCCTTTCAAGCAGACGCTTTTGAACATAATTTGCAAATGGGCTAACGTGCTGAAGGAGTATCTGGTCAACAGAATTACCACACAGTAATTAAATTTTTAAAATTTCTATCAAATTTAACTTTCATTTGATATTGCAAGATTTTTACGGTTGAAATTCTTCTGATCGATACTTTTCGAGGTTATGTGTCGTTTCGAGAAAGTATGTCGATATTTTATTAGAATTGCTATTGAGAATTTATATTTATATTTATATTATATTTTATTTATAGAATTATAGAATTAATCTAGAATTAATCTATTATATTAATATATTATAGAATTAATCTAGCAAGATACAGATTTGAAAGTACAGACAAAAAGGTGAGTACAGTGTCTTTTAAGAGTTTCATAGACGCCCTCTTGCATTTATTGATTGATCCGAAAGACTCAACTTGATCAGCAATATTATTCGCATAACTCCAGATTCTAGTGATATGACTATAAATGAGGTTGATAAATCTGAGATATTAAAAAATTCTACACGGTAGACGAGCGTGTTGCGAAAATGACGTATTCCTTCATTGAAATTAATTAATCGAAATAAGGAGGACCAGTCTACCAAGTTATTTATAATTTTGAAAAGAAATAAAATGTCAACTAACTTTCCCTAATCCTCGCGTGTTAGAATGTTGAGTCTATAGAGTACGTAAAGTTGTAGATAGAAAGCGATAGGGACCGTGATACAAAATGTGAGAATCTATGTTGTGATCTTTCAATAAGCTGAAGATATTTGCTGAAGAGAAACCTATGGAACATTGTATAAAACGTAGAAGTCTATGTTGTGATCTTTCAATAAGGTCTGCATATTGACTGAAGAGAAGCCTAAGGAACATCATATAAAATGTAGGAATTTTTGTTATAATTTTTCAGTAAGCTGAAGATAATATATCAGCAAATATACTGAAGAGAAGCCTAAGGAACGTGATACAAAATATAGGAATCTGTGGTGTGATTTTTCAATAAGCTGAAGATATTTGCTGAAGAGAAGCCTATGGAACATTGTACAAAACGTGGGAAATTTTGTTATAATCTTTCAATAAGCTGAAGATATTTGCTAAAGAGAAGCCTATGGAACATTGTACAAAATGTAGAAATCTACGTTGTGATCTTTCAATAAACTCTGCATATTGACTGAAGAGAAGTCTAAGGAACATCATATAAAATGTAGGAATTTTTGTTATAGTCTTTCAGTAAACTGAAAGATAATATATCAGCAAATATACTGAAGAGAAGCCTAAGGAACGTGATACAAAATGTAGGAATCTGTGCTGTGATCTTTCAATAAGCTGAAGATATTTGCTGAAGAGAAGCCTATGGAACATGATACAAAACGTAAAAATCTATGTTGTGATCTTTCAATAAGCTCTGCATATTGACTGAAGAGAAGCCTAAGGAACATCATATAAAATGTAGGAATTGTTGTTATAATTTTTCAGTAAGCTGAAGATAATATATCAGCAAATATACTGAAGAGAAGCCTAAGGAACGTGATACAAAATGTAGGAATCTGTGCTGTGATCTTTCAATAAGCTCTGCATATTGATTGAAGAGAAGCCTAAGGAACATCATATAAAATGTGGGAATTTTTGTTATAGTCTTTCAGTAAGCTGAAGATAATATATCAGCAAATATACTGAAGAGAAACCTAAGGAACGTGATACAAAATGTAGGAATCTGTGCTGTGATCTTTCAATAAGCTGAAGATATTTGCTGAAGAGAAGCCTATGGAACATGATACAAAACGTAGAAATCTATGTTGTGATCTTTCAATAAGCTCTGCATATTGACTGAAGAGAAGCCTAAGGAACATCATATAAAATGTAGGAATTTTTGTTATAGTCTTTCAGTAAGCTGAAGATAATATATCAGCAAATATACTGAAGAGAAGCCTAAGGAACGTGATACAAAATGTAGAAATCTGTGGTGTGATTTTTCAATAAGCTGAAGATATTTTCTGAAGAGAAGCCTATGGAACATTGTACAAAACGTAGAAGTCTATGTTGTGATCTTTCAATAAGCTCTGCATATTGCCTGAAGAGAAGCCTATGGAACATGATACAAAACGTAGAAGTCCATGTTGTTATATTTCAATAAGCTGAAGATATTTTCTGAAGAGAAACCTATGGAACATGATACAAAGCGTAGGAATTTTTGCTATAATCTTTCAATAAGCTGAAGATATTTGCTGAAGAGGAGCCTAAGAAACATAATGCAAATCATAGGTATCTATGTTGTAATCTTTCAATAAGTTTTGCATATTGACTGAAGAGAAGCCTATAGAACATGATACAAAGCGTAGGAATTTTTGCTATAATCTTTCAATAAGCTGAAGATATTTGCTGAAGAGGAGCCTAAGAAACATAATGCAAAACATAGGTATCTATGTTGTAATCTTTCAATAAGAATATTATCATGCAATAATCAAATCCTTCTCCTTTAAAATTACAATTTAAAACATCAAATTACAATTTAAAAACATTGCAATCGAAGTTGTTCTAATCAATACCTTCCGAAGTTCCATGCTGTTCCTGAAAAAAATTGCGACATTTTATTAGATTTACGATTGTTTACTAGGAAACTAATGAAGTACTGGTATTCTACGTATATTTAATGACTCGTGACATTAACGTAAATAGTTTTGGTCAGGAGTACCAATACTAAACACTTCTAACGAAATGTAAACATGTTTTCTCCAATACCGTATAATAATAATCCACGTCTAATGAGAAATATCTATTTTAAGCCATTTTGATACTACTAACATTCCGACTACGATTTTCCAGAAATTATTTTCGTTTGCAGTTTCAGTTGGACGCATAAGCAAGTGAAACATAAATCTGAATGGCATATTTGCATTCGTGACGCGAATAAACTGCGCAAGTTTTATATACGAAAGATTATTTTGGCCGGCTCGAAAGTTATTATGCCACGCTATTATTTTTACATTAAAGAATCATTAAGCTATCGTCTAAATATAATATTGCGCCGTATAGTATGCAAATCTCGTTTAAGCAGTATTGTCATTAGCAAAAAAAAAAAAAAAAAAAAAAAAAAATAGTCGTACAGAATAGAGCATAATATTTATATTGGACAAATAATGATTAGTATTTAAACGATATAAGAAGAATTATCCATTAGAATATTTTATTTTATTTTTGGAAATGAACTAACTGATCTAACAGCAAAGATTGCATCCACTGAAGAACCATATTAGCTTCCCATATGCAACACGTCATTTCACATTACAAAGTATATCGAAAAAAATATGCGAACGAAACTAAGACTATAAATTCACTGCATAAATTAATCCCTAGTTTCTCTGATTTGAAGATAAATCAAGAATTCAATCGTAAAGAACAAACCGCAATAACTTACATGGAACAGTGCAAATATAACTCACATAATAAAGGAAAAGGGCATAGTGTCGATAATAATCTTAAGAAAATGCTCGCATCGATGCCTTTCCAACAAACGATCATCAACTTCTGTAAAGAAATTAAGATATTAGACAGAATTTGATAAGCCAGCGAATATAAAAATAATCGACTGTCGATGCAACGTTAAATAAAATCAATAATATTAACAGTAATAATAATATTTTACTTTACTAGGATTAAAATTGTATAATTTATTTTCTTCTCTATCCTTCACTTCATTCGTTTGAGAATATTACCATATCGGTATCAGGTTAAGAAGAATGTTACTTTAACAGCCTACTCTTTGTGTACTCTTCCCATTGGACGTTTCGAATGCAATTAAATATTATTGAGACATCCGAGTAATCTATAAAAGGGAGTTCTATGAATGCGAATCACATGTTGACCTCTAACTGCAAATAGAGCCGATTTCTCTGAAACCACAATCCTAACGTTCGCTGTTGGCACTAGTCCTGTATATTTGTGCAACTGAATAGTAAACTGAGTATTTGGCTCGGAATCACTATTCCGGGAAACTATCAAAGTACCTATTGCGCGCGCAACCAATGTAAACAATTCTAGTGAAACTGATCATTTATCTATTACTGGAATAACATGTTGACTTGATATAATTTTAGGCTTACCTATTGCCCTTTCATTTGATGCTTAATGTATTGCTCCATTTTTTAATGTAATAACAACGTTTACATGTACTGTTGAAAATTTTCTAATTCTTGTACAGACTTAGTTACAGAATATATTAGAAACTTATCATCGATATTCGCTCTTTAAACAAACAAAGGTATCATATTGGGATTAGGTAGGGGTTAAGTTGCAGAAGCATCTAACTAACGGCGCGTAATTATGAATTTTTATCTTTCTTATTCGTTCAATTTTATACGATACGATAGGTAAACACTATTTATATTGCATCTATAATAATTAGTATCATGATATATAGTAATGATGTATTGGGTTGTCCGGAAAGTTAGTTCCGATTTTTCAGGAATTTGATCTACATGAAAGATCATACCGGAAAGTTCTTCACCAAAAAACCTAAGAGGTTATGGAACGATGGAATATTCAAGTTGCCTGAAAGATGGAGAAAGCTTGTGGAGCAAAATGACATCTATATAATTCAGTAAATGTATATTGAATCGAAATGTGAATCGGAACGAACTTTCCGGGCTGCCCAATATGATAATTCTATATTATACAGATTCTCTACGTACATATATTTATATATATATTTATATATATATATTTATAGATTTATGGATCTATAGATCTGTAAATGTTCTATATATATATATAATTACTATACACACATAACCTTTTTTTTTTCGTTCGATATAAAATGTCAGAGAACAAAACATAACTTTAACAATTGAAATTTCGCTTCTCGTTCACTTTAGATTGGAGAAATTATCAGAATTTTTGAGAGCAGCAATGGAAAATTTTTCGCGTCCTATACACGAAGATGACTATGACGCACTTCTAGAAACTATATACTATTTAAAAGAAGTCAGGGATCGTCAATACGAAATCGAAGACATGTTTGATCCAATTAAGGTAATACTTGTAACAAGAGTTTCCATAATAAATAATAAATATAGAACATTAGAACCTTAATTATTCGAACTAATCAAACGCACACGCTGTTGGAACAATCAAATAATTTAATTCTTTAAAACAAAGAGCTACACCTAATGCCATCTCATAAATATTTATATTATTTTAGTGAATTATGTATGACCCGTCTTGTTCTATTATTACAAAATGCATCATACATAATTCAATAAAATAATATGAGCCAAAAAATGTTATGCACTCTATTATTTCCTTATAGAACGAAAAAATCTGTTGGGACAACCTACTACAACGTTCCATATATCAGTCGATTCATTGAAAATCATTTCACGTTAGCTATGTTGGTTGCCGCTAGGCCGCTGGATATAATAGTCTATCCTAACTTATATAACCTAACCTATAACCCATTGATTTTCCTTTTTTATTTATACTTATATATTCATATACTTATATACATATATGTATATGTATATTATTTATATAATATATCAAAAATGATTACCTGATCGATGAGTAATCGTAATTTAAATGTAATTAAATATTTTTTGCAAATATATTGGATACTAAGTGGGACGGAAAGTTATGTGAATGTACAGTAAGAAAATACTTAGAATGTTGATCTTGGCTACATATTACGTGTATATGGTCATTGAAATCGATGTCCTCCATTTTGCGTACAATTACTAAAATTAATATTAAATAACAGAAATCTTTCAGTCAGAGTCTAACAATTTCTATTCTAATTTCTATTCATCTATTTGTTATTTTCCACTCTTTCTCACAAGCAACAAAATTTCTCATTAATCGATGTTCAAATAATCGATTGTTCCTTCATTCAATGTATTTTGATAATCGAGGTTCGACTGTAGTATGTCACATTTTACGTGTGTTGCCAGCAAAATGGACTTTAATGAAGGTGAGCATAATTTTCTAACTTTCTCGATAATTGCAGAAACTTCTTAGTTGTTTAACAAATCTGCAACAGCTACCTGCAGAGTATGAGCCGCATACCTGATTGTTTTAACTGTACAATGTGATGTTACAAGGACTTCGTTGTTTATTCTTCATTACAATTTTTGTTGTGTTGTTCTGAATTTATCAAAACATCTGCTATTCCGATCCTGTAATATTTATATCTTTGATTCTCCATCGTCTTACAGGTTACAATTAAAATTAAAATTAAAGTTATAGTAAAAGAATGTATAATTAAGTTAAAAAAGGGATAGATCACACTGAGATCTCGAAAACGCCTCCATCTAGACAAATCTGATGGTCATTATATGACGTTCTGCCTCAAACAGAATAAGTTTTATTTGAAACGCTTCTTCCAATAACGTATAGTTTAGGAGCAATTTGTGCAAATCGATTGAAATGGGACACCCTGTATTTAAGACTGCTTATTCACGCTATATACTAATTTTTCAAATCAGACATTTATAAACCGAAATTTTTTACTATGACAATCTCAATAGTAATGTCTCATTACAATGCATAAACAAAATTTCAGAAGAAATGTATACAATACACATAATATATTTACACACAAACAGCACAAATTATCACAATATTTTATTACAAATTATGTGGCAAGTATTTAAACACTTTCATCAGCTACTGTGTATATTGTATCAAAATACAATATATGAATGACAAACACAATTTTAGACAATTAATTAAGTAGCCTGAATGTATTGTATTGTAGTATTTGTGGTTTGTATTATTATATTTTCGAAGACTACAGACAAAGATGAACTGATACATTATATCAATAATATTATTTAATAGGAATATCATTCTAAACATGCTGATGTATAATACTCTGTCGGTTTGCTCACGAAACTCTCTGTGATTGAGGTTAGGTTGGGGTTAGCTCTGTGATTAAATAGTTTCGTTGTATACATTCTGGAATTAAATTAATCAAATATTTTTCAGAAAACAATAGAACTGCTACAAAGCTACAACGTGTATTTAGACGAGAAAATTTTTAATTGGCTCGGAGAATTGCCCGTTAATTGGGAAACATTGAAAAAGATGGCTGCTCAAGTGAAACATATCGTCCAGCCTTTGATGACTCGTCAAATCGATCTTTTAAAGAAGAGGCTAAACTATTATGACTTTAAACAACACCGTTTCCTGAACGAATTCCATGAACAAGATGTTTTCAAGTAAGCTAAAAATAGTATTGAAAGTGTTTTTATAAAATAATTTTATACGATTTTTCATTTTGTCTAAAAGTTACTTCTAATTTATATTTCGGATACTATTCCAAATGGCACCAGTGGTCAAACAGGACGAAATTTTGTGGGTATTATTTGCATGTAAAATCTTAGGTTTGGGAGATCATGCGTTCCGAAAATCCCTATACATGCAGGATGCAGCCGAATAACATGTACACGTACATATATTTATTTCTCAGCCATATATCTGTATCACTTATACACACACATTGTTGTACTAATTGTCAAACATTGCGTTTAATAGTAGTGAAGATCTATTATATAAGGATCTGTATCTTCCAAATGCATGACTTCCCGAAGCTAATTTTTTAAGTTTTAGATCTACTATTTGATACCATGATATCCATCAAATTTTTCGTCTTTATCGACTATCTTTAATGTGTAGCCTACTTTTCATATTAGTTTACAATTCTTTTTACATTTTATACCATTGGCATTAAAAATTTGTTGAAATATTTCTTTAGACAGTTTTCAATTGTTTTAATATACAGAGTATCCCATGTAATTGGAACAAACTCTATGTTGAAAACGCTCAGAGATAGACAAAAGTCCTATACACTAAAATCAAATATCATGTGAAACACGTTTTAAAAATAATGTTATATATTTTTACCTTTATATATTGGTACGTGTGAGAAACGTAATTCTATCTTTTCTTCTAAATAGAACTTAATAGTTTTGACTATCATAGTCTTGTGACATTTTTATCTACTCGTCTGTAATTCTCGTGTAAGTAGACTGCGGATTTTATGCATTTATGAGAAATTTGAAGATTCCTGAAAAAGTGTCCTGAACGCATATAATATGCAAATATATATAAAATATCCCCAGTACAGCACTTGTTATAATATTTAGTATGTGAAAAACTTTTCTACGTAGGTTAATTATCTGCACAAAAAACTGAATTTCCATAAATATCCGCAATTTACTCATGAATATACATATTCAGATATATTACATGGCTACGAATTTGTTTATCTATGTGGCCATACTTGAATTAACTTTAAAGTATTTCTAATTCTGGACACATGCATGACAGAGTGAGACACGACGCCGAAACAGATATGTGGTTATGTATATATCTACACATATTATATGTATACCTGAACACTATCGTACAACTTGTTTACAATTAGCTACATGAGTCACCCTGTTTTTATATATATTTGTTGGTATCAACCGTAATGTTATGAAGTTAAAGCTATTTCAGTAAAACTTACTACTAAAAGCTGTGATTTCATTTAAAAAAGAGGATGAAACCCAATGAATTTAAAATAACCTTCAAAGTAACGTGAAAAAAAAATTTGGTTGTTCCATCATATTTGCTATCTTAAGTAGTACAACTTTTGTCTTAAATACTTCATCATACTTTCAATAATAACAGAAGTATTTAAATGTTTTATTTTGTTTTGTACTATATCTTTTAATTATCTACGTAAATGTAATAACCTCTATGCAAAATAGAAAAACATGTCGATAATATAGGAATCTTGTTAATAGTGAACGTAATGTGCTATTGATTTATTTATAAAAGTCTCGAATACTTTTCTAAATGTTATGATTTAGTGTGAAACAGCTGAGTATTTTATTTATAGCCCAGATTGTGAAAATCATTATGAAAAACTAAACGAAATACATGAAGAGGTTTTAAAATTCCTGAGCGAAGAAAAAGATCTACGTGATCAAATAGTCATTTTTGAGCAGGAATTGCCTGAATTTAAAATGACGAAACAGATACAGAAGGAAATGCAGTTTTTGAAAACCTTGTGGGATTATGTAAATGTTATTACAACTTGTTTGAACGAGTGGAAGAAAACCACGTGGAAGAAACTAGATGTTGAATGGATGGATCAAGAATGCAAAAAAATTCTCAGGGAATTAAGACGTAAGGAGAAGCTCTTTTCTTTTACTTACATCTCTCTCGGTAATAAAAAGTTATCAAATTTAATTTTTCAAACTTTTTAGGCATAAATTTTCATCAAATAGCTTTAGGCTTTTTTATATGAATTTTTCTGATACCAATGTTTCTATTCGATATCAAAAAATTTTTTTTATAATAACATACAGTGGGTAAAAAAAAGTATTTGTACATCTGCATTTGTACATTAATTAATGTACAACTATATCACATTTTGTATTATTCAGTAGTAGTTTCATATGATTTCCAAAATTTGATACTATGCAAATAAAATTTAGCTCCTGTCGATATATATTCTTATTTAGTCCAGAATTAGCCAAATTTAAATTAACAAATTTTATTCTATATATTTTCGCCTTACTTTTTCTCGTAGAATCACCGCGTACTTTATTGTACTCTCACGTACGGACCACCCTGTATAATATTCTCTTCATTCGTATCACATTAATTTGAAAATCGGTAATATAGATAATTCTCTTCATTCGTATAACATTAATTTGAAACTCAGTAATGTAGATAATGTGATAGGAATTTACAGTGTACAGGATATACAAAAAAGTTTGGAGAAACTTTAAAAGCACATAGTACTCATTAAAATAGGCAAAAAATGTTAATAAACATGAGTGCAAAAACTATTAATTTCGGAATTATGAGATGTTTTTGTCAGTAAGGCATTACCTCTACATAGAGTTGCCATTTATAAAATCACTAATCTGATATAAATATTGTTAAAATTCTAAACTTTTCCGCCTGAAACCCGAACACTTCTAACTACTCTTTAGGTTAGGTACGATATCCTAAGATAAATACAAACGTTTATGAATTATAGATTGTAATCGGATAGCACTGTGGTTACATTTAAGCTGCTTCTAATTCATCTCATGCGAACGCAACACTTGGTAATCCTATAAAAACAAATGACAATTGCTGTCTAGTATATTAATATAGATTTAACACACGGTCGTATATAGAGGACAAAAGATTTTTATATTGTTCACCACACGCAGAACATTCATGTCAGTAGTCAAAACAGTTTAGTAGAGTAATACGTGGTAGAAGTAACCAAGTGAATCTTTCTATATTTTTTATAATATTTTATATTTTATAATACTTAATAAGTAGGTATACATTATTTATTCATAAACAATTCTATTTATGGTTAAACTTCGTTTTAGAGGACACAAAATTATGATCTTGTGTTTTCCATTGTTTTGACTGCTCTACAGCAAGGTCGTTGACGATTTGGAGAAACACAGGTCGCCGCATAACCATAACATCTCCCACCACGAGAGTTTCAGAACTTGTAACGTGGTCTGACGCATGTCAAATCATCGGACATAACGCGCACATAACACGATAACACGGTTCATCGATGGAGATTGACGTTTGAACAGCAAGCAATCGGATGACGGAAAACACAGACGGAAATCCTAGTGGCAATCTTTACAGGATATGTCCCACGTTCATTTCAACATACACTTCAGCACGTTTAATTACGTCACACGTCGACCTCCTGCATTTTTCTTAGCTCTTGATAACATTTTTCAATTCGTTGTTTAACTCATTTAAACGAAATAACTGATTTACTATACAGTATACTCCTATACTGTAAATATCCCATAATTCAGGAATTAATGGTTTTTGAATCCATGTTTATTAAGACTTTTACTAAAACTTTTCCTCAACTTTTTTGCACACCATGCATTTGACTTCTGTATTTGTAAATATAGAATAGAATGTTTTTCTACATTGTTCATTGCAAGATTTCGTAAATGTCATTTGACAGAACTGGACAAAGATGTCCGTCATTGGGAATTGTACACTAATATCGAAGCACAAGTAAGGAACATGATGGCATCATTGAGAGCGGTCTCAGAATTGCAGAATCCAGCAATTAGAGACAGGCATTGGAGGGAATTAATGGCTGAAACGAAGGTAATAATTCTGTGTTTACGTGTTATTACTTAGGTTAACTCAATTTCTATTCCTAAATTGCTGCAAGTTAATTGTTGTGTTAATTAACAAGTATTCAGCTTACACTTGAACGCACTGAATCCAAGCTAGATCTCCGGTTAACTAGGCCAAGTCTTGGTTAGGCCTTAATTTTAATTACAGACATTACAATATCATGAAAGCTGCGCAGTATTTAATATGAAACGAACCGAAAACTTGACAGATAGTTATTAAATATCAACGACAAGGAGATAATCTAACCTATAAATATTAAATGTGCGTATCATAAATATAATGAAAATATGAAAAATATAATAATAGCAATATTGATAATTACAAATAGAAATAGCATTACATAATAATAATAATAGAAAATTAAACGAAAATAACAATATTGATAATGCAGTAACAATGTCTAATTAATATTATCTACATTAATTTTAATTTAAATGTATATCATTCCTGCAAGCTATTTCTAAAGTGCAAGAATCCTCTTACCTCTTTAAATATCTAGAATCAAATATTATTGCATAATTGGCTCGGAGTCAAATTGGCTCGTAATAAAGCCAAAAGTTACGTATTTCTTCTTAGAAGTTACGTCCATGCATTTATCCTTTTTACATTCTGTTTTATTTATATCTACCAATATATTATCATATTTTATGAGTATTTATATAATAGTTATTCCTTTTTATATATACAGTATATACTGTTTCACTCAAATATTTCGAAAAACATGAATAAAAACGTTACAGACAAAAATTATACGATATCGATGGGGATATACTATACTTTTGTGTATTTGATCTTACGGTGATCTTTAGACCTTCTGTGAAAGTGACATTAGATTCTTCAATAGATACCCCCATCCTTATAAACTTGTGTTTTGTACACCATCTGTTATTGACAGATAAAATTTCAAATTCGGTATATTTCCGGCATTAGCGTCACCTAATGTATACCACGGGAACACATAAAGATATCTTTCATAATACTGTTTTCTAATGTTTCCAAAACAGTCAGTTGGTTGTGAGTAGTTACCTAGGTTAGATCATTCCTTGTATTGCACTGTCGAGTTTCAAAGTTGCAACATCGAAACAAAGTAAATTTTATTTAAAGCACTTTTCTGACTAATATATGATTTAGGATTTGCGTAGACCGATGAAAATGAAACACTCTGTATTTGTTTCTAGTTTTTCGATTAAAATGAAAACTACAGTTAATTATACAGAGTATAATCGAAAATCGTGGTAGAAGACGAAAGGAGTAGAGTCCCTTCTAAAAGTAAGTCGAAAATGTAGACTCATAATTTTTGATACAAGATTTTTTTCGAGAAAATCTACGATGAAGCTTCATCAAGTACGCGTGCACTTGGGAAGTAACGACAGTCGGTTGAATAGGTTTCTTCGTATTTAGGTACTTTGTTCGGTAATACAAGCCGAATGGGCGTGACTTTCCTGCAAAGTCGAAAATATAGAATAACAATTTTTGATATTAATCTGTTGTAAAATTTCAACATATCAAGAAACGGGATTTCTCTTAGTTTTAAGACATGTGATAATTTATTTGTACGTGTATGAGAGAATGATATAATGTACGATAATAGTCGTGTAATACCAAAACATTTTTTTCTTCTCGATGTTTAAAGTAGATTATTAGAAATAGATTATTAAAAAAAAAAAAAAAAAATTAAAACAGATTGGAAAAATAAAAAAAGGCCAACACCACATGGAATTCCCAAGCGGTCACCCATCTAAATACTATCCGTGCACAGCGCTGCTTAACTTTCGTGATCGGACGAGAATGAGTTTTTTTTTTTATTTATTGTACCAAGATTTTTTTTTATTACATTTGAGTAATTCACAATAAATTATGAATTATAATAAGATGTATTAGGCAAAAGTACCGATACGCGACGGTACGACGTAGCCATGGTGTATTGTGTCTTGGCGTTTTTACAATTTTTTGTGTTTTATTTCTTTGTGTTAAATTCTTTGGATTTAAGCCGCTGGGGAGCGGAGCTTTTGTGTGATCTTGTTTTTAGTTGTTATTTCTGTCCTGAAAACTTGGCTGCAAAACAGGACGCTTCAGTAGTCTACTTTTTGGGTGCTGTGGGACTTCGGGGGGGGGGGGTTAAATAGTTTTATTTACAATATTTACAATATTTACAAATTTTGCACCTAGGTTGTACGGTGGCAGTGTTGAATTTTGTTGATTTAGTGGTTTTCTCTCTTGTTTTATTATGGATTTGGTATCCACCAGTATTTTTTTGTGTTTTTTCTGTGGTTGTCTTTAGTGTCTTTTTGAGGGAGGGCCATGTTGTATCTCCACCTGGTGTCTGGGGTCTGTCCGTTTAAGTTTAAGACAGTCTATGCGGTGAATGTTGGCTAGGTCGTAGATTGTTTTGTTTTTTATATATTTTTTGAATCCGCTGTGTTCGGATCTGTACCCAGGCAAGTTCGAATGCATTTTCTTTCGAATATGCGAATTTTTTCCATTAAGGCTGCTGGTATGTTGTATCAAATTGGGCAGCCGTAGGATATGATCGGTCTGATTAGAGCTTGGTAGCATAGGATTTTATTGTTGCTCTTGAGGTGTTTAGAATAGAATAGTCTTTTTGCTCTCCAGAAAGCTTTAGTGGCCTTGGCGAGTTGTATTTCGATGTGTTTCTTCAAGATTAATTTGTCATCTATATTTACTCCTAGATATTTTACGCAACTTTTGCGTGGTATGAGTTCCCCTTCGTTTGTTTTCTCTACTTAGTTGAAATTTTTTACAGTGTTCTCTTTCTATTGCGCCGAGTTCGCTTGACTTGGGTCTGAAAGTATGGTTTTGCATTTGTCTGCGTTGATTCTTAGTTTCCATGTGTGGTAGTAATCGTTGATTTTGTCGAAAAGCTCTTGTAGCTATGTTTTTATTGCTTTGGTTTTGCGGCCTGTTACGTAGATGATTAGGTCATCTGCGAAGGCTATGGAGCGTTTATGGGTGGATTTGTTCAGGTCGCAGAGATTTAGTAGGTCGCTATTGTAGATACTGAAGAGTAACGGGGAATTCACTGTCCCTTGTTGAAATCCATTTTTTATGGCGAATTCTGTGTTTGATGTATGAAAACCTTCGGACATTACGAAGGTTTTGTTTGTGATCATGTCCCAGACTATTTTGATTAAGTGTCTAGGGAAGTTTTTCTTTATTAATTTGTAAATGAGGCCTGGGATCCAGACTGTGTCGAAAGCTTTTTCTAGGTCTATTAATCAGGCGGCTACTCGTTGTTTTGCGTTTAACGCCCAGCAGATATCCGACGTAAGTTTGTTTATTGCGTGGATTGTGGAGTGTTTGTATCGAAAGCCAAACTGGTTTTCTGGTATGATGTTATTTTTTATGCAGAAGGAGGTTAGGGGGTTGTTTATAATTGTTTCGTAGACCTTGCTAATGTTGGGGAGGAGGCTTATAGGTCGTAGGTTTGCGGGTAACCAGCCGTCTTTATTCTCTTTTTCGATGGCCATTATTTTGGCTTTTTTCCATTTTCTGGGGAAATATGTATTGTTTAGTGCGTTGTTAAAGAGTACTGTGTAGTACCACTTTATTTTATTCGGGAGGCGTTTGAGTAGGATATTTGGGATGCCGTCGAAATCGGAGGATTTTTTATTATTTAGTTTGGAGAAGATTTTGTTTAGTTGATTGTAGTTTGTAAAGTAGTTTATTTCTGGATCTGGTTGTTTAGGGTTATCTGAGGTGTTTTCGTTTGAGAATGTGCAGACTGTTTTGTTTAGAGTTATGTCTTGTTTTATTTCGTTTTTGAGTTTGTTTGTTTCGGCGATGATGATTTTGTTTAGTTGTTCTCAGCTCATATGTTCGTTTTGTGTGTGTGTTTTGGAGAAGTGGGTGCCGATGATGTCTAGTTTCTCTGTTGTTTTAGTTATTATGAAGTTATCCTCGGTGTCTTTGTTGGTGTTGTGTATCGCTATACCTGCTTCTTGGATGAGGGGGGCTTTCTCTGGGGGTAATTTGAGAGGTGGGGTGGGGTTTTGATCTTTTGGTCTAAAGATTTGATTTATTTGTGGGAACATGTTGGCTGAGTCGTTTTTGCAGATGTTTTTTATTTTGTTTGTCCAGTAATGGTTTCTAGAGTTTGTGAATTCTTGTTTCTCATGTGCTTTTATTTTGTGTAGTAGGTATTTGAGGAATTCCAGTTCCTCTCTTTTGTCGTATGAGTAGTTGTATTTTATATTGTTTATTTTCGAGAGTATGTAGCTTTTGTCTCGCTGTAGTCCTTTTATTTTATTGTTGATATAGGGATCGCAAGAGTTTTTTTGTTTTAAGATTGGGATAGATTTTTGGAGTGCGATTTCTATGTGTTTTGCTATTTCGTCTATGTATGTGTCGATTTGTCTGTTTGTTAGGTTGACGTTGTTGTAGATCTTTAGATCGCATTTCTGTTCCAGTAGATTTTGGAGTTTTTTCCAATTTGTCTTTTTGTAATTGTATTTGGGAGTTTCGGTTTGAGTTTCAATTGTTAGGAAGTCGGATGTGTACTTGTTTATGTGGAAGACTATGGCGTTATGGTCGCTGTCGTAGTCTAGGGTTTTGAGAGTGCTATTTGGTCGTAGATTTTTGAATTTTAGTCGCGAAATCTGCTAGGCATATGTCCAGGTATGTGCCTCCTTTCAGGACCTTAACGAGCATAGCTGGCTGCCCCACATATCGATAACCTGCAAACTGGTTTCAAATCGTTAACGTTCACGTAAAATAAGTACTGTCATTAAAAAAAAAAAAAAAAACAATCGATTGATGGGCGTTTCGATTCCATCTCGTATACCATAAAGTGTCTGATAATTTGCTGACTAAGTGCAAGGTTAATATCCGCAGCGTTTAGATCTTTGCGCTCCACTGCAGACGGCGTCTCAGCGATATTGATAACGTTAAAATTGGTTTCAATTCATAGACATTCACACGAAGCAAATACTTCTGCTTTTTAAAAACTCGATCGATTCATCAATCCCGTAGTTCAATCCGCAGTACGCCGTATCTGTTCGACGAGTAATTCGCTGGTAAAGTTCAAGGTTAATATCAGCAACGTTTAACCCGTTGTACTCGACTAGAGCAACGTCTTGCCGAGATTAATAGCGCGCAAATTGCTTTTCTTTCGATTCGTAGACATTTCTATTAAATAAGTACTGGCGATTTCAAAAATATCAATCAATTCGTCGCCGATTACGCGTCTGTCGAATAACTGGTTGACGAAGTGCAAGGTTAATATCCGCAGCGTTTAACCCTTTGCACTCCACTATAGCTGTGTCTAGGCGACGTTAATAGGGCGCAAATCGGTTCGCACATTAATTTTCTCTCGGTTCATACTGTAGAATCATTACTACAATTAATTTATTTAGAATAAATGGATTAAACAGATGTTGAGGTTAGGTTGACGATGGATGTTTAACGCGAACTAATCACAATAACGTATTACAATTAAGACAATTAGATAGTTAATTTGCAACTCTCGTCACCACGGATTCATCGCTCTCTCTAACACTGACTACACTCTCTCGACAACGCAATTTGCACTCCCTGACTACTCGAATTACGCTCTCTGACTTCTCAACTAACATTGACTATTAATTCATCTTTGTCCCTTAGCATCTCTCTGTCTTTTGTCTTAGCCCCACCACGCACGTGTTCTGCCTTATCTTCTTTAATTTATATAATACACTATAATAATATACCATGGAGGAAAGTTACTCAACCATTAAATTAGTTTTCAAAATGTAACGAATGAAGGTTATAGAATTAAACCTGCTAACATCTCTTCGGTTGTTAATGTGACCATTATATTAACATTAAAGAAAATTAATAAATGTCTCGACCGAAGATAAACTACGATTCATTAGCTCTAGTTATTATTTTCTAGTTATTGGGTTGGCAACTAAGTGATTGTGTTCCGCAACACATGTAACATTGAGAAGCTTGTAGAAACTTTTCATGACTGCGTCATGTGTGTTATACAAAGCATTTACAAAACTCCATTAGCTAGTTTTACCGCTACAATACTGATAGATTATATGCCAATAAAATATTAATGTTAATAAAAGTACCAACGAAGTTTCAACGAGTTCCGTATAACACTACATACATATGCGTTACAAATTTTACAGAATAATCGTTCGAATACTTTCCGTGTAAATTAGCTGACGCATCTCCGTCGATAAAATTCGACATCGGAAGCCACTGAGAAGCTCGTACGAACAAGGCCGTAATGAAAAAACACGTCGGTTAACTGCCGCATGAACCTGTGAGATACGTTCAGCTCCAATTCTCACCGCCAGCGTAACCATTTAATTAACGCGTGACTTTGGCTCCGTGTAATCAGCCGATAATTACCAATAGTTGATCGATCACGGTACCGACCGAACCCGCCACGTCGATCGTATCTCTGACACAGGCGCGTATCGAGTGGGGAAACAAGGAAGAGGCAGAAAGAATCCACCGAGTTAACCAAGATAATGACAATTGCTCGTCCGGAACGGAATTCGTAGAGGAATTGTCGGCTGGCCAACATCGGAAGTCCACGTCCCTATGGCGTTTCAGCGCCACACGGCCAGACAACAACGGCGGGTGTATAGTCGTAGATAATCCATCGACGAGAAGCACCGGTAGCTGTTCGTAGATGCAGATAGCCACAGGTTACGATCTTGTTCGTCCGTCTCTCTTAGTCTCGGCCAGCTGGTCTATACCCGTGATGAAGAGTAACGATTCGCCTCGTTACAATGGTAAAGGACGATCTTCTGTTGGAAGAGCCCCGCCTCCGATCCTTGGCATTAGTCATCTCTGCATTCGGCTTAACGATGATGTTGGACAATACCGGCAGACGGAAAACCGAAGGCCGGTAAAGCGAGGAAGAAGATTATTATAATTGAAGTTTATGGCAATTGTAGATTCCCAATGTATTGCTTTATCTATGTAGTACATAATTCTACAATGTTCCGTTGAGGAGCAGAGGATATTGTAGGAATTGAAATAAGATTAGTTATAATGTTTTTCTAATTATTCTTCGAATGCGTTTCTTTATCTATAGTATATACTTTTACAATATTTCGTTGGACAGATACTATAGAAGATACTGCAGAAATTGATATACGACGTATATCTAGTTATTCTCTTTGAATTATTTTTGAATAATTATACTTCGGTCAGTGGTTGTTTGAGACGGAAATTCATTAATAGTATTCATTAATCGTATTAAAAAGATTCAGAGATGCCTTTATTCGATAAGAAATTGAAGTACATTTCTGCTTTCCTCTTCGTACACGTTTTAGTAACAGAGAAAATGAAATTGACGATACCGCGTAACATATCATTTTGGTTATCTAACTTCGAAACAGTTATCTGACGATGATACAGAAAATTCAGTCGATAAGCAGTTGGAAATTTGTACGTAGACTCGACGAACGATCGGTATCAACAAAATCATTTTTAATCCTACTAAATTTAATTTGTCTAGTTACATTAACTATATGTATCTATCTTGTTCCTTTTTATGGATGATTTGCAACCTGTAGAGCGTTGGTGCGCGTACAACTTTAATCGTTCGCATTTGTATAGAAACGACCGTAATAAAGAGTTGAAAAGGCGTGAAGGAGAAGAGAATGTGCAATTCCATTACACGAAAGCTGGTGATACTAATGATATGAGTTACTTTTACGCTCCCATCAAGTCCTGGACGATTTTATTCCAGACAGATATCAATACTTTCTTAAGACGATGTACCGTTACGAATTATATTCCCTATTCGCGATATATATATATCTACACAAATTACGTCGCAAGTAAGCTACCAGCGGTAAATGAATATTTTAATGCGATAACTGCAAATTGGCCTCGGTAAAAAAGAGGAGATTTGGCTCGTTTGGCTGGTAGAAGAGAAGAAAATGAATTTATATTTGAAATGTAGGAATACCTCAGCTACGTTCGTCAATTATTGGTTGATACGAGAACCAGTGCATTCAACGCGGTTTGGCGTTAGCCGAAGTAGCTTTTTTTATTACTGAATATTTATTGACAAAAAATATATAAAAATATAATACTATTTATATTATATAAATTGTATATGTGTATCCAAATCTGTAAAATATTACGTAACTTACCAAAAAAAAAAAAAAAAAAAAGATGGGCTATAGGGTTCCGTCATATAAGTACGCGTGTACTTTGAAAATAACGAGAGTCAGACGAACGAAATTTTATAATTGATTTTCTCGAAAACGAAGCCTTGTATCAAAAATTGCTACTCTACATTTTTCACTTGTTTTTGCATGGGGAATCAGCCCCTTCCAGCTTGTACTACAATTTTCGTTACATTCTGTATACCGGCCGAGGCCTGACAGATGATATTGTACAACCGGGTAGCGGGCGATACTACATAAAAAAATAAGTCGGAAGTATATAATAAAATCTTTTCATATGACGTTTTATTTCTAACAAAATCGAGTTTTGACAACAATATTTAAGCGGCTAATTTCGAATTGTACAAGAATAAATAATCGATAGGAGTTTGAACTACATGTAAAAATAAGTCAAAGGCGTAGAATAAAATTTTATCGCGAAATGCCTTATTTTCGAGAAAAATGAATTTGGAAATGTATCACTCGCGTTTATCAAACCAGTTCTTAACTAAACATGTTCAAATTTTATTTTCTTGAAAATAAGACCTTAAATGGAAAAATTTTGTAAACACAAAATTTAAGAACCTGTATGATTATGGAATAGTTCCACTACTTAAATTACTGTCTATAATACGAAATACATAATATAATATATTTATAAATAATAAATATAATATAATATAATAAATATGATATTATTTATTATTAGAGGTAATTGTTTTATCATAGAATTTAATTATTCTGTAGGTGGTATTTATCATGACCGATAATACAACATTGGAAGACTTGCTAAAGTTACAATTGCACAAATATGAGGAAGAAGTTAAAAATATTGTTGCTAAATCAGTGAAGGAAATGGCAATGGAAAAGGTGCTAAAGGAACTTAACGACACTTGGAGTACGCTCGAATTTGGGAAAGAGATACACGAACGTACGAAATTAAATATTCTTAAAATCGATGAGGAAACTATTGAAACCCTTGAGGACAATCAGGTACCGTTTCAAGATATTTCTTCGTCAAAGAAATAAAATAATAAAATACACAATACAAAATACATACGCAATAAACTAAACAATACAAAACAATACAAAAATTTATGAACTTTTTTTCTATTTTTTTATTTGTTATCTTGTAAAATTTCTTTAGTTACAGTTTTCTTGTCACTGTCGTTATTGTTATATTCAATTTATTAAGACATTCTGCGTTAATAATAAGTGTCTACAGTATGCTGTAACTTTTCTCAGCATCGTGTAGAGAGATTAAATTTCATTATACATATAAATTTTAATTTTATAAAAATTTTTTATAAAAATTAAAATTCATCCAATGTTAGTAAGTATCTAATTTATAAATTATATGTACCGATTTACTTTTTATTACATTGATCTTCACCACAGCGTGATTTATCTACTTGTATATTAATGATATTTCGTTTTGTTTTACTTTAGTATCCTCAGAAATTCCTCTTCATCTATTTTTTTAATTTTATTATTTTTAGTTCTCTATTTAATTCGCTTATTTTCCAATAATTTGATATTTGCTTGTGTTGACTTATTTAACTTATGACAACGTGCTATATCGCTTTCTTATTGCTTTATAATAGGTGCAACTGCAAAACATGTTGGGTTCGAAATTCGTTGGATATTTTCTTGGTGAAATTCTTGACTGGCAGAGAAAACTAAGCACTGCAGATGCAGTGATTAATGCATGGTTCGAAGTTCAACGAGCTTGGGGTTATCTTGAAAGCATTTTCATTGGCTCTGAAGATATTAGGAGCCAACTTCCAGAAGAAACCAAGCGGTTTGAAAAAATTGATAAAGAGTTCAAAGTATGTACTTCTATTAACTGTATTAACATCTTCCGAAATTTTCTTTGATAATTTCATTCGTAATACGAAAAATCTTTCTTTTCAAAAAAATATACTTAGGTGTCTTTTATAAATGTTTTCACACAATAAATACATTTCTTTGCATTTTTTTAAGCATGTTCCTCAATTATACACAAAAGGGCACGGATCTCAATGACCTTGAAATATATTGCCAAGGTATTGGCAGAAAGCTTCCATAAATTTAATTTTATAACATTTTTATATGGTACAACCTAACCTAACTCATACCTGAACCTAACTCATTAAGGAGAGAGATAGCTATAATGTTATAGAAATAAAAAGGAAGAATGAATGGGTTACGAGTTGGGGCTAAAATTTATGTCGAATGTTTGATGAGGATCTGTACGAAATTGAAAAATAACAGAAAGGAAATTTAGGTCCCAAAGATGAACCTGGCAAATGGATTAGTAAATGAATTTAATGCAACAGAAGAACAAACAATTTTATAGAAACGATACATTCACGAAAGCGATGTTGAATCAGAAACAACCACGAACATTATGTTATAGAGCAACGAAACAATAAACTTTAATAATTCTTCGCGTTAAAGTTTATTTTTATCTAAAGATTCGACAAAGCTTTTCTGTATGTATAATATTATTACGTATATACGGTATAATATTATCCTCCAATATTATTAATAATATTAATATAATTAACATTATACTATACATAGGTAATAAGCTTTCAATCAAACGCAATAATACCAAGCTAATTAAATATAGTAATTATATAGAAAAGAGTTCACCGATTTTGATGATCGTGAAATGTGTTGTCAAGACCAACATTCTGAACAACTTTCTTTTTGTGCATGTAACCGCCGCTCGGCTTCAGTTTCCGAGATATTCGCAAAATACTTGAATACAATTTATGTCACGATTACGTTTCATTCTGACGAAGCCGGATGTATTTTTATATGGTCCAAGCTAAACTTAACTCATGTAACCATTCATGTAACCACTCAGATTGGTTACATCTGTAATTATCACAGGTTGGGCCAGAGTATCATCCGGCTGGCAATGCTGGTTTGAAATAATTTTAATTAATAATCAGAGTCATTAGATAAATATACATGTATAACCATATGACAAAAGAAAAAACAACAGTTATCAATTCAGTGCTCACGTTTTTGATTAATTTTCTAATGCACTCTTCCTGAAGATGAAAGTTTTCTAATCCAATTTTCAATGTTTTCTTTATTTCCAATTTTCGAATTTCCTCCATTTCAATTGTACTGCAAAACACAGTCCATCTTTTCTATAAATATAAATTACCTAATTACATTACAATTAAATTATAATACATGTATAGATTATCTAAGTATGCCACAATTTTATTAAATTAAGCATTTGTTTAAAGAAATTAACACATTAAATAATATCTTTTCAAACATATTTGAGAACATTAGAACATAATATAACGATACGTGTAACAATTTTTAAGGAACTGCTGAAGGAAATGTTGAGCAATTTGAATATCGTCAAAGCAACCAACCGGCCTAAACTTTTAGAGAAGCTAGAAGAGCTGCAAGTGCAACTGAATTTCTGCGAGAAAGCGTTAGCCGATTACTTGGAAACAAAGAGATTAATTTACCCAAGGTTTTATTTCATCTCCGCAGCAGATTTACTTGATATTTTAAGCAATGGTTAGAAAACATCGATAGCTATAAATAATTCTTATTGCCTTTTCCTGCGAAAAAAAAGGAACGATGGGAAAATGATGCGTTTTTCGCTCATATTCGCTTCCTCGATCTTGAAACTGAATTTGCTACCACAATAATAGCGCATGATGAGATATCAGTCACGTCAAATTTTCAAGTTGATACAAACGTATCAACTTATATATGATATACTTATGAAATGTATAATATGTTCTATCTAACTCAGGACGCTTAACTGCCTGATAAGATACGATTGTTAGGAAAAAAATGTTTGAGACAAAAGCTGTTTGGTATAGAAGAACACGTACTGTACTTTTATCTGTTTGATCTTGCGATCATGTTGAAACGTCCTGTAAGGATGACATTAAAATTTTCAAATGAATTGCTTCATCTTTGATTACATATTCTTGTATTTAACATTCAGACGTTTCCAAATTTTCAAAAAAAAAAAAAAAAAAAAAAAGCAAGGAAAAGACTGACTGACTGTTCTAAAAACATTAGAAAATTGCGAAATTGTGTTTTGACAATGACATATCAGTGGTAGAACTAATGTAGAATTATATATATTATATTACATTATAATTATAAATTTTCACAATTATAAATAGAATTATAATTACGAATAGATGTATATTATAATTATGGTAGAATTATGGAAAACATCTTTATCTATTCCCATGGTATACATTGGGCAATGCCAATGCCGGTGGCATACCAAATGTTAAAATTCGTATCTCGATAGCGGATTTTGCAAAGGACGTGAGTTTGAAGTGTTTTGTAAATGTTTGATTGTTAATTACAAGAATATGTAATAAAAAATAGCGGCGTTTATTTAAGAATTGTAATGCCACCTTTACAGGATATTTCAAGGCCATTACAAGGTCAAATAGATAAAAGAACAGTATGTTCCAGTCGATACGATACAGCTTTCGTCTGAAGCATTTCTTTGTATCATTCGTATTTTTCCAGGTATTTGGACGGTCCTAGTTGAACAAAACATACTGCAGAACAACGTTAGTAACATAATAATATTTGATTTAAGTAAAGCATTTTTGTAAACAATTAATTGAATTTGAAATTTGTTAAATACATTACTTCTCCTTAGGAAACAATCCTGAATTGGTCTGTAGACATCTGTCAAAGCTGTACGATTCTATTGCAAAATTACATTGGAAAATGGATGGTGGGAAACCAACGAAACAGGCGAGAGTTATGATTGCCAAAGACGGTGAGGAAATGGCTATTCATGGGACTTGCGATTGCAGTGGGAAGGTACTTTCTGGTAATAAATATGAAGATAGGCTTTCAACCCTCCGTTTGCAACCTTATTTTTACCAACGTCGTCTACATACTGAGTCGTTTAAGACCACACAGTTTTTTAAGGATATTTTTAGGTTTTAAAAAACCCTCCAAAATTCTTAGATAAAACTGTTGTTTATGGAATCTATCTCCTTCAATTTCACATATGTTATCAAGGTCTTATCTTGTTTAAAAGGTTTTTGCCATCGCCCGTTGTTTATTAATGCTAGAACTACCACACCAGTTAAAATGACTGGTTTTACAATTTTATTTTAAAATTCCTAATCATGTTACATTTATTTTCCGCAATGATGTAATGACTTTTACAGCTATAACTAAAGAAAACATATAATGAATTTTATTTTATTTTTTTTAGTTATTCAAAACCAAAATAACTTTTTTTGTGGCTACTTATACAAATGCCAGTCATAATGACTGAATGTGTAAAAGGATCCTATAATCCGTTTACTTCCAACACGCTTTTTAGATTTTTTACTGCGTATCATTCTACATGATGATTTCAATTGTCAAGAAAATTCCAAGTCGATTGGTGATGTTAAGAAGTTACGAAGTACTTAAATAATAATAATAATAATAATAATATTATATAACCAAAGAAACTTAATAATTTAAGAAGTTACACAAAGTAAATGTTGGATCTGTAATTGCTTTATTCCATACGAATCGTAGTTAGACTAGAATTAGCGAACTGAACCTAACTCAAACCTAAAATGAGGCGTTAAATAAATATAAATGTTTACATTAATATAAAAGATCCAATAGAGGAATTTGTTACTATCTCTCAAAATCTCTTCAAATCTCTTACGTTGCTTATCTCAATATCATCGGCCGCAAAATGTCCATGTAACCCGCAGATGCAGAAACAACAGACGGTAAAACAGTGCACAATATGTATATATTACCGACAAAGTCGGCATACGGGAAGATATTAGGGTTTATCCAGAAAACCTAACACTCGTTGTAACATACAAACCTAACATACATCACGGATATCACTAGAGCTGGAATAGAACGTTCGTCGTCTAATCGTGCGTGATAGCTAAATGCAAATACGCTTTTCGCTACTTCGAACTTGTTACCGGTAAGGATCAAGCCTGACGCAAGGGTTGAGAAATCGGATGGACAAAGTGACAAGTGCAGATCGTTACCATTCCACGTGTTCCGTAACGATTGCTCTGTTTAAAACGTGGAACAAAGAAGCAATCCACAGGTCGAGTCTATATGTTTTATGCATTGTCTTATATGTTTCTCATTATCCGTCGCGCTTCTTTTTGATTGAGTTCCTTAGTAAAAAGATCTCAACAAGACACAAACTTGGTTTCAAACGACCAGCACAATCAAAAGATCGAACGTTCCAAGCAATCAAATATATGTGTATATATACATGTATAGCAATATCACGTACGGACTCGAACTTTCTACTGGCAATATGTTTTTTCACTAACGCGGCTAGCAATGTGAGTCTTCCATTCAGTGGCTTAACTTCCTATTGTTTTGGATTTGAAAGAAATTGGAAAGATTTTGAGATATTTCTTACAATCCCTAATTTACGATACAAGCGATAGCCAAGTGCTTAAATTTTTTTGCAATAAAAAAAACGTAAAAAAATTACAAAAGATACAAAATGGATATAAATAAAAGATATGTATATACAAAAATTCACTGACTTATGGATCGCAATACTCATTTTACTCTCGTGGTATTCAAAATTGAATTAGACCAAATAAATAGTATTTAGCTAATCAAAGGTAATACGCTTGTAACAGTTGTAAGATTTTCCAGATGCGAGAATTACTGGGTCTGCCATTTTCGTTTTGAAGAAATTAGGTTATTCTGTTAATAACTTTTTATCGAACAACGAGTGGTGACTAAAACCTTTAGAAGGTCACTCGGAAGGGTGACCTCGATAACATGTATGCAGGTTAGAGTTATGGGAAGTGGGTCTTCTAAACAACAGCTGTTTTACCAAGCAAAGTAAAATTTAAAAAAGAATATGGAAGAAATTAAGTGTTACTTAAAATTACCGGTCGAAATTGGCAGAGTATACAGAGATGGATGGACCAAGTTGGATTTATGTATCCGTAGTAGAAAACTAAAATTTCTAGTAGTTTGAAGTGTCAATAACATTGATGCAAATACTTTTATCATTTATCATAAAACATATTTCATTTTCCCTATTATTTTTTTAGGTGGAAGTTTGGTTGAACAACGTAACAGATGCAATGAAGAGATCGGTAAGGCATCATATATCTCAGGCAGTAGCTACGTACGACGAGAAACCACGTGAACAATGGATTTTCGATCATCGAGCTCAACCCGCGCTATGCGGAACTCAAATCTGGTGGACTACTGAAGTAAACATGGCCTTTATGAGATTAGAGGAAGGTTTCGAGAATGCGTTTAAAGATTATCAGCGAAAGCAAATTAATCAGCTAAACGCGTTGATAGTACTTCTCTGTGGAGATTTGAGTGAAAGCGATAGAAGGAAGATCATGACAATCTGTACAATCGACGTGCATGCAAGGGACGTTGTAGCGAAAATGATCGCGATGAAGGCAGATCACTATTCTAGTTTTCAGTGGCAATCGCAACTCAGGCACAGGTAAACTCGACGACGATTGATTTAGTCGTATAGTGGAGCCTCTAGTATCCGAACGTTCCACTATGCAAACCTTCCATTATCCGGACATTATATTTTCTTATGTCCTCTTCGATCACACAAACAAACAAATTGACTTGAAGTGTATCTGTAGTTATGTCCTTCCTTAATCTCATTTCGTTCGTACATTGTCATGCTATAAAGTTGACATTATACGTGTCAATATAATTTATGTGTCATGACATCGTACTACCAAATTGTAACATTAACGATAATGTAAAAACTGCAAGAATCAAACAACTTTGTTTCAAACGTTTCTCTGTATCTTTAAAACTGAAAGAGTTATTTAGGTGGCTCAGTCTTTGTGATTCACCCTGAATGGTACAATAATTATGAGAATAGCCATGTCTCCCTAGTGTTTCAGATACTAGAGGTTGCACTGTATAAATAAAGCAATTGATTATGAACTATATATTTAAAATTTCAACATAAATGTGCTAAATAAAATATTAAATAGAACGAATTGGATGAACAATGGAATAAATTTAATAACATAAAAATTGCACATAATTACGTTAATTGCATATTCAATTTCATAATTCTTTTATCAAATTTGTTTAGTCATTGTTTACAGATTATTTTACTTTTGTGATATTTTTAGAAACTATTGCTTGGAAAATTTGTTTGTTATCTAGCTCATCTTAAAAGGCAAACTCATTTATTGCCTCGATTTATCTCTTGTTTTTTACTCAACTATTTATCAACATTTTATGAACTTCTTTTGTTTCGCTTCAAATGACCGAAAAACTTACAGATGGGACGACAAAGTTGGTGATTGTTTCGCTGATATCTGCGATGCCTCCTTCAAATACGATTACGAATATTTGGGAAATGTTCCACGGCTGGTGATAACACCATTAACCGATCGATGTTACATCACTTTAACACAATCTTTGCATCTTATAATGGGTGGAGCACCAGCTGGCCCAGCTGGAACTGGCAAGACAGAAACCACGAAAGATTTAGGGAGAGCATTGGGCCAAATGGTTTATGTGTTTAACTGTTCCGAACAAATGGATTATAAGGTAAACTCATAGTTATTTTATAGGTAGATCTTTAATATTAAACTTCCACGTTGAAATTAAAATTTACACAACTTTTGGAACGTAGAGATCTATTTTTATAACAAACATATTAGTTTTATTTTGTATTTTTGTTTTATAATTCTATTTTATAATTTTGATTTTACGTAAAGTTTATACCAGTCATTTTACAACAGTCATTTTTGGAAATTCTACTGTACTTCGTATGGAGCAAATAAATTTTATATGTCTAAATAAAATTAAATAATTATTTTGCAATAATTAATGAATAAGGAGCTTAATAGTAAGAACACAAGTTACATTTTTTATTTGTTTCATTTTATCACACATTCCTTTCTCAATATATTTTTAAACTATGCAAAAAGTTTCATATGCTCCCAACTTGTACCAGAATTTTCCACTTCCTAAAAAATGTAAATCTAATTATTAATAATCATAAGTTGAATGTTACATATTATGGAAGTAATGTAGCATAACATTTTGGAAAATTGAATTGTACTTGTACCTTTTTTTTGTACATAAGCTAATACCAATTATTGTTTGACATAACGTGCTGATTTATGTCTCACTATAACAAACTCTAATATAAATAAACGTTTTAACTCACTGTGCATCTGAATATGAGTTACATAATGCTTGGAGTTGTTTCAGACATTCCTTCTATGAAGAGATGTATATTGGCTACAAATTAATTTCTCTACTTGACTTTCACATATTATGATACAAATGTTAAGTAACGAGCTAATATTACTTCTTGGGTATTTAAGTATTTAGTGAATTATGTTTAAGCATTTAATAAAGCAAGTACGTCGAGTCAAGTAACTTTTCAACGTATTGATTTTGTTAATTTTACATTGCTATACGTTATGAATTTTATATATATAATAATAACAATAATATATATATTTAATTAATAATTGATTAAGAATTATATTATATATATTGTATATATAATTTTTAAATTTTTTAATTGAAATGACAAAAATATTCATTTAAATTAATAAATTGTTTTATTCTTGTTTAAAATAATCAATAAAATACAATTAGAAATAGGTAGGTAGAGGTCGTTGCTTCAGCAGAAAATTTTGAACAATATTTCTGTAAAATTACTTCATGTTTCTCTTCAAGGAATATACAAAATTTATTGAAAATGTAGAATAAGACACGTGACTTGACTACTACGTCCAGATATTAAGGTATATACATATATATCACAGAAGGATGTTAAATACATAAATTACACCGTTTCACGAAGATCACAAATGCCATAAACTTACTTTGACAAATAATTTATATTCGTACGAAATATCGTAATTTTTATGATAATTTAAAAACGAAATATCTAAATTTTTTGTAAAATTTTGGGAGAGTGATATATTTTCCATAAGAAAAGTTTGCAAAATATTAAAATTTATATCGAGCTTTTCCTAAATTTAGCAACGAACAACATATTTGTTATAAATTTAATACGACAGAATTCCATTTATTCGAACTCCCTTCATTCAGACTGGTATCATCATAATTCACGATTTATCCTGAACTCCTATTATAAATTACCCAACTCTAGACCACGCGACATGCCACTTACATGAATAAATGTTTTTGCCTTAGTGCAGTTGAACCTCCAGTAACGGAAGATCTATTATCCGCATGTTTCACTATCCACACGTTCAATTAACGAAACAATACTTTTTACTTGTGTCGTTTACCATTATATGTCCCTTGAGTAATTTCATACTATTGGGTTGGCAACTAAGTGAATGCGGATTTTGTCAATATCACCTAATGACTTCAGAACGAATCTAATATTCTACAAGTTAATGTCTCTTGTCTCTGATGACATCAAAGAGAAAACGTGATGTATTGAGCGTTACATGGAAAGGAAAGATACTTCAAAAGTTGGAAGAAAAGTGTGGCGGTGTTGCAAAAATTGCAAAGGTGTACAGCATTAGAAGATCTATGATTAATGACATCAAAAACAGAAAGAAGCAAGTGTGAGAATTACCCAAGTGTTTCAGGAAGCAGAAAAACGTTATTAATGGATTTGAAAAATAAATACCTATTCTCTGTTTTATAGCAATGATAATAAATCAGCAATAAAGGAATCAGTATCTAGATATGCAGGATGTTACAGAACATATGTGATTCTGGATCTGATTGCACATCTGAAAACAGCAAAAGGTGCTCATACGAATGTATGGTCTATCTCTAACAAATATATCGTATACCTACACAATCTATTGGAAATGTTGAAATACTAACATCCAGAATGAAACAAGCCTATCGGTAAATTTGGCTATCAATAACATCAGGAACCATTCAGAGTACAACTGGATCCATGGCAGGACTTGTGACAAGTCTACAGACTTGCCTTGAAATGCGAGGTGATCATTTTGAGCATCCTTTTAAGGGTAAGTAGATAACACAAAATCAGAACAAACAATTGCTTACATTTCATGAATGAAAATAAATAGAACAAATGTTTATATGAACCTTTTTCATTATTTTCAGGTCAATTCCTGAGGCGTGTTTCACATGTTCTGTTACACCTTGTATATTGTACAAGAAAGCTTTGAAATTTGAATAAATATCAACATTTTACGTCCTCGTACTGAGAAAAAGGAGAGTACAGCAAAAGTGACAATGAAAAGACTTCTTTATAGTGTTTAGTATTAAAAGAGTTAATAGCATTGGAAAGAGGACTAGGTGGTTTGAGGCACAAACAGAATATAATTCAACGTAGTTCAATGTAGTAACAAAATTTGGCTTATTAGTAAAAAGATGTAAAATCCATAGCTAATTTAAAAAAGATTTCCTTTTATATTGTATCGTATTCTTTGTGATTGTTCTTGTATTATTTGTTTTGAAATATAGAATAATAATAATAAAGAGAGATGCGGTCTCTATTAACTGAAAATCTCCTCATCCAAATAGTTATATGCCTCATCATTTATTCGAATACTGCACGCATCACTGTATCTAAAAAATTCAGTTTAATCTTTTACGTAACAACGTATTCCAATATCAGTAGTGACCGAATTTCAATCAAATGATGAAAAGCAAAATCCAGTTACATTTAATTCCGATTGTACGAATAACAGCGAGGAAAGGAACAACTAGCGAATGTCTATTATTATCCAACTGTGCCAAATATCCGACCCGTCTTGTCCGTGCACGGTATCGGATAAATGAAGTTTCGCTCTGATTAACGAAACATTCGCGAAAACCTTTTCCTTAGATTCACTGCGTACCCCAGTTATCGTAACTTACATAAGAGGCGACCAAAGTATTTAATTTCTGTTGACTTACATGCAATTTGACAATTAAGGACAGTTATGAAGAGTTTTTATGACCATCACGATTTCCCAATTTGATGTCGGTATATTACCTTCTGTGGTACGCAATAGAAAACGATATATTACGGACAGCTAATGACAATAGAAGGTATGAGAAACCGAATTTCTGACATTCGTCCAATATTTACTACACAGACAATTTGATTTACGCAATTGTATGGCAATCAATTCTCAGGCTCGACCATGTACGGTAATTGAAATAGGTATTGAAACCACAGGGAATTATCATATTTAGAACACATATTTAAAGATCTAAATTACCTTCTCAAATATCAATACTGTAAAATAAAGCTTCTCAAATTTCAGTATCATGCGTCTTCTCCGATATTACATCAATTTTTTATCGATTTCTATAAAGTAGCATAAGATAAGTTTTTATAAATTTTCATGTGATTGTGAAATTTTTGTGATTTACCTCGTATAAATCATAGCTGAAGTACCTAAATTGTTACAAATCTCGTAAATAAGATATAAAACAATAATAAAAAATAATAAAAAAGATATTAAACAATTATTTATATCTAAAGCTATATTAATAAAATTACTTTATGTTTACAAGAGACACATTGTGTTTGCTATTGTGGTTTTGAATCTTAAGTTTTGAATTTAATATAGCATTACGTTTGCATGAACGAAAGTGAAGTCTGAAAACTCCAAATTTATCTTATGGAAACATAAATACTTGTACTCCCATATTATGTGACTCATTTTGCATAAAAAAAGATAGTGTTCCGATATGGTACATCAGATAGTCGTTTTATTATGAATTTCCAACAATGTTTTATTTTTAGTGTCCAAGTGTTAGTATCTAATTGTGTTAAGTTATGCATTAAGTTTATTCGCCTCTTGGTGTTGCAGTTTTAACGATATTATAGAGACGTTACTCATGTTAGCTACAGTGAATGAACATACGACAAATAGTATGAATAAATATTGTTTATAATTATAATTTATTATAATTATTATTATATTTTTTACATTTAATAATAAAAAGAAAACTAATATTATAAGTTTACTCGAAATTGTTCATGAGTGTAAAGGCAGATTACATATTAAATTACAAAGTAGTATGTCGGTACACGATATATCGGGTTCGCGTTGGGCCTAAAGAGGTCGGGCAAATTCGGACATGTTCGGGTTGGGCCGTAAAAATTCGAGCAGATTCGAGTGGTTACGTACGTACGTACACTCAAATTGCCTCGTTGCTTCGGGTAGTTTTTTTTTGGGCTTTTTCGAGCCAGATCGAAAAAAACGAACGAGCTTGGACGAGATACCGCGATACTTATAATCATGATTCGATTTGAGATTGTGTTTAGAATAAAATTGATCGCGTTATCCTCATAATACAATCCTTGATAGTCAGCTTTCTTAAGCAATCAAATACCCAACAGGCAAATGCAAAATCTTTGTCTATATGAAACTTTGAAATAAGATAATTTTTCTGTGAAATAATAATATTTCTAATGGATATATATGAAATATATTTCGTTCGATGTAACCTGTTTTTAATTTACTTTATAGGAAGCATATAAATTTTATTCTTATTTCATGGAAATTGAAAAATATACTCTATTAACAAATTACTTTTTAATATTACAATACTAATTACATGCATAGAAAAGAAATAGTTACTGGATGTTTAATAATGATTCAAATATACAGTCAATTTTAAATCCGAATGTAGAAAACCCAATTGTTCCAAATTTCGTAGCAATAGCACGTAGCAAGTACCCGATGTTGAGAATAATCTCTCGCTCGTAAAGTCGCAGAAACAATTGCATTTCTTACATTCAAATTTTGTTTCTTCGAGAGAAAATTATCTTATTTCATACTTCTATACAGAGAAAGATTTTACACATGTTTGTTGAGTATTTGGTTGCCTAAAAAAACCGAGTATCAAAGATTACATTATGAACGTAATAATCAATTTCAAACACAACCTCGAATAGAATTACGGTCACGTATATTTCGTCCGAGGCTGCACGACATTCTCCGACTTGACCGAAAGGCTATCCGAATGTACATATGTATTATATATATTAGAATTTTTTAATGGAAGCTTCAGAGTGATGGGATAAAGAATTACCTTTGATTAAATATATCTTACATACGTAAAACAAATGTAGCGATATTTAATACTTTTTTAAAGAAATACGAGTAAACTTCTTATACAACTTAATAGGTACTTAGATTTAAAGTGTTGTTTTATACTATTTCATATAGTAAGCTTTCTGGTGACCCTTACGTGAAGATATATTTTCTCGTTTCAAATGTTGATTGAACGTAAGTGATATTATCATTTTCTTTCAGTCCTGCGGAAACATTTACAAAGGTCTTGCTCAAGTAGGGGCATGGGGTTGTTTCGATGAATTCAACAGAATTTCGGTGGAGGTACTTTCGGTGGTGGCTGTGCAAGTTAAATCAGTTTTAGACGGAGTGAAAAGCCGCAAACCGATATTTTTGTTCTTCGGAGAAGAACTGAATCTCGTTCCCACTGTCGGAATGTTCATTACTATGAATCCTGGTTATGCCGGAAGGACGGAATTGCCCGAAAATTTGAAAACTTTGTTCAGGTACGTTAAATCATCTATGTTTGTACTTACATAAGACTATAATCATACCAACATCGAAACAGCAAATTACATTCCATATTAGAATATTATAATATTGAGGTTAAATACTGCATTTTATTTTAAAAAATGAGGCTATATAATAAATTTATTATAGGAAAAATTAATATGAGTCAAAATATAACGACGAAGGACGTATACATACGTTTACATGCATTTGCCATAATCATACATATTATCGTAAAAAATACTATCTTTACTAATATAGGGTATTAATAATGAATATGCTTGGCGCTGATAATATTACTGTTTCAATACCTATCTAAGATATTATTATTGTTTTTATTGGTATAATTAATACTATTATTTTAAAAGTGAAAAATATACATATGATTTTTAAATTTTTAGCTTCAACAAATGGAATTATTTGTTTATAATTTATTTCTTACTTAAGGATAATAATTAATAAATAATTTATTTCTTACTTTCTCACTTATTACTCTTGTGTATAACAATGAAATCAATGGATAACACAGTTTGATAACTCAAGAATATGACAAGTTAATAACTAAAAGTACAAGTAATAGTTAAATGAAGAAGGTCAATTATCATACATGGAATAAGATTTTATATCATCTCAAAATAAAATTTTCAGTTACAATTTGATATACACATAACATTAATGTATCACACCATACATGAGTACTCCTATCACCAGCACATCAAACAGGAACATTCTTAATCTGAGATTATCTCTAAGTTTCCCTTTCCTAGTTCCTCGGATCTGGTTAAGTATCACATTCGCCTTGTTTTTCCTTCTTTTACATGCTTTACCATGCTTCCACTTACCTCTGCAGTGGTACATTTAGGCACGAAGCTCCTTGATGCTTTTTTCATCCTTGCTCTCTTCCAGTACTACTTCAATTTTCTCTTTCTTCGTGTGTCTTTCCTGAGCTTCATCATCTTTGATTTTTCCGCATTCACCGTAAAATGTTTATTCTTATATATATAAATATATGAATTTTATTTTATTGTAGAAAAAATTATCACTGTTTTCTTTTTTTTTGTTTTAAAGGCCTTGCGCCATGGTAGTTCCAGATTTTGACTTAATTTGCGAAATAATGCTGGTAGCGGAGGGTTTCCAGGAAGCTAGATTACTAGCAAGAAAATTCATAACGCTGTACCAGCTTTGCCGAGAACTTTTGTCGAAGCAAGATCACTATGATTGGGGTCTACGGGCGATTAAGTCGGTTTTAGTGGTTGCAGGAAAATTAAAGAGAGACGATCCCGGGAGAGCTGAGGATCAGGTGCTAATGAGAGCTCTCAGAGATTTCAATATACCGAAAATCGTGACCGACGATGTTCCAGTTTTTATGGGACTTATTGGTAAATTGGTTTCTTGTAGTTCAAATTTGCCTTACAAATTTACAATCTACATAATTGAAACTAAATGCAAGATTCTCCATCAATTCTCAAGAATCTTAACTTTCTTTTACTATTTTTTCCCAACTTGTTTATATTCTTTTTTATTGGATTGTGACTTGTATTACCGTACAACAATATTTATCTTATTCCCTTTTACATTTACTTTTTGGGAATACCTTTTCAAGGAGTCACCTTTAGAAACTGTTTTGCTAATCAACTAAAATGAAGTGAGATATTATCATGCGTAAAAGAAATACGTACCATTATTTCAAATAGTACATTTTCCAGTGATTAAAGAAATATCTTAATTCACCACCAAATGACAAATAGACTTTATAACTCAAAAACAAGATCATATTGAGTATAATGTTTATCCATACATATGTATAGTATATATGTTCTAAGTTAACCTATACGTTTATACACTTAAGTTAATCTCCTAGTTCATCTGCTTCTATAGGCGACTTGTTTCCCGCTCTGGATGTTCCGCGAAAAAGGGATTTAGATTTTGAATCAACGGTCCGACAATCTACTCTGGATCTCAAATTGCAACCAGAAGACGGTTTTGTACTAAAAGTAAGAGTAAAACAGATTTGCGTTGTAATGTTTAATAGCTGGTATTAAAGTTGTATACATAATTATACCCATATTTATTATGTTTAAAGTCGTTTATTGTACATAACTTTGAGGAAAGTTGACATTGTAATATGAAGGATAATTTTGTTTATGTAAAATTTCAAACTATATTAAATTCGTTAGGTTGTACAGTTAGAGGAATTGCTTCATGTTCGTCATTCAGTTTTCATTGTTGGATTTGCTGGAACCGGAAAAACGGAAGTTTGGAAAACACTTAATCGAACATACTTTAATCAACAATTAAAGCCATATTATAATGACTTGAATCCGAAAGCAGTAACTAATGACGAACTATTTGGAATTATCAATCCTGCAACGCGGGAATGGAAAGACGGGTTTGATTCATCTCACTATTAACGATAGGTTTTACAGCAACACTAGGTTTAATGATATTTTTTACATAATGTTATATAAATCCCATTCAATAACGTTAGAATGTCTCATAGTTTCAGACGAGATGATATTATGATCGATTTAAATTCAGGAATCATAATTTTGCATTCTTAGAATATACTATAATATAGGAAGAGTGTAAGGGAAATATAGTATGTGCATGCGTGTGAAAACTCATACGTTTGTTATGTATGATTATATACTCAAATTTATTTAAAAAATTTCGTATGAATTAAACGCAAAATGCAGAGAAGTTTGCCTACATTTATTAAAATTTATTAATAACGCGAATACCTGAATTGGTCAAAGCAATGATCGAGAGATATAGTAGATATTAACGAGAAGAAATTTAATGTTATAACATTGGATACAGGTATCCCTCTATAATATGGTACTCTTACAAACACAAATTCGCTCCAACACGATTTGAGAATTGAGGGAATTCCCGTAAAAAAAAAACACGAATCGTTAAGTGCAAGCAGCGTCATTCGATTTCGTTCATTCGAACAAGCATATGTGTTGTCTCAAATTTGCAGGCGGAATTTAGAAGTATTATAATTTTGAATTTATTCTTAATTCGAGGAGTATTAACCATTTGTACTCGAAAATGTCTTCGCTACATCGAAGTAGAAAATCAAAGATTTTTATTATTTTTCATATAAAATGTGCATGACAGTTTTTAAAACATAAATAATATTAATATATAAATGTGTAGTACTTTGAATTAATTATTAATTGTTTTAATAAATATATTTCTCTTGGCTATGAAAAAATAGCATACTTTTGTAATACACTTATTAATATTAGTACTACATTAGTATATTATATTATATATACTACTATAGTATAATATAATATGATAGAATAGAATACTATATTAGTGTATTATAGTATATTATGATATCGAAAAACAGTTAAAAAGAATTATTAAATATACTTATTTACTACAGCAATATTGCTATACTTATTAACTATTGGAACCTAACCTCCACTTTTATATTAGTTCTTTGTTCCGCATTTCTACAGCATTTTTCGAAATCTAACTATCATATTATAGGGAGGGTATCTGTATATAAATGCTTTATCTATCGTAAGATTCTATAATCTTTGCCTATCTTTATATAAGTTTCAAACTAAATAATAATTATTAATAGTTTCAACAACTTTCAAACTTTTTTTACTTTTTTAACTTATAAAAAGTCATACTTATGCATACGACACATACAAGTATTTTCTGTAAGTGGCTTAATACCTGTGAACGAGGCTGTTTTACTAACATTTAAAAAACTTTAATTTAATATACATGATTTTATATATAATACATATTTTCAATTTTCCCGCTATGAATTATATCATACGTAGTTTTACCATCTTTTAATCGTTAACTTATTATATCAAATATTTAATAAGTAATTATCTTGATCAATCAGATTGTTCTCCGTGATAATGAGAGATCAGGCAAACATGACAGGAAATGATCCAAAATGGATCATTTTTGACGGTGATATAGATCCGATGTGGATCGAGTCATTAAACACTGTCATGGATGACAACAAAGTGTTAACTTTGGCTAGCAACGAAAGAATCGCTTTAACGGAACACATGAGGCTTCTCTTCGAGATTTCAAATCTTAGGTAATATGCAGCACTTTATCATTGGTATTTTTTTTTTTTTATCTAATGACTATAGCTATCATTATAAATATTATAGCTTATTAACCACAAAAGGAGGCCTCAATTCTAATGACTTTGATCTTAAGATATGTTGTAGAGAGGCAGAGACTAAATAACATACACTTTGTCCGAGGCCTTCAAAAGTTATGTTAAGTTGGATGTTTTGGGTTATGGAATCTAACCTAACCTAATCATTGGTTACTACTATTAGGATCGTAATTATATACAAATGTATATGAAATTTCGTTTGTAATTACTTATATTGGAGTAAGCGTAATCTAACAAATATCATTTTCTTTTTGTAATAACTTTTAAACACGATCGTTCCATGCCTCGGAAGAAGCGTATGTTACTCGAGACTCTCCCTTCTACAACATATCCAAAATTCAACAAAATTGGAGTCGAGGTCCTCACTTTTGCATATTTACGATAATGGTTATTTCTTCAGAAATCTATTAGTATTGAGATCACAAATCTCGATCGTAAATCAGTATTTTTAAGTACCAATTGAGTGGCAATCGATTTTTAGCTTGCGAGCACAAATTTGCTAGAACATAGATTTCTTATCGATCTTCTTATCAGTCATCGACGCAACATTTTTACTGCAAACGATGTCGTATTGCCGGGAACATTTTCAGAAGATTGGAAAATAGACTAATCTCCTGTGACTGTTTTCCTCAAATTATAAGCGGAAGCTAAAGCACATTCAATATTTACGTATCGCGACACGATTATTTATTATACAATATATCCTGTTTAGCTGAAAATGCTCAAATATCTAGAAAAATACGAACGATATGAAAAAATATTTCAAACAGAAGTTATATGATATCGAATTGAAATTGAAATGAAAACAATTGTAAATGGGTATCTTTATTTCTGATTACATATCCCTGTAGTTGACGATCAGTTTGCAAAACACTACAAACTCCTGTCTTTTGTACCATCGTTTTGGCTATCGATGTATGAGCTTTATGAGTTTTTTTATGTTTTCAAAACAGTCAGTTCCGTGTAATCAATTTTAGGTTAGGTAATTCCTTGCTCTGCTTACCGTAGTGCTCCGCTGAATTTAAAAGTTTATATCTCGATAGCGGATAGTCAAATTGATAAAAGTACGGTATGTCATCGCACTACACAACTTTATTTCAAACATTTTTTCGTATCATTCCTATTTTTCCAATGAGCGTTCCCAATGAAACAGGACATACTGTATAGATATACATACCCAATATGTCTGTTTATTGTCTTTAGCTATACTGTTTCTTCTAATACATGTAGAAATGCTGTATTTCTATATTAACATCTTTTAATATTTTATGTCTTTTTCATATGTATGAATATTTCTTATCGTACAAGAATTAAGTAAGATTGGAAAATAAATTTCAGGACAGCAACGCCAGCTACTGTTTCTAGAGCAGGAATTCTTTATATAAATCCACAAGATATTGGGTGGTATCCGTAAGTAAACATTTATTTACTTTTGTAGTTCGTATAAGTTCTCTTAACTAAATTATAGCACGCAGAACTTGAATATTTTTAATTTTTTACTATAAAGTTATGTTATATATGTTGTATGTGTTATACATACATATATGTTATATAATTGTTTTTAATTGATGAATTATCATTATTATTATTATTTGAATAGATTTGCAACCAGCTGGATAGAAACAAGAGATCCAGCTGAGAGAGCGAATTTAACCATTCTGTTCGATAAATATGTACCATCCCTTGTAGAAATGACAAAATCCAGGTTTAAAAAAATTACGCCATTACCAGAAATATGTCACGTGGAAATGCTTTGTAAATTACTGGACTATTTTCTGATTAAGGAAAATGTAACACCGGATTGTCCAAAGGAATGGTATAAATAAGACCTAAGCAGTACTAAAATTTATATACGCTTGAAAGAACTCGTTATCTATCGACATTATCAACAAACATTTCAAATGAAATTTATTGTATTCAAAGGAATTAATTAGATGAATATGTTTTGATCTTCTTGATGAATTATACTTTCTGAGATATCAATTTAACCTTCAGTTTTTTTAATGATAACGTATATTTTTTATTGCTTACTGTTGTAGCCTTTAGAAAGACGAATTCAGCGACCTACGAAAATGTAACCTTCTATAGATCTCGAATTTCATAACGGAACGATTTGTGGAGAACTTGAGTCGATCTTAGGATCGATACAGAGCGGGATGCAGTTATTACTTTCCATAAATTTTCGCTTCATTCTGATATTCAAAGTCAACTGAACATTATATTACATTATAGATCGTTGAATTCGTTTTTCTAGCAACTAAAACATAGTAAAAAATGATATGCGGCGTCGTTTGAAAAATTCGACATATTTTAGAAAATAATTCATTCAAAAATCAAAATATATTCATTTGACAAGTTCCCTTAAATACAATAAATTGGTAGTAGCATACAATTTAGTGACTATCATAGATAGTTATCATTCATTTCTTTTTTTTTTTCTTTTTTAGCCGCAACATATTGATAAAGGCTATTTAAAATGATAAGATATCATTAAAAAAGTGTCACAAAGAATTCTAAGTGCATAAACGCAAATTAAGTAACAGAAAGTAAACAGGAAACAGTTAAGAAAGAAATTTAATTTAATATTTGTCGGCAATAAATTCAAATAACTAAAAATAACAAATAAAAAATAAATGAAAAGAATGAAACTCAATAGTCATATGGATCGTTATCAGGATCTAACTTATGGCTCGCTAACCTCTCAATTTTTGTATCACAATTATAAATTTCACATGTAGCTTTAAATATGTTGTCAATTATTACTTTGTAGGGTTTTTCCTAGATTGAGGTTAAGTTTAATTTTAGTTCTAGAGAAAAATTAAAAATACATACCGATAATTGTCGCGACACTTTCGCTAACGTATTTGTGAAATATTTCTGATTGAAATAAGACCAAACACGATGAAATTTAAATTTAGGATTGTGCGAGTAACCGAAATTATGGTCCCGGGTCTGGATCCGGAAAGTTTGTCAACATACAAAGATATTTGGGTCATATCGGAATCCGATTTTCGATTCGGAATCGGCAGTTTAATTTAGAACGAATTTTTTTTCTTACCTTGTACTGAAACTAAGTTTAAGGTTAACTTGTACTTGAACTAATTGTAAATATTTATTGTAACAATTTAAATGAAATTTCAGTGTTTTACTGTTTTAGTACACTTAAGCAGTGTTTAGGTGCATGAAAACAGAACAATTATGTTCTGAATGGATCCTCCGATCCCAAATTGAAAATCGGGTCCCGAAATAGTAGGTGTACGAATATGTTTATACGTCATTAAAATAGTAATCGGCTCAGGTTAGGAACCAAAACTTTATAACCATACAAGTATCATGCTGTTTCTGAATTTTACAATCAGATTTTGTACTTTAACTTCAAGATTCAGAATGATTTTCACGTCTTTCTACAATAAAAAAGACAAAATCTCATGGAAACGTTATAAGTTTTCGGGATTCCGACCTAACCTGATCCCATTACTATTTCAAGTACCCGAACATTACAAACTACTGGGATCGCAACTCGATCCCGAGTAAAATTCACACACCCCTAAATTATATCATATTTACGTACATATTTAATAGAAATTAAAAATCTAATAGACAGAAAATAAGTTAGTGACACTAAATAAGGAAACATGTTGCAACTTATATCGTGTCTGATCTTGCTTTAATCAGAAAAGCCTCACGATTACATCGGCGTAAGTTTTAGTCAACAAAAATTAAAAATAAAAACGTTTCATCCTTGCATTATTATTATCTCGCCGATATGTTTTTTTTTTCTCTTTATAACAAGCCGATTCTCGGCTTCTCGGACTGCTCTCGAATTTATCGTATTTCTAATCGTTTTTAAATACTTTTCTTTGTCCTCAATGCCATTCTACAAATAGGTACGAATTATACTTTGCATTTGCCTGTATTTGGGCGTTCGGATCAGCGACCTTTCAAGATCAATTGATCGATTGGCGAAACGAGTTTAATAAGTGGTGGCAAAATGAATTTAAGTCTGTTAAGTTTCCTACTGGCAGCAACGTATTTAATTTTTTCATCGAAAACGAAACAAAGAAGTTGGTTCCATGGAGCGAGAAGATACAGGCCTTTGAACTGGATCCTGATATACCTCTCCAAGTTCGTTTAAACAATTTTTCATTTTAAAAGATTCTTTAGATATTAAACAAATTTTAGAATAAGATAATTTAAGTTTTTATTCTTCGACTCGTTTCTAGAACTTCACCCTTTCTTTTTACTGAAGGATCTGCTGTAAATGCTTTACGTAGATCTTTATTATACGAGGAATTTCATTTTAATCGACCACAATCTAATGTAAACAATATGTTATTCGAAGAAGTGTTTCAAGTAAAACTTGTTCTGTCTCAAGGAGGACGTCTAATGACAACCATAAGATTTGTCCGTGTGGAGGACTTTTCAACACCTCAAGGTGACCCTTTTTTTGGATGGAACTGTATATTTTCTATACAGTAGAGCTTGAAAGATATTTCAGTACTAATTTCATGAAATGGAGTGTATAGAAGACTAACGAAACATAAATATAAAAGCGTTACCTTTCCTGGTATTTAATATCATTTTTTAGAGAGAATTAAAAAATGCATCGAATGATGAATAAAGAAAATGTATGTTTCCACTTTAAAAAGTAAAGGTAACATTGAAACCTCCAAGCTACGTCCGTCTAGATAAAATCGTCATAAGATTTATTAATAAACCTTTCCTGTCAAATGCTTCCATCAAGGTAACATTGTCGATATTCTTCTAATATTCGTAAAATATATTGTTTAAAGCAAGTTTTATTTGAAACACATTTTCGAATAATATATAGGTTAGCAGATATTTACGTGGACCTATTGAGACGAGACACCCTATATTATACAATTTCTTATAATTTTGATATATACAGAGTGCACAAAAAGGTTGAACAATAGGAAAAACTTTAGGAACGCGTAGTAATGATTACAACAAACAAAAAAGGTTTTAATAAACCCATAAACCCATTTGTACCTATGTTCATTGAGATTTCTTTACTTGTTTTAATGGGTGCTATATGCTCCTAAAAATTTTCCCTACTTTCTTGTGCAGAGAAACACACAAACACATAAAATAGAATTTAAATAGCATAAAAAAATAGCTTGATCAATGAATGCGAAAATTTATTAAATATAAAATACACGATCTTGTACATATTTGTCAATATCATAAGCAATTCATTCGCATTTTGAATTCTTATCAAACTTGCAGTGGACAATAGACAGAGGCATAAAAGAGACGAAAGCTTATCCACGAATATTGTTTTAAGTACAAAAAATCAGTCATTTACAGAAACATGCTTTAATCTGGAATATTTTCAATATTATTAACGCCTTAAAAGGTATTCACATGAATTGACTAAAATGTGACATTAAGTATACAAAGACTTCAAATTCTTTTTGCTTGATATTGATGATATTTACGGATAAGAGTAGGAACTAAACACTTTGCAAATAAACATTAGTAATGTCATAACAACGGACTAGTTTTTCGTTCAGTATTGATTATTGATTTTCGATGAGTATGTTACGAATTATCTATCCTTCTTTTATTCTGTAAACAACGTGATACAATACAAATACAAAATACAATATAAATGGGATAAGAATTTCGTGTACATCGGTAATATGAAAATATAAGATATAAATTGTTCGAATTATACTTGTACATTAGATGTTAATGGAAACATTTTCTTTTCAATCTATATGGATAATTGGTATAGGCGGTTCTGTTAATTGATTATTTGTAAACTACGAATATTTACGTAAATTTAGATGTTTGTAAATGCAATTAAAAAATACCTAAAGTCTAAGGAGAGATTTTATTTACCTTCCAAAACAAAATGACTACCTTACTTTAGATATTTCTACCTTGATCTACATTTTTACACATTTAAATTTTTCGTAGAAGGATAAACTTTCGCAGTTTACTTATGGATATCAACCTTTTACTTGAATGAATGATATTGCTATTCTTCTAAAAATAAATTAAATAAGTAAGACGACTATTTAATAACATTATGCAGGGGCGGTACTATCTCTTTCAATAATGTATGTTTTTAATTCTGTTAAGCTTTTGCTAATTGAACATGCATCTTGTGATTTTTTAAAATTATTTTACATTTGTATATGTATTTTCGGGAAAATCTGCTAACGTTAAATTATATTTAGATGTGTACTAATCTACTATATTGTGAATTTTACAATTAAAATGATACATTTTCTTTCAGTCGTAATTATAACTCTTGTACTATGTGTCGCGCAGTGTTTACAAATAATAGATAATTGCGTTGATTTGAATATTACATAAATCGAAATATGTATCAGATTGACGTACTTCTATCAATATTATACGGTTAAATATCAATAGTCTTAGATTTTCGGGTATAACTTATTATATATATAATTGAAAGGATAATTGAATTACATTTTTAAATACTATTTCATTAAATTCAATTCTGATGTAATAATATGACATCTGAAGTGCTTCCACATCCGTTGTGATCTATTTAATGGTTTTGAAAAGTCAAAATATCGCAAAAGAAATGATAAACTTAATTCTTCCTTGAATATATCCGTATGTCATAAGATAAAAGTTAATATTTTAATTAATTCTTCATAAAACGGTAAAAATTTAGCAAAATAAAATAGCATAGAATAAAAAATTATAAATAGAAATCTGGTAGATTGTCATTTACTATATAAAATTAAAAAATTTAGCTATTAGAAACTATAACCTACCTCATTTGACTAATATTATAATATAATATAAATTAGTTATAATATAAATTATAACGCGAGAGAAATACCTGATTTAAGAATTTAATTAGTTAACTTGAATCTGTTATTGTCTCTGAATCTGATTCCTTGATCGAGACTTCTATCAAATTATCAACTTTTAGTATTTGACGTACAAGATTGTTACCGATGAATGGTATTTGTACTCCAGCTAATTCTACGTATTCCCCAAACGTGACTTGTGATTTGATGATAAAATCGCGCCCTAATACGCCATCTGTCTCTATGTAAAAGTCATCAGAAACTACTCGACAAGGATGTAGTATAGTTTCTTTATTTACGCGTATGCATAAGCATATTATACATATGGTTTTAACCCGAGAGCTGAATGCATCCTCTAAAATAAGGACTTCTCTAGCAGTAGTTACATTATCCTTTAACTTCCCTATTTTTATTAATGAAATTGGTAGGTTTGTAGAAACCACCATTTTTGCTGTTCGATTCTTCAATTCTTCGCATGTGATCTCGATAATATCTTTCTCAGAAGACAGTAACAATTCACGCCAATTTCCTACTGTTAGTGGGCTTGATATTTCTGTATCGTTATACGAGCTTGTTCCGTCGCTGGTAGTAGGTTGGTTCTCGGGATATTCACCATATAGTATATTTTTTGAAAAATCGTCTTTGCAAAGCTGCCTAGCATTTTCCATTATACATTTTTTATCATTTTGTAATTTTCTACATTCCAGGATCTCATGTCCTGTTTTTGTACAGTAGTCGCATATAAGCGTGTAACAATTTTCTCTGGTATGTCCTACCCGGTGGCATCTTTGGCAAACAATTTTCTTTTTAGCTTGCGATTTCTTTTTCTTAGACATCTCGATTCACTTCTTGATCCTTTATGTCCTGAATTATTATGTTATTAAATTATTTTTTATCATATTATATCATATTATTATACTATTATTGTATTATATAACTATCGTACATTTTCCATTCCTATTTGTTAGTCTTATTTTGAGTGTAAATAGTTCAAAACTGTTCTATTAACAGATGGATTAATATATGTATATGTATATATATTCAAATTTTACATATAAGAAATCTATTAGGATATATATCTTCCTACAATACATTTCTGTATTGTATTGTATTATAGTACTGCTTATAAATAACATCTAATTTTAAATATGCACACACTTATTTTATAGCAACGTATTAATAAAAACAGTATCTCTGAAATCCTTTAGAACGTGAAAGATAAAATGAAGGATTAAGGTTAAAATTTACCTCACTATCCGGTTAGTCTGATCCGAGTTGAAATAAAGATTTCCTCAAAACTCGTTCCACGCTTCACTCTGCAGATTTGATGTTGACTGTCGATCAGTAATTCGTGGTATTCTTCTTTGTTGTTGTCGATTCTCCAATTAAAATTTTCAAACTCAGAAAATTAAGGAAAGAAGAAATAAAGAACGCGCCGAGCCGCCCGATATTCGCAATTTATAAAATAATTACAATAAGGAAGAGAAAGAGGACTGTACAATTCATATAGTAAGTATAAAATAGATGAGATCGCGCAACAACAGAATGTGAATAACTTTAAAGGCGGTTAGACGTTTACTCTAGTACGTTTGAATAAGTAATACTAAATACAGCGTCTAACATACCATAGGCGAGAATCCTATTCGTAATAGAATGATAGACCGTTGACCAATGAAGAATTAGTTGCCTTCCTGAACATTGGCAACGCCCATAAAAACACCGCCTTTAGGATAATGGAGCGAAATATATGTTATCTGAGTGAAAGAACCCAAGGTATCGGTACAAGTTACGTGCATAGGGGCTGAAATCCTAATTAGCGGTTTATGGTGTGTCAATGTAATTGAGGCGCAGAGAAGAACTCTGACTTTTTCGTTAACTCTACAAATTAGAAGTTCTTCTGATTATGAATGAAACTGAACCGAAATATGATAAAAATGATAAAAATATGATAAAAATATAATCAAACACTCCACAACAGAACAGATACTACAGCACCACAAACCTGGCTTTAAAGTAACTATTAAAATAATCATTTTTAACGTCTTATCGAAGCAGTTCAAATATGTTGTAATCGAAAATGTTATCGAAGACAAAGTAGATAGAGTGAACTATAAAATCAATATAGAATTGACGTAGATAAAAATTAGAAAATAAATTTAATCATTTTTGCAATACAATAACAGATTTTTGAGAGTCGACCGTGAACCTCCGAAGTAGACGGACCCCTCAGCCCAAAAAGGGACATCAGGCTTAGGTCCGAACAGTGCGCGCGTCAAACTAGACAACCATTCACTGAAAGAGAAAGAAAAAGTGACAAAAAGTGACAAAAAGTGACCAAAAGTGGAAAATATAGCAGTGACACCATCGCTATAAATAAAAGTAAAATAAATAAACTTAAATTAAAACAAAAGAAATAAAAAAATAGGTGACACGGATAATGAAGCCGAAAGCAAAAAAACGGAACCCACCCTAAACTCAACAAAAAAAAGCCATTAAACGAAAAATAATCACGCTAAAAACGACCAAAGAAATCAACAGTAGCGTTAGACTTTTCGCACAAAATACGCAGAAACTCAACCAACAACCAAAAATGGTGACCTGGACCAAAAGACTAGCAGGCAACCTGGACAACTAAGAAGAAGAAAATTTCTCAATATTCAAGAAAGAAATAACACACAAGACGCCACCGTCGACAAGAACGAAAATATGAAAAAAAACAAGAAACCCTCCACCATCAGCAATACCAACAAAAAACAGATTTGAAGAACTACAACCAGAGGAAACCAGCTTATCACAAATGCAGGATCACCTACAATCAATTACAGCAAAAGAATGAAAAATACAAAATACGATCTTGGAAAAAATACGAAGAAAAGAACGAAGAAATGCGAAACAAAGCAAGCAGACCACGTCCGTGGTGGGAACATCACACACCCGAGGCAAAACAGAGGACATACGGATAAACATCCCCCCCCCCCCCAACACCGCCGAGGAAGCCGACAATACCTCAAGTTCAACCCACCCAACCGATCAAATTAAAAGACCTATCCCCATCGACAAAGTCACCGAGGAAACAAGCACATGTTCAGTCCACCAGCCACCCTACGGAGGAGCAAACGGACGCCCGCTCACCAGCAGAAGGAAACAGGTCACCACCAATTAACGTAACCCTTCAGGACCCAAAAGACAGCGTCGCACTCATACAAGATACTCTGAAAATCAGAAATTTCCATATCAAAAGAATACACGCAGGCAAACACGTGCTATACCTACAAAATTTAAACGACTATAACAAAGCGAAAGAAACACTGATCACAACCAACACAGCATTTTACACATACACACCCAAATCACAAAAACAACACACATACTTGCTAAAAGGATTAGACAATAGCTTCAGAGACAGAAATACTAGACGACTACAAGCCTTACAAATAGACGACATACATTTCACGAAAGAGTCGCGTTTCTCGACAAGAAAATCAAGGGAGTATAACATATTGCTCCCAATCTACATATTGCAAGTATCCCCCAATAGCAACATAGGAAAGCTACTAAAAGTCAATAGGGAAAAAATCATCATGGGAAAAAATAAGAAAAAACGATATTACTCAATGCCACAAATGCCAACGAATAGGTCGCACAGCGCAAAACTGCAACCTAATTTACCGCTGTGTAAAACGCACTGACCCCCATGGCCCGGGCGAATGCAAAATAAAAAAAGAAGACGCAGTAACCAAGGACAAAATATTCTGCGTCAACTGCAAAAACTACGAACACCCCGCGAAATACAAGGGGTGCCACATAATCGTAGAGCTGCAGAAAAGGCTAGCTGATAAAATTAAAAAGGACAAAGAAGCAAAGATAAAACGAATTGACCAGATAAGCCGAAAATACACCCCAGAACTAAAGTTCTCGAATGTAGTAAAGCAACAAACGAGGCTAAATCATGCAATCGAAAATACACCGCAAACGATAAACTCGCTGAAGAATCAATTGATAAAAAATGTAATAGGTAATATGAGAACACTATAATTATAATTTTGGAAACCTGCGAGATAGAGAGAAGCACACATGATTTGTAGACGTATTTAACTTTATTTTTACCCCGATATAACTTTGAAAAGTAACAGGTGGCACCCAGCAATCCCTATACCTATACTCCCACTTTACGTTTCTCACTTAGAGACAAAGGATGTAGTGGCTGACTTCCACCTGTATCGAATGTTATTTGTTTTGAACCTTGAGAGTGAAAGATTTGGAGAGAATGACAGTGTTATTGAGCTAATAAAGAAAGTTCGACACATCTGATACATTCTTGTCAATAGTATGAAAATAACATAAAATGGTTAAATTTAGTGTAAAAAGGTAAAAGGTTAGGTAAATAATTAGTGTAAATGATATTACTTATAACCTGAAAAAGATCCTGAAACAAAACTTTTTTACATCAACTTTTTTTATTGTCCTCTTCCTATCAACAATCGTTCTTGTAAGCAGTAGCCTAACCCCACTTTTTTATTTATACCCTGTAGGTACAATGTAAACGAATGAACTGTTTATAAATAAGATAACTATATATATATAATGGATACAAACAGTTCTGGCTAATAAATATTTTTGTAATAATACAATACACAGTGTGAGATAGAAGTATTCGTACAATTGGTTTGCCATGAAAACAAACAGTGAAATATTTTCTATGTCATTAAATATACCGAAATATATGTAATATAATATATGTATATTGTACACAGATATTTTCAGTAATAAATGTACACAAAGGTTAATCCGTAAATATCATATCGTGTCGAGGGGCATCTTAAGAAAATTCAGAAAAAAGATTGCGAAAATATGTATAGAATCAGAATCGAATCACTAAAAATTTAGTTCAATTGAGTTAAAATTGAAAGAAAACAGACCACCAAAGGTTAAGTATACCACAAACATATAAGTGAATAATAATACAACACGAATATTTTTGTTTCGACGAAATGTTCCTATTGTAACCTTGTCTCGTTATAAGTTATCAGGTAATTTGATTAACATTTGTTTGCGTTCATTTAATATTGTAAGTGTCTAGGTATAATATCGTCATAATAATGTTACATAATGTTACGAGAAGTAGCAGATTTCAGTCGCATGATCACGATTGACATTTCAATTTCTCACGAAAGGAAGCACATAGTACCATTTCTATCGATAACTAGCATGATTAACATGAACTGATATTAACGATAACGAGCACGATGTACAATTTTTAAAGTTTGTATTATAAATATTTATTACAAAAAAATAATCAATACCAATACGTAAAGTAATTGGTGAAAATCGGACGAACACTTCCGAGCACGATATAAACAGATCTGCGCACTCGCTGGGGAAAAGCATCACTTGAACTCTAGTTAGTTTAACTTGTAACTACCTATACTTAAGCCTACAAATAAACATGATGACAACTTGAGGAAGAGTTATGCACATGTGTGACGCATACAGATATATACATAGTTACATAAACGCTGTGAATACCCATTGGCATATATGTATATATATCCCAATATATGTATATGTATTGTGTATATATATATATTATATTAACGAAACAAATTCAAATTCTTTCAGTTTATTAAATAATATAGCTGTTTCTCCTCGAACAACTATCTTTTCAGTCTCACATATGGGTAGTTGGATCAATGCTGTTTTATAGTTAATATATTCAGACAGTAGATTTATTTAGTTCATGCAATAGTAACAAATACTTCTATCCGAGCCCCTCTTTTTTTGGGTACGTACCTGTTTTATCTACTGGTAACGGGGCTCCGAGTAAAATACAGTGATCGGCATTAATATATCTATGTATGTTCAGATACTCTTTAAAACAGAATAACCTCTTTTTAGGTTGGATCAAACAACTTCCTTTTTTGTTTTTTTTTTTTAGAAGCTGGGAGGTATAGTTTACTAGATGAGGTGTAAAATTTTTTTCAGAAAATTACAATTGGTTGGAACCGGGAAGAAAAAGGTAAATGTTAATTTGTTTACAATTTTTATCTGTGCCTCTAGTGAAGATTTAAACAACACACTTTAAAGGCATAAAACTCTTATATACTTGCTGAATTGAAAGATGTGCAAGTCTTTAAATTTAATACAGTTATAGGACAAATATCGTGAAAAAGTGCGAAAATGTTTTTCTACTCTTATCTATATAATGTAGTGTAACAATGTAATACATTTTTATTGGTTACTGTATATTTACTGAATAGAGAATAGAAATAGACTGTACACTGTCCGAATCCTTTTGCCATCGACTGTGTATATTATGTAAACTTTTCGTCAAACCTTTCAAATTCTCATAAACGATTTCATTTCATAGTCTACTTTGGTGTCAACTGGAGAAACTGCGCGCATACACTTTTTCCTGGATGTTTTCATACAACAACGTGTGCCAGTAATGCTGATAGGTGCGGCGGGATCAGGGAAAAGTGTAATCATTGCTGAAAAGCTCGCATCCCTTCCGGATACCTATAATATTGCCAACGTGCCTCTTAATTATTATACTACATCCGGTAATCAAAATTCAATTAAATGAATACCAAAGGTAATAAGGGTCTAACTCGCATTTAACACATCCCGAGATAAATCGGTTTGTAGGTTACACTGCTCTTTAATGTTGTGATGACAATCTCCTGTACCTTAGACGCTTATTCCATTGAAAGACTTAACAGAACAGCTAGAGGGCGTAATGATACATTCTATTTCAGTATTTATTACAACGAGGCGGAGTAATACAAAACTACTTAATTAAAACTATTTTAATTAGATGTATTATAGTTCCTTTTCCCGCAAATTTTAAACACCTAACACGTTTCTTGCTTTCAAAATTACATCACCTTTTTACTGCAATATCTGCAATCTGTGTGTACTAAAATGATTTATGGAGACTGTAAAATCATACTGTATTGTTAACTCAATTTTGATCGAAATGTGCTGTAGACCTTTATTTCCCATTCATATTTATATACACTAGTAGTGAGTACATAATATTTTTTATCAACGCAGTTGTATCTCCGCCAGGAGATTATTCTGCAATGGTTATATAATGTTTCTAAGAACTATAATTTTATATTTTAATCAAATTGCACCATTACTATTACACACGATAGAAGTTCGTTTATCCGAATCCCGTTTATACGAACTAGTTTTTGTTTACGGTTCGTTATGCGAACTGGTAACTGAAACTTTATTATTCGAAATACACTTGAACACACTTTCCGTTATACGAACGCGTATCCGGAGTCGTACATATCCGTGTATTTTCTTTAAGCTGATATATAATTTAACATACTTTATGTCGGAATTATTAATCACTCTCAGATACCTGAACGTTAATTTCTATTATCGAAACTTAGCAGTAGTTTGTAGAGGTGGCAAGTGAGTTATTATATTACTCGAATTCGATTATCGGCTATTCGCAATATTTTGTCCTCTAACCAATTTGGATAAACAAACTTCTACCGTATTAGCTCAACTCTATTTGCAGACAAATTTTCAAACGGATGTTTCGCAATTATTATCTTTTCTTAATTCACAAACTGCCATCAGTATTAAAAAGATAGTATTAAAAAGATAAATATATATTTATATTGACCTAAAAGATTTTAATTTCAAATATTCTGTTTATATAAAACATAAAACCGTACTATAAAAAGATAAATGTCAAATAGAGATTATTTATTTACGCAAAACTTTGTTTCCGGGAAAATTGTTTTTAAGGTTAATATAACTATAATATAGGTTATATATGTTGCAATATGCTGCAATGCATGCATGGACATCTAGGTTTCATGTAACCTATATCAGTTTCAGTTTATCAGATTCTTTTCAATTTGTAGCATGATATCAATTACTATTCAATACAGTCCTACTTCCTACAGTACACTACAGTACACTACAGTACACTCAATTTCTATTATCAATAATAGGAAATATGTCGATCATAGAAAATAAATAATTAAAGACTAAGAGGAAACGAGTAAAAAGGTCGTTAATTGACAGAATCTGATTTTCTAATTCTGCGTTATTAAAGAGACTAGATCAAACGAACAGAGCCATTATAGAAATTATTTGCGTATGGGTGATTCTGCTTTTTAACATATATTGGGTAAAAATTGACCAAGGATTGAAAAACAAAATACAATGATGAGAATCTACCGTAAATTATATTTGGTATCGGTGCTGCCTTCTACACATTGAAACTTATATCGCAATTGTGCCTTACTTACCTACTTACCAACTGACAGTATTCTGATTCCTGCATCGGTATAAAATTACATATAATAACGATTCGCCGATACCGATCGATGTACTTTGAACATGTATCATGAAACCTAAGTGTCAATAGAATGCATCCAATGCATGTTTGTCTCGTAGGTGTCAACAAATGCCACAGTAAATTAATATTTCTATTCATGTCTACGTTTCATCTTGTTACAAAAAATCGATTCAAAAATAGAAAAAAAATGTGAGAATCTTTGTCGACCGTTGCATTCCCAAACTGTTGTTACAAAGAAAGAGAATCAAAGCAAAAGAAGCCTGTTAGTAAAGAGACGTTTAAACGTTTACACGTTCTTCAAATTCTTTCAACATTTGCTCGCAGACGTTCTCTTGTTTTCTATTCCAATGGAAAACAAAATACTCGCAAACGTGAAGTTTTTCGGGGCTTTTTCCTGGATAACATTATACAGATTGACCTCGGTCACATGACATCACTGCAGACAATCGTCTGTCAAAGTAGACAATGTTTTCATTACTTTTTTAATTTTTGCATTATATTGCGATGATTAGTTCATTAAACTTGTTCGGAAAATGAAGTTAGAACAGTTGAAAACTATGATTAATTTACGATGAATTTCACTAATACTTGTCAAGAAAATATTTAAAATAAATTTTCTTGGAAGCAAAGTTTTACGTGAAAACCATATTCTATATTTTGTGACTTATCTTTTCTTGTAGAACCGTTGTCTTCCAAATGTATCATTAATTGTAGGACATCCTATACATCTTAACTTAAATGATCCTTTAAGACTTTTTTAACAGATTCGTAGTAACTTTTCCGACAAAAAGAATTGGAAGAAATGAAGTTTTCTTTTTTTATATTTTCAGCATCAATATGCCGTTATATTTCAAAAGATATTCCAAAAGATATTCCAAAAGATATTTAATAATAGAAAATTCTTTTTACTACATTTTTTAACACGGGAGAGGGATTTGTCGTGGGATTTTAGACAAGCCTTTAATATAAACTATGGTTTCTGAAAAAAATATTTCTGTGGGATACATTTAGGTTATAAGATCTATACATATAATATCTCAACTCTTTATTTTCAAAATTGTTATTATTACTATTATTTACAAATATTTATTTACATTGTTCATTTACAGAATTATTGTTATAATTTGTAGTTTTATTTGCAAAATTATTATGATTTGCAAAATTTTATTTACAGTATTATAATTATAATCATAATTATTTACAAAAATCCCATTTAAAAATAGGACCTTAACAAATTTCAAACCCTGTCCTCACTGATATCACTAGTGTAGGCAAATTCTCTGGTGGCTGTATTTATCTATTTACAAGATATATGAACTCCCTCTACAATGTCTCAAAGGTTGGCAATTGATTGAAAGGACTTGAGACTGTATTTCCCAAAGCGAGGTTCGCGAGGTTGGCAACTATAGATTCCATCCGTACCGAATGTGTTAATAAAAGAGAAAAAAAGAAAGCTACATATTGTTTCTCGATTTCAAAATTTTATTCATTAGTGTTTCTTGATTGTTACATTTTCTATTTAGTTCTTTTTTACAACATAATTAAAAGTTTAATTACATATTCAAGAAATGTTACAACGAATAATGGAAAAGCATTTGGAGAAAAAGACTGGTAGAAATTATGGACCACCTGGTATGAAAAAGTTAATTTATTTCATCGATGATATGAATATGCCCGAAGTCGATACATATGGAACCGTTCAACCTCACACACTCATTAGACAGCATATTGACTACAATCACTGGTATATATAAATATTATTATAATATATTATATATATAATTATTTCATGTGGTATATAAAAATATTATGTATAATGTAAATATTACGGTAGAATTCTAAAGCTGAAAGTTCAATTTTCTTACTTTCTACTGGCAAAATATTATTTCGAATGACAAATTTAACTACATTAGGACTACATTTATCTGAATTCTATTTATTAGATGGACGTTTGGATCATTTTCCTTGTAAACTACTATCTCACGATAGAATCCATTCACTTCAGCTAATTCCTAATTTGAACAAGAAATCACAATGTAATGAAGAGAGCTAGTGAAATCCTATTACATAAACTCTAGTTTTGTGCAACTCAGATAAATGTAGTTCTACTGTAATAAATCTTCGGGGCGATTAGTATTCTTCACAAAACGAATGTTTTCATTGTTTCTTATTTTTATCTATAGAAAGTCTCGACATAAATAGAAAGGCAATCTCTGTTCATAAAAAGATGTAATTTAATTAGATTAACGGTCCTCGGTAAGAATCAAAGGCACCTTTCGACAAGAGAAAAACATATACAGGGTGTTTCGTTTATCTTGGATTTTTGCATACCTAGTTATTTCTATCTGTAAAAGAATTATACGAGGACAAAGTTAATCCGAACAACAAACATTATGGTTCTCCTTGATGATTCTCCTACTTGAAGATTATTTTTCTTCGAGTTTTCAATGTTTTGAACATTGTTTAGTAAGCAGGATTTTTTTAAATGGGATTACATATTTTTTTGTATTTCCATCAATGCGTTTTTTTATTATTTATAAAAAAAAGCAGTAATGAACATGGATCAGAAAAGAACTGGCATAAGAATATTTCAATTGTAATTTCGTAAGACTTAATATATATATGTTATTGTTATTGTTATCGTTGTTCATATCGTCGAATGTAATCAGAAAGATTTTCGCCATTGGTAATGATTATTGGTAATCAAAATAAGATTTCCGTCATCTAGAATGATTATCGATAACCAAAAAAGAATTCCTGTCATCAATATTGGTTACTCGTAACCAAAATCATTTTAGCAACGATTAATTCTTACATCACAATTTTTAAAAGCTGGCCTGTAATAGCTATCATCTCTGATTCTCATAGAAAGAACAACATTGGAATAAAAAGATGAATCATCGTGTTGGACCAGTTAATTTTGTCCTTACACAACTCTTTGGTTTGACAAGTTTAACTAACATATTAACATATTCAAAGTAAACGAAGCACTTACTACTTATTCGTTCATTTAAAAATACATGTTAAGGAGATCAATCAATTGAGATCTATCATTACCTTTAGTACTTTTTAAAATTCAATATCATACTATAGACTCTTAATTTCCATCTAAAGTTTTATTAAATTCTTTATTTCCTTGTTATGCGATATCTGTTAATGGCACATGTTTTCAGAGTTTTATAGTAGGTTAGCATAATCTCAGCTATCGTAAATTAATGTCGTAAAATAATAATTTGATGGAATTTTAGGTACGACAGGACGAAATTGACGTTAAAAGAAATTCAGAATACGCAATATGTATCCTGTATGAATCCTACTGCAGGAAGTTTTACAATCAATCCTCGTTTACAAAGGCATTTCGCTGTTTTTGCAGTTAGGTAAGCTGAAGTGAATTTAATTGCTGTAGAGAGTTACCTTAACTTGTGAGACAATATATTTATTCGCAGAAACATGGAAAATGTACCAGCATTATGTTTTCTATAATTAATATAACATACGTAGGTCATACAGGATGAGACACGTAAAGTGTGACAGCTGAATATTGTCGAAAATGAATTATGCCTTTCGCGTAATTGGATTTTTTCTACATGAAGTGATCAAGAACGTTTCAAGGTCATGTATATATATTATCATATTACATATGATACATATTCAGATAATATATATATATTTCCTAATTTCTATAACATTTTTTGCTGCTATTTCGCCAATGTCTGACCCAAAGGATTGCCAGATTGCGTTTAATGTGTCCTGAACCCCGCTGTACCTGCGATTTGTGTTGTTTTTTAATAATTAGCTGTGTGAGATTGCAGCTTCGCGTACCTTAATCATCTCTAACCATTATTATGCCATCTTTGTCAATGAAAGGACTTAACTTACTAGGATAATAATTTATTATTTCGACTTACGCTAGAGTTCTTTATCAATGTATCGAGTGTTCATTAGTAGAAGTGCTATTAGTTGTAGTAATGATTGCAACGAACGATGTACAGTATTTTCTCCGTCATTGATTCAAAATCGGAACTCCACGGCGATCAATTATCGTGTACAGAACTCGATGGTGGGTGAATGAAAAATTTCGAAAGTAACAGTTTTCTCCTGTATGTCCAATTCATGAACACTTGATCATTTTGGTTTCGCTCGTTCATTCGGAATCTGGTTATTTACGCATTCGATTCTACCTTCAATTTTGTTCAGTTTGTATGATACCAGTATTATCTCCTGGTCTCCATGCTCCTTGCTTCTTTCTGATATATAGCTCCATTTTCGATGTCTTCTTCCAAGTTCATGATGTATCTTTTTATTGTATCGGGTTTCTCTTCTTGAATAGAGATTCTTCTACTTACAGGTTTTGAATGTTTAATTGTTGTCGGAAGCGCATATGGTATGATTGTACACTTTCCGCGTTTGTTTGTCTACTCGTTCTAAGTTTCTCGCGGCAAATGGTTACTGTATTTGGGATTGAAACGTTCTGCCATCATGCAGCATATAAATGTTCGTAGTTTTCGATTGCAACGAAGCGGGTACTTCATTCCTTACTTTCAATTATTTTCTTGACAAGAAATAATTTTAGGGGCAGTGGGTTTTGGTAGCATCGGCTTTGGCGTACCTGATATTCTTTATGATGCTTTGTATACCAAGGTGGTCTCTTCCTTACCTGGTTTCGATGTGATCGTTGGCAGCCTCAACCAGTAGTTTGTCTGGGTTTACCGTAACATTCCTTCGAGTTTGACAAGGTAGTCCAACTTGCGGTACCGATACAAGTTTTACTGATATAACTTATTCTTTTTTCACATCGTCGGAGAATGTTTCTGTTCCGGGGGTTCTAGATGAGCGTCTACGAGATCCGTCTTCACTGAGCATAGATAGGTACAGAGCTTTACTGAGTTTTTCAATTTCATCTACGCGTTTCTTCTTCTCTGTAGCTAACATTTCCAATTAGTATTTCTTCCATTTTGTTAAAGTCTCGCATATTATGTAGGTACAACAACATCGTAACACAGCGAATTGAGCCCGGTTGAACTCGTCTGTCTTTTGTCGTCCGCCTAGTACTTGTTGCAACAAATTCGAGTCGGCTGAAGGTGTGGTCGTTGGTTAAGTCATTGTGATGTGAGAAAATTCGGGATCGAAACTAGGTCTTTGATTTCTATGGCGTATGAAAGCCAGTTTGTTATATTACCTGGGCTCGTAGAATACTCGTGTCCTCAACTGGGATGACCGTAGTCCTTCGGTTGCCAAGCGTCAGTAGAGTTGGTAGGAAGTTTCCCTGTTGAGAATGATGATTATCCTGGCAGCGATCGCCAAATTTGTCACGTCGAAGACAGAAGAAGCTTCCTGCAAACTTAAATTCTCAATTCGGTGATAAAAACCGTCCTTAATTCTTGTGCAAAGCATGTCGAAAATGCAACATCTCAATTTTTAAACACAAAACTTCAGGTTCAACAAAATCAATTTACAAAGTTCCGTCCACTTCGGAACAGAAACATTATTCGAGGATTCGGAAGACGAGTCAGTTATGTCAGCAAAACTTGTACCGGTACAGCAACATATAACTAGACTGTCTAGTCAGATTCGAAGGAGTGTTATGGGAAATCCAGGCAAACTATCAGCAAAAACTGCCAATGAACAAATCGAAACCCGGGGAGGAAAAGACGACGTTGCTATAGAAGACTTCGTAAAGAACGTCAGGTACGCTAGAAGTCAGTGCTACCAAAAACCACTACCTTTAAAATTATTTTTTGTCAAGAAAATAACTAAAAGAAAGGAGAGATATACCCGCTTCGTTGAAATTAAACACTACGAACATTTATATGCCGCACAAAGGCAGAACGTTTCAATCCCAAATACAGTAACCAGTTTCCGCGACAAACTTAGAACGAGTAGACAAGCAAACGCGGGAAGAGTACAATCACACCATATGCGCTTCCGACAACAATTAAAGGAACTAATCGATGCCATTCGAAACAAACATTCAGAACCTGTAAACAGAAGAATCGCTATAGAAGAAGAGAAAACCGACGCAATAGAACATATATCATGAACCTGAAAGAAGACATCGGAAATGGAACTATATACCAGAAAGAAACAAGGAACACGGAGACCAGCGATAATACTGGTATCATGCAAACCGAACGAAATTGAAAAAAGAATCGAGCACGTAAATAACCAACCTACGAATGAACGAGCGAAACTAAAATATACCAAGTGTTCATTAATCGGACATACAGGCGAGAACTGTTAGTTTCGAAATTTTTCATTTACCCACCAAGGAAAGGTCTCTAGTGAACCGAACAACAGAGATCCCAGAAGCAACATGTCTAGGGTCAATTGCTTCATCTAGACGAGATTACATTACAATTCCAGAACACCGATCATCAGATAGGACCAGATCAGACTCCGACATTGTAGCGACACTCGACAGCAAACCTTCCAATGCTGTTTCTATGCTGTGGAGAGTGGGGGGAGTGAGGAGTGGGAGAGGGCGAATGGGTAGGGGGAGTGGGGGTGTCCTGTAAAATTATCTATAATATTTACAATGTTTATATATGTCGGAGATGAAAGGACACCAGGCCCCCCGTTGGAATTACTTGGAAAACCCCAATACTGTAGCCTTTACAAAATAACCCAAGCACAATTGTTCGAGACTTGAGATAATGAGCTTAGGCTCGAGGCGATAACTAGTTGTCGAACGTAGCCGCGGTCACGGGATGAACGTTCCACCTATCAGAGATATAGAAGAGATAGAATTGCATAGCTCTCCTTTAAAGAATTAGCCGTACCGACACTTAACAATAAACATTCCAACGGCCCCATGGCTCGCCACACACAGACCCCATTTCTCAGGCAAGATGATCGCCAGATGCATCATTCTCAGTATATGTTCAGTTAGCCTGAGGACCCGCTACAAATTTTAGGATTTAGTTAACCAAGGTCCTTCAAATTGACAAACAGTCTTTATTCTATCAGCCCATAAATCCGTCACTTATTGCGGGAAGATACGGGAGATCTGCTTTCCTCACGTACGACGCTTCCCGCTACGAACTCTCTCTCAAGGGCGGCTAGCATCCTTTTCTAACTACCAACATAGAAATTAACCAATAAACAGCAACGTCCATTTCCCTCACCCTCCGAGCGGAGGCTTTCCTCGACGAATCCGATGATTTCGTGCACTTAGGCACACCCCATCGTAGTTTTCCTATGCAGCGTCATCGTGACGGAAAGTCATTCCCTTTCTTGCAGTCTCATTAGTCAGTTACCTAGTGTTCGTACGATCGGTGAATAATCCCCGTCTCAATAAAGAGTTAGTCAAGCGATCCTTGTATCGCGAGGAGTATGTCGAGTCTGATACTTTGCTCCCGATTTTGGAGCAAAGTATATCTGTTATCCCGTTGACCGTGGATTCGTCATAAGGAAACCTAAGGTCATTGTCATTAGCGTCTAGTTATATATATATAAGCACCGCTCTACTTAAATCCAATTATAAATTGTAACGCCAAAAAATTGTAAAAACTTCGACACATAAAATATTGCATGGCTACGTCGTACCGTCACGTATCGGTACTTTTGCCTAAACCACCTCACAACCGAAATTCTTTGTTTATTGCGAATAACATACACATGTGATACTCATCTTCTTGGGCAATAAACGTTATGAAAAAAAGAAACAGTCGACCGTGAACCTCCGAACCAGACGGACCTCCAAGCCAAAAAAGGTTCATCAGGCCCAGGTCCGAACAGTGCACGCATCAAACCAGACAATCTTTCACCGAAAGAGCATAAAAAAAAAAAAAAGAAAGTGACAAAAGTGAAAAATATAGCAGGGACACCATCGCTATAAATAAATAAAAAAATAGGTGACACCGATAATGAAGCTGAAGGCAAAAAAATGGAACCCACCATAAACAACAAAAGAAGCCATTAAACGAAAAATAATCACGCAAAAAACGACCAAAGAAATGGTACTTGGATGCATGACCGTCTGGGAACTCCGTGTGATGCTGGCTTTGTTTTATTTACCCAATCTCTTTTACTTTCCTTGACAAACAATTTTTAGTAATCTGTAACCTAAGTATCGAGAAGGAGAAATGTTTTGGTATTACACAACTATTACCTCACATTCTATCAATCTCATTTTTGTACACGCTTTTATTTCTTTAAAAATTCTATTTTTTTGAATATCAGAGACAAGTAAGAAAACCGTTCTAAACGCAATCGTTCCGCTCAAATTGTGTTGCTGAAGGCAGTGAATCGAAACCTCCCATAAATAGAACAATCTAAGGGAAAAATATTACTACAAAAATCGACCGAGAAATTTCCTAGCATCACAAAGCTCCTAAGGACTAAACGGTTAGAGGGCAACCAGGAAAGCACAGATGAAGAAGAGCACTCCTCCCAGGACGAAAAGGCTGGTAAAAGCGAAAACATGAAGCCTATAAAAACCGCCTCACTCTTCACTATCCGAACAAAAAACAGATTCGACATATTGCAGTGCCAACAACCCAGCAAATCACGATAACAACCGGGATCAACAAAAGATGCCACAACGCCAAGTTCAACCTTGGGACTAATAAAAAAAGAAAGAATGAGGTACTACGCGGCAAAACGAGAAAATACACACCCACCTCACCACCGAAGCAATCAACGCCACAAGCGCGGCAAGTTCCATCGAACAACCCAAAAGGCCCACCCCCACCAGCAACTCCCCACAGTAACACTATCAAATAAAAATAATAAAAGAATCCACAAGACCAAACTCTACTTTAAAATTGATAAGGAAATATGCGGGCCAGCGGGTATATGGCCTTTCAGGACGACAAGTCACGAGTCCTAGAGAGAATAATAATAAAGCAACGTACGTCCCAGGTGCAGTCCAGCGAAATGGACAACGCAGGGGCCCATATCACCAGCAACATGGATACGGAAAACCAGACATATCCCAGATAGACCACCAGTTTCTCTAAGGAAGAAAATCACTTACACCACAACCCCCTCAACTGGAGACAAACCGCGCCCAATATACATCAGCCACCAAGATTCAAAGAACGCAGTAAAACTCGTTGAGAAAAGTCTATACACAAAATTTTCCACATTAAACGAATATACGCAGATAAACATGTACTATTCCGACAATATATGCCAGACATTAACAAAGCGAAAGAAATCCTAATTGCAGTTAAGACAGCCTTTTGCGCATATACACCCAAATCAGAGAAGTACCACACGGTTTTATTAGAGGGTCTAAACAATAGCTTCTCCGGGACAAAAATAGTTGCAGAGTTACACGCACAACAGGTGTCCGACGTCCAATTCGCCAAAGATTGGCGCTTCTCAACAAAAAGATCGATAGAGAACAATGTATTGCTCCTAATTCACATAATCCAAGTATCCTCACAAATCAATATTAGTAACCTACTAAGAATGAACCGTTTAAATTACTTTAAGGTAAAACGGGAAAAAATCAAAAAAAGGGACATAATGCAATATCAAAAATGTAAACTGTATGGAGCCGGACGGACCAAGCGAGTGCAAAGTCAAAAAATAAGACGCGGTAAAAAAGACAGAGTGCACTGCGTGAACTGTACGAACTACGGATATGCTGCTTTGTATAAAGAATGCATAAAACTCGTTGAACTTTGCAAAAAACTCCGCAAAAATATGAACAAATGCAAAGAATCAACAACAAACGCATTGCTCAAAGAAGCTGCAAATTTATCCCGTTAAAGTTTTCAGACGTCCTAGGAAAATCAATAACCCGAAATCAAGTCTCCGAAAACTAATCACAACAAAATATACTGTTTAGACGCAAAGCACTAGTTAAACCGATCATAACCTACGGCTGTCCAATCTGGTGTAACTTACCAGCTTCGTTAAGCGAAAGAGTTCTATAGCAGCAGTCGATAACAAAGAACTTTCCAACGGTTTCGTCGGTAAGGGTTTACTAATAAAGTAAATAATCGTGACGTAACGGTTTCCGTAGACCGTTTCAACCTGCGTTTATTGTACCGGACGACATAGAGGAAAAAGTCGCTGAAACTCGTAACGTACTGATTCGGCCATGTCAAATACCAATAATCAACGCACAGAAGAAAACGCCAGAGATAGGTACGATACGTGCTCTGGGAGAAGAGTCCGTTTTCCCAATTGGTATCAGGCAGGTTTCCGTTAAGAGTCAGACACAAGACGTATCGGGAAAATTTTTAAATAGCGACGACCGGAAAAATAGTGTACATAATTTTATAAATACGACTTAATTATAACGTTATCACTGGTGGGGGGGGGGGTGATGTGGCGACACATGAGTCATAGGACGAAGCGAAGCGAGAGCGACTCATGTTGTTCTGCCTCGGAACATTGATACCGCCTAGACCTACGTAAGATAAACAAACTCCGGGCAAAACAATGTTGCCGCAACGTGCAACCGTCGTTGTAAGACGAATTTGAATCTTCCGACTCCCTTCCGTACAATATAAGCATTATTATTATCGAGCTATTATCGAGCTATTATTCGAGTTATCGAGTTATCCGTGAGCGATCTACTCTATCTGCGTGAATACGCCGTACGAACGTCTATCGATGGTATTGATTATACTCAGACTTAAATTATTTATTCAAAATAAACTTGACGGTTGCAGCAGCAATCTTTCTCGTATTTGAGATACCGATCCACACCTCATTCGCCGCAATAGTATACCACCGTTGAAAGACTGTTTAGCATAGACCGATGAAACATAGGCAAGGTCGCAACGAAGCGTAAACGCTAGCAGGCCTAACAGCCAGCAAAATTCCTACGGTTCTTCGGCCAAATACTTGGAATGCTTAGGAGACCATGGTCGCGCACGCCTAACGAACGCGTGCGTAGTGGGGATATTGAGAGGCGACAAAAAGAAACGAAATGGATTAGGAGATAAGTTGAGTCGTGACTGAGAAGCGTGATTGATCAGTCGCAAGAGAATCATGAATAAATTTTACGCATAAGTCGAGTTAATGTAACGAAATCGTTAAGCGAGTTAATAAATACATTGTTAAAGAAAATGCCGAGTATTAATTTGGCATCATACACGTCCTGCTAACCACATCAGTTCGTATATTGGAAAGAGAATGTATCAGGGCTTGTCTGAGTACACATAGATCCGAACATAGTGAATTTAAAAAATACGTTAAAAATACAAAAATCTATCATTTAGCCAACATACACCGCATTCACTGTGACATCCTAGAACTGACAAGAAATGACTTGCCTAAAGCTGCAAACGTAAAAGAAAATAGCTTAATTTTCAGTTGTCTATTTCCAAACGAATTACACCAAAAAAATACACTCAGGACAGGCTAAATGTACAGTCCGTAGATGCTAGGTGGAGATACAATATGGCTCTTCCGCAAAAAAACACAAAAGACAAACACAGAAAAAACATAGAAAAGTATTATTGGATACAGAAATCAAAAAGGAAAGGAGAACCACGAAACGTCACCAGCGTTCAATCTCTCCACTTGTAAAATAAATGTAAATATTGTAACATATTTAAACAACATTCTTTCTCCATCCCTTCCCTACCCTGTCCACTTCTGCATCTTTTCGCAAACAGTCAACCTCACAAAAACTAAAAATAAACTACCGACTTGTTCAGTTTTATCACCAAACTCTCGGGGCAAAAGAAGAAAAGAGGCCAGTATTGTATAAAAGTACCGCTTATGAGCAACTAATACAATCAATTACCGTAATGTAAAAAACACGCAAATCCTATTTCAAATATTTTATAAGTACGTCATGCCGTCACGTTTAACGATACTTTTGCCAGAGCCACTTCTCAACAGAAATTCTTTGTTTATCGAGTATGTAACATACGTAATCTGTATTTTCTTGGGTCATAAACGTTATAATTAAAAATTAAAGAAGAACTCGTTCTCGTCCGATAACGAAAGTTAAGATGAAGAAAGTACTTAAATGGGTGACCGCTTGAGAACTACGTGGTGTTGACATTTTTATTTTTCCAATCTTTTTTACTTTCCTAATAATTTATTTATAATGATCTATAATCTAAACATGGAGAAATAGAAATGGTTTAGTATTACGCGACTAATACCATATACCACTCATTTTTGCACACATTTATATTTTTTCAAATATTCGTTTTTTGTACAATAAAAGCAAATAAGAAAATCACTTATTTCAGCTAGCGCTTGTACCGCGCTGAATGGACTCGTTCTCGTTTGAAGGCAGTTTAAGAGATGGCATAGAGTTTGGTTCTTTTGATGTGAAAATTTGATTGTTTTGTGGGACATGCTAGCAGAATCCTCCTCTCTGTTAGGTTGACATTGCTGTGGATATTTAGGTCGCAGTTCTTTTCGAGCTGATTTTGTAATTTTTTCTAGTTTGTTTCTTTGTACCTGTACTTGGGTCCGTCACTCTGTATTTCTAGGGTTAGGAAGTCAAATTTATTTTTGTTTATCTGGAATACGAGAGCGTTATAGTCGCAATCGTAGTCTATGGTTTTGAGCGTGTTATTTGCCCGTAAATTAAGAAATTATAATTGTGTGTCTCTAACGCATATGGCTAGGTATGAGCCTCCTTTTGGGCAAGAGTCAATCCTTTCTTCATGCGTTTTTAATGGTTGTTTTAGTTCGTTTAATTGTGTTTGTTGTTCATTCAGGGCTTTGAATATGCTTTTTCTAAAGTCTTCGATAAGTTTATTACGTTCAGCTGGGGTATGGTTTTCGTATACTTGGTTTCCGCTTATTCATTGTCTTAGGATGTCTGAGAACTATAACTATGGGATGAATTTACGGCTTATTTGAGGAATGCGTTTGTTTTTATTCTTTGCATTTGTTGATATTTTCGCAAAGTATTTTGCCAAGTTCAACGAGCTTTAGACATCCTTTGTACAAAGCAGGATATCCGTAGTTTTTACAGTTCATGCAGTGCACTTTATCTTTGTTTACTGCGTCATCTATTTTCATTTTGCAGACGCTTGGTCCGTCCAGCTCCATACAGTTTTCATTTTTGATACTGCCTCATTTCACTTTTTCTGAATCTTCCCATTTTACCATAATTAAAAGTAATTTAGACGGTACATTCTTAGTAGGTTACTAATATTGCTTTGTGGGGATACTTGGATTATGTAAATTACGAGCAATATATTGTTCTCTATTCATCTTTTTGTTGAGAAACTTTTGTCAATTGGACGTCCGATATCTGTAGTGCTTGCAACTCTGCGACTATCCGTGTCTCGCAGAAGCTATTGCTTAGAACCATTAGAGAGATCGTGTGGTACTTCTCCGATTTGGGTATATATGCGTAAAAGGCTATCTTAACTACATTTACGACTTCTTTAGTTTTGTTAAAGTCTGCTGTACTTTGTAGGAATAGAACGTGTTTATCTGCGTATATTCGTTTAATATGGAATGATTTTGTGTTTAGAATGTCTCGTTGAGTTTTACTGTCTACTTCGAGACCTGGTGGCTGATGTATATCGGGCGTGGTTTGTCTCCATTTGAGGGGGATGTGGTGTCAGTGATTTTCTTTCTAGAGACTAGTGACCTGTCCGGCTTGTGTCCGACTTCTCGGTAGCGTTGTCGCTGGAGATGGTCCCCTTGCGTTGTCCATTTCGCTGGGATACGCCTGGTTCGTTGAGGGTTTCGTTGATGATGGTATACCACCTCTCGGTCCATTCATTATTTTCTTATGGACTTGTGACTTCCCGTCATGAGAGGCCGTATGCCTACTTGCTTTATTTCCTATGTTTTCCTTCTCTTTTCTTATTATTCTGGATTCTTTTATTGTTATTATTTAACGGTGTTGATGTGTCCGAGATAGGCTGGACTCTAGTGATTGCAATACGCTAAACCTATTTTTCGTTCGTATTGCTGATAATGAGGAGCTATCTGTGAATTTATGGTTTCGCTTTTTTTCTTGATTGTTTTTATAGTGAGTCTTATTTATCACTTTTCCTTATTGAATATTACTGTATAAATTGGTAAACTCACTAACAAGTCTTATTTTCTTGACGTATACGACCATAGCTTATTAACACTTAGCGAACCGCGTGCACCAGAGAGAGGTATACGCTTCTTTGTCCACCGTACCCGCGCAAGCCAACCTATAGGCTGTCCACCGTGCATTTTTGCAAGTAACAAGGACTAATAATCACTAATACTTGAAAAACAAAGATGTCTAAAAATGATTTATGTGGTCAATTATATTTTACGGTAATGATTTTTTTTTTACGATTTTACATATTGTTTATAAAAAACACCAAATTAAAAGTATGTATTAAAAGTATAAAAAAGATATAGGTAAAATTAAAAACATTAAACATGACTAAAGATAAATGACACGACTTGAACGTAAAGTTAAAAATTCATTATGCATTTTAATATTTTTTTATAATGTCGTATCGTTCGACTATAATTTTATTTAATCATAACTGATAGTGTAACTTTTAAATTAATTTTATGACCACTAAATTGGTGTATTTTATTACAATATTGTACTTTATAAAAGCAGAAATAGAGTGGCAATTAATTGGGGACAATTCCAAGTGAAGAATACCTGATAATAACAACAACAACAACAAAAGAGAAAGCGTTGCTAAAGTCAAAAACGGAGATCACTCCGTTCGATCACTCAGCGATGTTCTTCACAGAGGGGAGATCTGCCCGTTCGATTGATTAAGTGTTAAGAAAAGTAAAAAAAGCCAACACCACACGGAGTTCCCCAGCGGCACCCATCTAAGTACTATCCGTGCCCAGTGCAGCTTGACTTTCGTAATCGGACGAGAACGAATACTTTTTTTTTCATAACGTTTATAGACCCAGAATCATTATTACATCAAATTTGAGTCAAGTGTCAAGAAGAAATGGAAGGAGGTGTCAAGTAAGTGGAAGGACGGAAACTGTGGGTGTGGGATCCCTGGTTGGGGGTGGAATATGACGACTTCTTGATTAACCTGAAAGGGAATGAATTAGCGAGGCACGATCCTTGCCCTGGGTGTGCGCTGGTGAATGGGGTCATGCAGGAAAACTTACACCTTCTGATATTCATCAGTTCCGAGTATCACGACAGTATTTATATGAGAGGGTGTGCGCTGTACAGATAAGGACGCCGCCCGTGACCTGGTGACTCCGACTCGAGCAACGATGCAGGTGTTACAGAAGAGTGAAGGGGGTAAGATTCGGCGGGTGGCCAAGACGGAAAACTCCGTTAATGGGAAGATGAACTACTTGAGCGAGGTACTGGAACGTGGCTTGCACGGTAGCCGATTAAGCACCCTGTTTGCGGGGGAGGCAGGCAGTGAACAGATAGATTATGACCTCATCATCGAACCCGCTACACTTGGAAAGTACCTCTGGACAAAGGTGGATTCGACCAGCACCAGAGCAAAGCGGTCATCGCCGTTACGCTATACGCTGTAGGTCGTCATTTGCTTAAGTTCGTGCCCCAGATTAGACCAATGTGGGAGGCACTGTGGGACAGCTTGTTAGTTTATGCTGAGGACGTGAGGGCGGAGGAGTGGATTAGTGAGTGGAACGGATCACCTAGCGCGTGGCGTTGGACGGCGGGACTGGATACGATCCTCAACGTTACATCATTCGTGCCATCTGGCAGATATCTATGACTCGGTTGGGACGTGAGGCGAGTGAGCTTTCCAACTTTTATGCGCAGGGGGACGACGACATTTTCAGTCACCCGGACCTGACAGCGTTGGCTGAAGTAATCGGATTTGTTATTCCATGTTATCGAATAGACAAAATATATAAGAAAACGTACAAGTATGTATGAGGATAAATGGTATTCAAATATATAAAATTCTTCCTGGCTTCGTTTCCCAGATAATGGATTGTGAAGTTCCATCATGTCGGTACGCGTATACTTAAAAAGTAGCGAGTCAAGTGGCCGAAACTTCATAACTGATTTTCTGGAAGACCAAGTCTTGTGTCAAAAATTGTCACTTCATCCTCGACTTACTTTTGTATACGGAATCAGCCCCTTTCGACTTGCACCTTCATAATACTCTAACTTCCTAGTTTACTTCAATTTTACAACTGTAACGGCACTCGACAGTAAATTTTCCAACGATTTCTATCCGAATATTCTTGACACAAAGACCCTGTTCTTTGGATAAGATGATTGGCAGATGTCGATACATCTTCACAGTATATTTTCAGCTAGCCTAAAGACCCGCTATAAATCCTAGGATTTGTTTAGCTAATGTTCTTCAAACGAACAAACAGTTTTTGTCTTAATAGTCCCTAAATCTATCACCTGCTACGGGAAGATACGGGAAATCTGCTCTTCTCACATACGATGCTTCTCGCCAGCAACTGCCTCTCAAGGGCGGCTAGCATCCTTCTTCAACCACCAACCTAGAAATCAACCAATCAACACCAATTTCTCTCACCTTCCTAACAAAAATTTTCCTCGACGAATCCGATGATCTAGTATCCCTAGACAGTCGTTAGAAGTCAGTCGCGAGTCGATAGTCAATAGTTGGTAGTTAGCAGCGATAGCTGACCAGAGTTCCGCAACACATCTCGAGCAATCATCATCCGAACTTGTATCGCGCATCGTACGCATTGCCTAGAAGTCGAACTTGTAATCGCGAACCATCAATAATAATCGCGAGTTCTACGCAAAGTCTAATATCTAGAGTATTCGTTAATAAATATATACTGTTAATTATATGCAAATGTTACTTCCGCACCTATCACGACCTACCCACCTCAAAACCATTTAGTTTCACTGGATTGCGTATAACTACCAACAGCAAAATACTAACGTTCACGGACGACACGACTGTACTAGTCAGGTGATACTGTGGAACGGCTTTCTTGGTCTGAATTATAGTAACGCGGAAAAATCACCGACATACAGACAATGTCGGCGATAAAGCGCAAATGCCGACAAGAAGAAAGGGTCGGAAAATTTGAATAGGGCTTAGCGGCACTCGACAACAAAACTTTCCAACGGTATCACCGGAGCTCTAGTGCCGACAGGCCTAATGAGCTATAGATATCCGTATGATCCTTCCGCCGAATATTTGGGAGAAGGCGTACGTGGCAACAGTATCGCGGATGCCTAACGAACGCGTGCGTAGTAGGGATAGTGAGGGACGACAAAAAGAAACGAATCGGATAAAGAAAACAGTTGAGTTGTAACCGAGATGTGAGAATCGTCCGTTGGAATCGAAAGTTGTACGTAAAGAGTCGATATCGAGAATTGTTAAAAAATATACTGTTAAATACCACCGAGTATTTGTTTGGCACCCTACACGTCCTACACCAAAATCACATCAGGGCTGACGGCCATTAATGTATTTCAGCAACGCGGTTGTTGATCCTCAGTTAGCCACCGAAGAATCAAGAGTCGTCAATCGAGAGTCGTTATATCACACTCCGTCCTAACATTCTTAACCGTCGCTCTGTTGAATTCACATAATAAACTCTGCCACGATATCTAAAGTCTGAATTTTTCTTACCTTGCTCGTGAAACCTCTAAACCTAAGCGAAATGATTCGAACGACGCGAGGAAATGATCAGTGATTTCTTAATTTGACTACTTTCCGTGCCTTCGACGTAAAACAAACACTCTAATTGTCTCAGTCATATTACTACCAGAGCGTATCAGAAAAATAGAAAAATGACTACAAGATAAAAGCAAACCCCAGTCAATTTAACCACATTATATTGTCCAGCTAAATGATATGCATCAAACACAAACAAAGCATGTTAAATACTACGACTCCACTTAGATTCTACTATACTAAATCAATTATAGACAAAATACGGATAAAAAGAAGACAGATGTACTGGCTAACTACTCAAAACTTTAAATTCAGCATGAAAAATAAACTAACAATTTACAAAACGATAATAAAACCAATTTGGACGTACGGAATACTACTATGGGGGACAGCAGTAATGAGTCAGGTAAATAAACCAGAGTCGTTTCTCAAAGATACTCAGAACAGTAGTCAACGCCCCATGGTATATCAGAAACGAGGATACACGCAAAGACCTAAAAATAGCAACAGACGAAGACGAAATCGATAGGTACGCAAAAAAGAAAAAGAAACAAGGAAATAACGGCAATATAGCCAAATTAGGTGACTGCTGACACGAGCGAACCTCGTATAAAAAGGAAACTGAAAGGAAAACATTCCACTGACCTCAATAAAAAAATAAAATAAGCAAACTGGAAGATGGTATCCTGCCTGATGGGAGTAACCACCAATATGTTACCAAAAAACGAAGTTAGAAAATTTACCAAATGCCCAGCTGGACAAATTGTAAAAGTACAAATTAAATAAAAAAAGAAATGGATTGCGTGTTTGCCCACAAAGGAGTAACCAAAGTGATGAAAACTTTGAACGATACTTGTTACTCGCGAATACCCATGCTTAACCCTGCTGCGGTTTTCCATTCAACTAAATTATTCGGTAAGAGTTTGAAGAAGAAAGTTACCTTTGCATACAACGATTCGTTTTTGCTTAGTTTATCTTCCAACTAAAGTACCGGGGAATAACTTTGATCGCAAAGAACCGATACATTCTATTATCGCCAACAAAATTTTGGCATTAGTGAATTTTTACGAACTCTTATTTCCTCGTTGATATGTTCCGATGTATTTATGTATTTATAACACTCTCTGCTATTTCTTTTGCAGCTTTCCTACGCGGGTTATATTACCGTCTTATAATATAATTTTGTATCAGTGCTTTTCCTAAATTTTCTATGATCGCACGTCTTTTTGACAAATACGTCGGTTTCAACAGTCGGATAAAATTTTGTCTATACGTTTAAAGGATACAGAAGTTCTTAGAGAAAGAAAGGAGAGCAGTAAGAACAAAGCGACCCGAATACCGCAGCAGGATTAAGAAGAACATGAATTTAAATTGTAAATATTTTGGATTCTTGCATCCTGATATTAACCTTCTGCTTAATCTATTTTCATTGTTAAGAAACATTTTAAACGCTATTTACAATACAAAGATAAAATACTTTATTTAAGTATACCACATTGTGAAAATAAAGATAGTTTATTTTTTACTACATATTTAAAGTATTTTATTCGTATTGTAGACCAACAACTACTTAAAATAGTATTTAAAATATTTTTCCTATAAATTTGACCCAGGGCTGCTCAAGCACAGTTAACATATTCGCAAAGAAAATTCAAAAATAAAATAACCATTAATTATATAAATATCTAACTCACCGGTTTCACGACTCACGAAACGATTTCATTTGCTCGGGCGCTTGAAGAGCGGTTCTTTAATCCACGTTTAGCGATTCAAAAACATGGAAGCTGACTCTCTGTTACATGTTCACGATTGAACTACTCGAACGCGACTGTCGATACCGTTATTATACTCGAGCGAGCCCAACACGCATCGAGTTAAACAAGGCCCTAACCGGGGGATCTCAACGCTGATTGGTTTTCAAGAAAATCGTCAAACGACATATTCGCCCGCAAGATGGCGCTTACTGCGTGAATACGCTCCAAGTGCGTGGAATCCTTCGCGGGAAGAGCGTGAACGATACGTGGATGAATGCGAGGCTTCGATCATATTGGCTAAGGGTGGCGCTCGACCGCTCGGACCGTTAAAATCTGTCAATTATCCTTACAAGAAACTCACAGCATAGGAAATTATAAATACTGCTACGAATGCTGAAGAGAATCGTTTTAGTTATTGAAATACCATTCTAAAATAGCGCCTTAATTGCGAAAGCGAGCTATAACGAGCAACGAGATAAAAGCTACATATTAACAAAAATAAACAATCTAAAATACAACTATTCTTACGATAAAAGACAAGATGGGCAAACAAAATAAAAAAATATGTCTAAAAAGACTCAGCTGGCATGTTCCCACTGACAAATCAAATTTTTAGGTTAAATGAACCTAACTCTATCCCTTCCTTCAAACTGCCAGCAGAGAAAGCTCTCCTCCTCCAAGATGTAGGTAAAGCGATGCAAAACATCAATAAAGACATTGGGTCTAGATATTTCATAACATGTAAAACGACGGAAAAACTATACGTTATCAGCGATCACTTTTCCAAAACACATCCACACACAACGAACATATGGGTCGAGGATAATTAAACAGAATTATTACCTTTGAAACAAATAAACTGAAAATAAAATAGAGCGAGACATATCGCTAAATAAGACAATCTTCAGATTCTCTAATGAAAACACCTTGGACAACCCAGACAATAAACTAAATAAACTACTTTACAAATTATAACCAATTAAAAATCATTTTCTCTAAATTAAACGATAAAAAATCATCCGGTTACGACGACATCAAGCTCCCGAACATTTTGCTCAAAAGCTTACCCAAAAAAATAAAGAGCGCTTCTCACCCTCAAACCTGCGATATATAAATCTCCTACCCAACATAAGAAAAATATTCGAAATAGTCATAAATAACCCCCTAGTCTCCTTTTGCACAAAGATAACGTAAATCTAAAAAATAAATTCGGCTTCCTTAACAATCAATTTTTAATAATCTATACTCTAAGTATCAAGAAATTGCAATGTTTTAGTATTACGAGACCATTACCATACATTATATCATTCTCATTTTTGCACACTCTTATGTTTCTTTAAATATTCTATTTTTTAAACCTGAAAGATTGATAAGAAAACTACTTAGATCAGCCAACGCTCATACCGCGTTGAAAATACTCGTTCTCGTCCGATCACGAAAGTCAAGCAGCGCTGGGCACGGATAGTACTTAGATGGGTGACCGCTTGGGAACTCCGTGTGGTGTTGGCTTTTTTTTATTCTTCCAATATTTTTAACTTTCCTTGAGAATCAATTTTTAGTAATCTATACACTAAGTATCAAGAAATTGCAATGTTTTAATATTACACGACCATTACCATACATTATATCATTCTCATTTTTGCACACACATAGGATGTTCGGATATAAACTTAACATAAAACGGACGCCTTTTGGATGTACGGTGCAATCTAGAAATAGTTCACATCAAAATGTAATTATTTAACAATTATAGTCACGTATGATTAACCCAGGCATCAAAAATTAGGATACGTGAAGGTTGTGCTGCTGTGATACCAGAAATGTTGAATAAAATGCGATTATTTTCTTGTCGTAGCATTACGAAATATTCACATGTAAGAAGCTATCATTTGGAACATGTGCTTAAGACTGAAATAGTTTTGAATATCGTAAATAAAAAAACATTGCAATAATATTGCAGTTTGAAGGACATACAGCAGAATCTCAGTTATCCGAACTAATTAGGAGGCAACAATGTTTACATAATGGAATTTTCGAATAATAAAACAGTTACTTTCTTCCTCTTTATCTTTAAAAAGATTTATCTTTGTAAATTCATCTCTGTTCTATGTATTTTTAAAAAGAACACAAATTATGATAATACCAATACACATAATGAAATGAAATATGAGGACATTAATCTTTGAAAGCTTATCTTTATTCTATGTATTTAAAAAAGAACATAAACATCAATAATAGTAATACAAAGAATGAAATTAGATATGATACGATTAAAGATATATGAATTCCGGATCTATTTAGCTGCTACATCACACAACTGTTTTAGCAAATTTAATTCGGTAAAATTTCATTCCTTCTGTGTCCCTGTCACAGGGTTATAAAACAATAATAGAATAACCACGCCTGACAAACACCCTGCAAGCCACAGCCATCGAGACGATAAGCAGCTAGTATCCCAGGCAAAGAACACAGTAACAGGATAGCCACTTGCAACTGGCGCCCGGCGATAATACCTTCAGAGAGCTCAAACCCAAGTATATAAACGTTCCCAAAATCAGCACTCTTGCATCTACCAACAGCAAAATACTGACATTCGCGGACGACATGGCTGTGCTAGTCAGGCATATTAATATGGAAGTCAGGAATACCATTATGGGGGACAGCAGCAATGAGTCAGAAAAATAAGGCACAGTCGCTTCTCAAAGATACTCAGAACAGTAGTCAACGCCCCATGGTATATCAGAAACGAGGATACACGCAAAGACCTAAAAATACCAATGGTCAAAGAAGAAATCGGCAGGTACGCAAAAAAAAAAAAAAAAACAAGGAAATAAGGGCAACACAGCCAAATAGGTTGGCTACTGACACGAGCGAAACGCATATAAAAAGGAGACTGAAAAGAAAACATCCCACTGACCTTGCTAAAGAAATAAAATAAACAAACTGGTAAATGGTATCCTGCTCGGGGTAGCCATCCACGTGTTATTTAGCAATTAAGCTAAAAAAATTTAGCAAATGTCCAACGACAAATTGTAAAATACAAATTAAATAATAATAATAAAGAAAAAAAAATATTCAGCTGTCACGATTTATGTGCGTCATCCTGTATATAATATAGTATATGTATATAGGATTTCTGGAAATATAACTTATATGTAAGTTATTATTACAAAAATCCTTTTCTATCAACTGAAAATTTCTTTTTATTTCAGTTTTCCAACCGAAGACAATTTAGTATTGATCTACAGCCAAATGCTAGATCAACACCTGATGAATCCTATCAATAAATTTAACTTAGCGCTGACAAAAATTGCAGAATCATTATTAAATGCAGCATTGTACTGTCACCACAAAATTTCAACAACATTCCTACCAACAGCAGTCAAATTTCATTACGTATTTAATCTACGTGATCTCTCAAACATCTTTCAAGTAAGATTTATTTCAACAAAGCAAGTAATTAAAATGACAAAAGCTTAATTAAAGCCATAGAAATTTATCGCTCTTTGCTGCAGTTTACCTTTTAAAAATAATATGCTTTTTGTGTAAAGTGTTTTCGAACTGGTGACGTTAGTACAGTAATATTTTTCCATAGGAAGCTTTATCTCCGACTAAATCAAAATTAAAGACTCTTCGAACATGTGTACACTTGACTATGTCGTAAACTGGGTGGGTAGATGCGAAACGTGGTGGCTATGAGGATTTTCCCACGTATAAAAAAAAAAGAATGGATTTTGTTACGTTTATATTTATACGCACTACTAATATCTCCGCTGAATCGGTCATTATGGTATTTTATCTTATTTATCTTATTCAACATAATTTCGAAATCTAATACAGATAGATCTTTCTGATCTGATGATCCTCAATCCGAACGATACATATCTCGGCAGCTTATCTCGTACAAGTCGTAGGGATCGTCCACAACAAAAGCACCGTGATTGTCTCGGCTGCGAGTGTCCACAAAAAACACAACTTACAATAGATATTCGATACGTCCTCCTTTTTCTTGTAAACAGAACCTGACTGTTTTCTTAAGATTTTACAATATTGTGTCTTGGTGTATCCCAGTACTAAAAGTAGAAAGGATTTAAATCTTAGTACTGAATAGGCCAATGCACAGATTCTCCTCCACCGAATACCTGTTTCCAAAACAGCTGGTCAAGTGTTTTTGTACGGCGTTGGTAGAATGTGATGGCGCACGAACTATCTCTTAATGCGTGTGGATTTTCGTGTGCTCGGAAATATTCGTTACGTATATTTATTATTCCATATTTACTAAATATTGTCTCATCAGTAAATTGTATTTTCACGGGGAAATTGAAATTGTGTTGGATTACAAAATTAACAATTCATTGATCGTTGAAAAAGTTATTGTTATTAATAACTGAAAAATTGCCAAAAGATAATAGAATAAAATACACAAAAGAATTCGGGAAATAGCCGATATACACAGTAAAGTATTATATAAATTTTGAGTTTTTATAACAAATGGTAATTTTTTATACACGTCAACCGCGCCGAAATGAAATTTTGGATTGACTTGTATACATGTCGAACGCAGTTAGTAACTGAAATAGTTACCATGAAATTCAACTTATTGAGATAAAAATCATGTGTAGTTATAATTAATTCTCTTAAAAAAATATTTAATATTATATTTAATAATAAATATTTGATATAAAAAAAGTTTACTCTTTTTTTAAGGGCATACTGTTTGCACACGGTGAGACTGTTCCGACTGCAAATCATTTGATCAGATTGTACGTTCACGAAGCAACAAGAGTGTATTCGGATAAATTAATCAATGCTGAAGATAAAAAAGCCTTTCAGCAATTGCTGAAGGAGTCGCTTCGCAAAAATATTTCTGTAAGTTTGAAAAAGTCAGTAGTATTAATTATTATAAATAAAAAAGAAGTAAATAGGTCTTTGTTACGTATATTCTTAATTTAATTTTTGATAATGATAAATTTAATAATATCATTTATTATCGCAGGAAGTGGACGAAAATACTGTATTTGCTGGACCAATAATATATTGTCATTTTGCGGAAGGAATCGGTGAACCAAAATATATGCCAATAAGAGATTGGCAACAACTGACAAAGTTACTGGATGAAGCTCTGGTTAACTATAACGAACTGGTAATAACAATTTATATTTAAAAATGTAAATTATATAGTATATCATATAAAAAAATATAAATAATATTCAAGTTAATAGTTTTGTCAAATGTTACAATAAAACAAATCATAATCAGTGTAAAAATAAACATTCAAAATTATGACAATCTATAAATATTTTGACTATAGCTCAAAGTCAACGTTTCTCCGGTATAGAATGTGACAAACAAAATAATGTCACATTCAAATGTGAAAGACAGTTTCTTATTTTTTTTTGCTACAACATAAGTTAAATTTAGATCTTTTCTTATTGATAATATAAACCTTCATCTATTCTTACAACATACTTGCTAATTTTGACATATAGATTACACGCTATACATAAACAATATTTACATACAATATTTTGGTACGTGAAACATTGTTTTCCACACAACTTTTTTTTGCTTGCACTCTTCGATTTTAAAAATAGATAATATAAGAACTTATTTTATATTGCATAAAGCAATAATAAGCAATTAATTTCTAATTCGTGAGTAAGAACCTTCGTAAATAAAACACGTTTTTATCTCCAGTTCAAATATATGTTTTTTGAATTAAAATTAATTGATAAAACAAATAAAAGCTATATTTATTGTAATTGGAATATTCGAATTTTTTATATATGTTACTATTTCTTTTTTCTAATCAAATTTATATTTGTTTACCTTCGAATAGGTAGCGGCAATGAATCTGGTTTTATTCGAAGATGCTATGTACCAGGTTTGTCAAATAAATCGCATTCTGGAGTCACCAAGAGGAAACGCATTGCTTGTTGGTGTTGGAGGAAGCGGAAAGCAATCTCTTTCTAGCCTTGCGTCTTTCATCGCAGGCTTAGAGGTACTTCTGCAATAATTTGTAAAATTCCTATCATGCAATTCTAACTAATCCTTATCTTTAAGAAGAGTTGAGTACCTGTGCGAATTTTCCATAAAAATCACCACCTTTTCAGGCACGAAAAGTGAAACATTTAGCTATTATGAAAGAAATGTAAAAAATGAACAATTAACAAAGTAATAGAACAATAACGGTAATTATACGTCTAGAAAATTTCAATGATCTAAAAATATATTATCAAGATCAAAATTCTAAACAACATTTTGCTATATACATAATCGCCGCTCAGTCTTCGTTTCCGAGATATTTATAAAAAATTTCAATTAAATCTAGTTTTCATTACATTTCATTCTGGCACATAGGCGGTCATAGTTTTACATATCCCGATCTAAACTTGACTTATTGATGCTAATTATCTTCGATATAAGTAGAAAAAGATAAATCAATGAGTTTTAGGTTAGGTTAGATCAATATTCGGCTGTCGTGAGGCTGCTGGTAACGCTAGTATGACTTAATTCTTACTTTATGCGATGTTGTAAGTGTAACGTAAATTAGATTACTACTACTTATTATTATTTATATATATTACCAAACATACATTTGTATATGTTAAAGTTATTTGATGTATGTGGAATCAAAGAAACGCGTGGGTAAATTGTAAGGTATTGTAAGTATATATATATATATAAACTCCCTAGAGTTCACGTGGGATAGGGACTCTTTTTGTTTTACGGGTAGCACGACGTTCTTTGTTTCACGGACAGAGCGACCCTCTTATGTTTTACGGACAACCATTTTTTAGAGGCACGCATTTTCCCAAACGGACGGACAGAGAGTAACATTAGAGGCAGACAAGATTACAGAATAGTTATTTAAAATTTTTTGAAGAGTGACGGAGAAAGATCGGTAGCTCAGGATGTTGAAAATCGATTCTCGATTTTCAGACTTCAGAATCGATCCCTGAATTATCCCAAGATTTACAATATTACATATATATTGTGAATATTAAAGCACAAAGTGTGGAATACAATGCAAGCTGGTCCAGATCCGCACACTAGCAATGTTACCCTGAGACTAAAAGAACCCCCGAAGCCAACGGCACATGTACCACTTATGGTCTGTCATTGACGCATTCTTTTGTCTATGCGCTATCGATGAAGTGGCGATCACTTCAACACCCTCCCTAAAACTCTACATCCTTACATATAATTATTTCTTTGTAAATATTTGAAGCTTAATTTCGTCAATGCCTTTCTCTTTACCATTTAAATTAATTTATTACTAAAAAATACTACGAGAAGACAACAGATCATGTAGAGTTTTTCTTTTTTTTTTTACAAGTGATAACCACTTTGATACCCTCCCTAAAAACTCTACATCTTTACAAACAATTACCTCTTAATATCCCTTTTATTTTTCAAACCTAATTTCTGTCGCAAATATTCAAATCTTGGTTTTGGCAACGCCTTTGTACATATATCTGCCAATTGTTCTTCGCTTGTTACATACGTTACATCTCGATCCTCGCACTTGCTGATTCCATTTTAGCAGTATCACTTACTTTACTAAGCACAACACTTTAACACTTTATTCACTTCGCGTTGCTACCTTACAATTTACAGCCCTGGACCCATAACCTGTTAAGGTTATTTGATGTATGCGAAATCAAAGAAACGCGTGGGTAAATTGTAAGGTAAATTGTAAGGTATTGTAAGTATATATATATATATTGTGATTATTAAAGTACAAAGCGTGGAATACAATGCAAGCTGGTCCGCACTTGCAAATGCACGATCCACACGCTAGCAATGTTACCCTGAGACTAAAAAAACCCCCGAAGCCAACGTCGCACATGTACCGATTACGGTCTGTCATTGACGCATTCTTTTGTCTATGCTCTATCGATGGCCTCAGCGCTTGAGAAAACCGAAGACCAGATGTAGAGTTTTCTTAGAAGCGGCGATCACTTCAACAGTATATAACTCAAAAACTAAGACCGTGCATAGTTATTATCATGTTATTCAATATTCCATGTTATATTTAAAATTAAAAAATAATAATTACGCGTGTGTGAGGAAAGCAAATCAAAATTTATCCGCACTCCAGTTATATTCCAGTTATATTTAGAACTTCTGTTGGCCGTACTGTCCTATCTGCACTTTTCGTATAACATCACTATCTTTTAAGTCAATGCTGTTCAGGTTTGAACGTGTTATATCAATTCATTTGTGGATGCCCTACTTGTGATTTGCACGAAAAAAAGAGCAGCATGCAATGATTCGTATTTCGTGGTTGGAGAGCGTGTCTAGTGCCGATATTTATCAAGCACTTTGTGCACAGTATTAAGAAAGCGTTTGTCGCGAGCAAGTGTGTTTGAATGGATACAGAAGTTCAAAGAACGTAGCACAGGTGTCAGTCATGAAGACGGAACCGGAAGGTCGTCCACATCCACGACTGATGACATCAAAAGTGCACGTAAACTGATTCTGTCGAATAGACAGGTGGCATTGAATGATACGGCAAATCATTTGTGAATTAGTCATGGCTCTGTTTATGCAATACTCCGCGATAGACTTAGGTTTCGAAAAGTTTATGCGAAGTGGTACCGAAACAATTGACGATGAGGCGAATACGGCGCTGCATTCGTGATTCGCAGCTCAGTCGAAAACATATTTTAATGAGGAAATACGAAAGCTCTTTAGCAGATGGACAAAGTGTATTGAAAAGCTGGACGATTATGTAGAAAATGAGGTATGTCATTTCTGAAAATTGCTTAAAATAAATTCTACAGCGACAGTGCGGATAATTTTTGACTCACCCTCGAACATATCTGCCGCCTCTAATCATTATTAGTATATGACAAACAGGCAGATAAAAGATAATGCAATATTTTCTGTAGCAATAGATCCATTGAAAATTATTTCACGCTAAAATTGTTGGCTACTTAGTAGTTACTGTAGCCTAAACCATAATCCATTCTTTTTTTTTTTTTTTTTTATATCATCTCTCATCCATAAGTTAAGTTTAGATTGGAATATATAAATTGTATATATATTGAATATTAATTGTTAAATCAGTTGGTTTACGAGCAATAATATCGCCCTTTTTCTCTCTGACTATTGCCTTATTTTCGTAGTTTTCATCAAAGAACTACATGTATACAATATATTCTTTGAATTCTTCATAAAAATAGGATCATATTAGAAAAATTTATTACTATGATAAAAAGTAACTGAAGGAATTATACCTACATAGTTTATGTCATGTTCCTTAAAATCTCAGGTAAAGTGAAAATTAGAATTTTATGGTACTGGAATAACATTAAATAAAAAATTGTTATATAATAGATATAACAAGAGTGCAAAGGTAAGATCAAATTTGATCATTTTTTAATTGAAACGGTGGTATCCTAAACGATGTTTAAGTAGTTTTTTAATGCTCCTGAGGTGAAATTTTCGGTGAATTTCTGCTATTCGAAGAATGTGAGATAGATGGAGAATAAAAATTAACTGTGAACTTTCATAGATCAAATTTTTTTTAATTAGTTTCAAATTAATATCAACACGTATACATAACACGTAAGCAATCTCTTTACATAAAAATTAATCAAAGTCCTTTACATTCTAGGTTTTTCAGATACAATTACGAACAGGTTATTCGATGACTGATTTAAGAGGCGATTTATCAGGTTTATATTTAAAATCTGGATTGAAAGGAATCGGAATAACTTTCGTGATGACCGATTCTCATATCGCCGATGAAAAATTTCTGGTACTTATAAACGATATGCTCGCTTTTGGCGAAATCTCCGAATTATTCGCCGATGATGAGGTGGATAATATCGTGAACGCCTTAAGAACTGAGGTACGTTTTCTTATTTGTAAACAAAACACTTTCAATGCAATATTTGAATCGCGATCTATTTCTGTTATGCAAATTATTTTTTCTTCGCGCTAATGACTTATAACTATAACTATTGTGCATTGGCAATCAACGTTACAAAATTTCGTTACGACGCACTCTTTTGTGCACAAATATAATTTTATATTTATGCTCTTTCCATATAGTTGATTATGAAGTATACATAATATATAAAAAGACAAGCAAATATTTTCGGTATTAACTTTTGTATAACTGAGTATATTGAACCCATAAAAAGTTCAATTATCTTAAGTACAGGATGTTCAAGAATTCTTTGTCCTTGAATTTTAAGGTCAGATTTTTTTATTGCATTGTATAGTACTTGTCACGGGGGACAAATTGGTTGAATTGCGACTCTGTACTTGACCTTTGAGGAATATATATATACAATACCGTTATATATATATATTTATAATATGTATACCGTTGGAATGTTTAATGTCGAGTGCCGCTACAACTATTTCTTTTTAAGGAGAGATATACAATTATTCTATGTCTCTATTAGGTAAAAACATTCATCCCGTGACCGCGGCTACGTTCGGCGACTAGTTGTCACCTCGAGCCCAAGCTCATTATCGCACTTCTCGGACGATTATAATTAGGTTAACTTATAAAGATTAAAGTATTGGGGATTTTCCAAAGAATTCCAAAGGGAAAGCCCGGTGTACTTTCATCTCCGACATATATATATGTACAATGAATGAAAATGTAATATCTTTTTTTGAAGAGAACGGTTGAGTTACGTCCCCTTGAGAGTTTTCTGCCTCGTAATGAATACTACATGATACATTTAAAAAAATGTTACCGTGTAATTCGATATTAAGGTCAATCTTGCGGTAACTTTTTCAATTAGATGTCCGCCGATTTGAAGCTGTAAGAATATCTGCCAAAGCTATGAAAAATAATTTTTGGACACCCTGTAGATTATATATAATTACCCAATAAAAATAAATTATCATAAATTGAATTAAATATCATCCGAAATGCCACTTGTTTATATAATTATATATAATTTTATAGTTATATATAAATTTATATATAATTATATATAATTATAAAATATACAAACGCATTTTCATAACGATATTATGGCAGATAGTCCACCGCTATTTGGCCTTATCCTAATTTATGACTAAAGGTCAGCTTTATTCCTTTTAACGGAACCGAGGTAAATATTAAACGTGTTAGTTTGTTTAATAAAGAGTCACGTGATAAAGTTGTGATAGTCAATTATATTAAAATCACTCTAAGTACAGAGATAGTGTATTACGTCGTAATCGTCGTTAAAACGTCCTTAATGAGCACTCATACTTCTAACAACAAAATGACGTTCAGTCGCGCGTGATTGTTTTAGATCTGGGTACAGCACGTATGTATTTCATATACTTTGCAATTGCGTGCGACCCTTGGTACTACAACTACCATATCAGTCAAAATGTCTGGTTCTACAATTTTATTTTTAAATTTCTACTTCATGTTACATTTTCTTCTGCAAATGATGTAATGATTTTTGTAGCGATAACTAAAGGAATAATATAATGAATTTTATTTTTTATTTTTTTTTTTTTTATGTATTCAAATTCAAAATAATTTTATATTATTGCTACTTATACCAATACCAGTCAAAATAACTGGTACTTCTCAAAAGGTAAAACAGTCGTACAATCTGTTTACCGAACCCGAACTAACCAATCTCTTCGCTTTGTACAATTTCCCACACGTTTTTAGAATTTTTACTGCGTATCATTCGATATGATGGTGTCAATTATCAGGAAAATTTCGGATCGACCATGATACTGATATCAGTTAAAATGACTGATTGTACAATTTTATAAATGTGCTAATCCTCGTTTAGGAATCATGGTCCCAGATGAATTAATAACACCAAAAATGCACTGCATAACACGAACTCCTTTTGTAAGAATGTAATAAATCAATAAGTATAAAAATATTCTATTGTTACGTATTTTCTAAAGACCAGTCATTTTAACTAGTTTTGGTAGAAATAACTTTGTCGTAACTGTCGATAGGTTTAATGTTAGTCAAGACAATGCGAGTGGAAGCTGTACCATATTTGACAATAGATTCTGTAATCGCGAGCGACTAGTCGCAAGTGGAAGCAGGCTAATGTTTGGAAAGTTGGTAACCGGCGTTTGGAAGTTGCCGAGTCTGTTGTACCGACACCTCATAGCCATATCACCGAATATGGCTGTTTACAGTTTAGAGAATGCGTGAATTAGTTTGTGAATGACAAATGGCCCCATGTAGCATTGCCAAAAAATGAAGACTCTGTTTGAAGGATCTCGCCACGGAGTGCGGATAGCAGCGATGCCTTTTGATAAGCGAACTGTTACGGATCGCAAGGCATTTACCCCAGAACCTTGAGGCAATAAAGTCTTCGTAAAAGATAACCTAACATAGTATACATACCTCATATAAGAGTAAGAATGTGACGACATGTATTAGAAATACGAATAAAGTAGTTATAGTATTTGAATACTATACAATTTTTAGTTCGCCGCGCAGTAGTTTCGTTGATAGAACAAAAGAGGACAAATACTATAACTACATGTCATATACAATACTCGATTAATCGATCGGCTTAATCGATGAACAAACAGCCCGGATAAATCGTGATCGAAGTGGATAATCGAGACTTGGAGGGAAATAAATAAAAACGCATTTTCTATTCCAAAATAAGCTTCTTACTTTTAAGAGATGTAATTCCTTTGATAATATAATCATTTTTTTCATTTATAGTACAATTATTTACAATATAATAAATTATTTTTTTAATTTCACATTTACAATTTTGCTTCATCATGCCAACTTTTCACCATCATTAAACTTTCTGTTAGGCTAGGTACATCTTCTTGTTACTTCAAATACCGAAGAACACGATTCAAAATTGCAGCGCCTTCCTTATGACTAATTTCTTCATTGTCTACAACGAAACGTTGGACTTATTCTGCACACCTGACCATATTTGCGTCAGTGATGTGTAAATTATTTTCAGATAGCATTTTCTATGTCGAGTTCATCCAGTTTCTCGCAGTGTGGCGCAATTGTACAATTTCGTTGTTTGTATCGTATTATGTCAGAATGTTCTATATCAATAATTTTATATTTCTAAAGTTTGAGCTATGACTTAATTATAGTCTGAATCTAAACTTTGTCCCGTGCATTGGTACTCATATACATAATATCTTTAATACTGAGGGATTTTAATGTAGCTATTATATATTTGGCTTATATCGTAGGTAAAACAAACCGGTATGATGGACACCAAAGAAAATTGCTGGAAATTTTTCATCAATCGAGTTCGAAATTTGTTAAAATGCATTCTTTGCTTTTCTCCCGTTGGTGCAACATTACGAAACAGGGCTAGACAGTTTCCAGCAATCGTAAACAACACTTCGATCAATTGGTTTCAAAGTTGGCCACAGGATGCCTTGAGATCAGTTTCCTCCAGGTTCTTAGAAGTAAGACAATTTAACACATTCTTTATAAAGCTTAATAAGTCATTTATTTAATTTAATTTATATTAAGACATAAGTGTGAATGAAAACAACTATCTTTTATTAGTGTTGAGATGTGTATAATTTTCTGTGCTGGACTGGGTTAAATGCGTAATAGAGATACTTGTATGTGAATATCAATATGTGTGCGCGCTGCGTCTCGAAAACAAAGGAATGTAAACTGTTCAGTCGGTTAACAGTCGGGTATAGAAGAAAGTGCTGAGACGCGTGCAAGTGTGTATCGATGAATATATGAGAAATCGTCCATGAAATAAATATATTATTATTTTAATATTAATCCTCAGTATGAATTTAGTGTTCCTATAACATTATTTCGGCTTCAAAGATCCACAATTTTCAACAATTAGATTATTTATTACATTGAAATGTTCATAAAATCAATTCATCAAGGGTATCTCTATATCGCATCTCCGCTATTTGTACTGTATTATTTTTTTCAAAAGATGATAGAAGGTGATTTTTGGAAAAGGTATAAACATAAAACTGTTATTAATTTCGTAACACTTTATATGTAATAATAATTTGCAAGTACATTACTGAATTGCATTTAAACAACTTGTTCACATTTGCACACCCAATACTATGTGAAATAAAGAGGATAGAATTCCATTCGCTATCATTTGTTTGTCATTATTGATACCATGGCCGTTTGAACAGCCTATAGATTACAAGAAATAGACCTACACTACTTTCAAAATAGATCATTACTAATTTTAGCAATTTTAAAATCTAAATTTAAAAAAATAAAAAATTTCTTAATCTAAATTTTTCATAGTTTCTTTTAATTTAAAATTTAAAAAATTTTTAAATCTAAATTATAAATTGTTTAGAAATAAGAAAAATCACACTAAAGTATATGTAAATTTCTTGCCTCCCTAATTTTTCCCAAAAATGGACTTACACCACTTAAAAAATAAAAGGTCCATAGTAGCTTCATTCGATTATTACTTATGAATAAACTTAATCTGTCTTCCTGATATTATTCTACTTTCATCTATTAAGTTCATCATTGTGATACTTACTGATTGCAGGAGTTAGAAGACCTTCCAAAAAAATACAAGCCGTCAGCTTCTTTGTTCATGTCATACGTGCATACTAGTGTGAATGATATATCTTCGCTTTATTTACAAAACGAGAGAAGGTACAACTATACGACTCCAAAAACGTTCTTGGAGCAAATTTCTTTGTATTCGAAGTTGCTTGTGGAAAGAACCTACGACGTAAAAGCGATGATAGAGAGATTGAAAAACGGCTTGGAAAAGCTGGAATCTTGTGCTGGCCAAGTAATAACTTCGTTTGTTATAGTATACTACTATAACAATATAGTATAACAATATATACTACTATAACAATATAGTATATAGTTACTATATTATATAGGTAGAATATTAAATAACATTTGATTTTTTAATATAGTCGACAATTCACGAATTTCGATGACACATTGCATATTAACTTGAAAAACATTTTCACAGTATTACTAATTAAATTAAATATATAAAATAACGAATGATAGAAATATATAAAATTCTTAAAAGTTTAAACTATCAAAGATTTTAGTTATAACTGATTGTAGAACTCCTAACTAGTTTGTAGAGTCTTAGCTAGGAAAGATGAATAATAAATAAATAAATAGATTAATCACAAATAGTTTACTTCTTAACGTAAATATATTTTGGCAATAAGTATGTGATTGTGAAAGTCCCAAATTTTTAAAAATCTTTAGATCCCAACAAAATTAAAAATTTCTTTCAAAGTCCAACAAAGAATTCCTTAATTGTTCAATAATTGATAATTGTTCTATTACTGTTTACTTGTGCGCAAATTAATTTTTTAATATGAAGATCAAGATTACGATGCATTAATTGTCATTTAAACAGACAATATTGGAAGCTTTAATATGTTATTTAAGTTTTCGACGTTTAATGTTTAAAATATTCGAGCTTTTAAAAAATAACAAATGTTTCAGCAGAGAAATAATAATACGATAATGATCAGATTCATCAGAATCGCATATAAATTCATAGATGAATTCAAGAAATTTATTGAGACTGACGTGTATCTTAAAGTGATCTATTATTTAAATTTATCTTGCTCTTGTTCCAGATTATTGATCTCAGTTAGATTTATTAAATTATTTAATATCATTAAGCGTCTTATCCCCTCATTTTAAGCAAATTACAATAAAACTTTTTCAAAAAACAATATCTTACACCTGACCAGCCTTAAACAAATTATTTATCTTGCCAAATTATATTTGAGATATTAATAATTTCGTTATGTATATAACTTTTTTATTTGCAAGTATTAACATACGCAAATACATCTATCCAAAATAGAATTCAAGATATTTGGAACGTTTCAAATTTCATTATTTATCATATATTCAATGACAAGAGACATAGCAATCTTCACAAAGTTTGAACCGCTATTTATTTTAAATACTTAATTGATTTAATAAATTAACACAGGGCTATATGAATGTTAATCGATAGGTAAGCGAATTAAGAGTGGTGTTAGCAGCCCAAGAAATCGAATTGAAAAAGAAGAATGAAATTGCAGATAAAATTCTTGCCGAAGTCCGAGCAGAGAATACTAAAGCTGAAGGGGAAAAAGCTATTGGTATTGTTTCGCTTCTTAAATCCGATCAAGCGTCCCAAATTATTTTTATTTGCTTTCTGATAAAAGTATTATTTAAAAAATTATTGGTGTAATTCTTAGAAGACTGTTGACATTTATATTTTTATATACGTACTAATACCCTAATTATCATATATATATATATATATATACACAACAAACTTTGGATAAGTGCCCGTAAATACCCGGTTGTTATCCCCAGCGCTAAGGAGAATTCCTTCCAAGGTGTCTTCTAATACCTCGTGAAACTCATTAGCATAATTTGATCCGAATCCGAATGTTTTTCAGATACTACTAATTCACTGATGAAACACTCTTACATTTGACTTTTTATAAATTGTAAGATTTTTCTGTTTAAAATAAGAGTAAACACGATATATGTACTTCCGATTGCATTTAATAGGCAAAACAAAATAAATTAGTGTCCTTAAATAAGCAAATATGCACCAAATTATATCGTTTTTATCTCATCCTAATCAGAAGGATCTCGTAATTACATTGGTCAATAAAAAATAATTTAACAAAAATGAAATAAAAATAGTTATTACTATAATAATAACAAAATTCGCATTATAATAATAATAAGTAACTCAATAAAAATAAAAAGTAGTTCAATAAAAATGAAAAATAAAGTTTCATCGTTGCATTAATATTATCTCATTGATGTTTCAATATGTTTGTTTCTATCAAAGCTCCTTGATCTTCGCATACGCTATATGTTTGCCAAAATCGCAAGCCGTATCGGCACTTGAAATCGATGCCTTCATTGGATAAATGCCCTGCTTGGGTCTCGATCCTTCTAGTACTTATCCAAAGTTTGCTGAGATTAATATGTATATTACATCATGCAACGGTATAATTAAAAAATACATAGAAAATTGTCACGTGTTGAGTAGAAAATTTTTGTACAGTGTCCGAGGAAGAGGCAAAGGTAGCGGAAATAAAAGAAACAGTAGCAGAGAGACAAAGGAGATGCGACGAGGATTTAGCAAAAGCAGAGCCTGCTGTTCGGCAAGCTGAAGCTGCTCTTGACACATTAAATAAAGTAATACATTTGTTTGAAAGACAGATTCAATTTGGGCACTTATATTTCTATTTATCATATTAAATTTGTATAAATATTCTAATTTCCTCTTCATGACAATGAAACATGGTAAGACAAAATAATTAAATATATATGAACCAATATAGAATTTATCAACATCAGATTCAATTTGATATTACCAAAAATCTAGGTTTATCTTGAAAAATTTAAGGTCTTTATAGCCCATAATTATCAAAATCGAGGCGACAATGTTGAAAGAACACCGAGATATATTGTAGGGATGTTTTATTGAGAGGAATAGCTGAGACTTACAAACAAATCATAAACGATAGAAAATATAAGGAAATATCATAATAACATTTACACTCGCCACTCTGTGAAGACTGAATATGTCCTTACTTGATTATATACACCTCACATCTAAAACAGAACAGTAATCTTAAGCCGAATTTACACGAATGAAACGAGAATGAAAAAATTTCATTTCATTTCAAAGCTGAGTTTTCTTTTGACTGCCGAAGCGTGCTCATTGGCAGACACTCCAACTTAGACATGCAGAGTAAAATAATGCTATACAAAGACATATTAAAATCTGTTTGGACCTATGGGATCCAACTATGGGGAACAGCAAGTAATTCCAACGTAGAAATTCTCCAACGATTTCAATCGAAAACCTTTAAATCCCTAATAAATGCACCTTGGTACGTCACCAACGAAACAATACATCACGACCTCAAGATACCCACAGTCAAAGAAGAAATATCCAAATTCAGCAATAGACATAGCACAAGAGTTAACAACCATTAAAACCCTCTAATTACTCAACTACTCGACACGTCGGAACAGATCCACAGCCTAAAAAGATATTACACTTTAGACCTAAGCACTAGATGCAAGTAGAATCAGAGATACTATAAATTATTAATCATGTCATAGCACCACGCCAAATAAATTTACTTAAAGTTCTCTACGAGAATTGATTGTAAATTAAATACAAATAAAATAAAAGAAAAAGAAATTTCAAAGCTGCTAATGACATTTCCAACGTGAAGCACTGTAAACTCAGCTTTAACGACGCCCTTTGGAACGTTCTAGATTTAGAGTATCCCAAAGTATTATCGACGTACGCCGTATCATTCTCGATCCTACAATATATGTATAGAATTGACCACAAAAAAATTCGGACGTCGTATAATTTCTATAATTTTCTATATTTTTAGTAAATTTACAAGAATAAGCAAAAATATATTAGATTGTGTTACACTACACTGTATAGATGAAGTTAATTATTAGAGTTATTATTTATAGTTGTCGAAATATTAAAAGAAATACCGAGGAAGAGTGAATTTTTACGTCTATATTTTATATAGTGCAGTAATACAGTATAACACATTGTTGTTGATCCTTGGTACATTTGCAGAAAATTAAAATTAGAAATTAAAATTGTGAAATTTAATTGTAAATTAAAATGTAGTTCCAAAAAGACATGATTTACATTTGAAAATCTCGATTTTGATAATTCTAACTATTTTAATAAAAAACCCGATAATGAGATTTTATTCCGAATATTTCACAAAATTATTATCTAAATTTCAGAACAACTTGACAGAACTAAAATCCTTTGGAACGCCACCGGAACAAGTAGCGATGGTGGCACAAGCTGTTTTAGTTTTATTTTCCCCCAGGGGTCAAATTCCAAAAGATAGAAGTTGGAAAGCGTGCAAAGCGATGATGGGACATGTTGACACATTCCTCTCGCAACTTCGAAATTACGACAAAGAGAATATTCATCCTGAAGTAGTCAAGGCTATCCAGCCTTATATCAACAACAAAGGTGGGCAGTAATTTATAAATTTTAATACACTACTATTTTACAATTGAGTAAAATTGTAAAATTGAGTAATTTACAATTAGTAAAATTAATGAAGTCAATAAAATTAATATACAATAGAACTTTGTTTATCCAAACAAATGAATACTGAGCCTGTATTATCCGAGCTAGGATCGAGGGTAACCTCGTAATATGTGCAACCGGATTTCATATAATGAGTATATCTGCTAATATATGTAGTTACTTGTTTTTATTCAAAATAAATACTATATGTCAAAAAGATAGCAGTTGAAATTTTATAGTTTCAATTGAATCGTGATGTTGCAAACAATGAGAAAAGTTGGAGAGATTTGGTATATAGTAAATTTTTATTACCAGAACTGCTCGGTATATTACCGACCTGATCGGATAAACAAGGTTCTACTGTGTATAAATTAATTTCAATATACTAGGATTTGAATATACTAGATTAAATCTTAACGGTGGTTATAAGTATATACGTATACATGTATATTGCTACGACCACTTCCAAAGAATTTTTCGTATTACTGTAAGATAAGATTAAATAATCAATCATCAATTTTTCATATTATTTTATTATGTTTAGCTTGGAAATATGGTACTGTATATATATAATGTACATACAGGAAAAATTCTAATGATGTGAGATCGGTACATATTGCTTTGTATTTTGTATATTTGCTATGAATTTCTACTGAGGATTTAAATACATTTATATAACACTGTTTTTTATTTACCTCTATAGAACATACTGATAGAATATGACTAAAAAATTTAATTTAAAACTAATTGTGTTATTTGGTGTATAAATTAATTCGATGCCTTTAAATTTACAAATACCTTCTCGTTTTACAGTAGTTTTAAATAAATGCTGTTTACGTTTATATAATTTAAATATAAATTCAAATAGTAGAAATGAAACGAAAGAGGGTGATTTAGCTTCGACAACAACCGCCTCGTGTCGCAGAAGTTATAAACAAAGCAATTTTCAATGTAAACAATCTTGCCACATCTGAGCCTTATTGCTAAATTATTATTACTAAATTCTATACTTCACAATCTATAAGTTATTGGTTTATATTAATAAGCTTTCTTCCACAACAATCATTAACTTGATGATAAAACAAATAAAATTTTGGAAGTAAATTTCGCAAATTACAGGTCACTTGATTATCCTATTTCACTCAAAATTGTAAAATTTCCCGGAATCTAGCATTCGATCGAAAAGTAAATTTTTAAATTAAAGCAAATTCTAGAAATTCGTCTGGTGATTGTCCTTACTTTATACGATATATAAATAAAATTTATATTTTGTTTAAGACTACATCGAATTAATTTATACACCTAATGCATACGAGGGTCTGTTAAATATTAACCGGACTGCATGAGGTATATATGACCATGTAGTGCTTTATTTATCGTTTCTTCAGTAGATGGCACAATATGCGAGAAAGCAGTACGATTTTCCGTTGCACGACACATAATTATCAAGTTTTTAATCGTTAAGAGCACAAAACCCACTGAAATTTTGCATATAATGCGATTATAGTTTGGAGACAAAACATTATCAAGAAACCAAGTGAATGGCATAAATCATTATAGTGAACGCCAATGCTAGAAATGGCAAGAGCTGTTATTTGTGAACCATAAATGATCTAATCACGTTCGTTCTCAATCACGATGATTCTTCATCGAAAGATTCTTTTTTATCTTTCGTAATCACTACTGATGAAGCCGATGGAGGAGGACATAACTGTTTTTTACACGCATCACATAACCTGTATATTTTATATTAACGATATCAAACGATTTTGAAATGGAGAGGAAGAATTAATACTGTACTCTTTAAGATACTGATATGAGATAAAGACAAAAAAAAAATTGCATTATTTTACATTTTTATTATTAAATAAAGTAAATTTACGTTACATGAAGAAAACGGTAACGTAACTTTAAGTTAATACTATATGCAGGTATTTTTGTTCAAGCTGTACTGAAGTATTTTATAAGAAATAATTCAATCAGGATCAAGAATTACGATCACAGTGAATAAATTGACTGCATGTAAAAAAAGTTACGATCACGATAGTGTATGAAGTTAGATTACGACTGATGATTTTGCGATCACTGTGATTAATCATTGTTAGTAATTTTGCACGCCATCTCTAATCAATATGTTTAAAACACATCACATCAGCAATGTCCGCTCGAAAGTTATTATAATCGCATAGTCCTGCAATTTTTACAGAACTTGAATGAAAAAATTAACAATCCGATGGAAAAAGTGTATACAGAAAAACGAAACGTATATAGGAAGAATATTCCTTTTGAAATATTTTGCTAAAATATAAAGTTAAAAACAAAGTCTGGTTTATATTCGGCTGATCCTCGTATATTAAGATAGTTAATATTACATCACATATTACGTATATGTAGTAGTATAATGAATCGGCATATAGATATACGTTAACAAAACAATAATTATATCATACTTTTAGATTTTGACCCAGAGATTATTTATTCAAAATCACAAGCTGCTGCAGGTCTTTGCAGCTGGGTGAGAAATATAATGGTTTTCCATTATATTAATGAAACAGTGAAACCATTAAGAGCTGCACTTGCACAAGCTAATGCCGAGTTAAAAGCTGCTATGGATCACTTGAATGCTTTGAGGACACGATTAGCGGTAAATTAATGTTAATTTCATTGCTCGTCATGATGTATATGTATATATAACGAAATTTGTTATATTATAAAAGCATATAATTTCGATAAACATGTATAACATGTTTGCTTTAGAATTATGGATATATACATTTATATCAATTTTAATCATAATTTTCTTTATTATTTCTTTGAATTGTACAATTTTTCTTGCAATTGTTATTCCGTGTTTCAAAAGGTTTAGTACAAGAATGAATATATAATAATATACATAATAATACAATATAATAATATAAAAACTATTGCAAAGAATACAATATAATATAAATATAATATTGTTTTAATTATTTATATACCTTCTTATAACCTCTCTCTCTCTCTCTCTCTCTCTCTCTCTCTCTCTCTCTCTCTCTCTCTCTCTCTATAAGAAGGTTATAAAGAATTATATTTAATTAAATATTCATTTATAATTAATTATCTTTCCCTCTATTTTATATATGTATATATAAAATCGTGATTTACAACTACCAGGTCATGTCATCTCTAGCAACAAGGGGTACATTACATTTATAAATGGAAAAATAACGGGAACAGTATCATTTGTTCAAACCATAGAAGAGTATACTTGCTTACATAATTATGCTCTGTCTGAAAATGCAAAAAAAGGTATAACAGAGAAGTCATAGTGTGAATTAGCAAATAAGATGAAATGGTCTGGTGAATACTATAGTTCCTTATTAATTATTAACAAAATAACTCCATTGTCACGGCAAAGCTCTTTGCATGATACTTATTATATTTCCTTATAGGTTAGGTATATTATTATATATTGATTGTTCACTGATTTCAAGTTTTACTATATTTGCTTATTCAAATTCTTTCATCAGGACTGATACGTTCGCGCATATTAGTATTTTGTTTTTGAATCAATGATCCAACAAATTGCACTAAATTTTGATATATAGTTTTACTGATGCTGTGCAATGTATGATATAAAATACATGTTCATCTTCTGACAATTCCCTTACAATGACGAACAATTGACATTTCTCTCGATATTCAGATGAATCCAAAATCTCTTTTCCTTACGTCGTCGAATGTAATAATATAGAATGAAAGCGACTTCGTCATCGTTCAACATTTCAATAAAGAGAAAAAATGTATCTTATTGTACACTTCCTAGACTGAATATTGATATACACGTATTGTCACGTCTCATAAACTATGCTTATGTTTCTATGAAGTCACGTTTCATGGACAGTTAGCCTAAAGGACACAAGCAGGAAAAATTGTTCAGTCAGTACAACGTTTGGTTAGTGGAACGGATAATAATGTAGGTTTTCATATACGGGGTGTTCCACTAATAACACTTTTATGTAGCAAAATATATGTAAAATAACTTTTTAGGATAATTATTATTCGTTTCAATTAATTACTTGTAATTCCATTATTTTAGGAATTGCAAAAAGTACTCGACGTTTTAGGAGAAAGGATGAATGCAGCTTTAGCTGAGAAACAAAAATGTCAAGACGAAGCTGACGCTACTGCTTTAACAATTGACCTTGCAAATAGATTAGTGAATGGTTTAGCATCCGAAAAAATTCGATGGACTGAGGAGGTAGAAAGGTCAGATATTAGTATTTCTCATTTCGTAATTTTGTATGTGATATATTATTTTTAAAATATGTCACATTAATGTAAAAATGATAATTTTCACAATTAATGATATTTTTTTGACAAATATAGAACAATATTAATTATTTATGTATATATCATATATGCATTTACAAAAATATACATAAATATGCATGTGTTATATATATTTATAAATATAGATACATATACAGGTTGAACTAAAAACAGGGTATACCTAACAGAGGCAACTTGAATATCTGAGCTGTTATTGGTAATAGACAAAATGATAAAGAAATAATAGGAAAAACATAATTTGATGCAAATTGTTCTTTCATATGAGGTGGATAGGTCGTGATAGGTGCGGAAGAAATACTTGAGATATTTAACAATATATATTTATTAACATATACTCTATATGTACACTCTATATGTACAAGTTCGACTTCTGGTCGATGCGTTTTGATGCGTGATGCAAGTTCGGATGATGATTGCTTAAGATGTCGAGAAACTCAGATCAATTATTACTGCAAACTACCAACCATTGACTCGGACTGATGTCTAACGACCGACTTTCTGTCACGATGATGCTGCAGAGGAAAACTATGATGGGCTGTGTCTAAGGATGCGAGATCATCGGATTCGTTGAGGAAAGCCTTGGTTTGGAAAGTGAGGGAAATGGACGTCGCTGTTAATTGGCTAATTTTGTGTTGGTGGTTGGAAAAGGATGCTAACTGCCCTTGGGGGAAGTTGCTAGCGGGAAGCATCATACGTGAGAAAAGCAAATTTCTCGTATCTGGCAATCATCTTATCCGAAGAATAGGGTCTTCGTGTAGCGAGCCACGGGACAGAAACCGTTGAAAAGTTTACTGTCGAGTGCCGCTACACATAGGTGGATTTGTAGAAGTCATATGAAGGTTAACTTCGTGTTTTTAAATGATATGATATGTTTTCTTACAATCTAGTAGAGCGTTTTAACACGCGTACAATGGCCTATGATGTAAGAATATTTACTATACATAATATATATATAATATTTACTTTACATAAAATTTGTTATTTTCTACGTTAGAAATAAGATTATTTTAAAGAATCTAAATTTTTAGTTTGACGAACTCGTGTGTAACGGTACCAGGGGATGTGCTGATTGTAACAGCATTTTTATCATACATGGGATCTTTCACCCGAAAATACAGATCTGACTTAATGTACGAAAATTGGTTACCGTTTCTGGAAAGTTTGGAGGTAAAAATACCGAGGACTACTGAATTGGATGTACTGGCTTTATTGACAGACGATGCACAAATTGCACAATGGAACAACGAAGGTGAATACATTCATACGTTCTACAGCTTAGTTAATGATAATTTATTATCATTTGAACGTGATGCTATGGAATAGATATATAATTCTCCGTCTAACCAAAACACCTTAACTATCTCATGATCAGTCGATTTCTATGATAGGAAAATGCCATTTTTGTTTCAAATAGACAAATAATGTATACAAAAACATATTCTGCTTTCTTTATAAAATCTTCCTCACAATCTTCGAGATATTAGTCATTGATATATTTTTTAAATGAAAATATTGAATATCTCCTTTTCGTGAACAATTTAAGCAACAAAAAATCAACAAATATGCAAAGTAGCATGAGCAACTTAATAGTATTACACATTCTACGTTGAAATGAAAATATGGGAATATTTGGCTCATAACCAAGAGGTTGCTAGAGAGATCCCTTAAGTGAAGGGAGATTATTCCTACTTCCTTTGCCACTTTCAATACAATCACAAAGATAAGTGGGCTTATTGGCTGAAAAGTCACATGTACATGTTAAATCTTTCTATAAAGAAACTTTACTCCTTCGAAGTTCTAAAATAAAGCTGGAGGTGCACTGAAGCTAAGCCAATACAAATTCAGTCAAGTTCAGTCCAAGCTACGCTGCGCTAAATGGCAATTTTCAATACACACCCTTTGTACATATCTGTTTCAAGTGGCACATCGCCGAACAGCTGATCAGGAGCAGTGTTCTTTTATTTGCGATGGCAGGCAAAAGCTGCCTTGACACCGAGAAAAGAACCTTTATAAGGATGCGGGAGAACTCCTCGAGAGTCTGCTAGAAATTTATGATACGAACGACCCACAGGAGTCATTAAATCCACCGCGCATGTCCTATTAGAAATATATCTATGATTACAATTTGCCAACTATTATTAACAGCTACCAATTGGAGCACACTTCTAGCTCCAATACACATAATATGAAGAAATATATAAAACATCCAAAGTACAATGCTTTCTATAATATTACTTGATAGGTAAAATAATTTTCTATCGAGATTCCTTCTTTTTATTTATATTCTAAAAAATATGAATTTGAATAAAAACCCACAGACTATTCATACCTATGGAGAATCATTTAAATATTTGTCGTAGTGTAAACAACAGCAAAATAATTTAATAAATCTCGAATTGTAGTGATTTTTAAACTAATATATGTATTTTTAAGATGCACGGATAATAACATTTTATAATATAATTATATACAATATAATTTTTAATTACAGTTTTTCTGTACAAAGTACAAAATTACATCGATTGATGCAGCACATTAACATTATACCGCGTAAAGCGCAATATACTATTAATAACGATCGAATCGTCATAAAAGTGTAAAATCTAAAAATTAATTGTTCTTTCATATTTAACTTTAATAATAAATCATTATAACAATATATTGATCGTTTGTTAAGGTTTACCAACAGACAAAATGTCCTCGGAAAATGCAACAATTTTAATGAATTCAACAAGATGGCCTCTAATGATAGATCCACAATTACAAGGATTAAAGTGGATAAAAAATCGATATGGCGAAGATTTACAAGTGCTAAGGCTTACTCAACCGAATTATTTATACTTAATTGAAATTTCCATTGCGAATGGAGGAATTGTTTTAATTGAAAATATCATGGAAGCCATCGACCCCATTTTAGATCCGGTTATAAAGAGAGATCTAATAAAAAAAGGAAGGTACTTACTTATATATATTATAATTGTAACATAAATCCATATTAGATAAAATTGCTGTTTAGGAGATCCACCTTTTATGATTCTGACCTTCATACATATATGCTATCAAGGTCATCGTCCTGAGTAACCATTAAAAAGTTCTAGCTCGTTGTCGCTCGTTATTCGTTAAAAAATTTAATATAATCATATTTAAATTTGTTTAAAATAAGTCACATTTAACTATTCATTATTATATATATTTAACTATCATTCCGGTAATTATGCACAAATGGGAATCACAACTCCAATTTTGTTGAATTTCGGATATGTTGTGGAGGGAATGGTCTCGAGTCCTGGAGGAAAACGAAGATTTTTATATACCTAACCTCATACAGTTTCGAAACAAAACGATATGACTGAGGCGAATAAAACAGAAACAACTTAGCGCAAACGCATTTTTCGAAATTATGAGTTCGAAGTTTTCCTTAGAACAATTAAATATTAATGTGTAAGTTAATGTAACTATTTATATTCGTCTAACGACTAACTATGGGTTAGATTTTACTTGCTAACCCTAACCTAACTCTAATACTATTTTTTTTTTTTTATATGTGTGGAAATTTGAGGTCATTCTGAGGGACTCATTCCTCAGGTCTAGTTTGGGCATTGAGAGGGATCTGCCCTCTCAACGCTATGCCCTAGTACATTGTGCAAGTCAGAGGAAGACCCAGAACCTCCTCGGCGTAACGACAACCTAACTCTAATACTATCTTTAACCTTAACTCGTGTGAAACAAAATTATTGACTCAAAATGTTTGCCCCGTTTGCCAAAATTTTAACAGATGAACGGCAAGATCGGTGACTAAAACTTTTTGAAGATCACTCAGAAGAGTGACCTTAATAACATATGTCAAGGTCGTTGGTGGTAGGTCCTCTAAACAGCAGTTTTATCGCACATTACAACAATCGAGCATTTATTTTGAGGTGATAAGACGTGTAGGGTGCGAAAGAAATACTCCACAGATTGATTGAACAACATATTTTTATTATTGTAAGACGGACTTGACAATCTTAGTGGTGCGCGTTCCGAGTTTTCCCTCGTTTTCCTTTATATAGGTTGCCGTGGTCCCCGAAAGAGAAAGTTTTCTTTCGGGGTAGGGAAACGATTTTTTCTTGTCGAAGAGCCTTGCGCTTTTTTTGTAAGTCCTGGGGTTTATTCTTTCACGACGCCCTGGCCAGCGTTTTTTCTTTTAAGATGTTCTGGCTTCGGACTTCGTTTCGCAGGCCAAGTGGCCAGCACATGCCCTTACTTCCTGGACCTTTCTACGGGCTTTTTTACGGCCATGGGTCGCTACAATTTTTAATTTAATTATCTGTTTTATTGTTTGAATTAACAATTAGAAAGCATGATTATTTGTTTATATATATAGGATGTAAAATGTAACTAACAATAAGATACATCTAGGATTTATACCAATGTACAGAAAAATATTCAATATGTGTAATGGTTTTATGATAATAACCAAAGACTATTTAATACCAACTCTGAGATATTATGCAGTATATATTAGTATGAATCAGAATAGTAACAAAATTTAAATTTGTAATAGATGCACATATAACTTTATATTTGGAACACTTATTTACATTTATTTTATTTTTTAATTGTTCTATTTATTTTCTTTATTTTATTTTATAATTACTGTAATATTTAATCGCTATAACTATTATATACTATATACTATATTACTGTAATACTATATATAATATACTATATACTATATTATGTACTATAACTATTATATTTTATAAATACTTTTTTATTACTATAAAGGGCGATAAAAATTTGGGACAAAGAAGTAGATTATGACCCTCGTTTCCGGCTAATTTTACAAACGAAGTTAGCTAATCCTCATTATAAGCCCGAGATACAAGCCCAAACTACTCTTATCAACTTTACTGTAACAAAAGATGGTTTGGAGGAACAACTTCTGGGTGACGTTGTGAAAGCCGAAAGACCTGATTTAGAATCCAAAAAAGCGGAATTAACTACTCAACAAAATACCTTCAAAATTACCTTGAAGAGATTGGAAGATGATCTTTTACACAGGTAGGTATATGATACAATTTTAGGTGATATTCTATGTGTTGCGAATTATCAACTAGGTGGCGACCAAAATCCCAAACATACCGCCCCCCTTGAACGGTCACATTCAAAAGTTTTCATTGTGAAGAAGTGTGTAATTGCGCATAGTACATTCTGATGAGATATGGATTTACAAAAGTGCGATTATGGAATGAATATCTTAAATTCTAACATCTATGAACAATTTCCATCCTTCATACAGAGTTCTGTATTAGTCTGTGGTTTTTGCCAACTTGCTGATAGAAAATCGACAAGATAATAGTTGGGAGTATATGGGACGGATGACATATTAGATGTGTTTAAGCTGACTGCGATGAATTACCCATATTTGAATGCAGGAGTCGTCTATGGTACAGCGTGCAGCTACCCATTGGGTCTTCTTCAACAGAGTGTGTGTTACATAGACAATTGAAGCAAAGGTTTTTCTCTCCTACTAGTTTTGATAGCTCAGGTACTGACATTGTCAAACATTTCTTGCAATATCGTGAGGCATGAGATCTATTACAGAGGTTGCACGTGATTTGAGATTGTGAGATGAATGTTCGGTTTGGAGTCCGGTTGGATTCGTGCAGTTCGCGCATGCCGTCTTGTTCAGGTAACGTAAATTATACTGACGGGTCTCGCGATCTAACTTGGATGTAAACAAATAGAGCAGCACTGCATCCGTGATCGGTTGTTTGAGCACTTGTAAGACTCTATAATGAGTTTCTATCTTCTTGAATAGGATTATAGGTCAAACAATGCCTTTAAATGGTTGGCTATGATTTCTACAGGTTTATTGTATCGCTTTTGTAAAATCTCCCATGCTGACTCTATTGTCTAATGGTGCTATTGCGTTAGCAGCCTCCTGTGTTAGGCAAGGGCGGAGATAAATTAATCGCTTACAGTCGTCAATACGTAAATTCTCGTACTCTACTATAGTACATACATATAGTACATACTATGGAGCGAAATTGCTCCGCGAACCTTGGTCAATCTTTATAGGATCCCTAAAAGGTACGTAGCTGATTTTTTAATAATGCTATTTCATTGTCGGCTGGATCCGAATATGGTGTACCCAGTGAGTTTAGCGTAATATCTGTTGGCTCTCTTATCCGCATTTTTGTCTGTTCAATTATATCTCAAGCGCGTTCTTTACAGGTATAAAATGCTACTTTTAGGTTAAGCCCTTTATTCCTTTAGAGGTTATTCCTCTATTGCCTGCCCATAGTCTGTCTCGTCCAATTCGTTATGGGTTTCTTTAAATACGACATATTCTGTTTCTAAGTCGCCTAACATATATCGAATAGAGGTTGCTAACTTTCCTTCATTATAGTATTAAGTACCGCTTGAAATGATCATGGTGGATCCGCGTAAGTTGCGATTGGATAATTTAAGCAGGGGGTGAGTATAAATGGTTCAGTCTGTGTTATGTGTCTTGCTTGATGATTGCTTGATGACTGATGAAGACTATCGTCTCTTGAAGCGCCTGGTGCTTATATTCTAACACTCCGTCCAGGATGTACCCTTCTGTCTATGTTTCCTGTGAGGTGGGAATCTATTTCTATCCAATCCTGTAACTATCGAACCGCCATGGGCGTATCTCATCCGGCGTTAATGTTTAATACACTTAGGATGCCAATTAACCTCTTGACGGGGTCCACATTGTAAATCCTACAACTAGCGAGGTGAGAATTTCCAACTTCCCAAAAAGAGTGGGTGCGCTGTCCGTGTCGTAAACTGAGGATCACACGAAATCCCGGACACTATTCGATTGATTAATTAGTGGTTATCAGTAATAGTAATAGTATTTGATATATTTCAATATTTTATCGCTATCAATTTACTAATATTTTGTGTAATGTATCAGTATGATGAAGTTTTCAAGTATTTAATGTATTTAATGTCCAACCCTTTTAGGATATTCTCTACATCAGTTTCTATTAAAACTATTCTTTCTATACGTTACACTTAAAATTACATACTTTATAGATTATAATAATTATTTTATAACCAGAGATCCAAAGTAAACTAAAAGTATTTTCAACATTTTGTGGAAAAAAGTCATTAAAATTTAATTTTTATTTAAATGCTAGCCAGTTATTAATAGATCTTGAAGAAATCTCAAAAAATGAAGTGATTAAAAAATATCAATTTTTAATTGTTGTGATTACGAATAACTATTAATTAATATTTAATATTTATAATATTTTATTTGTAATCAAAATCTTTTAATTGAAGATATTAACTGTTATGTCTTAACTTTTAAAATTTGTCTTATGACAGTTATGGTGTCTGTCTACAATATGTAAATATCACTACATAATATTGTGTTTCTTTTCAAAGGTTATCGACTGCTGGGCCAGACATTTTAAGCGACGTCGATCTCGTGATCAACCTCGAAACCACGAAAAAAACTGCTGCGGAAATAGAGATAAAAGTAGCTGAAGCTAGAGTGACTGCTGTAAAGATAGACGAGGCTCGAGAAATTTATCGTCCTGTTGCGGCTCGAGCCAGCCTCTTATATTTCGTTTTAAACGATTTGAACAAGATCAATATGCTCTATCAGTTTTCTTTGAAAGCTTTCAGCGTTGTCTTTCTAAACGCAATTAGATTTGCAGTAGCTTCGGAGGATTTAGCTAAGCGCGTAGCTCTTTTAATGGATAGCATCACTTATCTAGTTTTCATTTATACAAGCAGAGGATTATTTGAAGCCGATAAATTGACATTCCTCTGTCAAATGACCATTCAGGTAAATATTTTATAATTTAGATCAGCGGTTTTCAATCTGTGGGACCTCCCCTCCCCTGTTGCTTGATCCAAGGGATTTCTTTTTCTTGGTTTTGTTTTGTCACTATTCCTATCTTATACCTAGTAATTACTGTATCACTTATACGCTTCCTGTTAGTGATTTGTATAAAACAACCATCTTCCATTAGCTATATTACAACATATCCTTAATACTAACTACCGAACATCCATTAATACCTATTTCTATAGCCTGGATCTAAAGTTATTAACTTAGACTATTAACTGATAACTATATAGCTATAATACATTACTATTCTACTATACATTCTAATTTAAATAAACTTATAAAATATAGCATTAACACAACAGATTAACCACTAATTAATATTGATCAGTCTCTTCTTATCTCCTTGTTCCTCCCCTTTTCCTTTTTACGCTGTAACTATGTTTCTCCCTACCCTTTCTTCTCCTAAAATCCATCCATGTTGATCTGCTATCCTCCTTTTCCTCTGTGCTCCTGCCACACATCTCCCAAAGATGTTCCCATGTTTATTTCTTCTAATCATCTTCTTTTTTTTCATTTCATTGCCTAACCTAAATGTGGCCAATCTTTTTGTTTTTTCTTTAACTTCAGCCAGGTTCCAAATACGTTGGAACACCCTCTGCTTTTAACCATCTATGTCATTTGTTATATCCTGATTCCTTTCTCCTTTGTCATATCTCTTTTTTGGGTTTCTCTATTAGTTCTTTCTATTTTCTTGTAAGTTCTTCCTCTTCTCTTAGTACCAACATATGGCTCTCTATTCTTCTTGTCATCATAAACTCCTCCATTTCCTCCTTCCAACCTCCTCTTATTTTGGCTCCTCCAACGTTTCTCCTACTCTCTTTCCAACATTCTCTTGCAAGCTTACCACCTTTTCTCTGTCTTAACTTCTGTTCATAGTTTCAGCTTGCGTTCCCTACTTGTATCCTCACCAGATCCCTCTGAAGCTCTTACTACCATCTTCCTTTTTTCTTTCTAATTCCAAATTTCTGCTCTATATGCTGACACTGCTCACACCAACTTGTTGAATAACCATAACCTCCTCTTTCATTCTTTTTCAAATACTCCCTCTCCTATCCAGTATACTGATCTTTTAACTATTACCTGCTTTTTCACTCTTTCCCCTATGTGTACTCCTTGACTTCCATTGCTCATCATCCTGTTTATCACCATAAGTAAATAAATTTTCTTACTTCCCCTATCTTGTTTCTTCTCCTGCTCCACTCCATCGTCGTCATCCTTCCTTCTTCTATCTTAGATCTAATTATTTTGCTTTTATCCATATTCAAACTTAAACTTTTTTCACTTAGGTAGCTCTCAAGCCTTTTTTATCAATTCCTCCATTTTCTTAACATGTTTCACCAAAATCAGCATATTATTATTGTATTATTTGAATAAAAAATATTTAAATTGTATTAGTTAAATTATAACTGTTTGTTATATATTTATTTTGAAATTATAAATAAATTTATAATTTAATTATATTATTAATAATAACATGAAAATTATAGATATACATAATGAAATATATATACGTCAAAAATATATATTTGATGGAACCTAAATTAAATAAATTTTAGTGAATATTAAAAATTACATATTGTTTTTATCATTTTATCAATTTATTTATTAATCTATTGATTTCATCAAAATATCTTTTCAACGAATTACATATTTTTCTACCTAACGCTTCCATTAAATTTTTATCTTCGCATGAATCATGACAACAGGTTAGTGCCATAGGATAGGTGCTAATATGATTTTTTTATTTATTGCATTATCAGTTGTATGCATACTATTTTACTCTACTTTATTAGATGTGATAATTATAATTGGTATAATTGCATAATTAAAAGAAAAAGAAACGTTAAAATAGCGATAAACAACGTAGTATATTAATTACAAAAATTTTGCACGGAAGTGCAAAGTTTATCAAAAAAATCTTCCTTGGATAACCTAAATCATATGAGGGTAGCTTGCAACACTATATATCGCATTTTTATTGCAACTAACGTTACATCGAATAATTCTATTCGTTTCAGATTTTTATGGAAGCAAAAGAAATATCACAATCAGAACTTGACTTCCTATTAAGATTTCCGTATATTCCTGAGTTAACCAGCCCTGTAGACTTCTTAACAGACGTCGGTTGGGGAGGGATTAAATATTTGAGCCAAATGGAGGATTTCCAAAATTTAGAAAAAGACATAGAAGGCGCTGCGAAACGGTGGAAGAAGTTTGTAGAATCAGATACGCCGGAACGAGAAAGTTTCCCACAAGATTGGAAAAATAAAACTGCTCTGCAAAGATTATGCATTATGAGGTGTCTTAGACTAGATCGTATGACTTACGCGATTAGGTATGTTCCTGTCATATTAATTCATTTAATACTTCATGTTACATTACAAATCCTAGGAATTTATTTTCTCAATTATATCTTACTTAAATCATGTTATTCCTACAGAATTTCTGCGATGTCGTTTTTTATTCTACTATCCATTTTATTGAGCCATTACAAGCTACCATTATCAAACACATTCTTTAAACCCAGGCAAATGAGTGCATCATCTGCTATCTATGTACACCATACAATCATCATAACCTATATACGGCCATACGGCCATCGGCCGTAATGACGGTTTCAGCATTTGTTTAAGAGTTTCATTAGCATCCAATCATTGTCCAGATCGTGTACGATTATAGTCTTCTAAAATAGTCTCTTGACTGCGAAGATGAGCGTCGCAGATTGCCAACCAGCCGTATTTCCCCAGAAAATGAAAAAAAGCTAAATTAACAGCCATCACAAAAAAAAAAAAAAAATAAAGATCGCTACTCACCCTCAAACCTGCAACCTCTAAGTATCCTATCCAACATAAGCAACGTATTCGAAATAGTCATAAATAATCCCCTATAGTCTCCTTTTGCATAAAAAATAACGTAATCCTAAAAAATCAATTCAGCTTCTAAAAAAGAAAAGCTTCGGCTTCCTTAACAATCGATTTTTAATAATCTATAATCTAAGCATCAAGAAATTGCAATGTTTTAGTATTACACGACCATTACCATACATTATATCATTCTCATTTCTGCACACACTTATGTTTTTTTAAATATTCTATTTTTTTGAACATCAAAGACTGATAAGAAAACTTGTCACCAAAATAATATCTCAATAACCAAAATAATATCTCAATAATCTATCACATAAAAAGAAAAATAAGGATTAAAACAATACTCTACGAGGAAAACTTAAAAGGACAGACTGTAGACTCTAGGTGGAGATACAATATGGCGCTTGCCCAAAAAGATACAGAAGACAATCACAGAAAAAACATAAAAAAATATTGGTGGATACCGAAACCATAATAAAAATAACAAGAGAAAGAACCACAAAGCGGCAACGCTCATATCTCCCATCGTGTAAATATATAAACATTGTAAATATTGTAAATAATTCTACAGGACACCCCCTCTCTCCCTCTTCGACCGCCCTCTCTCGCCCCTTCCCAAAATCCCACAGACCCACCGAAACCAAAAGCTGACTACCGAACTGTCCTGTTTTTGCGACCAGATTTTCAGGACAGAGATGGGAAGAAAAAACAATATCATATATAAGCACCGCTCTACAGCGACTTAAATCCAATTATAAATTGTAACGCTAAAAAAATGTAATATGTAATATGTAAATGTAAAATGTAATATGGCTCGTATTACCGCATAGGGTACCTAAGTGCTAGCCCATTCAATCGATTGTCGTTTCAAGTGTATGCGTACTCGACGAAACTTCAGCGTTAAATTTTTCGAAAACGTAAAACACATGAAGACAAAAAACATCTAAACAAACTCGCAGAGGAAATAAGAAGTAAAATAAAAGATCACAATGATAATGAATTCTCAAAATTCATAAAAACACTCTCTGCGCACGAGAGTGCCAACTACTCTCTATGGAAAGCGACGAACAAAATAAAGAAGCAAGAAGAAGAATAAAACTAATGCCAACAATCAGAAAAGCAGGCAACACATGGGCTAGAAGCAACGAAGAGCAAGCTGCAGAATTCAGCAACCACATATGTAACACATTTACTCCATATAATACTAACGACAGCAAAACCAAATGTCATTCAGACGAAAATGCGCAAAATACTAGTACTCCAACTGACGAGCCTAACCTAACCTAACATACCTAACCTAACAGCACAAGAAATTAGAATCATAATCGAGAAAACAAAAGACAATAAGGCACCATGTATCGACCTAATCAATGATAAAATCTTGAAAACCCTTTCTCCTAAAGCAATACGTTTAATCACAATAATATTCGATGCAATTTTAAGAATCCAATACTTTTCTAATCTATGGAAGCTAGCACAGATCATAATGTTACCTAAGCCAGGCAAAGACCCACACTAAGCTGCATCTTACAGACCAATATCACTATTTCCTGTGTTTTCCAAAGTATTAGAGAAAATAATATACGATAGCCAAAACAAACAATAGAGAAAGAAAAACGATAGAGCACAAACACAGGCTCGTCAACGAAATTTTACCAGCAATAGAAAAGAAACAATACTACACAGCCCCCTTCATGGGCATTGAAAAAACATTTCCCGGAACAAATCTACCACTTACTCAAATCATACCTAAGCAACAGAACTTTAGTACTAAAAGTAGAGGATGTATATTCTGAAGTAAAAGACATCAAGGCAAGGGTACCGCAAGGAACCCCTTGATCTTAGGACCAATATTATACACACTATACGCGGCCGACATACCAACAATTACTAACAGGAAAATACTGACATTCGCGGACGACACGGCTGTACTTGTCAGGCACACTTACTAATACTATATAACGTACTACCTTATAAGTTAATACTATATAAAGTAATACGTTATAATGTAATACTATATAACGTAATAAGTTATACGGCGATACTATGTATACTGTTCCCTGTCAAATCCAAGACAATTGCAGTTAAATATTCAATTGCAAGGTTAAATATTCAATGGAACGTATCTCCGCTGCTATTGGGGATATGTAGACAACTCGATGCGCGTTACACTCCACATTTCCTGCCAAATACAGCGCACATTAGACGGCTTGCGCTGTGTCAACTCTGTTCCCTGTCAAATTCAATGCAATTACAGTTTTCAATTCAGGAACAGCAATCATATTACTACCAGAGCGTATCAGAAAAATAGAGAAATGACTGCAAGATGAACAAATAAAAGCAAACCCCAGTCAATTTAACTATATTACATGTACAATACGAAAACGGAAATCACCTAATATCTGTGGCGACATTCGACAACAAATACCGCTACTCGACATCAACTACTACCGGACGACGGTAACGTAGTGGTTAACGTCTTTGGTTACGAACGTTCAGGATACGGGTTCGAATACCGGCGCCCCTAGTTCCGATATTTTGCTTCCTCGATAGATAAATTAAAAGAAAATATAGCAGTATTAAATAAAGTGAATACAGCGACATCTACAGCCAGCAACTACAACTATCACGGCCTATTCGCCGGATATGAATGCAATTGAATAGCACGCACATAACACAAACAAAGCAAGTTAAATACTAAGATTCCATTTAGACTCACTATTTACATGGAAGCAACATACTAAATCAATTATAGACAAAATACAGGTAAAAAGGAGACAAATGTACTGGTTAACTAGTCGAAATTCTAAACTTAGCATAGAAAATAAATTAAAAATATGCAAAACGATAATAAAACCAATTTGGACGTACGGAATACCAATATTGGGGACAGCAGCAATGAACCACATAAATAAATTAGAGCCGCTACGATCGACGATACTCAGAACAATAGTCAGCGCCCCCATAGTATGTTGTCAGAAACGAAGATATACGCAAAGACCTATAGATACCAATGGTCAAGTGAAGAAATTGGCAGATACGCAAAAAAATACAAGAAAAAGATGGCAACACATCTAAAGCAGCTGGCTACTGAAACGAGCAAAACCCATATAAAAAAAAGACTAGAAAGAAAACACCTTACTGACTTCATTAAAAAAATAAAATAGACATACTCGAAGATGGTATACCGCTGATGGTAGCCATCCACATGTTATTTAGCAATAAAGTTAGAAAAATTTACCAAATGTCCAGCTGGATAAATTGTAAAGTGCAAATTAAATAAAAATAAAATATCAAGTGTCATAGCACGGTCAAATTACGACCCTTGAACTTCGTAAAACGGAAGAGAACAGCTCTTCACCTGGTTCTTCGCATCTGCCCTGCTGCTGATCGCAAGATAGAAGATGGGGGTGAAGGATAACAGTTTGCTTCTTTTACCGAGTAGTTTATGACACTGTTGACCCTTGAAGAGTTTTCGGGCCTAGACTCTTAGGTCTCGCTCAGCAGTGTCATAAATCCTTGCCTATTCAGTGGTCTTGAACAGTATATTTGCATTTTTTTAAATATTATAGAAGTTTCATTGTAGTATGTACGTATAAAACCTGTGTAAAAAGATGATACTAAATTTTTTAGTATTTTAACGTGTAAGAAGCAAAAAATGTCTTATTCGAAGAGTATTCAAACTAAGAGTATTTATTTAATGCATCTAGTACAAATTATTTTACTTCTATGGGAGAAAGAAAAAGTTTTAGTATTACGTTATTGATGAATTTAAAAAACATATATAATCTTAACATTCTCGTAGAAACAATAACATTTCAAAAATCTATTCACCCTATCGTAGCGTGTATAAGAAATAATTAATTATTTTCCGTTTCTATCTATCTCACAAATCTGAGCATCAAAAAAGAGCACTAAGTATAGCGGGAACACCCTGTATACTACCTGGCATTACTTTAAGTTAAAATATTTCCTTTATCCTTAAATTGTTTAAAATATTGTATTTCATGAATTTATTTAGGGGCTTCGTAGAAGAAAAGCTTGGTTCAAAATTTGTTGAATCCAGATCTCCACCTTTTCATAAATCATTTGAAGAAACCAGTTCAATCACGCCTGTATTTTTCATTCTTTCTCCAGGTGTTGATCCGTTGAAGGTAAGAAATTTATTCAATAGCTACAAACATTTTTTATGCATAACAGATCTGATAATTTTTTTTTTATTTACATAATATCACATCGGCTTATTAGTTATTAACAACCATATAGTGTTGTGTTATCAATCGAGACAAAAATCCAGTGGTTTGTTTATAGTCTATTAGGATAGTTTCCAAAAGCTTATCAAGATTCGTCTGAATAAACTGTGTAAAAGTTTCCCAGCTTTAATGAAAGACATATTTACCTCAGGAAAGAAAAAGAAAATTTCACTGAAGATTCATAAAAATCTTTTGTGTTCTGTTTTGTTAAGTACTTCCCGTCTCCAAGCTTCTGGGCTAAGTATCGTGCGGTCCCTCACAATCTGCTTATTAAAAGGCATCACTGCTTTCCCCACTCCGTAGCAAGATCCTTTAAACGAAAGTCTACTCTTTGTTCTTCTTCCCATTCGCGACCAGACGCACACAACCGCGAAGTTATGACATGATTCTGCGAGTACAAAGTATATGGAAGGCATACATATATCTATACGTGCTATGCACACGTACGAAATAGTCGTGCGCGACTGAACGTCATTTTGCTGATAGAACATCAGGAGTCCTTATTGAAGATTTTTTATTTATTTATTTATTTATCTAATGTATAGCACTATTGACTTATAATAATAATAATATATATGTATAATATTGTATGCAATATATAACGCTATATAGGGTGAAACTGTAGAAACGTTATCTATCCTCGGATTTCTATGACTTTTGGATATGTTGTAGAAATACTTTGAACAACTTTTACCTATTTACTATATTGTGTATAAGGAGTGAACTCGTTTAATTTTCAATATATTGGTAAGAAACTACCGGCTCGATTATACTGTATTTCTGCTTATGGTTGTTCATCTGTGACAGCGTATGCGTCGGTCTGGTTGCCAGTCGTCGGTCACTTATCTTCTGTGTATTAACAATTATTTAATTATTTAATATTTGAACCAATACATTGATGATATTCACTTTTAATTGAGCTATAAGTTACCAGTTATAACAGACCAATAACCCTATAACCAAACTGCACAACATTTAATAATTTTTCTTTAATGCAATATAATTGTAATACCTTCTTACTCTTCTCATTTCCTATACTCTGTTGCTTTTGACGACATATCTTTTGTTTAGCAGTTTATAACCTTAATCGACGATAATTAAAATTAAGAATTATCGATACCTAATGAATTATACAAAAACATGTTTCGAAAATCAACGTAATCACATGGAATATGTATTTACAATAACGACAACGATAAAAATTCAGGACGTCGAAAAACTGGGAATGCAATTGGGTTTCACTTTTGGAGGAAGAAATTTTCATAATGTGTCACTGGGTCAAGGTCAAGAACCCATAGCGGAAGAAGCCATAGAACTTTCGGCGAACGAAGGCCACTGGGTAATTTTGCAAAATGTCCATTTGGTGAGGAAATGGTTGCCTACATTAGAAAAAAAGATGGAACAATGCTCGGAGAATCCACATGATGATTATCGATTGTTCATTAGTGCGGAACCCAGTCCTGATCCTCATGAATCAATAATACCTCAGGTAATAGACAATTGTGTAATTTGAAAAAGCAAAAGAAAATATGCAGGTTTAACGAAGCTAACATGTACTAATTATATTCCTTAACCCTCCGTCGGTAATATGGTATTTCACTAATGTCGGAAATTCACTAACGCGGTCGGCATTACATATTTTTCAGTAACTGGTCTAATTTCTTATTGTTTTTTGCTTTAAGAAAATCTAAGAAATTTCTGAGGTATCTATTATTGTCCCTAATTTATTATATAAGTGATACTTTAGCCAATAAGTAGATAATATCGATAAAAAACACTAATTACTAAATGAAAGGTTCGTTACATTGACACAGGGTATACTAGAATCAGCCATAAAGATCACTAACGAACCACCATCTGGAATACAAGCAAACATCCACAAAGCGTTGGATAACTTTACGCAGGAAACTTTGGAGTCCTGCAGCAAGGAAACCGAATTCAAAGCAATATTATTTGCACTTTGTTATTACCACGCTGTACTTGCAGAACGTAGAAAATTTGGGGCGCAAGGATGGAATAGGGTAAGTGACTTTAAATCTTAATGGATCATAACGTTAAATTAGAAATTATGGATCGAAGATTTGTAAAGGTTGAAACAATGAGAGAAACAAAAAACAATGTTTACGATATCTTGTGTAATGTAATAACTTATAATTAATAAAAAATCTTAAAGAGTATTAATTTTAAGACATATTTGGAATATATCTCGCAACTGTGGCATAATTTAAAACGTACTATAACTGTCTTCCTTGTAACCTGCAATTAAATTAGGAAAAGCTACTAATAAGGTTATGCATTACTTTTTACTAGCGATAATATTAGCAAAGTTCGTAAATTATATTCTTCAATAATTGTATGTTAAGTCAATATATGTTTTAACAATAAATTATTAAATAATTTAAAACGTAACTAAGCACAAATATCAATTAAACAAATTTCTTTGTTAATATGTTAATCGTTGTTAAAAAGGCAAATTTACATATATATGTCGGGTTATCATTAAGATTAGGGTTAGGGGCGTGTAATGAGTCTTCACCGCAATTATTCATCGTTGTCACACAATCGAGGTAACGTTTATTAACACAAATATGGATGTTACACGATTGGCAAGTGGCCGCGATAAGTAAACACTAATGGAAATGGCCGTAGGTTCGATAACGAATCCGCGATCAACGGGATAACAAATATACTTTCTTCCAAAGTCTAAGTCGGACTCTTTGTTAAAAACGTGAAATATTCACTGATCGTAAAGACGTTGTTTTTTTCGCTGATGAGATTGCACGAGAATGTGTCTCTCCGTGACGGTGATTGAAGGATCTTAGTTAACTAAATCCTAAGATTTATAGCGGGTCCTCAGGCTGGCTGAACATTTACTGTGAATGATACATCGACATCTGGCAATCATCTTGCCCGAAGAATAGTTGCAATGTTTACTGTTAGATGTCGATAAAGCTATTTCTTTAAAGGAGAGCTATGCAATTCTATACCTCTATTAGGTAAAACGTTTATTCCGCGACCGTGGCTACGTCCGGCGGCTAGTTGTCGCCTCGATCCCAAGCTCATACTCGCAAATCTCGGATAATTATAATCGGGTTAACTTATAAAGATTAAAGTATTGGGGATTTTCCAAAGAATTCTAGAGGGAAGGCCCGGTGTCTTTTCATCTTCGACATATATATGTATAATTTATGTATGCATAACGTTCAGAGATAAGTAATTATTAATGTAATTAGATATAGTATTTGCAATGATTTTCGGCAATTTTTTCAAACAACACTTTCTGTAGAATAATTTTCTGTTTAGTAAAATGTGATTTATTCTCATTCAAAATATGTTTAAACAAATTTATATAGTTATAACAAGCTTATAAGTTATATACTAAATTTACACATATATATATGTTCAAAAAACTATTTTCTTTGGTGTCAGTCCTACCCATTCAACTTCGGTGATCTAACAATCAGCGTATCTGTATTATTTAATTACCTGGAAAATAGTATCAAAGTACCTTGGGAGGATCTTCGTTACTTGTTTGGAGAAATAATGTATGGAGGCCACATAACAGATGATTGGGATAGAAGACTATGCAAGACATATTTAGTAGAATATTTGAAAGCGGAATTAGTTGAAGGTATATATGATAATTCACAATTATATTTCCAATATATTCGATTTATTAAATCTATTTTTAATTACAACTTTTTCTGTAAAACTTTAAATTTGTAAATCCTTTGTTAGTCTCTTCTTACAATAATCAAAACTTTCCAATATTGAAACGAAATATGCTTTATATCTATCTACTTGCTTTAGAGATGCATATAATTCTTTACTATTTAATCATTCCTATTCGTTTCCTTTTTTTATTTTGTATATATCTGAGGTGTTGGTAGTACGTGAAGAGTGCCAAAGAACTCTACTCGGCGTTTTGTTTTTCACAATATATATTTATTCTTACTTAACGGCTTTGTTACAAGTCTCGACTCGCGACTTATGCGGACCACAATTTATTCACGTTTCTCGATTTCGACTGCTCAATCACGCTTCTCGGTCACCACTCATGTCTCAATCCATTTCGTTCCTCATTGTCACCTCTCCATATCCCCACTACGCACGCGTTCGTTAGACGTCCGTTCGTTACGCTTCGTCGCGATCTTGCTTATGTTCTGTCGGTAGTACACTATGTACCGACGGAACCGTTGGAAAGTTCTTTACTGTCGAGTGTCGCTATATATCACTTTGGATGATGATCATAACAAAATCAAAATATCTCTAAAATAGCCATTTCAGAGTGTGAATTTTATTCTATTATTTCTTTTGTCTTCCCAAGATTGTACCGATTAATGCCAAATAATAAAATAAAAAATATATAATTCCATATAAAAACGTAATATTAACATTCAGAAATCCTTCAGTTATCCATTCGTGAAAAAATTACATCAAATTATATACCCCTCAAAATTGTTGAACTTTTGTTTAAAATATTTTTCGACGCCATCAATAGCTTCAACAATTTACGACGAGATGCAATTAGAAGGCATTAAAACAATTTTTACGGAAACAGTTACCAAAGAAATGAATATACACTTTTTGTGTAGGTGAATTATACCTTGCACCAGATTTTTTGGTACCACCAAATAGTGATTATGATGCATATCATCAGTACGTCGATAACTACCTACCTGCTGAAAGTCCTGTTCTGTATGGACTTCATCCCAATGCAGAGATTGGTAAATATATATAACATTTCAAAACAATCTAATGAAACTGACATAATATCGTATCACACTACTAGAGAATAACTAATGAATACAAGTCAATGTTGTGAGATTGCTAATTCGAATCAAAGTTTATGTATTTGGAGTTACAGTAGCATAATAACTAGCCTTAGTAAGTGATTGATCTTAATATTGCAACGAATAAGTCAAAACGAAAAGAAAATGAGTAACAATTGTTTGGAGAAATAATTATTTGTATATTGTAAGACGTGAGCCTTATGCTCCCCACTGTTGCATACGGCGCTCGAACTTATTCCGAATACAGCCGAAGAATGACGATCGATCTGTTCGGGCCATCTCTCACTGTCATATCAACTTCACTACTGCCAGTGAAGGAGCAGTTTATTAGTTCTGAATCTTTTGATGTTCTCTTTTATTGCTCGATAACTTAAGATAGTAAATAGGTACTATTTTGACTAAACCATCTTTGGAATATTTTCTATCGAATGATTCGAGTCCAATTTAAATCGGTGCAGTAGATTTTAAGTTATAACCGAACGAACATAAAAGTATTTTGCACTTTATATATATATATATATGTACAGGTATATGTATACCAGAGATAGAGATGTTGTGAAATTTGAAACCTATACTGTGGCCCGTGACTGCTAGGCTCTGTTGGTTATAGACAATATAAGTTAGAAGATGTAATAATTCTGGTTGTAATAATTGCGTAATGTAATTAATTTTTATCTGAGGAAGACACGTCTATATTTTGGACTGAAATTATAAAAACTAACTGTTAACAATCATTAAGCTGTTTAACAATTAAATTATTAAACAAAAGAAAATAATATCGGCATCTTTTATATGTATTTATATATAAATAAATGGGTGCTGTGTCTTTTTCCCATTTATATTGCAGTCTATGTATAAAGAAATTTATTTTCAATACGTTGAATGACTTTTGCTGTCATATACTACGCACAAGCATTTATTTCTCATAATAATCCAACAGGCACAATTAGAAATTTTGTACGTACATTTTTTGACGAAATTTCGAAATAGTCCAATAAAAAAAATTCTAATTTGTGCTTAGAACTCATAAATTGATGAATTCGTAATATAATGTCAAATAGACAATTTAGTCGATTCTCGATTTAACATAAAGACTTTTCCTGAAATTGATACACTGAAGAATTTATTTTATACATTTTTAGGGTTTTTAACACAAACTGTGGAAAATTTGTTTAAAACGTTATTGGGTATACTAACAAGAACTACCAGCGATACAACAAGCGGAGATATTTCAAAAGAAGACAAAATAAAAGGACAAATAGAAGACTTATTGGACAAACTACCAGAAGAATTTAATATGCTAGAACTTTATAGCAAGGTACTCACTGTTTCAGTCTACTACTAATTTTAATGAATTACTTAATAAATCTAAATTTAAAATAAATAGAAATTAATAATTAGGAAACCGGAAATTTCTAAAGGACCATTCAGACGATCAATATTTATTATCAATATTATTCTCAATATATAAGGTTCTCAATATTGTATTGACAATGTACAGAGTATTTAATTTTGGAAAACTAAGGCCAAACAGCGGTTGTAGGGGACATATGTATACACTCATACAGAAAAGTTATTCAGTACTGATATTTAAAACATTTCAAGCTCACCAAAGTCGTTGCAGCATTTATCCAATTAACTGCGTTCGACGCGTATACACGACGTTGCTTGATTTTAATTACGCACCCCGTAAGGGATTTTGAAAACTAAATTCCGCAGTTAACTGGTTAAGATCGAAGATAGACCGAGGAACGAAATTGGGTATAGAAAGTCGGATCTCGCAACAATTTTCGTCTTTAATGAAATCTTTGTTAAATTTCTTAGGTGGAAGATCGTACACCATTTGTCACAGTTGCTTTACAAGAGTGCGAACGAATGAATCTACTGTGTGAAGAACTTAGAAGATCCCTGCAAGAATTAGAGTTAGGCTTAAAAGTAATGACAAATTTTTATGCATTTTTACATTTTTGCCGTATACTTTTTTTATGCAAATGCTACATGGTCTCTCGCATGTACGACATATACAGAATGCTACATGTAACTAGGGTAAACTACAGCTCAGAAACAGTATGAGATAGCAAAAAATCTCATTAGACGAAAATAATAATAATTTCAAATAATACCTGATCTGGTGTATATGTACAATAGTATCCATATATATAACCAAAACTTTGCCCGTATTTATGAGCAAGAGTTATCCCCCACCAATTTCTAGAATTACTTGTTCGTAATAAGAAATATACTAAGAAATAACTTTCTAACCTCAATCTGTTTCTAACCTCTAGCAGAGGGGAAATCTCTCTCTGCCCCTACCTTCGGTGCACGCATTGTATAGACCTGTAGAGTATGCGTGAATTTTACTAATTTAATATTTGTAATATTTGTATATATTATTATAATTTGATAATTTAATATAACAATTAAGATAATTTGGTCCAATTCGATATTTGACTCTTTTTCTATAATTAAGAAGATTGCTGACAACAAAAGTTTGGGTTATTGGAAAGTTATTGGGTCTTTAGTTCACATTTTCGTTCCATATATACTTACCTATTAATAAAAATAATTAAATTAAAACTTTACTGATATTTGAGTACCGTTACAGACTTATCAAGTCACGCGTACTTTGGGTACATTCGGTACGTGGTCGGAAATGTTCGACATTACTAATTTTTAATTGCTTGTAACTATTTTATTATTAATCATTGTAGGAAAAAAATACGTGTTACATATCTTTCTTTCCTAAATTAATTTACATAATTACTGAATAGAGTGCAAGTACCGAATTCTTGGGAAGTCACCTCTCCCGTTATCTACCATTCCTACTTTTGGTCCAGATCGTTATACATACTGTATACACAATACTGCTTGTTTATTACCATTAGTTATACTGTTTATCGTGATGTATGTAAGAATGCTGCATTTTTATATTATTATATTTTATATCTTTTTTATATATGTAAATAATTTTTATCGTATAAGAGTAATAAAAGATAGATCTCTGTATTTAAAAATTTGAATGTCACGTTTAAGATCAGGTTTCAAGGTCACCGCAATGTCAAGCACACTAGCATATAATATGTTCCTCTTCATGTTATGCAATTTTTTCTGAAACATCTCGTGACATTCGTGTTTTTCGAGATATTTCAGCGGTTCACGATAAACCGGACACACTGTATATATGTTTACCAGTAAAAAATTGTAATTATTGAGTGTTTTAAAAAACACAAAGATTTAAAAAAGAACCAGAATTCTGTTATCTTAGAAAACTCTCTCGTTAAAAATTTATCAAAATAAATTACTATTAATAACTGTAACGTTAATTTTAAATTAATAACGACATTAATGAAATATTCAATAGAGATACAACTGACAGAGTGGTTTCAAACTTTTAGCTGGTAATGTATGTGCATTTCATTTAAAAATGACAAACGGAAACATTCGATAATTACACAAAAGGATCCCATGCACAATTGCATAGGCGTCGTTCCCCCTACGGGACCCCTGACGTACCGGAAATCGAATATCGCTGAGACAATGTATCTAGATACTAAATCAAAACTAAAACTGTTTCATTTTTTACCCTTTCTAAATCATCATTTTACTAACATATTTGTGAGATCTTTCTGATTAAGATGAATCCAAACAAATAATTTGGATTATATTTACTTATTAATACGTCTTTAATTATTATTTATAAAGTAAGCAAATATGCATATTGGTTAGTTTCATTGATCACAAATCAAAAATAGAAAATTTAGGTCTTTGAATTAAAGGTCTCAGCTTAGGATTAGGTTGAGGTTAGGTTTAATGTTTGCCGAATGCTTCGACTCTCAGTCGCTCTTTTTCTTTCACTCGCATTATCCTCTTCTACTTTGGGCATATCTAAGATCTCAGTTTTTAGAACAGTCTCTATATCCCCATAATTGCAACATTTGAGTTCCGATTTTTGTGCAATTACCGAATGTTTCTTCTATGTGTTTCTGGAACCCAATTTCCAAATTGTATGTTATATAAAATACTTTGAAATATATCATAAAGAAAGAAATCATTGTAGAATTATATCATACGACGAGTGCAATGACAAAGCGACATTCTCCTATGATACCCAAATTACTGTTACAACTCTTGGAACATATTGCCGTGCTTCTTCCATCATCATTAAATCAATTAGAAAATGATCAATTTAAAACTATCGAAATATGACATTAAATTCGAAATTGTTTATATTGAATGGAACTACTTGTAGAAAAAATTATAACTTTTCAAATTTATTGATGGTAGATGAAGAAAGTTTCATAATCTTTTGAATTTTCAAACTTTAAATGCTGCTCTGTAATATAAGGCCAGACAATTAATTGATGATCTTTCTTTTGATAGGGAGAATTAACTATTAATGCTGAGATGGAAGATCTACAAAATTATATAATGATGGATGCTGTTCCGCCGTCTTGGACAAAAAGAGCTTACCCTTCAGAATTAGGATTAAACAGTTGGTTCACGGATATGTTGTATCGAATAAATGAATTATCTAATTGGACTGCAGATTTTAACGTAAACATTTACTTATTTTTTACTATTATTGTAACTTTTATTACTGTATAAAACAATGCCCTGTTAATATCGAAATGTTTCAGTTTGTGAAATTGATAATTGAATTCGTGGCAAATTTTGATGCCTGGAATTCAACTCAAACTGGTAAAATAAACATAGGAAAATTGAATGAGCGACAGAATAAAACTTCGTTCAACGCACACGATTGTTTCTACCCATAAAAAGTGAAATTTTAATAACTCGTATCCCTTCCTGGTAGAAAAAAAAAAAAAACTGTAAAAGAGTGTTTAAATCTATTCAACTAAAATAAGGATAGGTGAGAACTGACATGAATCAAAGTGTTTTCATCTTCAGATAATTAATCTGTAGACAATCTGTAGTATATAGAATATGAATCTGCCTGAACTGAATGCAACATAGTTGGATTGAGTTTGTGTAAATTCATATTAATTGAGAACATCGTTCCAATCTATTACAATACCTTTCATTAAGAAAAAATAGAAATTATAAAATTTAACATTTTCAAGCAGTTTTATTTCTTCGCATGCTCGGCTTTAGTATCCTGTATTTTATGCCCTTCAGCTAAACTTGAGAAACAATCCTCTGCTTGAACTATATTCAAACCCTCGAGAAGGTGACAAACCAGATAGTAATGAATCTTTTTTTTTTATTTTTTTTTTATTGACTATTTGTTTAAATTTTTTACAATTTGTCCAGAAGGACATTTGGTAAAATATTATAGCTTAAAGAGTAAAAACGAATCTTCTTTCACACGATATTAACGGGTCATTAATATTGTATACCAAACGCAAAATTTCCCGTTTCTGCCAATTAACATTATAATCTAAAAAATCTTACAACATTATTATTCAACTTTATTGCAATCTTATTCTGCTCATCAATTAATCTGTTCTAATAACATAACGAATCATTATGTAGTTACCACCGTCGGTATGGCTAGGTGGTTTTTTCAATCCTCAATCATTTCTAACTGCAATTATGCAACAAACCGCACGCAGAAATGAATGGCCATTGGACAAAATGTGTTTATATTGCGAAGTACTGAGAAAAACCAAAGAAGAAGTCACGTAATTATTGAAAACGTTACTCCGTCATTCCTTCAAACATATCCTTTATTTTTATTTCTCCCTGTTGTATGATCTTAATATCGAGTATACTATACTTATCGCACATGTATAATGGCGAAAAGAAGTATTTGTACATACACATCCTTATTTTTCAATGAACCCTTTTTTTTAGCAGAATCTACATTTTATTTTCGCAGCATCAATTTTTTGTAGTCGTACGAGAGTACTATTATATATGTCGGGTTGACGTCGGGGCTTGGGTTATGGGCGTGTAAAGAATCTTCGCCTGGGTTGTTCATCGTTGTTGCACAATCAAGATAGCGTTTATTATCACGGATACAGATGAAATAAGATCGACCAGTGACAGTGGTAACTAAACGCTAATGGCAATGACCTTAGGTTCGATATAGCGAATCCACGGTCTACGGGCTAACTCTTTGTTAAACTCAGAATAGAATTCAATGCACAAAAGTAACGTTCGCTGTGACGCTCGGTATATTGCTCTCTAGACGATGTGTAACTCTCCAAAAAGATCACAAGAATAATTGACTGATGGAAACTTTCCTCTCCTTACGATCGCGTTCGCTTTGTTGAATGTTGGCCCGGGATACCAACAAAACTGCAGCCACCGTTGATAGGCAGACCCGCGTAGCTGCGACATTGCTCTTGCCCGTGGTTTGATTGTTAACACAACGTGTGTCTCATAATATTGGCACTTTTCTGTTAGGTGGAACGTTCATCCCGTGATCGTGGCTACGCTCGGCGACCGGTTGTCGCCTCGAGCCTAAGCTCATTGTCCCAAGTTTCGAATGACTGTGTCTGGGTTATTTCGTGAATGCTATTGAGGTTTCTCCAAGTAATTCCAACGGGTGACCCCGTTGTTCTTTCATCTCCGACATATATATTATTATATTATATATCACATAATACTATTAAATGACTAAAAGATCACTGCGGATGAGCTGGAGAGAATGAAGAGGCACACGCGCGTATAAACACGCACGCAGGCTTAGAGCGTTGGTTCATTTATAGTTTTGTATATAATGTAAATAGTATATGTACGCTCACTTTTTCTTATTTATTAATCATTTTATTATTAAATTGGTATGATTTTTTGAGAACGCGATGTAAACTTGTGAGGACTTATAAGGTTAAACGAATGAGAGAGTGGAGTTCATAACCGCGAAAACGAGCAACGAAGTATTGTCTGAACTAGAAGTCATGTCACCCCATAAGGGAAGCAATAAATAATGGCATTAGATTTAATGTATATGAATCTAATTAACTGGTAGCTATGTAAATGCTCTAATAAGTACAATGATGTACAAATACTTTTTATAGCTACTGAATGTGTGAGTATCTTATTATATATATATATATATATATATATATATATATATATATATATATGTCGGGTTAACTTTATGATTAGGGGCGTGCAAGGAATCCTCATTTGGATTAGACATTGTTATTACGCAATAGAGAAGATATCTACTAGTACAAATACGATTATTACAGAATTTGACAAGTAACCGTGGTAATTAGATACTCGAGATACTAATGACAATGACCTTAGGTTCAATAACGAATCCGCGGTCAACGGGATAACGAATATACTTTCTTCCAAAGCCTAATTCGGACTCTTTGTTAAAAACGTGAAATATCCACTGATCGTAAAGACATTGTTTTACTCGCTGATGAGATCGCACGAGAATGTTTCTCTCCGTCACAGTGATACTCCAGAGGAAAACTATGATGGGGTGTGTCTCAGAGTACGAGATGATCGGATTCGTCGAGGACAATCCTCGTTCAGAAAGTGAAGGAAATGGACGTTGCTGTTAATTGGTCGATTTCTATATCGGTGTTAAGAGAAAGATGCTAGCCGCCCTTGAGAGAAAGTTGCTAGCGGGAAGCGTCATTCGTGAGAAAAGCAGATTTCCCGTATCTTCTCGTAGTGGGTGGTGGATTTAAGGACTGTTAGAGTAAAGATTGTTTGTCCGCTTGAAGGACCTTAGTTAACTAAATCCTAAGATTTATAACGGGCCCTCAGACTAGCTGAACATGTCCTGTGGAGATGCATCGAAATCAGGTAATCATCGTGCCCGAAGAATAGGGTCTGTGTGTGGCGAGCTCCGGGGCAAAGACCATTGGAATGTTTACTGTCAAGTGTCCCTACAACTATTTCTTTTTAAGGAGAGCTATACGATTATTCTATACCTCTATTAGGTAAAACGTTCATCCGGTGACCGCGGTTACGTTCGGCGACTATTTGTCGCCTCGAACCCAAGTTCATTATCGCAAATCTCGGACAATTATAATCGGGTTAACTTGTAAAGATTAAAGTATTGGGGATTTTCCAAAGAATTCTAGAGGGAAGGCCCGGTGTCTTTTCATCTTCGACATATATATGTATAAATGTGTATATACAAATAGATATCTTGACTGTGTTTTTAAATATTTTTAATATTTTATTTCAAGTACGTTTATTTAAATAAACTCTCTAGTTTTCATCATTAACAAAATTCAGTTACAATTTATATAAATCTTATTCCAGAGAGTAATAATAGATTTTTCACTAAAACTTTACAGATCAGCACCAAGAGAAGGCGCATATATAAACGGATTGTACATGGAAGGTGCACGGTGGGACGTTCAAGCAGGATCTATAATGGACTCTCGATTTAAAGAATTGTTTCCATTATTACCAATAATGTATATTAGGGCGATTACACAGGACAAACAAGATTTAAAGAATATGTATGAATGTCCTGTATATAAAACACGTTCGCGAGGTCCTACTTACGTGTGGACGTTCAATTTAAGAACTAAGGAGAGAGCTAGTAAGTGGATTCTTGGTGGAGTGGCAATTCTATTACAAATCTAATATTATTAATTAAATTATGGACTAAATATGCAATTAAAATAAAGATTTTCGAAACTGACAAAGAGTGTTGGTATCATTTTTCGAAACACAGTATTATTTTATGCAAGATAATATTTATGTAAAAGAAGAAGTACAGCGCTTCTCTACGCAAGATTACAGTTCTTTTTCTCTTTTCTTTTTATTTATTTATTTGAATTTTTACAATTTGTCCAGAAGGACATTTGGTAAAATATATCTTAGCGAATAAAAAAAAAAAAAAAATAAAAATAAAAATATAGCATGTAGGTGGCTACCCCCAGCGGGGTACCATCTTCTTGTTTGCTAGATTATATCCTTTATCGAGTTCTGCACGAGCAGTTGAGCTAAGAGGACGTGTGAATCACTGCTTCCGTAAGTGCGACAAGTGGGGAAAACAATGCAATAAATACCACCTATTAGGCTATTAAACAACGGCGAAACATATGTTATAAACGGAGCTGTAAATACAACAAACACAAACCAATCAACATACGAAAAGCATGATTGCTCAGATATAAATGAAACAGAAATGGAAACTACACAAATGAACGACGAAAGGAATAACACCAACATCGATCTATCACACTAGAACGAAAGTTGGAAGGTCGTAACTCCCAACAAAAAACGAAAAATAACATCAAACACAAATGCTAGGAGGGCTGCAGAAACAGAAAGGCAACAATGGCTCCAAGGAATTCCACTCTAAAACTCCTTCAGCGCACTGCCACAGGAGTAGGAATCAGACCAAACAGAAATACCAAAAATACACAACGCCAAACCACCACCAATATACATAGGTGCACAGATAATAGACCCCCTCAGCGAACTGCTAAACATCACGGCAGGCAATGAGAACTACAGCATTAAACAACTAAAGCTGGACCAAGTAAAAGTGCAAACCAACACCCCCGAAACCTACAGAAGGGTGGTAAAAGTGCTAAAGGAAAAAAAAACGCCGGGTACCACACCTACCAGCTTAAAACCGAGAAAAGCTATAAGGCAGTAATCAGAGGACTACACCCAATGACAAACACAAGAAATATATGCGAGGAACTAGCCTAAATCGGACACCAGATAAGAGCAATAAATAATATAACTAGACACGACACTAAACAACCACTACCGCTATTTCTGATAGAGCTCGAACCTAAAAGCAATAACAAGGAAATGTTTGAAATCAAAAAAGTACTAAGCACAATAATCACAGTCGAACCACCCAGACATAAAAAAGACATGCCGTAATGCATGCGGTGCCAACAATACGGACATACAAAAAACTACTGCAACAGAAACTCGGCGTGCGTTAAATGCGCAGAAAAGCATTTAACAATGAACTGCCCGTACACAGGAAAAATAAACGACGTAAAGTGCTACAACTACAATGGAAACCACCCAGCAAGCTATAAAAGCTGTACAATCAGAAAACAACTTCAACGCAAACTCTTCCCGCCACTTTGAAGCAGGACATACAATAACTATCACACACAACAGGATAGCGCAGAAACCGAGACACCAACAAACGTACAGCACGTAATGAATATCAACCACAATAATACCAATACCTCTAGTACCCGAAGCTACGCGCAAGTAACCAAACAAACAACATCCCTAGACAAACAAAACCAAAACAATAACACCAACGACGCTACAGAAATCAAAGAACTACTAAAGAAAATTATCAAAAACACTGAAATGCTAACAAAAATGATAAACGAACAAAATGGAGGCCTCAGACAGCAAACGCAACAAATCACAACCATGTTACAACTACTTACAAACATGTTAAGCAAAAAATAAAAAACGGACATGCTCAAAATAGCAGCCTGGAACTCTAACCGCCTACAACAAAAGGCCCTAGAAACCAAAACATTCTTATATCACAAAAACATCGACATATCACTCGTATCAGAAACGCGCTTCACCACAAAAAGTTACATAAAAATACCGCACTACACCATATAGGATACCAAGCATCCCTCAGGAAAAGCACACGGAGGGACCGCAATAATAATAAGAAACGATATCAAGCACCACCTACACAGCCAAGTTAGTAAGGAATATTTACAAGCAACCACCGTTACTGTACAATCGAGCAGCAACTATTTACAGCTGTCAGCGATATATATATACCACCGAGACACAAACTAACAGCACAAATGTGGAATGAGTACTTTCAACAATTAGGCGACAAGTATATAGCAGTAGGAGACTAAAACTCAAAGCACACACTATGGGGATCAAGAATCACTACACCTAGAGGTAGAGTCCTGGAAAAATACATAAAAAAAAAAAATAACCTCAATCTATTATCCACAGGCAGACCGACATACTGGCCGACAGACCTGAGCAAAATCCCTGACCTACTTGAATTTTGCAGTTACAAAGGGACTAAATGGAAATAAAATAAATATAGCACCCAGCCTCGAGCTTAGCTCCGATCATACAGCCATAATAATTACATACAGAAAAAAGCCAATACTTTACAACAACTCAGAGACACTAAGCAACAAATCCACCAAATGGCAAATATTCAAAGAAATAATTGAGAGCAAAATCAACTGCATCATCCCACTGAAAACACCTGAACACATCGAAAGAGCAGTAACAACACTCACAGAAACTATACAAGAAGCAGCAAGGGCAACCACTATACCTGAATCAACCATTAGACAAACAAAAATAATTCCGCCAGACATCCTCGAAAAAGTTAGAGAAAAAAGAGAAGCGAAAGCAAAATGGCAAAAACATAGAACAAAAGAAAACAAAAAAACATCTAAACAAACTTGCAAAGGAAATAAAAGACAAAATAAAAGAACACAACAACAACGAGTTCACAAAGTTCATAGAGTCACTATCTGCACACGAGAACTAGAACTACTCACTACGGAAAGCCACAAAAAAAATAAAGAAGACAATAAAACTAGTCCCAGCAATCGGAAAAGCAGACAACACATGGGCAAGAAGCAACGAAGAGCAAGCTGAAGAATTTTCCAACCACCTATGCAACACATTTACACCACATAACATCAATAACAGCAATCTCAATTGTCATACGGACGAGGATGCGCCAACCACTAGTTCCGCAACTGACAAGCATTACACCATACCTAAAACAACAGCACAAGAAATTAGAAACATAATCGAAAAAACAAAAAACAATAAAACAACAGGAATGGATCTAATCAATGGTAAAATCTTGAAAAACCTTCCTCCAAAAGCGATACGACTAATAACCATAATTTACAATGCAATACTAAGAATCCGATACTATCCTAAACCATGGAAACTAGCACAGATCATAATGTTACCTAAACCAAGCAAAGATCCACACCAAACAGCATCCTATAGACCAATTTCACTACTTCCCGTGATCTCCAAAATACTAGAAAAAATAATATAAGCCCGATTAAAAACAATAATAGACAAGGAAAAACTAATACCAGACCAACAATTAGGATTCAGAAACAAACATTCCATTATAGAGCAAATGCACAGGCTCGTCCATGAAATAATAACAACACTCGAAAACAAACAATATTGCACAGTCCTCTTCATGGACATAGAGAAAGCTTTCGATAAAGTAAACCACGAAAGACTGCTACAAACAATCAAGAAACAATTCCCGGAGCAAATATACCAATTAATAAAATCATATCTAAGCAGCAGAACCTTCGTAAAAAAAATCAAAGACGCATACTCCGAAGTCAAAGACATTAAGGCAGGGGTTCTGCAAGGAAGCGTCTTAGGACCAATACTATACACCCTATACACGGCCAACATACCAACAACTACCAATAGCAAAATACTGACATTCGCGGACGACACAGCTATACCAGTCAGGCACATTACCCCTGTATCAGCAGTCACAATATTACAAAAACACATTCACACTGCGAAAGCAGATACCACCAACCATCTTCCTGAACGGCACGCAAATAATACGAACAAGGCAAGTCAAATGCCTAGGGCTACACATAGATACACAATTCACATGGAAACAGAATATCAAATCAATTATAGACAAAATACAGACAGCAAGGAGACAAATGCACTGGCTAACAAGTCAAAAATCCAAATTAAGCACAAAAAACAAGTTAAAAATATACAAAACAATCATAAAACCAATCTGGACGTACGGAATTCCACTATGGGGAACAGCAGCAATGAGCCATATAAGCAAAATTGAGACAATACAAGCTAAAATTCTTAGAACGATAGTAAACGCCTCATGGTACGTTAGAAACGAGGACATTCGGAAAGACCTGCGAATACCATCGGTCAAGGAGGAGATTGGCAGACTTGCAAGAAGGTACAGAGAAAGAATAGCAACCCACTCGAACCGGCTGGCAGCGGAAACGATCGACACAACAAGCATTGAAAGAAGATTATAAAGAAAACACCCAACAGATCTCATAAAGGATATAACCTAGCAAACACGAAGATGGTACACATGCCATATTTTTATTTTTATTTTTATTTTTTTATTCACTAAGATATAATATTTTACCAAATGTCCTTCTGGACAAATTGTAAAAAAAAATTTAAATAAATAAGAAAAAATCTTTCATACAGAAACTTTTTCATTTTGATGTTCAATATCTTGACTTATTAGAATTGTTCATACAATTCTAATTATTTTTAATCACCTTTATATTTCGTATTTTAACTGCTGTTACACGGTAATAAATATTTAATACGAAGCTGAATAAGAATGAGTACTAAAGCGGTAGAGTATACTTGAAGGTGATGTAGGTCGAATTTTGTTGTGGGGCCCCTAGCTACGATCGTTCAGTATTATGTTTGAAAACGATGCGTTGCGAGTTCGAATCTCGGCTTGGTGGATATATTTGATATATTTGCACCAAAGGGTGGAAGACTCTACATTTCTCATAAAACGGAACCGAAATATTTGTCATCAATAATATGCAAAGGCAAAGGGTAGTCTTTGCGTATTTAAACCAAGGTCCGACGATCACTCGCAGAAATATGTTAAAACATCACCACCCGATGTTCGTGGAGGTTTTAGCCGGTAAGAATCCGGCACTACCTTCTGCTACATGTGTTTCTCGCCCCACCACATGTTAGTGAAGAAGGTGTCTATGAAGATTTCCTCCACGTTAAAAAAAAAAAAAAAAAATTTTTTTGTAGTTTGAAAGGAGGTACGTTTTGCACTCCCCTAGCTAAGGATGAAACACATATATAAATAATAAAGCACTGTCGCCTTTCGGCGGCACTTGCCAGATTTTTTTTTTACGAAGCTGTCCGCACCTTCTGCGAGCAAGTTACGCTCCTAAAGAAGCGGGCAGAGAGTGAGAAAGAGAAAAACTCACACCCTTGTTGCGGCAACGCGGCGGAGGGTGATGGCGGTCAGGCAGCCTAGGGTCGCTCCACCCCGCCCCGCACGGACCATTATAACCCGTGCGGTTGGAGATTGGGACAACGGCCCCCCCCCCTAGCGTCAGATTAATCAACTAGGAAACTTATAGGATCGTCTCAGTAAATCATCTTACGAAAGAACAATGGACAGACTTCAATCGCGCCACCTGGGGCCACGAGCGTGAAAAACTGTTGTAAACAAAGGATGTAAATGATCGCGATTATTATGATTTTACGTTTTACGTTTTACGTTTACATTTAACATGATGTCATACACGTCATTCGTGTAATCGCTCGTGTAATATTTAGTAGTAATTCGTGCAATAAATCGTATAATCCAACAGCTGAAATATTAACACTAAGCTTAGCAGGCCTGGTGAAATAACCGGTTTCAAAGTTTATTTAAAAATTGCATATTCGTTGTTATTTCTTTTGATCGTCTAACTTTATGAAAATTCTTGTATTCTTAATAATTCTTATATGATAATTCTTGTATTATTTTCTAGGTTTACAGACATTTCGATTGCGTGGAATCTATGATAAAATATAATCTAATATAATACAATACACCACATATGTAGGAAGCTTCGAGACTAGAAAGTTTCAAAGGAGATGAATTTCGATATATATCAGTCTTAGAACTACTAAAGCAATCCATCAAAAACACTGAAATGCTAACAAAAATGATAAGCGAACAAAATGCAGTCCTCAGACACCAAACGCAACAAATCACAGCCATGTTGCAACTATTTACAAACATGTTAAGCAAAAAATAAAAATGGACATGCTTAAAATAGTAGCCTGGAACTCTAACGGCCTACAACAAAAGGCCCTAGAAACCAAAACATTCTTATATCACAAAAACATCGACATATCACTCGTATCAGAAACGCGCTTCACCACAAAAAGTTACATAAAAATACCGCACTACACCATATATGATACCAAGCATCCCTCAAGAAAAGCACACGGAAGGACCGCAAAAATAATTAGAAACGATATCAGGCACCACCTACACAGCCAAGTTAGTAAGGAATATTTACAAGCAACCACCGTTACTGTACAATCTAACAGCAACCATTTACAGCTGTCAGCGGTATATGTACCACCGAGACACAAAATTACACACAAATGTGGGAAGAGTACTTTCAACAATTAGGCGACAAGTATATCGCAGCGGGAGACTACAACTCCAAGCACACACTATGAGGATCAAGAATCACTACACCTGGAGGTAGAGTCCTGGTAAAATACATTTAAAAAAAAATAACCTCAATCTATTATCTACAGGAAGACCGACATACTGGCCGACAGACCTGAGCAAAATCCCTGACCTACTTAAATTTTGCAGTTACAAAGGGACTAAATGGAAATAAAATAAATATAGCACCCAGCCTCGAGCTTAGCTCCGATCATACACCCATAATAATTACATACAGAAAAAAGCCAATACTTTACAACAACTCAGAGACACTATGCAATAAATCCGCCAAATGGCAAACATTCAAAAAAATAATCGAGAGCAAAATCAACTGCAACATCCCATTGAAAACACCTGAACACATCGAAGAAGCAGTAACAACACTTACAGAAACAATACAAGAAGCAGCAAGGGCAACCACTTTATCACAATCAACCATTAGACAAACAAAAATAATTTTGCCAGACATCCCCGAAAAAATTAGAGAAAAAAGAAAAGCGAAAGCAAAATGGCAAAAACATAGAACAAAAGAAAACAAAAAACATCTAAACAAACTTGCAAAGGAAATAAAAAACAAAATAAAAGAACACAACAACAACGAGTTCACAAAGTTCATAGAGTCACTATCTGCACACGAGAACTAGAACTACTCACTACGGAAAGCCACAAAAAAAATAAAGAAGACAATAAAACTAGTCCCAGCAATCGGAAAAGCAGACAACACATGGGCAAGAAGCAACGAAGAGCAAGCTGAAGAATTTTCCAACCACCTATGCAACACATTTACACCACATAACATCAATAACAGCAATCTCAATTGTCATACGGACGAGGATGCGCCAACCACTAGTTCCGCAACTGACAAGCATTACACCATACCTGAAACAACAGCTCAAGTAATTAGAAACAGAATCGAAAAAAAAAAAGAAACAACAAAACATCAGGAACTGATCTAATCAATGGTAAAATCGTGAATAACCTTCTTCCAAAAGCGATAAGACCTACAACAATAATTTACAACGCAATAATAAGAATCGGCTACTTTCCTAATCCATGGAAAATAGCCCAGATCATAATGTTACCTAAACCAAACATGAGATCTGTTAGGTGTTTCCTTTTTAGTCTTCTTGCAATGTTTGTTGTTTTGATCGTTGCCGCTGCCAGCCGGTTCGTGTGTGTCTCTATTCATTCTCTGTATCTACCTGCGAGTCTGTTGATCTCCTCCTTGACCGTTGGTATTTACAGGTCTCTCCGAATGTCCTCGTTTCTAACGTACCATGGGGCGTTTACTATGGTTCTGAGTATTTTTGCTTGCATATTCACATCTTCATTTTCTGGCTTCATTGAAATTTAGTCGCAAAGAAACTTGAATAATTTTCAATTGCATGTTCTTGTTTGTTAAATCCATCCATCGTAGATTTCTCAACGTGCGATACAATCTTGCGATTTTTGCAGTTTTTAAATCATCGCTAATGTTACAATTTGGTTGTACGATGTCATGACACATGAATTATATTGACACGTATAATGTCAACTTTATAGCATGACAATGTACGAACGAAATGACATTAAGGAAGGACATAACTACAGATACACTTCAAGTCAATTTGTTTGTTTGCGTGATCGTAGAGGACATAGGCAGAAAAATATAATGTCCGGATAATAGAAGGTTTGCATAGTGGAACGTTCGGATACTAAAGGCTCCACTATACGACCAAATCAATCGTCGTCGAGTTTACCTGTGCCTGAGTTGCGATTGTCAATGAAAAAAAGAATAGTGATCTGCCTTCATCGCGATCATTTTCGCTACAACATCCCTTGCATGCACGTCGATTGTACAGATTGTCATGATCTTCCTTCTATCGCTTTCACTCAAATCTCCACAGAGAAGTACTATCAACCCATTTAGCTGATTAATTTGCTTTCGCTGATAATCTTTAAACGCATTCTCGAAACCTCTCTCTAATCTCATAAAGGCCATGTTTACTTCAGTAGTCTACCAGATTCGAGTTCCGCACAGCGCGAATCGAGCTCGATGATCGAAAATCCATTGTTCACTTGGTTTCTCGTCGTACGTAGCTACTGCCTGAGATATATGATGCCTTACCGATCTCTTCATCGCATCTGTTACGTTGTTCAACCAAACTTCCACCTAAAAAAATAATAGGGAAAATGAAATATGTTTTATGATAAATGATAAAAGTATTTGCATCAATGTTATTGACACTTCAAACTACTAGAAATTTTAGTTTTCTACTACGGATACATAAATCCAACTTGGTCCATCCATCTCTGCATACTCTGCCAATTTCGACCGGTAATTTTAAGTAACACTTAATTTCTTCCATATTCTTTTTTAAATTTTACTTTGCTTGGTAAAACGGCTGTTGTTTAGAAGACCCACTTCCAATAACTCTAACCTGCATACATGTTATCGAGGTCACCCTTCCGAGTGACCTTCTAAAGGTTTTAGTCACCACTCGTTGTTCGATAAAAAGTTATTAACAGAATAACCTAATTTCTTCAAAACGAAAATGGCAGACCCAGTGATTCTCGCATCTGGAAAATCTTACAACTGTTACAAGCGTATTACCTTTGATTAGCTAAATACTATTTATTTCGTATAATTCAATTTTGAATACCACGAGAGTAAAATGAGTATTGCCATCCATAAGTCAGTGAATTTTTGTATATACATATCTTTTATTTATATCCATTTTGTATCTTTTGTAATTTTTTTACGTTTTTTTTATTGCAAAAAGATTTAAGCACTTGGCTATCGCTTGTATCGTAAATTAGGGATTGTAAGAAGTATCTCAAAATCTTTCCAGATTTCTTTCAAATCCAAAACAATAAGAAGTTAAGCCACGGAGTGGAAGACTCACATTGCTAACCGCGTTAGTGAAAAAGCATATTGCCAGTAGAAAGTTCGAGTCAGTACGTGATACTGCTATACATGTATATACATGTATATATACACATATATTTGATTGCTTCGAACGTTCTATCTTTTGATTGTGCTGGTCGTTTGAAACCAAGTTTGTGTCTTGTTGAGATCTGTTTACTAAGGAACTCAATCAAAAAGAAGCGCGACGGATAATGAGAAACATATAAGACAATGCATAAAACATATAGACTCGACCTGTGGATTGCTTCTTTGTTCCACGTTTTAAACAGAGCAATCGTTACGGAACACGTGGAATTGTAACGATCTGCACTTGTCACTTTGTCCATCCGATTTCTCAACCCTTGCGTCAGGCTTGATCCTTACCGGTAACAAGATCGAAGTAGCGAAAAGCGTATTTGCATTTGGCTATCACGCACGATTAGACGACGAAGGCAGTGCCGGTAGTTACAAACGATCGTTCTATTCCAGCTCTAGTGATATCCGTGATGTATGTTAGGTTTGTATGTTACGACGAGTGTTAGGTTTTCTGGGTAAACCCTAATTTTTTCCCGTATGCCGACGTTGTCGGTAATATATACATATTCTGCTCTGTTTTACCGTCTGTTGTTTCTGCATTTGCGGGTTACATGGACATTTTGCGGCCGATGATATTGAGATAAGGAACGTAAGAGATTTGAAGAGATTTCAAGAGATAGTAATAAATTCCTCAATTGGATCTTTTATATTAATGTAAACATTTATATTCATTTAACGTCTGATTTTAGGTTAAAGTTTGGTTCAGTTTGCTAATCCTAGTCTAACCACGATTCGTATGAAATAAAACAATTACAGATCCAACATTTACTTTGTGTAACTTCTTAACATATTAAGTTTCTTTGGTTATTTAATATTATTATTATTATTTAAGTACTTCGTGATTTCTTAACATCACCGATCGACCCGGAATTTTCTTGATAATTGAAATCATCATATGGAATGATACCAAATGATTTCGTACCAAATGACAGCTTACGATCTTATACTCATCAACGCGTCAGTTTTCACACTCCGAGGTGGGAACTTTCACGATAATCGACTATTTCAAACAGGTATTCTTGGAAATATTGCTAACTGTTGACAATTTGAGTTTGTATCTTCAAAATTCAAAATGTCTGATTCAATCCACTGTACGATATATTTAAAGTAGCATTTATGTCTTGTATTTTTTTGTCCTATTTACTGCAAATGATGATGATGGATAAGTCACATATATTGTATGGGTGCATGTATTCCATGATTTTGACCATATCCAAGGAACCATGCAAGTGTCATAACGTAGATGCAACAGCCATCAATTCGTCAATTTTTTTCAGTCGACGCATCCGTCCTAGTTGCTCTTGCCCAGGTGATCTTGTTATCATCTTCCTTTACTTCTTTTCTCAAATTCTAAAAATATTTTGCAGTTTCCACCATCCTGGGATAAAAAAAAAAAAAACAAAATTCAAATAGTAATTCAGCAGTTATTACACATGTAGAAATAATGTATCCATCTAAGTTTGAGAATTGATTCTAAAATTGATAAACATTTATTTCAGATTGTTAATTTTGAAAATCTAAGTTCAAATGGCGCGTGAACAGTTATTTTACATAATAAGAAAAATGTATCAATTTAAACTTAAACGAATTGATACATACTATTTAGATTGTCACTGTCACTTTTGAGAATCTAAGTTCAAATTCACTAACAGCAGTCAGCAAAGCGCCTGAGACTGATTTTCTGAATTATCTGGTCCGAATAAAGAAATAAAGGACCACATACCGAAGCACGCATTGATGAGTACGAGCATGATGGACGCCTAATGCCTCGGAAATTAATTAATGCCTCAACTTGAAAATTTGACGTGACTGATATCTCATCATGCGCTATTATTTTGGTAGCAAATTCAGTTTCAAGATCGAGAAAGCGAATATGAGCGAAAAACGCATCTTTCCCATCGTTCCTTTTTTTTCGCAGGAAAAGGCAATAAGAATTATTTATAGCTATCGATGTTTTCTAACCATTGCTTAAAATATCAAGTAAATCTGCTGCGGAGATGAAATAAAACCTTGGGTAAATTAATCTCTTTGTTTCCAAGTAATCGGCTAACGCTTTCTCGCAGAAATTTAGTTGCACTTGCAGTTCTTCTAGTTTATCTAAAAGTTTAGGCCGGTTAGTTGCTTTGACGATATTCAAATTGCTCAACATTTCCTTCAGCAGTTTCTTAAAAATTGTTACACGTATCGTTATATTATGTTATAATGTCCTCAAATATGTTTGAAAAGATATTATTTAATGTGTTAATTTCTTTAAACAAATGCTTAATTTAATAAAATTGTGGCATACATAGATAATCTATACATGTATTATAATTTAATTGTAATGTAATTAGGTAATTTATATTTATAGAAAAGATGACTGTGTATTGCAGTACAATTGAAATGAAGGAAATTCGAAAATTGGAAATAAAGAAAACATTGAAAATTGGATTAGAAAACTTTCATCTTCAGGAAGAGTGCATTAGAAAATTAATCAAAAACGTGAGCACTGAATTGATAACTGTTGTTTTTTCTTTTGTCATATGGTTATACATGTATATTTATCTAATGACTCTGATTATTAATTAAAATTATTTCAAACCAGCATTGCCAGCCGGATAATACTCTGGTCCAACCTGTAATAATTACAGATGTAACCAATCTGAGTGGTTACATGAATGGTTACATGAGTTAAGTTTAGCTTGGACTATATAAAAATACATCCGCCTTCGTCAGAATGAAACGTAATCGTGACATAAATTGTATTCAAGTATTTTGCGAATATCTCGGAAACTGAAGCCGAGCGGCGGTTACATGTACAAAAAGAAAGATGTTCAGAATGTTGGTCTTGAGAACATATTTCACGATCATCAAAATCGGTGAACTCTTTTTGTTACGACGATCTTTGTTCGATCTGAATGACTTTAGCTAGAATTTTCTAAGATTTATGGTCGGTACTTGAGATTCTTAAGGGTACGCAATAAGAATGTGCGGACATCTGACTGCCATCCCGTCCGCGATGTGAGGCCCGGTTCAGGTAGAGAGTCGGCCGACGTAACACTTTTCTATATAATTACTATATTTAATTAGCTTGGTATTATTGCGTTTGATTGAAAGCTTATTACCTATGTATAGTATAATGTTAATTATATTAATATTATTAATAATATTAGAGGATAATATTATACCGTATATACATAATAATATTATACATACAGAAAAGCTTTGTCGAATCTTTAGATAAAAATAAACTTTAACGCGAAGAATTATTAAAGTTTATCGTTTCGTTGCTCTATAACATAATGTTCGTGGTTGTTTCTGATTCAACATCGCTTTCGTGAATGTATGGTTTCTCTAAAATTGTTTGTTCTTCTGTTGCATTAAATTCATTTATTAATCCATTTGCCAGGTTCATCTTTGGGACCTAAATTTCCTTTCTGTTATTTTTCAATTTCGTACAGATCGTCATCAAACATTCGACGTAAATTTTAGCCCCAACTCGTAACCCATTCATTCTTCCTTTTTATTTCTATAACATTATAGCTATCTCTCTCCTTAATGAGTTAGGTTCAGGTATGAGTTAGGTTAGGTTGTACCATATAAAAATGTTATAAAATTAAATTTATAGAAGCTTTCTGCCAATACCTTGGCAATATATTTCAAGGTCATTGAGATCCGTGCGCTTTTGTGTATAATTGAGGAACATGCTTAAAAAAATGCAAAGAAATGTATTTATTGTGTGAAAACATTTATAAAAGACACCTAAGTATATTTTTTTGAAAAGAAAGATTTTTCGTATTACGAATGAAATTATCAAAGAAAAGTACGGAAGATGTTAATAAACAGTTAATAGAAGTACATACTTTGAACTCCTTGTCAATTTTTTCAAACCGCTTGGTTTCTTCTGGAAGTTGGCTCCTAATATCTTCAGAGCCAATGAAAATGCTTTCGAGATAACCCCAAGCTCGTTGAACTTCGAACCATGCATTAATCACTGCATCTGCAGTGCTTAGTTTTCTCTGCCAGTCAAGAATTTCACCAAGAAAATATCCAACGAATTTCGAACCCAACATGTTTTGCAGTTGCACCTATTAAAAAGCAATAAGAAAGCGATATAGCACATTGTCATAAGTTAAATAAGTCAACACAAGCAAATATCAAATTATTGGAAAATAAGCGAATTAAATAGGGAACTAAAAATAATAAAATTAAAAAAATAGATGAAGAGGAATTTCTGAGGATACTAAAGTAAAACAAAACGAAATGTCATTAATATACAAGTAGATAAATCACGCTGTGGTGAAGATCAATGTAATAAAAAGTAAATCGGTACATATAATTTATAAATTAGATACTTACTAACATTGGATGAATTTTAATTTTTATAAAAAATTTTTATAAAATTAAAATTTATATGTATAATGAAATTTAATCTCTCTACACGATGCTGAGAAAAGTTACAGCATACTGTAGACGCTTACTATTAACGCAGAAAGTCTTAATAAATTGAATATAACAATAACGACAGTGACAAAAAAACTGTAACTAAAGAAATTTTACAAGATAACAAATAAAAAAATAGAAAGAAAGTTCATAAATTTTTGTATTGTTTTGTATTGTTTAGTTTATTGCGTATGTATTTTGTATTGTGTATTTTATTATTTTATTTCTTTGACGAAGAAATATCTTGAAACGGTACCTGATTGTCGTCCTCAAGGGTTTCAATAGTTTCCTCATCGATTTTAAGAATATTTAATTTCGTACGTTCGTGTATCTCTTTCCCAAATTCGAGCGTACTCCAAGTGTCGTTAAGTTGTTTTAGCACCTTTTCCATTGCCATTTCCTTCACTGACTTAGCAACAATATTTTTAACTTCTTCCTCATATTTGTGCAATTGTAACTTTAGCAAGTCTTCCAATGTTGTATTATCGGTCATGATAAATACCACCTACAGAATAATTAAATTCTATGATAAAACAATTACCTCTAATAATAAATAATATCATATTTATTATATTATATTATATTTATTATTTATAAATATATTATATTATGTAATTCGTATTATAGACAGTAATGTAAGTAGTGAAACTATTCCATAATCGTACAGGTTCTTAAATTTTGTGTTTACAAAATTTCTCCATTTAAGGTATAATGTTCAAGAAAACAAAATTTGCACATGTTTAGTTAAGAACTGGTTTGATAAACGAGCGTGATACATTTCCAAATTCATTTTTCTCGAAAATAAGTCATCTCGCGATAAAATTTTATTCTGCGCGCTTGACTTATTTTTACATGTAGTTCAAATTCCTAGGAAAATGTAACTTTCTATTGATTTCGAATTTCATAACGGAACGATTTGTGGAGAACTTGAGTCGATCTTAGGATCGATACAGAGCGGGATGCAGTTATTACTTTCCATAAATTTTCGCTTCATTCTGATATTCAAAGTCAACTGAACATTATATTACATTATAGATCGTTGAATTCGTTTTTCTAGCAACTACAACATAGTAAAAAAAGATATGCGGCGTCGTTTGAAAAATTCGACATATTTTAGAAAATAATTCATTCAAAAATCAAAATATATTCATTTGACAAGTTCCCTTAAATACAATAAATTGGTAGTAGCATACAATTTAGTGACTATCATAGATAGTTATCATTCATTTCTTTTTTTTTTCTTTTTTAGCCGCAACATATTGATAAAGGCTATTTAAAATGATAACATATCATTAAAAAAGTGTCACAAAGAATTCTAAGTGCATAAACGCAAATTAAGTAACAGAAAGTAAACAGGAAACAGTTAAGAAAGAAATTTAATTTAATATTTGTCGGCAATAAATTCAAATAACTAAAAATAACAAATAAAAAATAAATGAAAAGAATGAAACTCAATAGTCATATGGATCGTTATCAGGATCTAACTTATGGCTCGCTAACCTCTCAATTTTTGTATCACAATTATAAATTTCACATGTAGCTTTAAATATGTTGTCAATTATTACTTTGTAGGGTTTTTCCTAGATTGAGGTTAAGTTTAATTTTAGTTCTAGAGAAAAATTAAAAATACATACCGATAATTGTCGCGACACTTTCGCTAACGTATTTGTGAAATATTTCTGATTGAAATAAGACCAAACACGATGAAATTTAAATTTAGGATTGTGCGAGTAACCGAAATTATGGTCCCGGGTCTGGATCCGGAAAGTTTGTCAACATACAAAGATATTTGGGTCATATCGGAATCCGATTTTCGATTCGGAATCGGCAGTTTAATTTAGAACGAACTTTTTTTCTTACCTTGTACTGAAACTAAGTTTAAGGTTAACTTGTACTTGAACTAATTGTAAATATTTATTGTAACAATTTAAATGAAATTTCAGTGTTTTACTGTTTTAGTACACTTAAGCAGTGTTTAGGTGCATGATAACAGAACACTTATGTTCAGAATGGACCCTCCGATCCCAAATTGAAAATCGGGTCCCGAAATAGTAGGTGTACGAATATGTTTATACGTCATTAAAATAGTAATCGGCTCAGGTTAGGACCCAAAACTTTATAACCATACAAGTATCATGCTGTTTCTGAATTTTACAATCAGATTTTGTACTTTAACTTCAAGATTCAGAATGATTTTCACATCTTTCTACAATAAAAAAGACAAAATCTCATGGTGACGTTATAAGTTTTCGGGATTCCGACCTAACCTGATCACATTACTATTTCAAGTACCCGAACATTACAAACTACTGGGATCGCAACTCGATCCCGAGTAAAATTCACACACCCCTAAATTATATCATATTTACGTACATATTTAATAGAAATTAAAAATCTAATAGACAGAAAATAAGTTAGTGACACTAAATAGGGAAACATGTTGCAACTTATATCGTGTCTGATCTTGCTTTAATCAGAAAAGCCTCACGATTACATCGGCGTAAGTTTTAGTCAACAAAAATTAAAAATAAAAACGTTTCATCCTTGCATTATTATTATCTCGCCGATATGTTTTTTTTTTTTTCTCTTTATAACAAGCCGATTCTCGGCTTCTCGGACTGCTCTCGAATTTATCGTATTTCTAATCGTTTTTAAATACTTTTCTTTGTCCTCAATGCCATTCTACAAATAGGTACGAATTATACTTTGCATTTGCCTGTATTTGGGCGTTCGGATCAGCGACCTTTCAAGATCAATTGATCGATTGGCGAAACGAGTTCAATGAGTGGTGGCAAAATGAATTTAAGACTGTTAAGTTTCCTACTGGCAGCAACGTATTTAATTTTTTCATCGAAAACGCAAGAAAGAAGTTGGTTCCATGCAGCGAGAAGATACAGGCCTTTGAATTGGATCCTGATATACCTCTCCAAGTTCGTTTAAACAATTTTTCATTTTAAAAGATTCTTTAGATATTAAACAAATTTTAGAATAAGATAATTTAAGTCTTTATTCCTCGACTCGTTTCTAGAACTTCACCCTTTCTTTTTACTGAAGGATCTGCTGTAAATGCTTTACGTAGATCTTTATTATACGAGGAATTTCATTTTAATCGACCACAATCTAATGTAAACTATATGTTATTCGAAGAAGTGTTTCAAGTAAAACTTGTTCTGTCTCAAGGAGGACGTCTAATGACAACCATAAGATTTGTCCGTGTGGAGGACTTTTCAACATCTCAAGGTGACCCTTTTTTTGGATGGAACTGTATATTTTGTATACAGTAGTGCTTGAAAGATATTTCAGTACTAATTTCATGAAATGGAGTGTATAGAAGACTAACGAAACATAAATATAAAAGCGTTACCTTTCCTTGTATTTAATATCATTTTTTAGAGAGAATTAAAAAATGCATCGAATGATGAATAAAGAAAATGTATGTTTCCACTTTAAAAAGTAAAGGTAACATTGAAACCTCCAAGCTACGTCCATCTAGATAAAATCGTCATAAGATTTATTAATAAACGTTTCCTGCCAAATGCTTGCATCAAGGTAACATTGTCGATATTCTTCTAATATTCGTAAAATATATTGTTTAACGCAAGTTTTATTTGAAACACATTTTCGAATAATATATAAGTTAGCAGATATTTACGTGGACCTATTGAGATGAGACACCCTAATTATACATTATATTTCTTAATATAATCTTAATTTCTTAATCTTTAATTATATTTCTTATAATTTTGATATATACAGAGTGCACAAAAAGATTGAACAACAGGAAAAACTTTAGGAGCACGTAGTAATGATTAAAACAAACAAAAAGGGTTTTAATAAACCCATAAACCCATTTGTACCTGTGTTCATTGAGATTTCTTTACTTGTTTTAATGGGTGTTATATGCTCCTAAAAATTTTCCCTACTTTCCTGTGCAGAGAAACACACAAACACATAAAATAGAATTTAAATAGCATAAAAATATAGCTTGATCAATGAATGCGAAGATTTATTAAATATAAAATACACAATCTTGTACATATTTGTCAATATCATAAGCAATTCATTCGCATTTTGAATGAAAGTTTAGTTCTTATCAAACTTACAGTGGACAATAGAGAGAGGCATAAAAGAGACGAAATCTTATCGACAAATATTGTTTTAAGTACAAAAAATCAGTCATTTACAGAAACATGCTTTAATCTGGAATATTTTCAATATTATTAACGCCTTAAAATGTATTCACATGAATTGACTAAAATGTGACATTAAGTATACAAAGACTTCACATTTTTCTTGCTTGATGATATTTACGAATAAGAAACTAAATTAAGGAACGAATTAAGGAACTAAACACTTTGCAAATAAACATTAGTAATGTCATAACAACGAACTAGTTTTTCGTTCAGTATTGATTATTGATTTTCGATGAGTATGTTACGAATTATCTATCCTTCTTTAATTCTGTAAACAGCGTGATACAATACAAATGCAAAATACAATATAAATGGGATAAGAATTTCGTGTACATCGGTAATATGAAAATATAAGATATAAATTGTTCGAATTGTACTTGTACATTAGATGAAACATTTTTCTTTTTTCAATCTAAATGGATAATTGGTATAGGGGGTTCTGTTAATTGATTATTTGTAAACTACGAATATTTATGTAAATTTAGATGTTTGTAAATGCAATTAAAAGATACCTAAAGTCTAAGGAGAGATTTTATTTACATTCCAAATTAAAATAACTACTTGACTTTACATATTTCTACCTTGATCTACATTTTTACACATTTAAATTTTTCATAAATAAATAAACTTTCGCAGTTTACTTATCGATATCATGCTTTTCCTTGAATGAATGATATTGCTATTCTTCTAAAAATAAATTAAATAAGTAAGACGACTATTTAATAACATTATGCAGGGGCGGTACTATCTCTTTCAATAATGTATGTTTTTAATTCTGTTAAGCTTTTGCTAATTGAACATGCATCTTCTGATTTTTTAAAATTATTTTACATTTATATAGGTATTTTCCGGAAAATCTGCTAACGTTAAATTATATTTAGATGTGTACTAATCTATTATATTGTGAATTTCGCTATTAATATGATACATTTTCTTTCAGTCGTAATTATAACTCTTGTGCTTTGTGTCGCGCAGTGTTTACAAATAATAGATAATTGCGTTGATTTGAATATTACATAAATCGAAATATGTATCAGATTGACGTACTTCTATCAATATTATACCGTTAAATATCAATAGTCTAAGGTTTTCGCGTATAACTTATGATATATATAATTGAAAGGATAATTGAATTACATTTTTAAATATTATTTCATTAAATTCAATTCTGGTGTAATAATATGACATCTGAAGTGCTTCCACATCCGTTGTGATCTATTTATTGGTTTTGAAAAGTCAAAATACCGCAAAAGAAATGATAAACTTAATTTTTCCTTGAATATATCCGTATGTCATAAGATAAAAGTTAATATTTTAATTAATTCTTCATAAAACGGTACAAATTTAGCAAAATGAAATAAAATAGAATAAAAAATTATAAATAGAAATCTGGTAGATTGTCATTTACTATATAAAATTAAAAAATTCAGCTATTAGAAACTATAACCTACCTCATTTGACTAATATTATTATTTGATAAATTATAACGCGAGAGAAATACCTGATTTAAGCATTTAATTAGTTAACTTGAATCTGTTGTCTCTGAATCTGATTCCTTGATCGAGACTTCTATCGAATTACCAACTTTTAGTATTTTACGTACATGATAGTTATAGAAGAATGGTATTTGTACTCCAGCTAATTTTACGTGTTTCCCAAACTTGACTTGTGATTTGCTGATAAAATCGCGCCCTAATACGCCATCTGTCTCTATGTAAAAGTCATCAGAAACTACTCGACAAGGATGTAATATAGTTTTTTTATCTACGCGTATGCATAAGCATATTAAACATATGGTTTTAACCTGAGTGCTGAATGGATACTCTAAAATAAGGACTTCTTTAGCAGCAGTTACATCATCCTTTAACTTCCCTATTTTTATTAATGAAACTGGTATGTTTTTAGAAACCATCATTTTTACTCTTCGATTCTTCGATTCTTCGCATGTGATCTCGATAATATCTCTCAAATGAGACATGAAACATTCACGGTAATCTCCTACTGTTGATCGGTTAGATATATTTGTACTGTAATACGAGCTTGTTCTGTCGCTGGTAGTAGGTTGGTTCTCGGGATTTGCACCATGTGGTATATCTTTTGAACAATCGACTCTGTGAAGCTGTCTAGCATTATCCATTGTCCAGTTTTTATCTTTTTGTAGTCTTCTACAATTCAGGGACTGATGTCCTATGTTTTTACAGTAGTCGCATATAAGCGCGTAACAATCATCTCTGACATGTCCTACCCGGTTGCATCTTTCGCAAAAAATTTTCATTTTAGTTTGCGATTTCTTTTTGTTATTCATCTCGATTCACTTCTTGATCCTTTATGTCCTGAATTATTATGTTATTATATTATTTTTTATCATATTATATCATATTATTATACTATTATTGTATTATATAACTATCGTACATTTTCCATTCCTATTTGTTAGTCTTATTTTGAGTGTAAATAGTTCAAAACTGTTCTATTAACAGATGGATTAATATATGTATATGTATATATATTCAAATTTTACATATAAGAAATCTATTAGGATATATATCTTCCTACAATACATTTCTGTATTGTATTGTATTAAAGTACTGCTTATAAATAACATCTAATTTTAAATATACACACACTTACTTTATAGCAACGTATTAATAAAAACAGTATCTTTGAATTCCTTTAAAACGTGAAAGATAAAATGAAGGATTAAGGTTAAAATTTACCTCACTATCCGGTTAGTCTGATCCGAGTTGAAATAAAGATTTCCTCAAAACTCGTTCCACGCTTCACTCTGCAGATTTGATGTTGACTGTCGATCAGTAATTCGTTGTATTCTTCTTTGTTGTTGTCGATTCTCCAATTAAAATTTTCAAACTCAGAAAATTAAGGAAAGAAGAAATAAAGAACGCGCCGAGCCGCCCGATATTCGCAATTTATAAAATAATTACAATAAGGAAGAGAAAGAGGACTGTACGATTCATATAGTAAGTATAAAATAGATGAGATCGCGCAACAACAGAATGCGAATAACTTTAAAGGCGGTTAGACGTTTACTCTAGTACGTTTGAATAAGTAATACTAAATACAGCGTCTAACATACCATAGGCGAGAATCCTATTCGTAATAGAATGATAGACTGTTAACCAATGAAGAATTACTTGCCTTCCTGAACATTGGCAACGCCCATAAAAACACCGCCTTTAGGATAATGGAGCGAAATATATGTTATCTGAGTGAAAGAACCCAAGGTATCGGTACAAGTTACGTGCATAGGGGCTGAAATCCTAATTAGCGGTTTATGGTGTGTCAATGTAATTGAGGCGCAGAGAAGAACTCTGACTTTTTCGTTAACTCTACAAATTAGAAGTTCTTCTGATTATGAATGAAACTGAACCGAAATATGATAAAAATGATAAAAATATGATAAAAATATAATCAAACACTCCACAACAGAACAGATACTACAGCACCACAAACCTGGCTTTAAAGTAACTATTAAAATAATCATTTTTAACGTCTTATCGAAGCAGTTCAAATATGTTGTAATCGAAAATGTTATCGAAGACAAAGTAGATAGAGTGAACTATAAAATCAATATAGAATTGACGTAGATAAAAATTAGAAAATAAATTTAATCATTTTTGCAATACAATAACAGATTTTTGACAGTCGACCGTGAACCTCCGAAGTAGACGGACCCCTCAGCCCAAAAAGGGACATCAGGCTTAGGTCCGAACAGTGCGCGCGTCAAACTAGACAACCATTCACTGAAAGAGAAAGAAAAAGTGACAAAAAGTGACAAAAAGTGACCAAAAGTGGAAAATATAGCAGTGACACCAACGCTATAAATAAAAGTAAAATAAATAAAATGAAATAAAACAAAATAAATAAAAAAATAGGTGACATCGATAATGAAGCCGAAAGCAAAAAACGGACCCACCCTAAATTCAACAAAAAAAGCCATTAAACGAAAAATAATCACGCTAAAAACGACCAAAGAAATCAACAATAGCGTAAGACTTTTCGCACAAAATACGCAGAAACTCAACCAACAACGAAAAATGAAAGTAAGTGTTCAATTCTGTATTCAAGAAAGAAATAACACACAAGACGCCACCGTTGAAAAGAACGAAAATATGAAAAAAGACAAGAAGCCCTCCCCTACCAGCAATACCAACAAAAAACAGATTTGAAGTACTACAACCAGAGGAAACCGGCTTATCACAACTGCAGGATCACCCACAATCAATTACAGCAAAAGAACCAGGAATACAAAATACGATCTTGGAAAAAATACGAAGAAAAGAAGGAAGAAATGCGAAACAAAGCAAGCAAGCAGACCACGTCTCTGGTGGGAACATCACACACCCGAGAGAAAACAAAGGACATACGGTTAAACACCCCCCCCCCCAACACCACCGAGGAAGCCGACAATACCTCAAGAACAACCTACCCAACCGGTCAATTTAAAAGACCTACTCCCATCGACAAAGTCACTGAGGGATCAAGCACAAAATGGACAGCCCACCAGCCACTCTCCAGCAAAAGGTAACAGGCCTCCACCAATCAACATAGCCCTCCAGGACCCAAAAGATACTGTAGCACTCATGCAAGATATTCTGAAAATCAGAAATTTCCATATCAAAAGAATACACGCAGGCAAACACGTGCTATACCTACAAAATTTAAGCAAATATAAGAAAGCAATAGAAATACTGATCACAACCAACACAGCATTTTACACATACACACCCAAATCACAAAAACAACACACATATCTGCTAAAAGAACTAGACAATAGCTTCACAGAGACAGAGAGCTCTACCTAAGCAGCTGAGGTGAGCGGACCTGTGAATCAGTGCCTCCCTAAGTGCGACAAGTGAGAAAACAAAGTGACACAAGTCACAACCAATCGCTAAATAAGCAAAACAATGCAACAAATACCGCCAATAATGATACTAAACAACGGCAAAACATACATTATAAACAGAGCTGTAGATACAACAAATCCAATCATACCAACAAGGGGAGTGCAAAACGTACCTCCTTTCAAACTACAAAAAAAATTTTTTTTTTTTTTTTTAACGTGGAGGAAATCTTCATAGACACCTTCTTCACTAACATGTGGTGGGGCGAGAAACACATGTAGCAGAAGGTAGTGCCGGATTCTTACCGGCTAAAACCTCCACGAACATCGGGTGGTGATGTTTTAACATATTTCTGCGAGTGATCGTCGGACCTTGGTTTAAATACGCAAAGACTACCCTTTGCCTTTGCATATTATTGATGACAAATATTTCGGTTCCGTTTTATGAGAAATGTAGAGTCTTCCACCCTTTGGCGCAAATATATCAAATATATCCACCAAGCCGAGATTCGAACTCGCAACGCATCGTTTTCAAACATAATACTGAACGATCGTAGCTAGGGGCCCCACAACAAAAATCGACCTACATCACCTTCAAGTATACTCTACCGCTTTAGTACTCATTCTTATTCAGCTTCGTCTTAAATATTTATTACCGTGTAAAAGCAGTTAAAATACGAAATATAAAGGTGCTTAAAAATAATTAGAATTGTATGAACAATTCTAATAAGTCAAGATATTGAATATCAAAATGAAAAAGTTTCTGTATGAAAGATTTTTTCTTATTTATTTAAATTGTTTTTTACAATTTGTCCAGAAGAACATTTGGTAAAATATTATATCTTAGTGAATAAAAAAATAAAAATAAAAATAAAAATATGGCATGTGTACCATCTTCGTGTTTGCTAGGTTATATCCTTTATGAGATCTGTTGGGTGTTTTCTTTATAATCTTCTTTCAATGCTTGTTGTGTCGATCGTTTCCGCTGCCAGCCGGTTCGAGTGGGTTGCTATTCTTTCTCTGTACCTTCTTGCAAGTCTGCTAATCTCCTCCTTGACCGATGGTATTCGCAGGTCTTTCCGAATGTCCTCGTTTCTAACGTACCATGAGGCGTTTACTATCGTTCTAAGAATTTTAGCTTGTATTGTCTCAATTTTGCTTATATGGCTCATTGCTGCTGTTCCCCATAGTGGAATTCCGTACGTCCAGATTGGTTTTATGATTGTTTTGTATATTTTTAACTTGTTTTCTGTGCTTAATTTGGATTTTTGACTTGTTAGCCAGTGCATTTGTCTCCTTGCTGTCTGTATTTTGTCTATAATTGATTTGATATTCTGTTTCCATGTGAATTGTGTATCTATGTGTAGCCCTAGGCATTTGACTTGCCTTGTTCGTATTATTTGCGTGCCGTTCAGGAAGATGGTTGGTGGTATCTGCTTTCGCAGTGTGAATGTGTTTTTGTAATATTGTGACTGCTGATACAGGGGTAATGTTCCTGACTGGTATAGCTGTGTCGTCCGCGAATGTCAGTATTTTGCTATTGGTAGTTGTTGGTATGTTGGCCGTGTATAGTGTGTATAGTATTGGTCCTAAGACGCTTCCTTGCAGAACCCCTGCCTTAATGTCTTTGACTTCGGAGTATGCGTCTTTGATTTTTTTTACGAAGGTTCTGCTGCTTAGATATGATTTTATTAATTGGTATATTTGCTCCGGGAATTGTTTCTTGATTGTTTGTAGCAGTCTTTCGTGGTTTACTTTATCGAAAGCTTTCTCTATGTCCATGAAGAGGACTGTGCAATATTGTTTGTTTCCGAGTGTTGTTATTATTTCATGGACGAGCCTGTGCATTTGCTCTATAGTGGAATGTTTGTTTCTGAATCCGAACTGCTGGTCTGGTATTAGTTTTTCCTTGTCTATTATTGTTTTTAATCGGGCTTATATTATTTTTTCTAGTATTTTGGAGATCACGGGAAGTAGTGAAATTGGTCTATAGGATGCTGTTTGGTGTGGATCTTTGCTTGGTTTAGGTAACATTATGATCTGTGCTAGTTTCCATGGTTTAGGATAGTATCGGATTCTTAGTATTGCATTGTAAATTATGGTTATTAGTCGTATCGCTTTTGGAGGAAGGTTTTTCAAGATTTTACCATTGATTAGATCCATTCCTGTTGTTTTATTGTTTTTTGTTTTTTCGATTATGTTTCTAATTTCTTGTGCTGTTGTTTTAGGTATGGTGTAATGCTTGTCAGTTGCGGAACTAGTGGTTGGCGCATCCTCGTCCGTATGACAATTGAGATTGCTGTTATTGATGTTATGTGGTGTAAATGTGTTGCATAGGTGGTTGGAAAATTCTTCAGCTTGCTCTTCGTTGCTTCTTGCCCATGTGTTGTCTGCTTCTCCGATTGCTGGGACTAGTTTTATTGTCTTCTTTATTTTTTTTGTGGCTTTCCGTAGTGAGTAGTTCTAGTTCTCGTGTGCAGATAGTGACTCTATGAACTTTGTGAACTCGTTGTTGTTGTGTTCTTTTATTTTGTTTTTTATTTCCTTTGCAAGTTTGTTTAGATGTTTTTTTGTTTTCTTTTGTTCTATGTTTTTGCCATTTTGCTTTCGCTTTTCTTTTTTCTCTAACTTTTTCGAGGATGTCTGGCGGAATTATTTTTGTTTGTCTAATCGTTGATTCAGATATAGTGGTTGCCCTTGCTGCTTCTTGTATAGTTTCTGTGAGTGTTGTTACTGCTCTTTCGATGTGTTCAGGTGTTTTCAGTGGGATGATGCAGTTGATTTTGCTCTCAATTATTTCTTTGAATATTTGCCATTTGGTGGATTTGTTGCTTAGTGTCTCTGAGTTGTTGTAAAGTATTGGCTTTTTTCTGTATGTAATTATTATGGCTGTATGATCGGAGCTAAGCTCGAGGCTGGGTGCTATATTTATTTTATTTCCATTTAGTCCCTTTGTAACTGCAAAATTCAAGTAGGCCAGGGATTTTGCTCAGGTTTGTCGGCCAGTATGTCGGTCTGCCTGTGGATAATAGATTGAGGTTATTTTTTTTTTTATGTATTTTTCCAGGACTCTACCTCTAGGTGTAGTGATTCTTGATCCCCATAGTGTGTGCTTTGAGTTTTAGTCTCCTACTGCTATATACTTGTCGCCTAATTGTTGAAAGTACTCATTCCACATTTGTGCTGTTAGTTTGTGTCTCGGTGGTATATATATATCGCTGACAGCTGTAAATAGTTGCTGCTCGATTGTACAGTAACGGTGGTTGCTTGTAAATATTCCTTACTAACTTGGCTGTGTAGGTGGTGCTTGATATCGTTTCTTATTATTATTGCGGTCCCTCCGTGTGCTTTTCCTGAGGGATGCTTGGTATCCTATATGGTGTAGTGCGGTATTTTTATGTAACTTTTTGTGGTGAAGCGCGTTTCTGATACGAGTGATATGTCGATGTTTTTGTGATATAAGAATGTTTTGGTTTCTAGGGCCTTTTGTTGTAGGCGGTTAGAGTTCCAGGCTGCTATTTTGAGCATGTCCGTTTTTTATTTTTTGCTTAACATGTTTGTAAGTAGTTGTAACATGGTTGTGATTTGTTGCGTTTGCTGTCTGAGGCCTCCATTTTGTTCGTTTATCATTTTTGTTAGCATTTCAGTGTTTTTGATAATTTTCTTTAGTAGTTCTTTGATTTCTGTAGCGTCGTTGGTGTTATTGTTTTGGTTTTGTTTGTCTAGGGATGTTGTTTGTTTGGTTACTTGCGCGTAGCTTCGGGTACTAGAGGTATTGGTATTATTGTGGTTGATATTCATTACGTGCTGTACGTTTGTTGGTGTCTCGGTTTCTGCGCTATCCTGTTGTGTGTGATAGTTATTGTATGTCCTGCTTCAAAGTGGCGGGAAGAGTTTGCGTTGAAGTTGTTTTCTGACTGTACAGCTTTTATAGCTTGCTGGGTGGTTTCCATTGTAGTTGTAGCACTTTACGTCGTTTATTTTTCCTGTGTACAGGCAGTTCATTGTTAAATGCTTTTCTGCGCATTTAACGCACGCCGAGTTTCTGTTGCAGTAGTTTTTTGTATGTCCGTATTGTTGGCACCGCATGCATTGCGGCATGTCTTTTTTATGTCTGAGTGGTTCGACTGTGATTATTGTGCTTAGTACTTTTTTGATTTCAAACATTTCCTTGTTATTGCTTTTAGGTTCGAGCTCTATCAGAAATAGCGGTAGTGGTTGTTTAGGGTCGTGTCTAGTTATATTATTTATTGCTCTTATCTGGTGTCCGATTTAGGCTAGTTCCTCGCATATATTTCTTGTGTTTGTCATTGGGTGTAGTCCTCTGATTACTGCCTTATAGCTTTTCTCGGTTTTAAGCTGGTAGGTGTGGTACCCGGCGTTTTTTTTCCTTTAGCACTTTTACCACCCTTCTGTAGGTTTCGGGGGTGTTGGTTTGCACTTTTACTTGGTCCAGCTTTAGTTGTTTAATGCTGTAGTTCTCATTGCCTGCCGTGATGTTTAGCAGTTCGCTGAGGGGGTCTATTATCTGTGCACCTATGTATATTGGTGGTGGTTTGGCGTTGTGTATTTTTGGTATTTCTGTTTGGTCTGATTCCTTCTCCTGTGGCAGTGCGCTGAAGGAGTTTTAGAGTGGAATTCCTTGGAGCCATTGTTGGCTTTCTGTTTCTGCAGCCCTCCTAGCATTTGTGTTTGATGTTATTTTTCGTTTTTTGTTGGGAGATACGACCTTCCAGCTTTCGTTCTAGTGTGATAGATCGATGTTGGTGTTATTCCTCATGTCATACAATTCTGTGATTTCCATTTCCGATTCGCTTGTATCTGGGCAATCATGCTCCTCGCCTGTTTGTTGTGTTGGGTTTGCTGAATTTACAGCTTTGTTTATTACGTATGTTTCACCGTTGTTTATCAGTTTGATTGGTGGCACTTGAATCACTTGTCGCACTTGTGGAGGCACCACTTCACAGGTTCGCTCAGCTCGACAGTACAATGCTGCATTTAATAATGATTCTGCAATTTTTGTCAGCGCTAAGTTAAATTTATTGATAGGATTCATCAGGTGTTGATCTAGCATTTGGCTGTAGATCAATACTAAATTGTCTTCGGTTGGAAAACTGAAATAAAAAGAAATTTTCAGTTGATAGAAAAAGATTTTTGTAATAATAACTTACATATAAGTTATATTTCCAGAAATCCTATATACATATACTATATTATATACAGGATGACGCACATAAATCGTGACAGCTGAATATTTTTTTTTCTTTATTATTATTATTTAATTTGTACTTTACAATTTGTCGTTGGACATTTGCTAAATTTTTTTAGCTTAATTGCTAAATAACACGTGGATGGCTACCCCGAGCAGGATACCATTTACCAGTTTGTTTATTTTATTTCTTTAGCAAGGTCAGTGGGATGTTTTCTTTTCAGTCTCCTTTTTATATGCGTTTCGCTCGTGTCAGTAGCCAACCTATTTGGCTGTGTTGCCCTTATTTCCTTGTTTTTCTTTTTTTTTTTTTTTGCGTACCTGCAGATTTCTTCTTTGACCATTGGTATTTTTAGGTCTTTGCGTGTATCCTCGTTTCTGATATACCATGGGGCGTTGACTACTGTTCTGAGTATCTTTGAGAAGCGACTGTGCCTTATTTTTCTGACTCATTGCTGCTGTCCCCCATAATGGTACTCCTGACTTCCATATTAATATGTCTGACTAGCACAGCCGTGTCGTCCGCGAATGTCAGTATTTTGCTGTTGGTAGATGCAAGAGTGCTGATTTTGGGAACGTTTATATACTTGGGTTTGAGCTCTCTGGAGGTATTATCGCCGGGCGCCAGTTGCAAGTGGCTATCCTGTTACTGTGTTCTTTGCCTGGTACACTAGCTGCTTATCGTCTCGATGACTGTGGCCTGCAGGATGTTTGTCAGGCGTGGTTATTCTATTATTGTTTTATAACCCTGTGACAGGGACACAGAAGGAATGAAATTTTACCGAATTAAATTTGCTAAAACAGTTGTGTGATGTAGCAGCTAAATAGATCCGGAATTCATATATCTTTAATCGTATCATATCTAATTTCATTCTTTGTATTACTATTATTGATGTTTATGTTCTTTTTTAAATACATAGAATAAAGATAAGCTTTCAAAGATTAATGCCCTCATATTTCATGTCATTATGTGTATTGGTATTATCATAATTTGTGTTCTTTTTAAAAATACATAGAACAGAGATGAATTTACAAAGATAAATCTTTTTAAAGATAAAGAGGAAGAAAGTAACTGTTTTATTATTCGAAAATTCCATTATGTAAACATTGTTGCCTCCTAATTAGTTCGGATAACTGAGATTCTGCTGTATGTCCTTCAAACTGCAATATTATTGCAATGTTTTTTTATTTACGATATTCAAAACTATTTCAGTCTTAAGCACATGTTCCAAATGATAGCTTCTTACATGTGAATATTTCGTAATGCTACGACAAGAAAATAATCGCATTTTATTCAACATTTCTGGTATCACAGCAGCACAACCTTCACGTATCCTAATTTTTGATGCCTGGGTTAATCATACGTGACTATAATTGTTAAATAATTACATTTTGATGTGAACTATTTCTAGATTGCACCGTACATCCAAAAGGCGTCCGTTTTATGTTAAGTTTATATCCGAACATCCTATGTGTGTGCAAAAATGAGAATGATATAATGTATGGTAATGGTCGTGTAATATTAAAACATTGCAATTTCTTGATACTTAGTGTATAGATTACTAAAAATTGATTCTCAAGGAAAGTTAAAAATATTGGAAGAATAAAAAAAAGCCAACACCACACGGAGTTCCCAAGCGGTCACCCATCTAAGTACTATCCGTGCCCAGCGCTGCTTGACTTTCGTGATCGGACGAGAACGAGTATTTTCAACGCGGTATGAGCGTTGGCTGATTTAAATAGTTTTCTTATCAATCTTTCAGGTTTAAAAAATAGAATATTTAAAGAAACATAAGAGTGTGCAAAAATGAGAATGATATAATGTATGGTAATGGTCGCGTAATACTAAAATATATTTCGAATATTTTTCTTATGTTGGGTAGGAGATTTATATATCGCAGGTTTGAGGGTGAGAAGCGCTCTTTATTTTTTTGGGTAAGCGTTTGAACAAAATGTTCGGGAGCATGATGTCGTCGTAACCGGATGATTTTTTATCGTTTAATTTAGAGAAAATGATTTTTAATTGGTTATAATTTGTAAAGTAGTTTATTTAGTTTATTGTCTGGGTTGTCCAAGGTGTTTTCATTAGAGAATCTGAAGATTGTCTTATTTAGCGATATGTCTCGCTCTATTTTATTTTCAGTTTATTTGTTTCAAAGGTAATAATTCTGTTTAATTATCCTCGACCCATATGTTCGTTGTGTGTGGATGTGTTTTGGAAAAGTGATCGCTGATAACGTATAATTTTTCCGTCGTTTTACATGTTATGAAATATCTAGACCCAATGTCTTTATTGATGTTTTGCATCGCTTTACCTACATCTTGGAGGAGGAGAGCTTTCTCTGCTGGCAGTTTGAAGGAAGGGATAGAGTTAGGTTCATTTAACCTAAAAATTTGATTTGTCAGTGGGAACATGCCAGCTGAGTCTTTTTAGACATATTTTTTTATTTTGTTTGCCCATCTTGTCTTTTATCGTAAGAATAGTTGTATTTTAGATTGTTTATTTTTGTTAATATGTAGCTTTTATCTCGTTGCTCGTTATAGCTCGCTTTCGCAAGTAAGGCGCTATTTTAGAATGGTATTCCAATAACTAAAACGATTCTCTTCAGCATTCGTAGCAGTATTTATAATTTCCTATGCTGTGAGTTTCTTGTAAGGATAATTGACAGATTTTAACGGTCCGAGCGGTCGAGCGCCACCCTTAGCCAATATGATCGAAGCCTCGCATTCATCCACGTATCGTTCATGCTCTTCCCGCGAAGGATTCCACGCACTTGGAGCGTATTCACGCAGTAAGCGCCATCTTGCGGGCGAATATGTCGTTTGACGATTTTCTTGAAAACCAATCAGCGTTGAGATCCCCCGGTTAGGGCCTTGTTTAACTCGATGCGTGTTGGGCTCGCTCGAGTATAATAACGGTATGGACAGTCGCGTTCGAGTAGTTCAATCGTGAACATGTAACAGAGAGTCAGCTTCCGTGTTTTTGAATCGCTAAACGTGGATTAAAGAACCGCTCTTCAAGCGCCCGAGCAAATGAAATCGTTTCGTGAGTCGTGAAACCGGTGAGTTAGGTATTTATATAATTAATGGTTATTTTATTTTTGAATTTTCTTTGCGAATATGTTAACTGTGCTTGAGCAGCCCTGGGTCAAATTTATAGGAAAAATATTTTAAATACTATTTTAAGTAGTTGTTGGTCTACAATACGAATAAAATACTTTAAATATGTAGTAAAAAATAAACTATCTTTATTTTCACAATGTGGTATACTTAAATAAAGTATTTTATCTTTGTATTGTAAATAGCGTTTAAAATGTTTCTTAACAATGAAAATAGATTAAGCAGAAGGTTAATATCAGGATGCAAGAATCCAAAATATTTACAATTTAAATATATGTTCTTCTTAATCCTGCTGCGGTATTCGGGTCGCTTTGTTCTTACTGCTCTCCTTTCTTTCTCTAAGAACTTCTGTATCCTTTAAACGTATAGACAAAATTTTATCCGACTGTTGAAATCGACGTATTTGTCAAAAAGACGTGCGATCATAGAAAATTTAGGAAAAGCACTGATACAAAATTATATTATAAGACGGTAATATAACCCGCGTAGGAAAGCTGCAAAAGAAATAGCAGAGAGTGTTATAAATACATAAATACATCGGAACATATCAACGAGGAAATAAGAGTTCGTAAAAATTCACTAATGCCAAAATTTTGTTGGCGATAATAGAATGTATCGGTTCTTTGCGATCAAAGTTATTCCCCGGTACTTTAGTTGGAAGATAAACTAAGCAAAAACGAATCGTTGTATGCAAAGGTAACTTTCTTCTTCAAACTCTTACCGAATAATTTAGTTGAATGGAAAACCGCAGCAGGGTTAAGCATGGGTATTCGCGAGTAACAAGTATCGTTCAAAGTTTTCATCACTTTGGTTACTCCTTTGTGGGCAAACACACAATCCATTTCTTTTTTTATTTAATTTGTACTTTTACAATTTGTCCAGCTGGGCATTTGGTAAATTTTCTAACTTCGTTTTTTGGTAACATATTGGTGGTTACTCCCATCAGGCAGGATACCATCTTCCAGTTTGCTTATTTTATTTTTTTATTGAGGTCAGTGGAATGTTTTCCTTTCAGTTTCCTTTTTATACGAGGTTCGCTCGTGTCAGCAGTCACCTAATTTGGCTATATTGCCGTTATTTCCTTGTTTCTTTTTCTTTTTTGCGTACCTATCGATTTCGTCTTCGTCTGTTGCTATTTTTAGGTCTTTGCGTGTATCCTCGTTTCTGATATACCATGGGGCGTTGACTACTGTTCTGAGTATCTTTGAGAAACGACTCTGGTTTATTTACCTGACTCATTACTGCTGTCCCCCATAGTAGTATTCCGTACGTCCAAATTGGTTTTATTATCGTTTTGTAAATTGTTAGTTTATTTTTCATGCTGAATTTAAAGTTTTGAGTAGTTAGCCAGTACATCTGTCTTCTTTTTATCCGTATTTTGTCTATAATTGATTTAGTATAGTAGAATCTAAGTGGAGTCGTAGTATTTAACATGCTTTGTTTGTGTTTGATGCATATCATTTAGCTGGACAATATAATGTGGTTAAATTGACTGGGGTTTGCTTTTATCTTGTAGTCATTTTTCTATTTTTCTGATACGCTCTGGTAGTAATATGACTGAGACAATTAGAGTGTTTGTTTTACGTCGAAGGCACGGAAAGTAGTCAAATTAAGAAATCACTGATCATTTCCTCGCGTCGTTCGAATCATTTCGCTTAGGTTTAGAGGTTTCACGAGCAAGGTAAGAAAAATTCAGACTTTAGATATCGTGGCAGAGTTTATTATGTGAATTCAACAGAGCGACGGTTAAGAATGTTAGGACGGAGTGTGATATAACGACTCTCGATTGACGACTCTTGATTCTTCGGTGGCTAACTGAGGATCAACAACCGCGTTGCTGAAATACATTAATGGCCGTCAGCCCTGAGGTGATTTTGGTGTAGGACGTGTAGGGTGCCAAACAAATACTCGGTGGTATTTAACAGTATATTTTTTAACAATTCTCGATTTCGACTCTTTACGTACAACTTTCGATTCCAACGGACGATTCTCACATCTCGGTTACAACTCAACTGTTTTCTTTATCCGATTCGTTTCTTTTTGTCGTCCCTCACTATCCCTACTACGCACGCGTTCGTTAGGCATCCGCGATACTGTTGCCACGTACGCCTTCTCCCAAATATTCGGCGGAAGGATCATACGGATATCTATAGCTCATTAGGCCTGTCGGCACTAGAGCTCCGGTGATACCGTTGGAAAGTTTTGTTGTCGAGTGCCGCTAAGCCCTATTCAAATTTTCCGACCCTTTCTTCTTGTCGGCATTTGCGCTTTATCGCCGACATTGTCTGTATGTCGGTGATTTTTCCGCCTTACTATAATTCAGACCAAGAAAGCCGTTCCACAGTATCACCTGACTAGTACAGTCGTGTCGTCCGTGAACGTTAGTATTTTGCTGTTGGTAGTTATACGCAATCCAGTGAAACTAAATGGTTTTGAGGTGGATAGGTCGTGATAGGTGCGGAAGTAACATTTGCATATAATTAACAGTATATATTTATTAACGAATACTCTAGATATTAGACTTTGCGTAGAACTCGCGATTATTATTGATGGTTCGCGATTACAAGTTCGACTTCTAGGCAATGCGTACGATGCGCGATACAAGTTCGGATGATGATTGCTCGAGATGTGTTGCGGAACTCTGGTCAGCTATCGCTGCTAACTACCAACTATTGACTATCGACTCGCGACTGACTTCTAACGACTGTCTAGGGATACTAGATCATCGGATTCGTCGAGGAAAATTTTTGTTAGGAAGGTGAGAGAAATTGGTGTTGATTGGTTGATTTCTAGGTTGGTGGTTGAAGAAGGATGCTAGCCGCCCTTGAGAGGCAGTTGCTGGCGAGAAGCATCGTATGTGAGAAGAGCAGATTTCCCGTATCTTCCCGTAGCAGGTGATAGATTTAGGGACTATTAAGACAAAAACTGTTTGTTCGTTTGAAGAACATTAGCTAAACAAATCCTAGGATTTATAGCGGGTCTTTAGGCTAGCTGAAAATATACTGTGAAGATGTATCGACATCTGCCAATCATCTTATCCAAAGAACAGGGTCTTTGTGTCAAGAATATTCGGATAGAAATCGTTGGAAAATTTACTGTCGAGTGCCGTTACAGTTGTAAAATTGAAGTAAACTAGGAAGTTAGAGTATTATGAAGGTGCAAGTCGAAAGGGGCTGATTCCGTATACAAAAGTAAGTCGAGGATGAAGTGACAATTTTTGACACAAGACTTGGTCTTCCAGAAAATCAGTTATGAAGTTTCGGCCACTTGACTCGCTACTTTTTAAGTATACGCGTACCGACATGATGGAACTTCACAATCCATTATCTGGGAAACGAAGCCAGGAAGAATTTTATATATTTGAATACCATTTATCCTCATACATACTTGTACGTTTTCTTATATATTTTGTCTATTCGATAACATGGAATAACAAATCCGATTACTTCAGCCAACGCTGTCAGGTCCGGGTGACTGAAAATGTCGTCGTCCCCCTGCGCATAAAAGTTGGAAAGCTCACTCGCCTCACGTCCCAACCGAGTCATATCTGCCAGATGGCACGAATGATGTAACGTTGAGGATCGTATCCAGTCCCGCCGTCCAACGCCACGCGCTAGGTGATCCGTTCCGCCACTCACTAATCCACTCCTCCGCCCTCACGTCCTCAGCATAAACTAACAAGCTGTCCCACAGTGCCTCCCACATTGGTCTAATCTGGGGCACGAACTTAAGCAAATGACGACCTACAGCGTATAGCGTAACGGCGATGACCGCTTTGCTCTGGTGCTGGTCGAATCCACCTTTGTCCAGAGGTACTTTCCAAGTGTAGCGGGTTCGAGCCGCCTCTATGAGGTCATAATCTATCTGTTCACTGCCTGCCTCCCCCGCAAACAGGGTGCTTAATCGGCTACCGTGCAAGCCACGTTCCAGTACCTCGCTCAAGTAGTTCATCTTCCCATTAACGGAGTTTTCTGTCTTGGCCACCCGCCGAATCTTTCCCCCTTCACTCTTCTGTAACACCTGCATCGTTGCTCGAGTCGGAGTCACCAGGTCACGGGCGGCGTCCTTATCTGTACAGCGCACACCCTCTCATATAAATACTGTCGTGATACTCGGAACTGATGAATATCAGAAGGTGTAAGTTTTCCTGCATGACCCCATTCACCAGCGCACACCCAGGGCAAGGATCGTGCCTCGCTAATTCATCCCCTTTCAGGTTAATCAAGAAATCGTCATATTCCACCCCCAACCAGGGATCCCACACCCACAGTTTCCGTCCTTCCACTTACTTGACACCTCCTTCCACTTCTTCTTGACACTTGACTCAAATTTGATGTAATAATGATTCTGGGTCTATAAACGTTATGAAAAAAAAAGTATTCGTTCTCGTCCGATTACGAAAGTCAAGCTGCACTGGGCACGGATAGTACTTAGATGGGTGCCGCTGGGGAACTCCGTGTGGTGTTGGCTTTTTTTACTTTTCTTAACACTTAATCAATCGAACGGGCAGATCTCCCCTCTGTGAAGAACATCGCTGAGTGATCGAACGGAGTGATCTCCGTTTTTGACTTTAGCAACGCTTTCTCTTTTCTTGTTGTTGTTGTTATTATCAGGTATTCTTCACTTGGAATTGTCCCCAATTAATTGCCACTCTATTTCCGCTTTTATAAAGTACAATATTGTAATAAAATACACCAATTTAGTGGTCATAAAATTAATTTAAAAGTTACACTATCAGTTATGATTAAATAAAATTATAGTCGAACGATACGACATTATAAAAAAATATTAAAATGCATAATGAATTTTTAACTTTACGTTCAAGTCGTGTCATTTATCTTTAATCATGTTTAATGGTTTTAATTTTACCTATATCTTTTTTATACTTTTAATACATACTTTTAATTTGGTGTTTTTTATAAACAATATGTAAAATCGTAAAAAAAATCATTACCGTAAAATATAATTGACCACATAAATCATTTTTAGACATCTTTGTTTTTCAAGTATTAGTGATTATTAGTCCTTGTTACTTGGAAAAATGCACGGTGGACAGCCTATAGGTTGGCTTGCGCGGGTACGGTGGACAAAGAAGCGTATACCTCTCTCTGGTGCACGCGGTTCGCTAAGTGTTAATAAGCTATGGTCGTATACGTCAAAAAAATATCTTTTTAGCATTAAACGATTGTCGCCATACGTTGTATCATTCTCTCATACGTACTTACTTATATATTGCTTTGTTTATATTTTCCGATAATGTTACATGTATTCAATATTTGGAATTGGAGAATGTACAAGTATTATACATACGTATATCGTTTGAAAGAATGCAAAAATACATGTGCCGAATATTGTGACACAAACCGAAGGGCGACGATTCCCTGCGCGCCGTGAAAATGAAGTCGAAAATGTACTATGACATTTTCCGCTTTGTTTCCGCGGAAATCAATTATGAAATTCCCTTTACTCAACTTCAGAATCCATTTTCTTGGAAACGAAGCCGAAGATTTTACGTATCTTTTTTATGCTCCTGCATAATTGTATGTCGTAAATATTTTTTATTCAATAATATTAAATAACAAAATTGATTACTTCAACTAACGCTCATACCGAGCTGAATGCGTTCTTTGTCGTCGGAGTGCTGTGAACCCCCCAGCAGGTCGGACCTCGCTACACAAGAATACCAGACGTAAGACTTGTTAGTGAGTTTACCAATTTATACAGTAATATTCAATAACGAAAAGTGATAAATAAGACTCACTATAAAAACAATCAAGAAAAAAAGCGAAACCATAAATTCACAGATAGCTCCTCATTATCAGCAATACGAACGAAAAATAGGTTCAGCGTATTGCAATCGCAAGAGTCCACCCTATCTCGGACACAGCAACACCGTTAAATAATAACAATAAAAGAATCCAGAATAATAAGGAAAGAGAAGGAAAACCTAGGAAATAAAGCAAGTAGGCATACGGCCTCTCATGACGGGAAGTCACAAGTCCGAAAGAGAATAATGAATGGACCGAGAGGTGGTATACCATCATCAACGAAACCCTCAACGAACCAGGCGTATCCCAGCGAAATGGACAACGCAAGGGGACCATCTCCAGCGACAACGCTACCGAGAAGTCGGACACAAGCCGGACAGGTCACTAGTCTCTAGAAGGAAAATCACTGACACCACATCCCTCTCAAATGGAGACAAACCACGCCCGATATACATCAGCCACCAGGTCTCGAAGTAGACAGTAAAACTCAACGGGACATTCTAAACACAAAATCATTCCATGTTAAACGAATATACGCAGATAAACACGTTCTATTCCTACAAAGTACAGCAGACTTTAACAAAACTAAAGAAGTCGTAAATGTAGTTAAGATAGTCTTTTACGCATATATACCCAAATCGGAGAAGTACCACACGATCTCTCTAATGATTCTAAGCAATAGCTTCTGCGAGACACGGATAGTCGCAGAGTTGCAAGCACTACAGATATCGGACGTACAATTGACAAAAGTTTCTCAACAATAAGATGAATAGAGAACAATATATTGCTCGTAATTTATATAATCCAAGTATCCCCACAAAGCAATATTAGTAACCTACTAAGAATGTACCGTCTAAATTACTTTTAATTATGGTAAAATGGGAAAAAATCAGAAAAAGTGACATGAGGCAGTATCAAAAATGAAAATTGTATGGAGCTGGACGGACCTAGCGTCTGCAAAATCAAAGAAGATGACGCGGTAAACAAAGACAAAGTGCACTGCGTGAATTGTAAAAACTACGGATATCCTGCTTTGTACAAAGGATGTCTAAAGCGCGTTGAATTTTGCAAAAAACTTTGAGAAAATATCAACAAATGCAAAGAATAAAAACAAACGCATTCCTCAAATAAGCCGTAAATTGATCCCGTAGTTATAGTTCTAAGACATCCTAAGACAAAGAATAAGCGGAAACCAAGTATACGAAAACCATACCCCAGCTGAACGTAATAAACTTATCGAAGACTTTAGAAAAAGCATATTCAAAGCCCTGAATGAACAACAAACACAATTAAACGAACTAAAACAACCATTAAAAACGCATGAAGAAAGGATTGACTCTTGCCCAAAAGGAGGCTCATACCTAGCCATATGCGTTAGAGACACACAATTATAATTCCTTAATTTACGGGCAAATAACACGCTCAAAACCATAGACTACGATTGCGACTATAACGCTCTCGTATTCCAGATAAACAAAAATAAGTTTGACTTCCTAACCCTAGAAATACAGAGTGACGGACCCAAGTACAAGTACAAAGAAACAAACTAGAAAAAATTACAAAATCAACTCGAAAAGAACTGCGACCTAAATATCCACAGCAATGTCAACCTAACAGGGAGGCAAATCGACTCATTTATGTAGGAAATAGAGAAACATATATAAAACGCCCTTCAAGAGTCCGTACTAAAAATAAAGCAAAAGTCGGCTTTCCAGCCCTATATCTAGAATAAATAAAATAAATTAAGAGACAAAAGCTTGATATCATCCAAAATAAACAATATAAAATAAAACTATTTCTATAATAAAAGAGAAGATTTGGAATAATTAATGTACGTTAATAATTAAGGTACATACACAAGGAATAATTTTGCACAAAATAAATATTTGCAAAAAATTTGATTGCTCTGTGGGACATGCTGGCAGAGTCCTTTTTAGAGATATTTTTATTTTGTTTACCCTGTGTTGATTTATAGAGTTTGCGAATTCTTGTTTTAGACACAACATCTCTAAAAAGGATTCTGCTAGCATGTCCCACAGAACAATCAAATTTTCACATCAAAAGAACCAAACTCTATGCCATCTCTTAAACTGCCTTCAAACGAGAACGAGTCCATTCAGCGCGGTACAAGCGCTAGCTGAAATAAGTGATTTTCTTATTTGCTTTTATTGTACAAAAAACGAATATTTGAAAAAATATAAATGTGTGCAAAAATGAGTGGTATATGGTATTAGTCGCGTAATACTAAACCATTTCTATTTCTCCATGTTTAGATTATAGATCATTATAAATAAATTATTAGGAAAGTAAAAAAGATTGGAAAAATAAAAATATCAACACCACGTAGTTTCCAAGCGGTCACCCATTTAAGTACTTTCTTCATCTTAACTTTCGTTATCGGACGAGAACGAGTTCTTCTTTAATTTTTAATTATAACGTTTATTACCCAAGAAAATACAGATTACGTATGTTACATACTCGATAAACAAAGAATTTCTGTTGAGAAGTGGCTCTGGCAAAAGTATCGTTAAACGTGACGGCATGACGTACTTATAAAATATTTGAAATAGGATTTGCGTGTTTTTTACATTACGGTAATTGATTGTATTAGTTGCTCATAAGCGGTACTTTTATACAATACTGGCCTCTTTTCTTCTTTTGCCCCGAGAGTTTGGTGATAAAACTGAACAAGTCGGTAGTTTATTTTTAGTTTTTGTGATGTTGACTGTTTGTGAAAAGAGGCAGAAGTGGACAGGGTAGGGAAGGGATGGAGAAAGAATGTCGTTTAAATATGTTACAATATTTACATTTATTTTACAAGTGGAGAGATTGAACGCTGGTGACGTTTCGTGGTTCTCCTTTCCTTTTTGATTTCTGTATCCAATAATACTTTTCTATGTTTTTTCTGTGTTTGTCTTTTGTGTTTTTTTGCGGAAGAGCCATATTGTATCTCCACCTAGCATCTACGGACTGTACATTTAGCCTGTCCTGAGTGTATTTTTTTGGTGTAATTCGTTTGGAAATAGACAACTGAAAATTAAGCTATTTTCTTTTACGTTTGCAGCTTTAGGCAAGTCATTTCTTGTCAGTTCTAGGATGTCACAGTGAATGCGGTGTATGTTGGCTAAATGATAGATTTTTGTATTTTTAACGTATTTTTTAAATTCACTATGTTCGGATCTATGTGTACTCAGACAAGCCCTGATACATTCTCTTTCCAATATACGAACTGATGTGGTTAGCAGGACGTGTATGATGCCAAATTAATACTCGGCATTTTCTTTAACAATGTATTTATTAACTCGCTTAACGATTTCGTTACATTAACTCGACTTATGCGTACAATTTATTCATGATTCTCTTGCGCTTGATCAATCACGCTTCTGGGACACGACTCAACTTATCTCCTAATCCATTTCGTTTCTTTTTGTCGCCTCTCAATATCCCCACTACGCACGCGTTCGTTAGGCGTGCGCGACCATGGTCTTGTCACGTAAAATAATAATAAAAAAAAAAAAAAAAAAAAAAGGAAGGAAAAATCGAAGACGTAAAATAAAAGATAAAAAACAAAAATAAAGAAATTTTCGAATATTCGGCGGAAGGATCGTTGGGATATTGAGAGTTCATTGAGCACTTCGCCTCGCCGACATACACTGTCGCCGAGTGCGGCTGCATCTTTATTTCTATCATCAGCCCATCGGTTCCGAAGCGCGGCCCGGTCTCTGATGTAGATCGAGGTGTAGTTGATGTCACATACTCCCCTCCTTAGATTGATTTTGGTCCTCCAAAATCTTAGTACTTCTGCAGATCATTTCCAGGTCAATTGGCTTTCCTGGTATCGCTATATAAATATATGTCGTTGTTTTTTTTTTTTTTTTTTGTTTTAACGGTAGAATTTCTATTTGCGTGTTGGCTAAATATACTACAGTTATGAAGATCGTCCTGGAAAATAAGGTTTTAAACGGTTTCCATTGATTTTCTTAATACTACCTTCTATCAAAATTTCATAATAAGGTGTTTTAACTTCTTCAAGGGTGTAGGGGCTTAACCATTCTATATCTAATTTATATTCTTTATGATCATTATGTATTAAAACTCTATCACCTTCTTTAAATATGGACTGTGGTTTTATTATTCGTCGTCTTTGATCTCTTTGGTACCTTTGTTTACTCTTAATCAATCGCGAGCTTTTGAAAGTCTAGAATCCCATTCCCGTTTTCTTCAACAGTCCTAATATATCCATTGTTATTTGGTTCCAACGGTGTGTCGGGTATGCATGGTTCTTCTTTGGGTCGAATCCTAGTCACCTTTGCGGTTTGACAGGTATCACAGGTCTTGATGCGTTCTTGAATTTTTTCCATAAGATTCAGAATTTTGTATCGTTCTCTTATCCTATCATATGTTTTTTGTATTCGGGGATGCCCCATTAAATCGTGGTTCTCTTGCAGAATTTCCTCGATTTGCTCTTCAGTAAATTCCTGAATTGGCTCCCATGTTAATGTAAATTCTTTATTTTCATCGATGCTGTTGTGGAATAGAATCATTCTCTTGATTTCATTCTTCTCGGTTTCTGTGAAGTCATAATCTCCAAAACCCATCTTTCTATTCTTTCGAAGGATATTCCCTATCTTGTTGAGCCATGTTCGAGGTTCATAGTCTCCAAGTTGTGTTTTCTTCAGTTGGTAGAAACTTTTGTCGTTAGGACAGATTTTTAAGTACTTTGGTTTCTCGCTAGATCCGATCCATAGTCCATACTCAAATAGAATATCGTATTCGGAGTCAAGTTCTGCGTTAAGTTCTTTGTTCGTAAGTATAACTGGTTTGTTGTTTGTACAATGTATTCTACTGAGTGCGTCAGCTGCAGTGCTGTCTTTGCCTTTGGTATATTCGATGTCGTATTCGCATTCCTCGAGTTTCAGCCTCCATCGCATAAGTCTCGATGAAGGGTCTTTACAATTTTTAAGCCATTTAAGAGTTTGGTGGTCTGTTCTAATGGTAAATCGTCGTCCAAGTAGATATTGTCGGAGGCGTTTAACTGCCCATGCTATTGCTAATAATTCTTTCTCGGTTGTAGAGTAATTACGTTCAGGTGGATTTAAAGTTCGCGATATATAACTGCATGGATGTCCGTCTTGGGATAGAATGGCTCCTATTCCTTCGTTACTCGCGTCAGTGGTTAGTGTGAATGGTGTACTATAATCTGGATATTTTAACACGGGAGGAGTCACATAACTTTTGTTTCAGAGTATCAAATGCGTCTTGAGTTTTGTCAGTCCAATGAAATGACGTGTCTTTCTTAGTGAGTTCGGTAAGTGGTTTTGCTAGTTTTGAAAAGTTGCGGATAAATTTTCTGTAATAACCTGCCAGTCCGAGGAAAGATTTTACTTCTGTTGGGTTTTTGGGTTGTCTAAAGCTTTTTACTGCTTCTATCTTCTTTGGATTTGGTTTTACTCCTTCTGCTGTTACGATATGTCCGAGATATTCTAATTCCGGTTTCAAAAATTCGCAACTTATCTGGTTGTATTTTCAATCCTAACTCTCTAAGTCTTTGTAACACGATAGCCAAGTTTTGGTTGTGTTCTTCTATCGATTGAACAAAAATAATAATATCGTCCAAATATACAAAGCAGTGTTTGTTAATAAGTCCACGAAGTGCACTGTCCATCATTCTTTGAAATGTCGCCGGCGCGTTTTTGAGTCCAAACGGCATTCGGTTATAATGGTAATGTCCGTGTGGCGTGGAAAATGCTGTGTACTTCTTTGAAGTGCGCTTGAATTGGAAAAGATCATGACACTAGTGGCGCTTCGACCTGTGACTGCCGGATTGTCATCATATAGGGCGCGCGCAAACCAAATTTCCTTCTTCGAAACTTTCCTACGCGCCGATCAACCGTTTCAGCGCACGGCTTTCTCGTTCGTAAAACACGCAAGAGAATACCGTCGCTTAACATTGGATAGCTCTGTATCGCATTATCCTTACGTAGTACCACGTCCGAACCTGAACTATGTTGTTGTATGTGACATCCTGATTAAGTGAACTGGTAAGGAAAAATCAAGCGGCGAAACGTCCCCAGCGAAGCGAATCGATATTCTGGCTTGACTTGCACGCCTTTTAATCGTGTCTAAGCTGTAACTGCGTCGCAGAACAAAAATGTAATTCTATTACATTAACCAATAAGCTATTCGCTTAGTACTATGTACAAATATTTGAAAGGTGATTAAAATTATTTGTGAGGGGACCAAGTCCACTGACGCGGTGGAGATTTTTCTATCAAGCTCTCCCATGGCTTGTACTCGAGCATATCGCGCATCAAGTTGATTTCGTTCTTTGCGTGAATTGTTAGTTCTTATATTTGTCCCTGGTTTATCTTTTCCTCTATATCAGGAACGCTTTCATTCTGTAATATAATATCGGTCCTTTCCTTAACCAAACTTTTTATAGATTTCCTGTAAATTTAGTCTTGTGGCATCAGATTCGCGAGCCGTAAAATTCTATCATACAATGTACGAAGTTGCACACGAGGATTCACAGATACAGCGAGTCCAGTCATATAGCCCTAACTGTTGGGTCTATCCCACTACTAGTTGAAGCGGCGTTAACAGTCTCGAATTTATCCTTTCGTGACGTTGCCATTATTATACTGATTGTATTATTTGTGCTTGAATGTCTCTTCTCGTTCTATATTTGGTAAAAGAATGCAGAGTTTCCTCACCTTGACCGTTTAACCCGTAGGAAATCTTCCGTTGCGGTGTTCCTTTGTCGAAACGTTAAAAGTGTTTCCTCTGTTGGAGTGGCTCGTTGATCCTCAATCTTCAAGGTTGACCGTAGCCCGAAATGCGTACTTTCGTTTACTTGAAGCTGATGGATCCTGGCAGGATCGCCAAAATGTCACGTAAAATAATAAAAAACAAAAAAGGAAGGAAAAATTGAAGAAGTAAAATAAAAGATAAAAAACGAAAATAAAGAAATATAAAAACAGAATTTATTTCTTCACACTTGGTTTACACTTGACTTCCGAAGCTCCTCTAGGAGCGACTTTTTAAGACTGAAGCTCTTACAATTCCACCTTTTGTCATCCCTCAATATCCCCACTATCCACGCGTTTGTTAGCCGTTCTCGAATATTCGGCGAAAGGATCGTTGGGATACTGAGAGTTCATTGAGCATTTCGCCTCGCTGATATACACTGTCGCCGAGTTTGGCCGCATCTTTATTTCTATCATCGGCCCATCGGTTCCGAAGCGCGGCCCGGTCTCTGATGTAGATCGAGGTGTAGTTGATGTTACAATCTCCTAAGCATTCCAAGTATTTGACCGAAGGACCGTAGGAATTTTGCTGGCTGTTAGGCCTGCTAGCGTTTACGCTTCGTCGCGACCTTGCTTATGTTTCATCGGTCTCTGCTAAACAGTCTTTCAACGGTGGTATACTATTGCGGCGAATGAGGTGTGGATCGGTATCTCAAATACGAGAAAGATTGCTGCTGCAACCGTCAAGTTTATTTTGAATAAATAATTTAAGTCTGAGTATAATCAATACCATCGATAGACGTTCGTACGGCGTATTCACGCAGATAGAGTAGATCGCTCACGGATAACTCGATAACTCGAATAATAGCTCGATAATAGCTCGATAATAATAATGCTTATATTGTACGGAAGGGAGTCGGAAGATTCAAATTCGTCTTACAACGACGGTTGCACGTTGCGGCAACATTGTTTTGCCCGGAGTTTGTTTATCTTACGTATGTCTAGGCGGTATCAATGTTCCGAGGCAGAACAACATGAGTCGCTCTCGCTTCGCTTCGTCCTATGACTCATGTGTCGCCACATCACCCCCCCCCCTCCCACCAGTGATAACGTTATAATTAAGTCGTACTTATAAAATTATGTACACTATTTTTCCGGTCGTCGCTATTTAAAAATTTTCCCGATAAGTCTTGTGTCTGACTCTGACGGAAACCTGCCTGATACCAATCGGGAAAACGGACTCTTCTCCCAGATCGCGTAACATACCTATCTCTGGTGTTTTCTTCTGTGCGCTGATTATTGGTATTTGACATGGCCGAATCAGCACGTTATGAGTTACAGCGATTTTTTCCTCTATGTCGTCCGGTACAATAAACGCAGGTTCAAACGGTCTACGGAAACCGTTACGTCACGATTATTTACTTTATTAGTAAACCCTTACCGACGAAACCGTTGGAAAGTTCTTTGTTATCGACTGCTGCTACAGAACTCTTTCGCTTAACGAAGCTGGTAAGTTACACCAGATTGGACAGCCGTAGGTTATGATCGGTTTAACTAGTGCTTTGCGTCTAAACAGTATATTTTGATGTGATTAGTTTTCGGAGACTTGATTTCGGGTTATTGATTTTCCTAGGACGTCTGAGAACTTTAACGGGATAAATTTGCAGCTTCTTTGAGCAATGCGTTTGTTGTTGATTCTTTGCATTTGTTCATATTTTCGCGGAGTTTTTTGCGAAATTCAACGAGTTTTATGCATCCTTTATACAAAGCAGGATATCCGTAGTTTTTACAGTTCACGCAGTGCGCTCTGTCTTTTTTACCGCGTCTTATTTTTTTACTTTGCACTCACTTGGTCTGCCCGGCTCCATACAGTTTACATTTTTGATATTGCATTATGTCCCTTTTTTTTATTTTTTCCCATTTTACCTTAAAGTAATTTAAACGGTTCATTCTTAGTAGGTTACTAATATTGATTTGTGAGGATACTTGGATTATGTGAATTAGGAGCAATACATTGTTCTCTATCGATCTTTTTGTTAAGAAGCGCCAATCTCTGGCGAATTGGACGTCGGACACCTGTTGTGCGTGTAACTCTGCAACTATTTTTGTCCCGGAGAAGCTATTGTTTAGACCCTCTAATAAAACCGTGTGGTACTTCTCTGATTTGGGTGTATATGCGCAAGAGGCTGTCTTAACTGCAATTAGGATTTCTTTCGCTTTGTTAATGTCTGGCATATATTGTCGGAATAGTACATGTTTATCTGCGTATATTCGTTTAATGTGGAAAATTTTGTGTATAGACTTTTCCCAACGAGTTTTACTGCGTTCTTTGAATCTTGGTGGCTGATGTATATTGGGCGCGGTTTGTCTCCAGTTGAGGGGGCTGTGGTGTAAGTGATTTTCTTTCTTAGAGAAACTGGTGGTCTGTCTGGGATATGTCTGGTTTTCCGTATCCATGTTGCTGGTGATATGGGCCCCTGCGTTGTCCATTTCGCTGGACTGCACCTGGGACGTACGTTGCTTCATTTATTATTCTCTTTAGGATTCGTGACTTCCCGTCCTGAGAGGCCATATACCCGCTGGCCCGCATATTTCCTTATCAGTTCTAAAGTAGAGTTTGGTCTTGTGGATTCTTTTATTGTTTTTATTTGAGGGTGTTGCTGTGTTTGAGATATGCTGGATTCTTGCGATTGTAATACGTGGAGCTTTCTGCTGAATTCATGATTTCGTTTCTTTTTGTTCACGTCTCCTGTTGTCCTCTCTCCCTTGCTTTTATCTTCTTGACTACTTTCTGTCCTTTTGTTCCTGTTCCGCCAGGTTCGGGGGAGGGTTGAGTTCCCGCGTCCTTTGGGTGCCTTGTCTTGCTAAGAAAATTCTTGGTCTATTTTTGCAGTAATATTTTTCTATAAGTTACACCATTTATGGGAGGCTTCGATTCACTACCTTGAGCACCATGATTTAAGCGAAACGATTGCGTTTAGACTGGTATAATCGTTGGCTGAAATGACTAGTTTTCTTATTTGCCTATGATATCCAAGAAAATAGAATATTTTGGCTAAGTCGAAGATTTTTTTATTTTTGATATATTTTTTGAATCCGCTGTGTTCGGATCCGTAAGTACTCAGGCAAGCCCTGATGCATTTTTTTCGAAAATGCGAATTTTTCCATTAAGGAAGCTGATATGTTGTACCAGATTAGGCAGCCGTAGGATATGATCGGTCTGATTAGAGCTTGGTAGCATATAATTTTGACGTTGCTGTTAAAGTGTTTAGAGTAGAATAATCTTTTTGTTCTCCAGAACGCTTTGGTGGCCTTGGAGAGTTGGATTTCGACGTGTTGTTTAAAGTTCAGTTTTTCGTCTATGTTTATGCCGAGGTATTTTACGCAGTTTTTGTGCGGTATGAGTGCCCCTTTGTTTGCTTTTTCTCTTTGTTGGAATTTTTTGCAGTGTTCTCTTTCTGCTGGGTCGATTTCACTTGACTTGGGTCTGAAAGTATGGTTTCGCATTTGTCTGCGTTGATTCTTAGTTTCCATGTGTGGTAGTAATCGTTGATTTTGTCGAAAAGCTCTTGTAGCTATGTTTTTATTGCTTTGGTTTTGCGGCCTGTTACGTAGATGATTAGGTCATCTGCGAAGGCTATGGAGCGTTTACGGGTGGATTTGTTCAGGTCGCAGAGATTTAGTAGGTCGCTATTGTAGATATTGAAGAGTAATGGGGAATTCACTGTCCCTTGTTGAAATCCATTTTTTATGGCGAATTCTGTGTTTGATGTATGAGAACCTTTGGTCATTACGAATGTTCTGTTTGTGATCATGTCCCAGACTATTTAGATTAAGTGTCTAGGGAAGTTTTTCTTTATTAATTTGTAAATGAGGCCTGGGATCCAGACTGTGTCGAAAGCTTTTTCTAGGTCTATTAAGCAGGCGGCTACTCGTTGTTTTGCGTTTAACGCCCAGCAGATATCCGACGTAAGTTTGTTTATTGCGTGGATTGTGGAGTGTTTGTATCGAAAGCCAAACTGGTTTTCTGGTATGATGTTATTTTTTATGCAGAAGGAGGTTAGGGGGTTGTTTATGATAGTTTCGTATACTTTGCTTATGTTAGGGAGGAGACTTATAGGTCGTAGGTTTGTGGATGATGAGCCGTCTTTATTCTTTTTTTCGATGGCCATTATTTTGACTTTTTTCCATTTGCTGCGGAAATATGTGTTGTTTAGTGCGTTGTTAAAGAGTACTGTGTAGTACCACTTTATTTTATTCGGTAGGCGTTTGAGTAAAATGTTTAGGATGCCATCGAAGCCGAAGTATTTTTTGATGTTTAGTTTGGAGAAGATTTCCAAATGTTTTACTTTCAACTGATTTGTTGTTTGCTGTAATTGATAGCTGAGTGAGTTTTGGCTATTCGCCATTTATACTAACGATAGTGCTGAAGATGAAGTCGATCCTTTCTTCGTGAATTTGTAATGACTGTTTTATTTCATTTAATCCCGTTTGTTGGTCATTTAATGCTTTAAGTATACTTCTCTTGAAGTCTTCAATGACGTTTATAACGTTTAGTTGGAGTATGTTTGCGATTGGATTAGGGTTTTGATTTAAACGCGGAAACATGTTTGTGCGGCCTCGTTTGGACTACGTCCGAGAACTTTAGTTCAGAGACGTATTTGCGGCTTATTTGGGCGATCCGTTTGATTTTTGGTTCTTTAGATTTGTTAATCTTTTCGCTGAGCTTTTTGCGTAGCTCCACAAGTTTTGGGCATCCTTCGTATTACGCTGGAAGTTCTTGCAATTTACGCAGTAGATTTTGTCTTTGCGTACTGTCTCTTTTTTTTTTATGTTGCACTCGCCGGGTCCGTGCGACTCAATGCATTTCACGCAGCGGTAGTTGAAGTATTTTGAGCCGTGTACTCTATCAGCTGGCATTTGTGGCATCGCGTTATGTCATTTCTTTTTATTATTTTTTCCCATTTTATCCTCAAGTAATTTAGATGGTTGATGTTTAACAGATTACTTGTGTTGCTGTGGGAGGATATTTGAATTATGTAAATTGTGACCAATATGTTGTTCTCCCTTGATCTTTTCGTCGTAAGCTGCGAGACTTTTGTGAAATGGACATCGTCTATTTGCAAAGCTTATAGATCTGTGAGTATTTCTACCTCAGTATAACTATTGTTTAAACCTTTTAATAAATAAATGTGGTAGTTTTCTGATTTGTTGGCCATGTAAGTCCAAAAGGCAGTGTTGGCTGCGAGTAACGTTTCTTCGACTTTGTTGAAATCGGGTAGGCTTTGGAGGTGGAGTACGTGTTTACCTCTGTGAACTCTTTTAATGTGGAAGTTTTTAATATTTAAGCGCTATCGTATCCTTTGGGTCCTGTAATGTTACGTTGATTGGGGGTGGCCTGGTTCCCCTTGCAGTAGCTGGGGTGTCCGTGCGCTCCTCCACGGTGCGACCGGTAGGGCGTCCGTTGAGTGCCTGGCCTCCCTTTGGCGTTGCTGGTGGGGGTGGGCCTTTTGGGTTGTTCGATGGAACTTGCCGCGCTTGTGGCGTTGATTGCTTCGGTGTTGAGGTGGGTGTATGTTTTCCCGTTTTGTCGCGTAGTACCTCATTCTTTTTTTTTTTATTAGTTCCAAGGTTGAACTTGGCGTTGTGGCATCTTTTGTTGATCCCGGTTGTTATCGTGATTTGTTGGGCTCTTGGCACTGCAATATGTCGAATCTGTTTTTTGTTCGGATAGTGAAGAGTGAGGCGGTTTTTATAGGCTTCACGTTTTCGCTTTTTCCAGCCTCTTCGTCCTCCTACCGACTAAAACCCCAATGGGCCTCCAGACGGGCGGCAATTATTCTTTCGAATAGTTTGCCCACCTCGTCCAGAAGGCATATTAGCCTATACGCGGACGGCGAGTCCAAAGGGCGTCCTTCCTTCCTCAGTAGGATCAACCTCGCCGTTCTCCATGCCCGGGGTTATACTCCTTCCCTCAGGCATCTGGTGAACAGGCTTTGCAGATGGGGAGCCAGGGTCTTCATTGACTCTGCCCAGACCCGGCCTGGGATTCCGTCCGGTCCCGGTGTAACGTCGCCGCGGGATGCCATCCTTTTTGTTGCCGCGAAGAGCTCCTCTTGGGTGACTCGTAGCTCTTCGCTCCACTTCATGGTCTCGTTGAGGTGGAAGAATGGTGTCCGCCTCGTGTTGCCGTTGTCCTTGTTGTCCCGCCGCCGTGGGAACAAAGTTCCGACGACATTGGCGAGCAATCCTGGTTCTATGTTTGTGGTAAATGGGGGGGCTGGTGGTCTCAGCTTCTTCGTGACCAGTCGGTAGGGCCGCCCCCACGGGTCGGATTCGACCGACTCGACCAGTTCCATCCAGGATCGGGCTTTGGTGTTCTGGATTTCCTGCTGGAGAGCGCGTCTCTTCTCCCTGTAGCCCTCATAGCAGTGGGAGATCTCCTCTTCGTCGCGTCTCCGCTTGCGCCTAGCCCTTTGGAGTCTTCTTCGGGCTAGCGCGCATTCTCTTCGGAGTTCCGCGATCTCCTCTGTCCACCAGTAGGCGCAGCGATTGCGTGCTCCGCCGCCGGGTATGGAGCGCGGCATCGAGGCGTCGCAAGCTGCGCTCATGTCCCTTTGCAGACTTTCCGTTTCCTCGTCGATGCCGCCTTCCTACGTTGCCCGCGCATCCCAGCTCCACGCGGATACGGTGACCGCCGCCTGGAGCAGGTCTCTGTCCCTTTCCTTCAGTCGCCATCTTGGAGTTGGCGGTGGACGGGAACGGCTTGGGCCTCGGGTGTTGCTGCGGTCCTGTCTTGTAGACGCAGTCTCCGAGGTAAGCTCCATCATTATATATAGGTGGTCGGACAGTGTCTCGACCTCCTCAGCCACTCTCCAGTTGCGTATCCGTCGGTGCAGGCTGGCAGTGGTCCATGTGATGTCTACCACAGAGGAACCCCTCCATGCTACGCACGTGCTCGTTGAGCCCCTGTTGGTTAGCAGGAGCCTGAGGCCCGCGGCCCAGTCGGGCAGCATCCTTCCCCGTGCGTTTGTAAGGGTGTCTCCCCACTGCGAGGAACGGGCGTTGAAGTCCCCCAATATGAGCACCTGGCGGGAGCGGCATCTTCTCATGCAGTTGCTCACTCCGTCCAGGAAGTCTCCGTACGCGTCCAGGCCGCTGTTGGAGGAGACGTAGACGCCCACCACCGCTATCCCAGCCCACTCGACCGCGACGTATCCGTTGCCACGATCTAGCAGGGCGCCGGGGGCGCTCGACGTCGTTGTCGTCGTCTATCAGATGGCCGTTGACCCTTCCAAGTCCCCGACCCAATTGGGGTAGTCGGGGACGCTATATGGCTCTGCTATCACAGCGAGGGCGACCTCGCTCTCCCGGATGGTCTGGAAGAGCAGGTCTTGCGCTCGCCTCGATCTTCCTAGGTTGCCCTGGAGTTACCAAGGCTACTTTCCCTGCCTGGGCCAATTTGCGGGCTCCGGCCACCGGGCACTTTACATACGCCGCCCCGAGGCCGCTTCTGGTGGCTCCGATCTCCCCCACATGTATTTCCGCGACTCCGCACTCTGCCGCCAGGGCCAGCGCTTGTCGCAGTTCCTCCTTCTCTATCGAGATGTCGATCCCAACTATCTTGAGTTCCGCCGTCCTTGTGGGAGTTGCCACTTTGACCGCGGTCGGGTCTAGCACCTTCGTTAGGTGCGTCGCCAATTGCAACGCTTTTTCTCTTCCTTTGTCACCGGACACCTTGATTATTATTGCGCCCGTTACGGCCTTCCTCATTCCTATCGACTTAACGCCGATCTCCGTGAGGGGGATGCTCCGTCTGGCCGTGGCTATTATTTCAGCGTATGACGTCTTTGTTTTCGCTAAGTGTGAGGGTCACCGCAGACGTTCGCTGTATGCGGGGGAGCGTGGCCATTCTCGATGCCGGCGGCGGTCCTGTTTTCATTGCAGCTGCGCCGCTGCTCGGTTTGGGTAGTCCCGTCGTCCTTTTCTGGGGTTGCTGCGTTGGCTGCCGCCTCGCCGGTGGTGTTGGGACCGCAGTCCTTCCCCCTTTTTTCGCCGTTTCCCGGACGTCAGTTACCATCCTCTCCTTGGCCTCCTTCCTTCTCACCCTTTTGGAAGTCACCACTTTCCACTCTTCCTCCTCCTGTTTCCTCGGGGAAGGTGTTGGTGGTTTCTCGGCAGCGGCGGTGGAGCGACTTGTAGCGGGGTGCTCCGTCGTTCTCTGCCGCGTTTCGGAGTTATTTAATAAGTGGCCCCCGAAGCGCTTTTCTATCGCCCTTAATATGAAGGGTCTGATCTCCTCGACACTCCTCTACAGATCAGCCAGGCGCGCAGATCACCATTACTTCCATCTCCAGTTCTTCGGAGACGTCCGGGGTCAGTGATATCAGCTTCCTCTTCTTCCCCTTGATCATCGTCAAGACCAGCGATGTGTGCGACATGGGTGGGGTAGCCGACTCCTTATCGTCGGACTTCATTCGCGTTCGGGATCCTCCTGCCGTCAGCGACGTGGCATCGCCTACCATGACCGGTGCGAGGAAAACGCCCTCTTGTCTGTCCGAAGTTCCCTGTGGGCTGGACATGGACGTTGCTGTTAATTGGTTAATTTCTATGTTGGTAGTTAGAAAAGGATGCTAGCCGCCCTTGAGAGAGAGTTCGTAGCGGGAAGCGTCGTACGTGAGGAAAGCAGATCTCCCGTATCTTCCCGCAATAAGTGACGAATTTATGGGCTGACAGAATAAAGACTGTTTGTCAATTTGAAGGACCTTGGTTAACTAAATTCTAAGATCTGTAGCGGGTCCTCAGGCTAGCTGAACATATACTGAGAATGATGCATCTGGCGATCATCTTGCCTAAGAAATGGGGTCTGTGTGTGGCGAGCCATGGGGCCGTTGGGATGTTTATTGTTAAGTGTCGGTACGGCTAATTCTTTAAAGGAGAGCTATGCAATTCTATCTCTTCTATATCTCTGATAAGTGGAACGTTCATCCCGTGGCCGCGGCTACGTTCGCCGACTAGTTGTCGCCTCGAGCCTAAGCTCATTATTTCAAGTCTCGAACGATTGTGCTTGGGTTATTTTGCAAAGGCTACAGTATTGGGGTTTTCCAACGGGGGGCCCGGTGTCCTTTCATCTCCGACATATATAAACATTGTAAATATTATAAATAATTTTACAGGACACCCCCACTCCCCCTACCCATTCGCCCACTCCCACTCCTCACTCCCCCCCACTCTCCACAGCATAGAAACGGTTGGAAGGTTTGCTGTCGAGTGTCGCTACAATGTCGGAATTTGATCTGGTCCTATCTGGTGATTGGTGTTCTGGAATTGTAATGTAATCTCGTCTAGATGAAGCAGTTGACCCTAGGCATGTTGCTTCTGGGATCTCTGTTGTTCGGTTCACTAGAGACCTTTCCTTGGTGGGTAAATGAAAAATTTCGAAACTAACAGTTCTCGCCTGTATGTCCGATTCATGAACACTTGGTATATTTTAGTTTCGCTCGTTCATTCGTAGGTTGGTTATTTACGTGCTCGATTCTTTTTTCAATTTCGTTCGGTTTGCATGATACCAGTATTATCGCTGGTCTCCGTGCTCCTTGTTTCTTTCTGGTATATAGTTCCATTTCCGATGTCTTCTTTCAGGTTCATGATATATGTTCTATTGCGTCGGTTTTCTCTTCTTCTATAGCGATTCTTCTGTTTACAGGTTCTGAATGTTTGTTTCGAATGGCATCGATTAGTTCCTTTAATTGTTGTCGGAAGCGCATATGGTGTGATTGTACTCTTCCCGCGTTTGCTTGTCTACTCGTTCTAAGTTTGTCGCGGAAACTGGTTACTGTATTTGGGATTGAAACGTTCTGCCTTTGTGCGGCATATAAATGTTCGTAGTGTTTAATTTCAACGAAGCGGGTACTTCTCTCCTTTCTTTCAGTTATTTTCTTGACAAGAAATAATTGTAAAGGCAGTGGTTTTTGGTAGCACTGACTTCTAGCGTACCTGACGTTCTTTATGAAGTCTTCTATAGCGACGTCGTCTTTTCCTCCCCGGGTTTCGATTTGTTCATTGGCAGCTTTTGCTGATAGTTTGCCTGGATTTCCCATAACACTCCTTCGAATCTGACTAGACAGTCTAGTTATATGTTGCTGTACCGGTACAAGTTTTGCTGACATAACTGACTCGTCTTCCGAATCCTCAAATAATGTTTCTGTTCCGAGGGTTCTCTACGAGCGTCTATCAGATCCGACTTCAGTGAGCATAGTTAGGCGCACAGCTTTACTGAGATTTTCAATTTCATCTGCGCGTTTCTTATTCTCTGTAGCTAACATTTTCAATTAGTATTTTTTCGCTTTGTTAAAGTCTCGGATATTATATAGGTACAGCACGTGTTTACCTGCGTATTCATTTAATATGGAATGATTTTGTGTTTGGAGTCTCTTCAATGAGTTTTACAGTGTCCTTTGGGTCTTGGAGGGTGAAAGTTTATTGGGAGCTGTCTGTCTCTTCTTGTGTCTATAGTTTCTGTGCGTTCTTTCGTCGAGAAGCTGGTGGCCTGTTTGGAATGTGTCTGATTTTTTGGTATTAAGGTTGATGAAAAAAGGCCCGCTGCGTAGTTTGCGAGGGCTGCGCCCAGGACTATCAGGTTGGTGGTGACATACGCCATGGTCTATTTATTATTCTCTCCCAGATTTGTGGTTTCTCGACCCGACTGGCCGTTTGCCTACTTGCTTTATTTCGTCGATTTTTGTCCTTTTTTCTTATCAATTCCAAAGTACAGTTTGGCTTTCTGGGTTCTTCTATATCTATTATTTGAGAATATCGCTGTTCCTGTCAGAGTGGTGTCTCTTGTAATGGGAATACGTCGTATCTATTTCATGCTATTGGGCTGCCTTCTGCTGGGTTCATGATTTCATTTCTTTCGCGATTTGTATCTCCTATTATGTTTTCTTCCTTGTTCTTACTTTCTTGGCTACTTTCTGCCCTTTTGTTACTGTTCATCAGCTTTCGCGGAGGGTTGAATTCCCGCGTCTTTTGAGAGCCAAGGCTTGTGTTGCTAAGAAAGTCCTTGATCGATTTTTGCAGTCGTATTTTTTTTCTGATGGCTTCTATCATTCTGATTATGGAGGGTACCGATTCATTGTTTTGGTCGCCATTTCCGTTGTCTTCTAGTTTTTTCTTCTTATTTTATTACGTTGATTGTTTTCATAGTGAGGATAACATAATTTGAAACACTCACTGGCAAGTCCTACGCGTGGTATTTATTTTGCAGTCCGACTTGCTCGGGTTTCACAGCTAATTGACGACACCAGTGCACTCAGCGCAGTATGAGCGTTGGTTGATATAAATAGTTTTCTTATTTGTTTTTGACGTTCAAAAAAATAGAATACTTAAAGTAATGTAAATTGGTGTAAAAATCAGTTGTGCATTCAGATATATAAAAGTTTGCGTGGCTTCACTTTCAAAAAAGTGGCTATGAGATTCCTTCATGTACTTGTGCACTTGGAAGACAGCGAGGACGAAGTGGACGGAACTTTGTAAATTGATTTTGTTGAACCTGAAGTTTTGTGTTTAAAAATTGGGATGTTGCATTTTCGACATGCTTTGCACAAGAAATAAATACGGTTTTTATCACCGAATTGAGAACTTAAGTTTGCAGGAAGCTTCTCCTGTCTTCGACGTGACAAATTTCGCGATCCCTGCCAGGATAATCATCATTCTCAACTTCCTACCAACTCTACTGACGTTTGGCAACCGAAGGACTACGGTCGTCCCAGTTGAAGACACGAGTATTCTACAAGCCCAGGTAATATAACAAACTGTTTTTCATACGCCATAGAAATCAAAGACCTAGTTTCGATCTCGAATATTCTCACATCACAATGACTTAACCAACGACCACACCTTCAGCCGACTCGAATTTGTTGCAACAAGTACTAGACGGACGACAAAAGACGGACGACAAAAGACGGACGACAAAAGACGGACGAGTTCAACCGGGCTCAATCCGCTGTGTTACGATGTTGTTGTACCTACATAATATGCGAGACTTTAACAAAATGAAAGAAATACTAATTGGAAATGTTAGCTACAGAGAAGAAGAAACGCGTAGATGAAATTGAAAAACTCAGTAAAGCTCTGTACCTATCTATGCTCACTGAAGACGGATCTCGTAGACGCTCATATAGAATCCCCGGAACAGAAACATTCTCCGACGATGTGAAAAAAGAATAAGTTATATCAGTAAAACTTGTATCGGTACCGCAAGTTGGACTACCTTGTCAAACTCGAAGGAATGTTACGGTAAACCCAGACAAACTACTGGTTGAGGCTGCCAACGATCACATCGAAACCAGGTAAGGAAGAGACCACCTTGGTATACAAAGCATCATAAAGAATATCAGGTACGCCAAAAGCCGATGCTACCAAAACCCACTGCCCCTAAAATTATTTCTTGTCAAGAAAATAATTGAAAGTAAGGAATGAAGTACCCGCTTCGTTGCAATCGAAAACTACGAACATTTATATGCTGCATGATGGCAGAACGTTTCAATCCCAAATACAGTAACCATTTGCCGCGAGAAATTTAGAACGAGTAGACAAACAAACGCGGAAAGTGTACAATCATACCATATGCGCTTCCGACAACAATTAAACATTCAAAACCTGTAAGTAGAAGAATCTCTATTCAAGAAGAGAAACCCGATACAATAAAAAGATACATCATGAACTTGGAAGAAGACATCGAAAATGGAGCTATATATCAGAAAGACGCAAGGAGCACGGAGACCAGGAGATAATACTGGTATCATACAAACTGAACAAAATTGAAGGTAGAATCGAATGCGTAAATAACCAGAATCCGAATGAACGAGCGAAACCAAAATGATCAAGTGTTCATGAATTGGACACACAGGAGAAAACTGTTACTTTCGAAATTTTTCATTCACCCACCATCGAGTTCTGTACACGATAATTGATCGCCGTGGAGTTCCGATTTTGAATCAATGACGGAGAAAATACTGTACATCGTTCGTTGCAATCATTACTACAACTAATAGCACTTCTACTAATGAACACTCGATACATTGATAAAGAACTCTAGCGTAAGTCGAAATAATAAATTATTATCCTAGTAAGTTAAGTCCTTTCATTGACAAAGATGGCATAATAATGGTTAGAGATGATTAAGGTACGCGAAGCTGCAATCTCACACAGCTAATTATTAAAAAACAACACAAATCGCAGGTACAGCGGGGTTCAGGACACATTAAACGCAATCTGGCAATCCTTTGGGTCAGACATTGGCGAAATAGCAGCAAAAAATATTATAGAAATTAGGAAATATATATATATATATATATATATATATATATATATGTCGGGTTAGAGTTAACACTTGGGTTTGGGGCGTGTAAAGAATCTGCGCCAGGGTCGCTCATCGTCGGTGTACAATCGATGATATCTTTTATTGTCACAAATACAAGATAAACTACCGGTCTCGATACTCGAACGATAATGACAACGATCGTGGGGTCGGTATAGCGAATCCACGGCCCACGGGATAACTGATCTACTTTACTTCAAAGTCTAAGTCGAACTCGACTTACTCCTTGTGATACAAGGATCGCTTGATTAACTCTCTACTAAGACGTAGATTATTCGCTGATCGTACAAACACACTAGGTATCTAACTAATGCGACTGTAAGAAAAAGAATGACTTTCCGTCGCAACGACGCTGCAGAGGAAAACTATGGTGGGATGTGCCTAAGGGCACGAGGTCATCGGATTCGTCAAAGAAAACCTCCGCTCGGAGGGTGAGGGAAATAGACGTTGCTGTTAATTGGTTAATCTCCATGTTGGTGGTTAGAAAAGGATGCTAGCCGCTCTCGAGAGAGAGTTCCTAGCGGGAAACTTCGCACGTGAGGAAAGCAGACCTCACGTATCCTGCCGCAACAGGCGACAGACACACGGGCTGATATAATAAAGACTGTTTGCCAATCTAAAGGACTTTAGTTAACCAGATCCTAAGGTTTGTAACGGTTCCTCAGGCTATCTGAACACAAACTGCGAATGATGCGTCGGCATCTGGCGACCATCTCACCCAAGAATGGGGTCCGTGTGTGGCCGCTGGAATGTTTCATTGTCAAGTGCCGGCACGGCCAATTCTTTAAAGGAAAGCTATGTAACTTCGTATCTCTGTTAGGTGGAACGTTCACCCCGTGGCCGTGGCTACACTCGGCGACCGGTCGTCGCCTCGAGCCCAAGCTCATTGTCACAAGTTTCGAACGATTGTGTTTGGGTTATTTTGTAAATGCTATTGAGGTTTTTCCCCGTTGTCCCCGTTGTCCTTTCATCTCCGACATGGCCATCCTGACTGTTACACGTCCTCGGGTGTATCTAGAATATTGGGTTTTCCCCATGTTAGACTCGATATCATTGATGCTATTTACAATTTAACTAAGTATTAAAATAGGTCCGGTTTGACAACAAAAATTTTGGTCAGATGTTTGATAAAGAGAAAGTTAAAAGAGAGCGGAAATTCGGAACGTTATGATTGATATTCGAAGTAATAGTTGCGTTCTGTGAATTATCAGTCCGAGCGTAAAGGCATGATGGACCATTCTCGGTCTCGTACCTCGACGGCTCTCACTTCTCTGGATCATGCTACCACACTGAGCACTCGCAAACTCATTGTATCGCCCCACTGGGCACTCTCAAACTCATCGTATCGCCCTACTGGGCACTCGTGCGAACACTATACCATAGTGCCACGAAAACATTGAACTCATAGTATCGCCCCATTGGGCACTCGCAAACTCACTCTATCAAGTGCTGTGGTCAAAATGATCCTCCTCTGAGGCCGGGGCACTCGCATCGCCATGGCCACTGCTCTCACCCTCACCGCAGACGTCCAATTCAGTAGGAACGCACCTATCAGGCATTTTCTTCAGCCTATCATGGCTGTATTTATACGACCGTTTGCCATCTAACGTTTTTAAAATGTATCTATCTCCTTCCAAAATTTCTGATATCACAAATGGACCCCTAAATTTCGAATCTAATTTCGTTTGATTCCTTTCCTCGTTTTTCTTTAATACAAAATCACCGACATTGAATTTAACTACTTCGGCTTTCGTTTTATCGAATCTTTCTTTATCGTGCTTAGCGCTGTTCTCTATACTTTGTACGGCCTGTTGTCTTACGTTGGAGATGTCTACTTCCTTTTCCTCGATATTTTCAGATAGTAATAACCCATAGGGTCTTGCCGTTTTACCAATTAATAGTTCTAACGGACTCGATTTAGTTACACGATTGGTTGTACAATTTAAGGCTAATTGAATTTCTCCGATCGCGTCTTGCCAGGATCGGCCGGTCGTTTCTACTGTCGTAATCATATTTTTCAACGTCCCCATAGTACGCTCTACCTGTCCGTTAGCTCTACTAGCACCGGTGGCTATTAGGTGAAGTTTGATTTGTTTATCCTGATAAAACTCTTGAAATTCCTTACCGGTAAAACATCGCCCTTGGTCCGCTATTACCCGAGAAGGGCTGCCGTATAGGAATATGGCAGATTTGAGTGCCTTAACGGTGCTGAGTGAATCTATCTTACGGGTATGGTGTAAGTATACAAATTTAGTAAAGGCGTCGATTAAGACAATGACGTATTCTTTCGAATCATTCTTGCCGCTCAGTTTTCCCGTTAGATCTACGTGAATCGTATGCCAGGGTATGCCGGTCTTAGGTATGGGATGTAATTCGGCTTGTATTTTGCCTGAATTTGCCTTAGAAATCTGACAAGCATGACAATTCTCTACGAATTTGCGAACATATTTCGCCATTCCTTCGAACCAGTAATACTCGTACAGTTTCTCAAGCGTTTTATCCCAACCTAAGTGCATAATCGCCTGATGTACGTGATTAATGACAGACCACCTAAAGCCTCTTGGTACAATGGGCAGGCAGAGGGTCCTGCCTCTCCTTTGTATCTTACGGTAAAGGGTACCGGATCGTAGCTCGTACGTATTCGCGATGCCTTCCGCGAGCTCGTCGTTTTTCAATTTATTGACGATTTCAGAGATTTGGGGATCGCGACGCTGTTCCGCTAGGAGCCAATCCTTTGAAATTTCAGTGAGATTAATCCTCTTTTCCTTGATCTCGCTAATAGGGGTAGGGTCGATATCGATAGGGTTACGCGAAAAGAAATCTACATGAGTCATGCGTTTACCTTCTCGGTACATGATGTCAAACGTAAAAGTCTGTAGATAGGCCCACCACCTATAAACCCGGTCGGTCAATTTCACTTTATTGCGGGCTGCCTTCAACGAATTGCAGTCAGTAACAACAAGAAATTCCCGTCCGTACAGATAGTGGCGAAAGTATTTAATGGCGTTTACAGCTGCCAGCGTCTCTAATTCATACGAATGATAGCCGGATTCCGCGGATTCCGGTTTCATTACTTGCGAAAATTTAGGTACGAAATTTCTAAAGTAGGAGGCTAAACCTACGAACTGCCTAAGTTGGGTGACAGTTGTTGGTGCGGATAAGGAAGTCAAAGCTTGTACTTTACCAGGGTTGGGGCGAACCTCTCCGTTGTGGATCACGTACCCGAGATAAAGGGCCGATGTCTTTAGGAAAGAACATTTGGAGAAATTAAAGGAGAACCCGGCCTTTACGAGGGTATTTAGTACGATGTGCAATCTATCTAGGGCTTGGTCTACCGATTCGGCAATGATTAGGACGTCGTGTAGGTAAACGACGGCGTAAGAGTGTGCGAGGTCGCCCAAGGCATTTAGAATGGCCCTCTGGAAAACGGACGATGCATTCTTCAATCCGAACGGCATTGTTAGGTACTGGTACTGACCATCGGGGGTGACAAACGCTGTATACTCCGTCGAACTGGGGTGAATAGGGATTTGGCGAAACCCGCTGGCCATGTCCAAGCTAACGAAATACCTCGCCTTTTGCAATCTCGCGATTTGGTCTGCAATAAGGGGTAGGGGATACCGGTCCGCGACCGTATTTTTATTTAGTTCCCGGAAATCCACACACAACCTATCCGAACCGTCCTTCTTTTTTACCAGTAGCATAGGGCTCGCGAACGGCGAGTTACTAGGCCTTATAATTCCCGCCTTAATTAATTCGCTTATTCGCTCGCGTACTATGCTTCGCTCCGCCTCGCTTAATCTATAGGGGCTTCTTTGTACGGTGATGTTGGGATCGATCAAACGTATTTTCAACTGTCCCGTCTTTACGCGTGTACGCGGGAACCCCGTAATAAACGAACTCTTAAATTTTTCGAGAATAGAAATTAATCGGTCTCTATCTTCGCCGAGCACCTCGGTGTCGAGTTTGTTAATATCGATTTCGTTTTCGACGGTCTTATTACAGCTATTGACGGCCTTTTCCCTGTTAATGGTGACACTATTTCGGGAAATATTTACGTTAAAACCTTGGTTTAGGATCTCGCGGCCTATCATGATGTCGTACGCTAGATAGCTGTCGTCGAGGATATGGAAAGTTATCTCCAACGCAAAATCGTTGATGCGCACTACGGACGAAACTTGCGATGTGCAATTAATACGATTGTTTCCCATCCCTCGCATTACCACTACATCGGTCGTTCTTTTGCTGGACAATTTCGAAGCCATGGATTCTCTAATTAGCGAGCATTCGGCCCCAGAATCGAAGCAAAATGAAAACGACTCACCCAGATGGCTTAATTGACCCGTCGGAGATTCCACCACGCAGGAGTTGACTTGACGTTCGTTATTGGAGTCGCGGTTTGTTTTCTGCAGTAACGGGCAGTTAGGCGCAATGTGGCCCTCTTCGCGGCACTTGAAGCAGGACACCTTGGATGATGCAGCTGGTCGGCTTTTCTCCGGTCGTCGTGTAGTCTCTTGTCCCTCGGTCTTCATCCTCGTACGGCACTCCGCTATTTTATGCCCGGGGACACCGCAATGATGACGCTTAATCCGGGGGTCGGACGGCTTCCGTCGTTTTGCTTCGGGGCCTGCCGATGAAGTTCCTGAGGAAGGTGTCAGCCTCTTCTTCGCGTAGTGGAAACCGTTCATCTCCGTAATAAATTGGTCCCGAGTCTTAACGTCGCTCGTAAGCGCTATTTTCTCGACACGCTCGTCGCGTAGACTCAGATGATGAAGAACGGTGGCGTTGACTATTTCAACTGCTCCAAAGAGGGAACAGAGACGCGTGCCATAGGCTCCCAGAGATTCGCCCTCCAGCTGAGGTTCGGCTAGCATCTTCATCAACGCTGAGGTTGCCGTCTCTTTCCCACCAAAACGTGCAAGAAAAAGTTCTTTAAACCTTGCCCAAGTGTAATCTTCGTCGACAGGTATCTGCGTGAGCCACTGCGAGGCAGTACTCTTTAGTGCATGGCTTACGGTGAGAAATAATTCGTCGCCTTGAATGGGCCTTCTCTTCATGAACAGGCTGGCGGTTAAGCACCATGCAGCTGGATCGGCACCTGCGTTTTCGGGATTGAATTCTGGTAAGGGTACTACACACTTTGTCCTCTCGATTGATTCATGATGGCCATGAGCTGGTCCAACGTTACAAATGGCGACGATCCCACTTCTGATGTCGGGTTAGGGTTAACACTTGGGTTTGGGGCGTGTAAAGAATCTGCGCCAGGGTCGCTCATCGTCGGTGTACAATCGATGATATCTTTTATTGTCACAAATACAAGATAAACTACCGGTCTCGATACTCGAAAGATAATGACAACGATCGTGGGGTCGGTATAGCGAATCCACGGCCCACGGGATAACTGATCTACTTTACTTCAAAGTCTAAGTCGAACTTGACTTACTCCTTGTGATGCAAGGATCGCTTGATTAACTCTTTAGTAAGACGTAGATTATTCACTGATCGTACAAACACAATAGGTATCTAACTAATGCGACTGTAAGAAAAAGAATGACTTTCCGTCGCAACGACGCTGCAGAGGAAAACTATGGTGGGATGTGCCTAAGGGCACGAGGTCATCGGATTCGTCAAAGAAAACCTCCGCTCGGAGGGTGAGGGAAATAGACGTTGCTGTTAATTGGTTAATCTCCATGTTGGTGGTTAGAAAAGGATGCTAGCCGCTCTCGAGAGAGAGCTCATAGCGGGAAACGTCGTACGTGAGGAAAGCAGATCTCACGTATCTTGCCGCAACAGGCGACAGACACACGGGCTGATATAATAAAGACTGTTTGCCAATCTAAAGGACTTTAGTTAACCAGATCCTAAGGTTTGTAACGGTTCCTCAGGCTATCTGAACACAAACTGCGAATGATGCGTCGGCATCTGGCGACCATCTCACCCAAGAATGGGGTCCGTGTGTGGCCGCTGGAATGTTTCATTGTCAAGTGCCGGCACGGCCAATTCTTTAAAGGAAAGCTATGTAACTTCGTATCTCTGTTAGGTGGAACGTTCACCCCGTGGCCGTGGCTACACTCGGCGACCGGTCGTCGCCTCGAGCCCAAGCTCATTGTCTCAAGTTTCGAACGACTGTGTTTGGGTTATTTTGTAAATGCTATTGAGGTTTTTCCAAGTAATTCCAACGGGTGGCCCCGTTGTCCTTTCATCTCCGACATATATATATATATATATATACATGACCTTGAAACGTTCTTGATCACTTCATGTAGAAAAAATCCAATTACGCGAAAGCCATAATTCATTTTCGACAATATTCAGCTGTCACACTTTACGTGTCTCATCCTGTATGACCTACGTATGTTATATTAATTATAGAAAACACAATGCTGGTACATTTTCCATGTTTCTGCGAATAAACATATTGTCTCACAAGTTAAGGCAACTCTCTACAGCAATTAAATTCACTTCAGCTTACCTAACTGCAAAAACAGCGAAATGCCTTTGTAAACGAGGATTGATTGTAAAACTTCCTGCAGTAGGATTCATACAGGATACATATTGTGTATTCTGAATTTCTTTTAACGTCAATTTCGTCCTGTCGTACCTAAAATTCCATCAAATTATTATTTTACGACATTAATTTACGATAGCTGAGATTATGCTAACCTACTATAAAACTCTGAAAACATCTGCCATTAACAGATATCGCATAACAAGGAAATAAAGAATTTAATAAAACTTTAGATGGAAATTAAGAGTCTATAGTATGATATTGAATTTTAAAAAGTACTAAAGGTAATGATAGATCTCAATTGATTGATCTCCTTAACATGTATTTTTAAATGAACGAATAAGTAGTAAGTGCTTCGTTTATTTTGAATATGTTAATATGTTAGTTAAACTTGTCAAACCAAAGAGTTGTGTAAGGACAAAATTAACTGGTCCAACACGATGATTCATCTTTTTATTCCAATGTTGTTCTTTCTATGAGAACCAGAGATGATAGCTATTACAGGCCAGCTTTTAAAAATTGTGATGTAAGAATTAATCGTTGCTAAAATAATTTTGGTTACGAGTAACCAATATTGATGACAGGAATTCTTTTTTGGTTATCGATAATCATTCTAGATGACGGAAATCTTATTTTGATTACCAATAATCATTACCAATGGCGAAAATCTTTCTGATTACATTCGACGATATGAACAACGATAACAATAACAATAACATATATATATTAAGTCTTACGAAATTACAATTGAAATATTCTTATGCCAGTTCTTTTTTGATCCATGTTCATTACTGCTTTTTTTTATAAATAATGAAAAAACGCATTGATGGAAATACAAAAAAATATGTAATCCCATTAAAAAAAATCCTGCTTACTAAACAATGTTCAAAACATTGAAAACTCGAAGAATAATCTTCAAGTAGGAGAATCATCAAGGAGAACCATAATATTTGTTGTTCCGATTAACTTTGTCCTCGTATAATTCTTTTGCAGATAGAAATAACTAGGTATGCAAAAATCCAAGATAAACGAAACACCCTGTATATGTTTTTTTCTTGTCGAAAGGTGCCTTTGATTCTTACCGAGGACCGTTAATCTAATTAAATTACATCTTTTTATGAACAGAGATTGCGTTTCTATTTATGTCGAGACTTTCTATAGATAAAAATAAGAAACAATGAAAACATTCGTTTTGTGAAGAATACTAATCGCCCCGAAGATTTATTACAGTAGAACTACATTTATCTGAGTTGCACAAAACTAGAGTTTATGTAATAGGATTTCACTAGCTCTCTCCATTACATTGTGATTTCTTGTTCAAATTAGGAATTAGCTGAAGTGAATGGATTCTATCGTGAGATAGTAGTTTACAAGGATAATGATCCAAACGTCGATCTAATAAATAGAATTCAGATAAATGTAGTCCTAATGTAGTTAAATTTGTCATTCGAAATAATATTTTGCCAGTAGAAAGTAAGAAAATTGAACTTTCAGCTTTAGAATTCTACCGTAATATTTACATTATACATAATATTTTTATATACCACATGAAATAATTATATATATAATATATTATAATAATATTTATATATACCAGTGATTGTAGTCAATATGCTGTCTAATGAGTGTGTGAGGTTGAACGGTTCCATATGTATCGACTTCGGGCATATTCATATCATCGATGAAATAAATTAACTTTTTCATACCAGGTGGTCCATAATTTCTACCAGTCTTTTTCTCCAAATGCTTTTCCATTATTCGTTGTAACATTTCTTGAATATGTAATTAAACTTTTAATTATGTTGTAAAAAAGAACTAAATAGAAAATGTGACAATCAAGAAACACTAATGAATAAAATTTTGAAATCGAGAAACAATATGTAGCTTTCTTTTTTCTCTTTTATTAACACATTCGGTACGGATGGAATCTATAGTTGCCAACCTCGCAAACCTCGCTTTGGGAAATACAGTCTTAAGTCAATCAATTGCCAACCTTTGAGACATTGTAGAGGGAGTTCATATATCTTGTAAATAGATAAATACAGCCACCAGAGAATTTGCCTACACTAGTGATATCAGTGAGGACAGGGTTTGAAATTTGTTAAGGTCCTATTTTTAAATGGGATTTTTGTAAATAATTATGATTATAATTATAATACTGTAAATAAAATTTTGCAAATCATAATAATTTTGCAAATAAAACTACAAATTATAACAATAATTCTGTAAATGAACAATGTAAATAAATATTTGTAAATAATAGTAATAATAACAATTTTGAAAATAAAGAGTTGAGATATTATATGTATAGATCTTATAACCTAAATGTATCCCACAGAAATATTTTTTTCAGAAACCATAGTTTATATTAAAGGCTTGTCTAAAATCCCACGACAAATCCCTCTCCCATGTTAAAAAATGTAGTAAAAAGAATTTTCTATTGTTAAATATCTTTTGGAATATCTTTTGAAATATAACGGCATATTGATGCTGAAAATATAAAAAAAGAAAACTTCATTTCGTCCAATTCTTTTTGTCGGAAAAGTTACTACGAATCTGTTAAAAAAGTCTTAAAGAATCATTTAAGTTAAGATGTATAGGATGTCCTACAATTAAATACATTTGGAAGACAACGGTTCTACAAGAAAAGATAAGTCACAAAATATAGAATATGGTTTTCACGTAAAACTTTGCTTCCAAGAAAATTTATTTTAAATATTTTCTTGACAAGTATTAGTGAAATTCATCGTAAATTAATCATAGTTTTCAACTGTTCTAACTTCATTTTCCGAACAAGTTTAATGAACTAATCATCGCAATATAATGCAAAAATTAAAAAAGTAATGAAAATATTGTCTACTTTGACAGACGATTGTCTGCAGTGATGTCATGTGACCGAGGTCAATCTGTATAATGTTATCCAGGAAAAAGCCCCGAAAAACTTCACGTTTGCGAGTATTTTGTTTTCCATTGGAATAGAAAACAAGAGAACGTCTGCGAGCAAATGTTGAAAGAATTTGAAGAACGTGTAAACGTTTAAACCTCTCTTTACTAACAGGCTTCTTTTGCTTTGATTCTCTTTCTTTGTACCAACAGTTTGGGAATGCAACGGTCGACAAAGATTCTCACGTTTTTTTTCTATTTTTGAATCGATTTTTTGTAACAAGATGAAACGTAGACATGAATAGAAATATTAATTTACTGTGGCATTTGTTGACACCTACGAGACAAACATGCATTGGATGCATTCTATTGACACTTAGGTTTCATGATACATGTTCAAAGTACATCGATCGGTAACGGCGAATCGTTATTATATGTAATTTTATACCGATGCAGGAATCGGAATACTGTCAGTTGGTAAGTAGGTAAGTAAGGCACAATTGCGATATAAGTTTCAATGTGTAGAAGGCAGCACCGATACCAAATATAATTTACGGTAGATTCTCATCATTGTATTTTGTTTTTCAATCCTTGGTCAATTTTTACCCAATATATGTTAAAAAGCAGAATCACCCATACGCAAATAATTTCTATAATGGCTCGGTTCGTTTGATCTAGTCTCTTTAATAACGCGGAATTAGAAAATCAGATTCTCTCAATTAACGACCTTTTTACTCGTTTCCTCTTAGTCTTTAATTATTTATTTTCTATGATCAACATATTTCCCATTATTGATAATAGAAATTGAGTGTACTGTAGTGTACTGTAGAGTACTGTAGGAAGTAGGACTGTATAGTAGTAATTGATATCATCCTACAAATTGAAAAGAATCTGATAAACTGAAACTGATATAGGTTACATGAAACCTAGATGTCCATGCATGCATTGCAGCATATTGCAACATATATAACCTATATTATAGTTATATTAACCTTAAAAACAATTTTCCCGGAAACAAAGTTTTGCGTAAATAAATAATCTCTATTTGACATTTATCTTTTTATAGTACGGTTTTATGTTTTATATAAACAGAATATTTGAAATTAAAATCTTTTAGGTCAATATAAATATATATTCATCTATATAATTAACTACTTTTTAATACTGATGGCAGTTTGTGAATTAAGAAAAGATAATAATTGCGAAACATCCGTTTGAAAATTTGTCTGCAAATAGAGTTGAGCTAATACGGTAGAAGTTTGTTTATCCAAATTGGTTAGAGGACAAAATATTGCGAATAGCCGATAATCGAATTCGAGTAATATAATAACTCACTTGCCACCTCTACAAACTACTGCTAAGTTTCGATAATAGAAATTAACGTTCAGGTATCTGAGAGTGATTAATAATTCCGACATAAATTATGTTAAATTATATATCAGCTTAAAGAAAATACACGGATATGTACGACTCTGGATACGCGTTCGTATAACGGAAAGTGTGCTCAAGTGTATTTCGAATAATAAGGTTTCAGTTATCAGTTCGCATAACGAACCGTAAACAAAAACTAGTTCGTATAAACGGGATTCGGATAAACAAACTTCTATCGTGTGTAATAGTAATGGTGCAATTTGATTAAAATATAAAATTATAGTTCTTAGAAACATTATATAACCATTGCAGAATAATCTCCTGACGGAGATACAACTGCGTTGATAAAAAATATTATGTACCCACTACTAGTGTATATAAATATAAATGGAAAATAAAGGTCTACAGCACATTTCGATCAAAATTGAGTTAACAATACAGTATGATTTTACAGTCTCCATAAATCATTTTAGTACACACAGATTGCAGATATTGCAGTAAAAAGGTGATGTAATTTTGAAAGCAAGAAACGTGTTAGGTGTTTAAAATTTGCGGGAAAAGGAACTATAATACATCTAATTAAAATAGTTTTAATTAAGTAGTTTTGTATTACTCCGCCTCGTTGTAATAAATACTGAAATAGAATGTATCATTACGCCCTCTAGCTGTTCTGTTAAGTCTTTCAATGGAATAAGCGTCTAAGGTACAGGAGATTGTCATCACAACATTAAAGAGCAGTGTAACCTACAAACCGATTTATCTCGGGATGTGTTAAATGCGAGTTAGACCCTTATTACCTTTGGTATTCATTTAATTGAATTTTGATTACCGGATGTAGTATAATAATTAAGAGGCACGTTGGCAATATTATAGGTATCCGGAAGGGATGCGAGCTTTTCAGCAATGATTACACTTTTCCCTGATCCCGCCGCACCTATCAGCATTACTGGCACACGTTGTTGTATGAAAACATCCAGAAAAAAGTGTACGCGCGCAGTTTCTCCAGTTGACACCAAAGTAGACTATGAAATGAAATGGTTTATGAGAATTTGAAAGGTTTGACGAAAAGTTTACATAATATACACAGTCGATGGCAAAAGGATTCGGACAGTGTACAGTCTATTTCTATTCTCTATTCAGTAAATATACAGTAACCAATAAAAATGTATTACATTGTTACACTACATATAGATAAGAGTAGAAAAACATTTTCGCACTTTTTCACGATATTTGATCTATAACTGTAATAAATTTAAATACTTGCACATCTCTTAATTCAGCAAGTATATAACAGTTTTATGGCTTTAAAGTGTGTTGTTTAAATCTTCACTAGAGTCACAGATAAAAATTGTAAACAAATTAACATTTACCTTTTTCTTCCCGATTCCAACCAATTGTAATTTTCTGAAAAAAATTTTACACCTCATCTAGTAAACTATACCTCCCAGCTTCTAAAAAAAAAAACAAAAAAGGAAGTTGTTTGATTCAACCTAAAAAGAGGTTATTCTGTTTTAAAGAGTATCTGAACATACATAGATATATTATTGCCTATCACTGTATTTTACTCGGGGCCCCGTTACCAGTAAATAAAACAGGTACGTACCCAAAAAAAGAGGGGCTCGGACAGAAGTATTTGTTACTATTGCACGAAATAACTAAATCTACTGTCTGAATATATTAACTATAAAACAGCATTGAACCAACTACCCATATGTGAGACTGAAAAGATAGTTGTTCGAGGAGAAACAGCTACATTATTTAATAAACTGATATATATATATATATATGGGAAAATTTTTTAGATGTAACAAATGTTAAATGTTCTTAGCAAATTATTGAAATATCATCATATGATAAAATAAGTAATTTTATTAAAAATATACGTAATAATTTCAGAGGGTAATAATTTCAAAAGGAGTTCGAAAATGAAGCTGAAAATATTATTTCAATTAAACACAAAAAAATACCGGGTTACACAAATATATTTTTCGACGATGGAAACAACGTATGATTAGAAAGAAGTGAAGCATTTAAAGTGAACATATTTTAAACCGTTTGTGATAGAATAGTCACTGGTATCTGTAGATGAGGTGATATATAAAGATGTGGACAAAAAGTTTACATTTATGTACCTACATATAATTGTATCGAAGAAGCATTCATGTATTGTGAAACTTATATTGAGGGAATTTATAGTAAAGATGTAAATGTTAATGAACTGAAAATGGAAATGTAACAGTTTAATATATTAACTGAGGCTGCAAATGTAGTCAGTTTGTCAAAAATTGAATTTTATGATCGGAAAAAAATTATTAGTTCCTAATGTCAGCATAACTTAAAATTATTTTTAATATTACTGAACTACTTTTTAACATTAGATAATTGAAACTGGTAAAAGATTACTTACGTAGTACTTTTTCGGAATAAAAGTTAACGCAATGGCAATACTGTATATAGAAATGGATATTCTCAAATTTTTTGCTATGAGGATATTATTAATAAGATTTCAGATATCTTAATTACAAAACAAAAATTTTTAATTTCTTAAAATAAATCAGTATTGATTTTTTATTTTCATTTTATATTTTTTAAATCTCAAACTAATATTATAAATCAACACAACTATAAAAATTGTGATTTTTGTTAACAAATACTACTTTCACCATTTTTTATATGAGAAGGCCCCACTTTCAATTCGTATAGATCGGACCTGAAAAGCTCTAGATGCGGTCCTGATTTTACTCATTTTTTTCTAGGATAAAATTTTATTACGTAAATTTTTATAATCGCTGAATTAATTATATGACTCTTATTACACTGGTCAATTTAAAAGTATTTGAACAAATTGAAAAACACTCGTTTTTCACAATGTATCTATTTAAACATTGGCGATCATATGGATACTCGGTCTAATGTTAGTAGTTTAATTTTCTGTCACTAGTTGACGTATCGAAATTCTGAGTTTCCTATGCTGAAACATAGGCGAAAGCATGCCCCGAGAGAAATCAAAATGGTATCAGCTTAAAGGAAGGTTTTCGTGCGAGATACATATATGCCAATGGGTATTCACAGCGTTTATGTAACTATGTATATATCTATATGCGTCACATATGTGCATAACTCTTCCTCAAGTTGTCATCATGTTTATTTGTAGGCTTAAGTATAGGTAGTTACAAGTTAAACTAACTAGAGTTCAAGTGATGCTTTTCCCCAGCGAGTGTGCAAATCTGTCTATATCGTGCTCGGAAGTGTTCGAGATTTTCACCAATTTCTTTACGTATTGGTAATGAAGTTATTTTTTTGTAATAAATATCTATAATACACACTTTGAAAATTGTAAATCTTGTTCGTTATCGTTAATATCAGTTCATGTTAATCATGCTAATTGATATTATAATATAACGATATTAAACCTAGACACTTACAATATTAAATGAACGCAAACAAATGTTAATCAAATTATTTGGTAACTTATAACGAGACAAGGTTACAATAGAAACATTTCGTCGAAACAAAAATATTCGTGTTGTATTATTATTCACTTATATGTTTGTGGTATACTTAACCTTTGGTGGTCTGTTTTCTTTCAAATTTAACTCAATTGAACTAAATTTTTAGTGACTTGATTCCGATTCTATACATATTTTCGCAATCTTTTTTCTAAATTTTCTTAAGATGCCCCTCGACACAATATGATATTTACGGATTAACCTTTGTGTACATTTATTACTGAAAATATCTGTGTACAATATACATATATTATATTACATATATTTCGGTATATTTAATGACATAGAAAATATTTCACTGTTTGTTTTCATGGCAAACCAACTGTACGAATACTTCTATCTCACACTGTGTATTGTACTGTTACAAAAATATTTATTAGCCAGAACTTTTTGTATCCATTATACATATAATTATCTTATTTATAAACAGTTCATTCGTTTACATTGTAACTACAGGGTATAAATAAAAAAGTGGGGTTAGGCTACTGCTTACAAGATCGATTGTTGATAGGAAGAGGACAATAAAAACAGTTGATGTAAAAAAGTTTTGTTTCAGGATCTTTTTCAGGTTATAAGTAATATCATTTACAATAATTATTTACCTAACCTTTTACCTTTTTACACTAAATTTAACCATTTTATATTATTTTCATACTATTGGCAAGAATGTATCAGATGTGTCGAACTTTCTTTATTAGCTTAATAACACTGTCATTCTCTCCAAATCTTTCACTCTCAAGGTTCAAAACAAATAACATTCGATACAGGTCACTACATCCTTTGTCTCTAAGTGAGAAACGTAAAGTGGGAGTATAGGTATAGGGATTGCTGGGTGCTACCTGTTACTTTTCAAAGTTATATCGGGGTAAAAATAAAGTTAAATACGTCTACAAATCATGTGTGCTTCTCTCTATCTCGCAGGTTTCCAAAATTATAATTATAGTGTTCTCATATTACCTATTACATTTTTTATCAATTGATTCTTCAGCGAGTTTATCGTTTGCGGTGTATTTTCGATTGCATGATTTAGCCTCGTTTGTTGCTTTACTACATTCGAGAACTTTAGTTCTGGGGTGTATTTTCGGCTTATCTGGTCAATTCGTTTTATCTTTGCTTCCTTGTCTTTTTTAATTTTATCAGCTAGCCTTTTCTGCAGCTCTACGATTATGTGGCACCCCTTGTATTTCGCGGGGTGTTCGTAGTTTTTGCAGTTGACGCAGAATATTTTGTCCTTGGTTACTGCGTCTTCTTTTTTTATTTTGCATTCGCCCGGGCCATGGGGTTCAGTGCATTTTACACAGCGGTAAATTAGGTTGCAGTTTTGCGCTGTGCGACCTATTCGTTGGCATTTGTGGCATTGAGTAATATCGTTTTTTCTTATTTTTTCCCATGATGATTTTTTCCCTATTGACTTTTAGTAGCTTTCCTATGTTGCTATTGGGGGATACTTGTACTATGTAGATTGGGAGCAATATGTTATACTCCCTTGATTTTCTTGTCGAGAAACGCGACACTTTCGTGAAATGTATGTCGTCTATTTGTAAGGCTTGTAAGTTGTCTAGTATTTCTGTCTCTGAAGCTATTGTCTAATCCTTTTAGCAAGTATGTGTGTTGTTTTTGTGATTTGGGTGTGTATGTGTAAAATGCTGTGTTGGTTGTGATCAGTGTTCCTTTCACTTTGTTATAGTCGTTTAAATTTTGTAGGTATAGCACGTGTTTGCCTGCGTGTATTCTTTTGATATGGAAATTTCTGATTTTCAGAGTATCTTGTATGAGTGCGACGCTGTCTTTTGGGTCCTGAAGGGTTACGTTAATTGGTGGTGACCTGTTTCCTTCTGCTGGTGAGCGGGCGTCCGTTTGCTCCTCTGTAGGGTGGCTGGTGGACTGACCATGTTGTGCTTGTTTCCTCGGTGACTTTGTCGATGGGGATAGGTCTTTTAATTTGACCGGTTGGGTGGGTTGAACTTGAGGTATTGTCGCCTTCCTCGGCGGTGTTGGGGGGGGGGGGGTATATCCGTATGTCCTTTGTTTTGTCTCGGGTGTGTGATGTTCCCACCAGAGACGTGGTCTGCTTGCTTGCTTTGTTTCGCATTTCTTCCTTCTTTTCTTCGTATTTTTTCCAAGATCGTATTTTGTATTTTTCGTTCTTTTGCTGTCATTGATTGTGGGTGATCCTGCATTTGTGATAAGCTGGTTTCCTCTGGTTGTAGTTCTTCAAATCTGTTTTTTGTTGGTATTGCTGATGGTGGAGGGTTTCTTGTTTTTTTTCATATTTTCGTTCTTTTCGACGGTGGCGTCTTGTGTATTATTTCTTTCTTGAATAGTGAGAAATTTTCTTCTTCTGAGTTGTCCAGGTTGCTTGCTAGTCTTTTGGTCCAGGTCACCATTTTTGGTTGTTGGTTGAGTTTCTGCGTATTTTGTGCGAAAAGTCTTATGCTACTATTGATTTCTTTGGTCGTTTTTAGCGTGATTATTTTTTGTTTAATGGCTTTCTTTGTTGAGCTTAGCGTGGATTCCGTTTTTTTTGCTTTCGGCTTCATTATCCGTGTCACCTATTTTTTTATTTCTTTTGTTTTAATTTAATTTTATTTATTTTACTTTTATTTATAGCGATGGTGTCACTGCTATATTTTCCACTATTGGTCACTTTTTGTCACTTTTTGTCACTTTTTCTTTCTCTTTCAGTGAATGGTTGTCTAGTTTGACGCGCGCACTGTTCGGACCTAAGCCTGATGTCTCTTTTTGGGCTGAGGGGTCCGTCTACTTCGGAGGTTCACGGTCGACTGTCAAAAATCTGTTATTGTATTGCAAAAATGATTAAATTTATTTTCTAATTTTTATCTACGTCAATTCTATATTGATTTTATAGTTCACTCTATCTACTTTGTCTTCGATAACATTTTCGATTACAACATATTTGAACTGCTTCGATAAGACGTTAAAAATGATTATTTTAATAGTTACTTTAAAGCCAGGTTTGTGGTGCTGTAGTATCTGTTCTGTTGTGGAGTGTTTGATTATATTTTTATCATATTTTTATCATTTTTATCATATTTCGGTTCAGTTTCATTCATAATCAGAAGAACTTCTAATTTGTAGAGTTAACGAAAAAGTCAGAGTTCTTCTCTGCGCCTCAATTACATTGACACACCATAAACCGCTAATTAGGATTTCAGCCCCTATGCACGTAACTTGTACCGATACCTTGGGTTCTTTCACTCAGATAACATATATTTCGCTCCATTATCCTAAAGGCGGTGTTTTTATGGGCGTTGCCAATGTTCAGGAAGGCAAGTAATTCTTCATTGGTTAACGGTCTATCATTCTATTACGAATAGGATTCTCGCCTATGGTATGTTAGACGCTGTATTTAGTATTACTTATTCAAACGTATTAGAGTAAACGTCTAACCGCCTTTAAAGTTATTCGCATTCTGTTGTTGCGCGATCTCATCTATTTTATACTTACTATATGAATTGTACAGTCCTCTTTCTCTTCCTTATTGTAATTATTTTATACATTGCGAATATCGGGCGGCTCGGCGCGTTCTTTATTTCTTCTTTCCTTAATTTTCTGAGTTTGAAAATTTTAATTGGAGAATCGACAACAACAAAGAAGAATAGCACGAATTACTGATCGACCGGATAGTGAGGTAAATTTTAACCTTAATCCTTCATTTTATCTTTCACGTTTTAAACGAATTCAAAGATACTGTTTTAATTAATACGTTGCTATAAAGTAAGTGTGTGTATATTTAAAATTAGATGTTATTTATAAGCAGTACTTTAATACAATACAATACAGAAATGTATTGTAGGAAGATATATAACCTAATAGATGTATTATATGTAAGGTTTGTATATGTATATATACACATATATTAATCCATCTGTTAATAGAACAGTTTTGAACTATTCACAATCAAAATAAGACTAACAAATAGGAATGGAAAATGTACGATAGTTATATAATACAATAATAGTATAATAATATAATATAATATGATAAAAAATAATATAACATAACAATTCAGGACATAAAGGATCAAGAAGTGAATCGAGATGCCTAGGAAAAAGAAAGCGCAAACTAAAAAGAATATTTTTTGCGAAAAATGCCACCGGGTAGGACATGTCAGAGAAAATTGTTACACGCCTGTATGCGACTACTGTACAAAAACAGGACATGAGATCCTGGAATGTAGAAAATTACAAAATGATAAAAAATGTATAATGGAAAATGCTAGGCAGCTTTGCAAAGACGATTTTTCAAAAAATATACCACATGATGAATATCCCGAGAATCAATCTACTACCAGCGACGGAACAAGCTCGTATAACAGTACAGAAATGTCAAGCCTATCAACAGTAGGAGATTACCGTGAAGATTTTATGTCTTCTGAGAAAGATATTATCGAGATCACATCCGAAGAATTGAAGAATCGAAAAGCAAAAATGGTGGTTTCTAGATGTACACCAGTTTCATTAATAAAAATAGGGAAGTTAAAAGATGCTGTAACTGCTGCTAGAGAAGTCCTTACTTTAGAGTATCCATTCATCTCTCGGCTTGAAACCATATGTTTAATATGCTTATGCATACGCGTAAATAATGAAACTATACTACATCCTTGTCGAGTAGTTTCTGATGACTTTTACATAGAGACAGATGGCGTATTAGGGCGCGATTTTATCATCAAATCACAAGTCACGTTTGGGGAATACGTAGAATTAGCTGGAGTACAAATACCATTCATCGGTAACAATCTTGTACGTCAAATACTAAAAGTTGATAATTTGATAGAAGTCTCGAACAAGGAATCAGATTCAGAGACAATAACAGATTCAAGTTAACTAATTAAATTCTTAAATCAGGTATTTCTCTCGCGTTATAATTTATATTATAACTAATTTATATTATATTATAATATTAGTCAAATGAGGTAGGTTATAGTTTCTAATAGCTAAATTTTTTAATTTTATATAGTAAATGACAATCTACCAGATTTCTATTTATAATTTTTTATTCTATGCTATTTTATTTTGCTAAATTTTTACCGTTTTATGAAGAATTAATTAAAATATTAACTTTTATCTTGTGACATACGGATATATTCAAGGAAGAATTAAGTTTATCATTTCTTTTGCGATATTTTGACTTTTCAAAACCATTAAATAGATCACAACGGATGTGGAAGCACTTCAGATGTCATATTATTACACCAGAATTGAATTTAATGAAATAGTATTTAAAAATGTAATTCAATTATCCTATCAATTATATATATAATAAGTTATACCCGAAAACCTAAGACTATTGATATTTAACCGTATAATATTGTTAGAACTACGTCAATCTGATACATATTTCGATTTATTTAATATTCAAATCAATGCAATTATCTATTATTTGTAAACACTGCGCGACACAAAGTACAAGAGTTATAATTACGACTGAAAGAAAATATATCATTTTAATAGCAAAATTCACAATATAATAGATTAGTACACATCTAAATATAATTTAACGTTAGCAGATTTTCCCGAAAATACATATTCAAATGTAAAATAATTTTAAAAAATCAGAATATGCATGTTCAATTAGCAAAAGCTTAACAGAATTAAAAACATACATTATTGGAAGAGATAGTACCGCCCCTGCATAATGTTATTAAATAGTCGCCTTACTTATTTAATTTATTTTTAGAAGAATAGCAATATCATTCATTCAAGGAAAAGGTCGATGTCGATATGTAAACTGCGAAAGTTTATCCATCTACGAAAAATGGAATGTAAATAAAATCTCTCCTTAGACTTTAAGTATTTTTTAATTGCATTTACAAACATCTAAATTTACATATATATTCGTAGGTTACAAATAATCAATTAACAGAACCCCCTATACCAATTATCCATATAGATTGAAAAGAAAAATGTTTCCATTAACATCTAATGTACAAGTACAATTCGAACAATTTATATCTTATATTTTCATATTACCGATGTACACGAAATTCTTATCCCATTTATATTGTATTTTGCATTTGTATTGTATCACGCTGTTTACAGAATTAAAGAAGGATAGATAATTCGTAACATACTCATCGAAAATCAATAATCAATACTGAACGAAAAACTAGTTCGTTGTTATGACATTACTAATGTTTATTTGCAAAGTGTTTAGTTCCTACTCTTATTCGTAAATATCATCAAGCAAGAAAAATGTGAAGTCTTTGTATACTTAATGTCACATTTTAGTCAGTTCATGTGAATACCTTTTAAGGCGTTAATAATATTGAAAATATTCCGGATTAAAGCATGTTTCTGTAAATGACTGATTTTTTGTACTTAAAACAATATTTGTGGATAAGATTTCGTCTCTTTTATGCCTCTGTCTATTGTCCACTGTAAGTTTGATAAGAACTAAACTTTCATTCAAAATGCGAATGAATTGCTTATGATATTGACAAATATGTACAAGATCGTGTATTTTATATTTAATAAATTTTCGCATTCATTGATCAAGCTATTTTTTTATGCTATTTAAATTCTATTTTATGTGTTTGTGTGTTTCTCTGCACAAGAAAGTAGGGAAAATTTTTAGGAGCATATAGCACCCATTAAAACAAGTAAAGAGATCTCAATGAACACAGGTACAAATGGGTTTATGGGTTTATTAAAACCCTTTTTGTTTGTCTTAATCATTACTACGTGCTCCTAAAGTTTTTCCTGTTGTTCAATCTTTTTGTGCACTCTGTATATATCAAAATTATAAGAAATTGTATAATATAGGGTGTCTCGTCTCAATAGGTCCACGTAAATATCTGCTAACGTATATATTATTCGAAAATGTGTTTCAAATAAAACTTGCGTTAAACAATATATTTTACGAATATTAGAAGAATATCGACAATGTTACCTTGATGCAAGCATTTGGCAGGAAACGTTTATTAATAAATCTTATGACGATTTTATCTAGATGGACGTAGCTTGGAGGTTTCAATGTTACCTTTACTTTTTAAAGTAGAAACATACATTTTCTTTATTCATCATTCGATGCATTTTTTAATTTTCTCTAAAAAATGATATTAAATACAAGGAAAGGTAACGCTTTTATATTTATGTTTCGTTAGTCTTCTATACACTCCATTTCATGAAATTAGTACTGAAATATCTTTCAAGCACTACTGTATACAAAATATACAGTTCCATCCAAAAAAAGGGTCACCTTGAGATGAAAAGTCCTCCACACGGACAAATCTTATGGTTGTCATTAGACGTCCTCCTTGAGACAGAACAAGTTTTACTTGAAACACTTCTTCGAATAACATATAGTTTACATTAGATTGTGGTCGATTAAAATGAAATTCCTCGTATAATAAAGATCTACGTAAAGCATTTACAGCAGATCCTTCAGTAAAAAGAAAGGGTGAAGTTCTAGAAACGAGTCGAGGAATAAAGACTTAAATTATCTTATTCTAAAATTTGTTTAATATCTAAAGAATCTTTTAAAATGAAAAATTGTTTAAACGAACTTGGAGAGGTATATCAGGATCCAGTTCAAAGGCCTGTATCTTCTCGCTGCATGGAACCAACTTCTTTGTTGCGTTTTCTATGAAAAAATTAAATACGTTGCTGCCAGTAGGAAACTTAACAGTCTTAAATTCATTTTGCCACCACTCATTGAACTCGTTTCGCCAATCGATCAATTGATCTTGAAAGGTCGCTGATCCGAACGCCCAAATACAGGCAAATGCAAAGTATAATTCGAACCTATTTGTAGAATGGCATTGAGGACAAAGAAAAGTATTTAAAAACGATTAGAAATACGATAAATTCGAGAGCAGTCCGAGAAGCCGAGAATCGGCTTGTTATAAAGAGAAAAAAAAAAACATATCGGCGAGATAATAATAATGCAAGGATGAAACGTTTTTATTTTTAATTTTTGTTGACTAAAACTTACGCCGATGTAATCGTGAGGCTTTTCTGATTAAAGCAAGATCAGACACGATATAAGTTGCAACATGTTTCCCTATTTAGTGTCACTAACTTATTTTCTGTCTATTAGATTTTTAATTTCTATTAAATATGTACGTAAATATGATATAATTTAGGGATGTGTGAATTTTACTCGGGATCGAGTTGCGATCCCAGTAGTTTGTAATGTTCGGGTACTTGAAATAGTAATGGGATCAGGTTAGGTCGGAATCCCGAAAACTTATAACGTTTCCATGAGATTTTGTCTTTTTTATTGTAGAAAGATGTGAAAATCATTCTGAATCTTGAAGTTAAAGTACAAAATCTGATTGTAAAATTCAGAAACAGCATGATACTTGTATGGTTATAAAGTTTTGGGTCCTAACCTGAGCCGATTACTATTTTAATGACGTATAAACATATTCGTACACCTACTATTTCGGGACCCGATTTTCAATTTGGGATCGGAGGGTCCATTCAGAACATAATTGTTCTGTTATCATGCACCTAAACACTGCTTAAGTGTACTAAAACAGTAAAACACTGAAATTTCATTTAAATTGTTACAATAAATATTTACAATTAGTTCAAGTACAAGTTAACCTTAAACTTAGTTTCAGTACAAGGTAAGAAAAAAAGTTCGTTCTAAATTAAACTGCCGATTCCGAATCGAAAATCGGATTCCGATATGACCCAAATATCTTTGTATGTTGACAAACTTTCCGGATCCAGACCCGGGACCATAATTTCGGTTACTCGCACAATCCTAAATTTAAATTTCATCGTGTTTGGTCTTATTTCAATCAGAAATATTTCACAAATACGTTAGCGAAAGTGTCGCGACAATTATCGGTATGTATTTTTAATTTTTCTCTAGAACTAAAATTAAACTTAACCTCAATCTAGGAAAAACCCTACAAAGTAATAATTGACAACATATTTAAAGCTACATGTGAAATTTATAATTGTGATACAAAAATTGAGAGGTTAGCGAGCCATAAGTTAGATCCTGATAACGATCCATATGACTATTGAGTTTCATTCTTTTCATTTATTTTTTATTTGTTATTTTTAGTTATTTGAATTTATTGCCGACAAATATTAAATTAAATTTCTTTCTTAACTGTTTCCTGTTTACTTTCTGTTACTTAATTTGCGTTTATGCACTTAGAATTCTTTGTGACACTTTTTTAATGATATCTTATCATTTTAAATAGCCTTTATCAATATGTTGCGGCTAAAAAAGAAAAAAAAAAAAAGAAATGAATGATAACTATCTATGATAGTCACTAAATTGTATGCTACTACCAATTTATTGTATTTAAGGGAACTTGTCAAATGAATATATTTTGATTTTTGAATGAATTATTTTCTAAAATATGTCGAATTTTTCAAACGACGCCGCATATCTTTTTTTACTATGTTGTAGTTGCTAGAAAAACGAATTCAACGATCTATAATGTAATATAATGTTCAGTTGACTTTGAATATCAGAATGAAGCGAAAATTTATGGAAAGTAATAACTGCATCCCGCTCTGTATCGATCCTAAGATCGACTCAAGTTCTCCACAAATCGTTCCGTTATGAAATTCGAGATCTATAGAAGGTTACATTTTCGTAGGTCGCTGAATTCGTCTTTCTAAAGGCTACAACAGTAAGCAATAAACAATATACGTTATCATTAAAAAAACTGAAGGTTAAATTGATATCTCAGATAATATAATTCATCAAGAAGATCAAAACATATTCATCTGATTAATTCCTTTGAATACAATAAATTTCATTTGAAATGTTTGTTGATAATGTCGATAGATAACGAGTTCTTTCAAGCGTATATAAATTTTAGTACTGCTTAGGTCTTATTTATAGCATTCGTTTGGACAATCCGGTGTTATATTTTCCTTAATCAGAAAATAGTCCAGTAATTTACAAAGCATATCCACGTGACATATTTCTGGTAATGGCGTAATTTTTTTAAACCTGGATTTTGTCATTTCTGCAAGGGATGGTACATATTTATCGAACAGAATGGTTAAATTCGCTCTCTCAGTTGGATCTCTTGTTTCGATCCAGCTGGTTGCAAATCTATTCAAATAATAATAATAATGATAATTCATTAATTAATAACAATTATATAACATATATGTATGTATAACACATACAACATATATAACATAACTTTATAGTAAAAAATTAAAAATATTCATGTTCTGCGTGCTATAATTTAGTTAAGAGAACTTATACGAACTACAAAAGTAAATAAATGTTTACTTACGGATACCACCCAATATCTTGTGGATTTATATAAAGAATTCCTGCTCTAGAAACAGTAGCTGGCGTTGCTGTTCTGAAATTTATTTTCCAATCTTAATTCTTGTACGATAAGAAATATTCATACATATGAAAAAGACATAAAATATTAAAAGATGTTAATGTAGAAATACAGCATTTCTACATGTATTAGAAGAAACAGTATAGCTAAAGACAATAAACAGACATATTGGGTATGTATATCTATACAGTATGTCCTGTTTCATTGGGAACGCTCATTGGAAAAATAGGAATGATACGAAAAAATGTTTGAAATAAAGTTGTGTAGTGCGATGACATACCGTACTTTTATCAATTTGACTATCCGCTATCGAGATATAAACTTTTAAATTCAGCGGAGCACTACGGTAAGCAGAGCAAGGAATTACCTAACCTAAAATTGATTACACGGAACTGACTGTTTTGAAAACATAAAAAAACTCATAAAGCTCATATATCGATAGCCAAAACGATGGTACAAAAGACAGGAGTTTGTAGTGTTTTGCAAACTGATCGTCAACTACAGGGATATGTAATCAGAAATAAAGATACCCATTTACAATTGTTTTCATTTCAATTTCAATTCGATATCATGTAACTTCTGTTTGAAATATTTTTTCATATCGTTCGTATTTTTCTAGATATTTGAGCATTTTCAGCTAAACAGGATATATTGTATAATAAATAATCGTGTCGCGATACGTAAATATTGAATGTGCTTTAGCTTCCGCTTATAATTTGAGGAAAACAGTCACAGGAGATTAGTCTATTTTCCAATCGCCTGAAAATGTTCCCGGCAATGCGACATCGTTTACAGTAAAAATGTTAGGTCGATGACTGATAAGAAGATCGATAAGAAATCTATGTTCTAGCAAATTTGTGCTCGCAAGCTAAAAATCGATTGCCACTCAATTGGCACTAAAAAACTGATTTACGATCGATTTTGTTTGAAACTTATATAAAGATAGGCAAAGATTATAGAATCTTACGATAGATAAAGAATTTATATACAGATGCCCTTCCTATAATATGATAGTTAGGTTTCGAAAAATGTTGTAGAAATGCGAAACAAAGAACTAATATAAAAGTGGAGGTTAGGTTCCAATAGTTAATAAGTATAGCAATATTGCTGTAGTAAATAAGTATATTTAATAATTCTTTTTAACTGTTTTTCGATATCATAATATACTATAATACACTAATATAGTATTCTATTCTATAATATTATATTATATTATAATAGTATATATAATATAATATACTAATATAATACTAATATTAATAAGTGTATTACAAAAGTATGCTATTTTTTCATAGCCAAGAGAAATATATTTATTAAAACAATTAATAATTAATTCAAAGTACTACACATTTATATATTAATATTATTTATGTTTTAAAAACTGTCATGCACATTTTATATGAAAAATAATAAAAATCTTTGATTTTCTACTTCGATGTAGCGAAGACATTTTCGAGTACAAATGGTTAATACTCCTCGAATTAAGAATAAATTCAAAATTATAATACTTCTAAATTCCGCCTGCAAATCTGAGACAACACATATGCTTGTTCGAATGAACGAAATCGAATGACGCTGCTTGCACTTAACGATTCGTGTTTTTTTTTTTACGGGAATTCCCTCAATTCTCAAATCGTGTTGGAGCGAATTTGTGTTTGTAAGAGTACCATATTATAGAGGGATACCTGTATCCAATGTTATAACATTAAATTTCTTCTCGTTAATATCTACTATATCTCTCGATCATTGCTTTGACCAATTCAGGTATTCGCGTTATTAATAAATTTTAATAAATGTAGGCAAACTTCTCTGCATTTTGCGTTTAATTCATTCGAAATTTTTTAAATAAATTTGAGTATATAATCATACATAACAAATGTATGAGTTTTCACACGCATGCACATACTATATTTCCCTTACACTCTTCCTATATTATAGTATATTCTAAGAATGCAAAATTATGATTCCTGAATTTAAATCGATCATAATATCATCTCGTCTGAAACTATGAGACATTCTAACGTTACTGAATGGGATTTATATAACATTATGTAAAAAATATCATTAAACCTAGTGTTGCTGTAAAACCTATCGTTAATAGTGAGATGAATCAAACCCGTCTTTCCATTCCCGCGTTGCAGGATTGATAATTCCAAATAGTTCGTCATTAGTTACTGCTTTCGGATTCAAGTCATTATAATATGGCTTTAATTGTTGATTAAAGTATGTTCGATTAAGTGTTTTCCAAACTTCCGTTTTTCCGGTTCCAGCAAATCCAACAATGAAAACTGAATGACGAACATGAAGCAATTCCTCTAACTGTACAACCTAACGATTTTAATATAGTTTGGAATTTTACATAAACAAAATTATCCTTCATATTACAATGTCAAATTTCCTCAAAGTTATGTACAATAAACGACTTTAAACATAATAAATATAGGTATAATTATGTATACAACTTTAATACCAGCTATTAAACATTACAACGCAAATCTGTTTTACTCTTACTTTTAGTACAAAACCATCTTCTGGTTGCAATTTGAGATCCAGAGTAGATTGTCGGACCGTTGATTCAAAATCTAAATCCCTTTTTCGCGGAACATCCAGAGCGGGAAACAAGTCGCCTATAGAAGCAGATGAACTAGGAGGTTAACTTAAGTGTATAAACGTATAGGTTAACTTAGAACATATATACTATACATATGTATGGATAAACATTATACTCAATATGATCTTGTTTTTGAGTTATAAAGTCTATTTGTCATTTGGTGGTGAATTAAGATATTTCTTTAATCACTGGAAAATGTACTATTTGAAATAATGGTACGTATTTCTTTTACGCATGATAATATCTCACTTCATTTTAGTTGATTAGCAAAACAGTTTCTAAAGGTGACTCCTTGAAAAGGTATTCCCAAAAAGTAAATGTAAAAGGGAATAAGATAAATATTGTTGTACGGTAATACAAGTCACAATCCAATAAAAAAGAATATAAACAAGTTGGGAAAAAATAGTAAAAGAAAGTTAAGATTCTTGAGAATTGATGGAGAATCTTGCATTTAGTTTCAATTATGTAGATTGTAAATTTGTAAGGCAAATAAGAACTACAAGAAACCAATTTACCAATAAGTCCCATAAAAACTGGAACATCGTCGGTCACGATTTTCGGTATATTGAAATCTCTGAGAGCTCTCATTAGCACCTGATCCTCAGCTCTCCCGGGATCGTCTCTCTTTAATTTTCCTGCAACCACTAAAACCGACTTAATAGCCCGTAGACCCCAATCATAGTGATCTTGCTTCGACAAAAGTTCTCGGCAAAGCTGGTACAGCGTTATGAATTTTCTTGCTAGTAATCTAGCTTCCTGGAAACCCTCCGCTACCAGCATTATTTCGCAAATTAAGTCAAAATCTGGAACTACCATGGCGCAAGGCCTTTAAAACAAAAAAAAAAAAAAAAAAAAAAAGAAAGAAGAAAACAGTGATAATTCTTTCTACAATAAAGTAAAATTCATATATTTGTATATATAAGAAGAAACATTTAACGGTGAATGCGGAAAAATCAAAAATGATGAAGCTCAGGAAGGACACACGAAGAAAGACAAAATTGAAGTAGTACTGGAAGAGAGCAAGGATGAAAAAAGCATCAAGGAGCTTACGTGCCTAAATGTACCACTGCAGAGGTAAGTGGAAGCATGGTAAAGCATGTAAAAGAAGGAAATACAAGGCGAATGTGATACTTAACCAGATCCGAGGAACTAGGAAAAGGAAACTTAGAGATGATCTCAGATTAAGAATGTTCCTGTTTGATGTGCTGGTGATAGGAGTACTCATGTATAGTGTGATACATTAATGTTATGTGTATATCAAATTGTAACTGAAAATTTTATTTTGAGATGATATAAAATCTTATTCCATGTATGATAATTGACCTTCTTCATTTAACTATTACTTGTACTTTTAGTTATTAACTTGTCATATTCTTGAGTTATCAAACTGTGTTATCCATTGATTTCATTGTTATACACAAGAGTAATAAGTGAGAAAGTAAGAAATAAATTATTTATTAATTATTATCCTTAAGTAAGAAATAAATTATAAACAAATAATTCCATTTGTTGAAGCTAAAAATTTAAAAATCATATGTATATTTTTCACTTTTAAAATAATAGTATTAATTATACCAATAAAAACAATAATAATATCTTAGATAGGTATTGAAACAGTAATATTATCAGCGCCAAGCATATTCATTATTAATACCCTATATTAGTAAAGATAGTATTTTTTATGATAATATGTATGATTATGGCAAATGCATGTAAACGTATGTATACGTCCTTCGTCGTTATATTTTGACTCATATTAATTTTTCCTATAATAAATTTATTATATAGCCTCATTTTTTAAAATAAAATGCAGTATTTAACGTCAATATTATAATATTCTAATATGGAATGTAATTTGCTGTTTCGATGTTGGTATGATTATATGTAAGTACAAACATAGATGATTTAACGTACCTGAACAAAGTTTTTAAATTTTCGGGCAATTCCGTCCTCCCGGCATAACCAGGATTCATAGTAATGAACATTCCGACAGTGGGAACGAGATTCAGTTCTTCTCCGAAGAACAAAAATATCGGTTTGCGGCTTTTCACTCCGTCTAAAACTGATTTAACTTGCACAGCCACCACCGAAAGTACCTCCACCGAAATTCTGTTAAATTCATCGAAACAACCCCATGCCCCTACTTGAGCAAGACCTTTGTAAATGTTTCCGCAGGACTGAAAGAAAATGATAATATCACTTACGTTCAATCAACATTTGAAACGAGAAAATATATCTTCACGTAAAGGTCACCAGAAAGCTTACTATATGAAATAGTATAAAACAGCACTTTAAATCTAAGTACCTATTAAGTTGTATAAGAAGTTTACTCGTATTTCTTTAAAAAAGTATTAAATATCGCTACATTTGTTTTACGTATGTAAGATATATTTAATCAAAGGTAATTCTTTATCCCATCACTCTGAAGCTTCCATTAAAAAATCCTAATATATATAATACATATGTACATTCGGATAGCCTTTCGGTCAAGTCGGAGAAAGTCGTGCAGCCTCGGACGAAATATACGTGACCGTAATTCTATTCGAGGTTGTGTTTGAAATTGATTATTACGTTCATAATGTAATCTTTGATACTCGGTTTTTTTAGGCAACCAAATACTCAACAAACATGTGTAAAATCTTTCTCTGTATAGAAGTATGAAATAAGATAATTTTCTCTCGAAGAAACAAAATTTGAATGTAAGAAATGCAATTGTTTCTGCGACTTTACGAGCGAGAGATTATTCTCAACATCGGGTGCTTGCTACGTGCTATTGCTACGAAATTTGGAACAATTGGGTTTTCTACATTCGGATTTAAAATTGACTGTATATTTGAATCATTATTAAACATCCAGTAACTATTTCTTTTCTATGCATGTAATTAGTATTGTAATATTAAAAAGTAATTTGTTAATAGAGTATATTTTTCAATTTCCATGAAATATGAATAAAATTTATATACTTCCTATAAAGTAAATTAAAAACAGGTTACATCGAACGAAATTTATTTCAAATATATCCATTAGAAATATTATTATTTCACAGAAAAATTATCTTATTTCAAAGTTTCATATAGACAAAGATTTTGCATTTGCCTGTTGGGTATTTGATTGCTTAAGTAAGCTGACTATCAAGGATTGTATTATGAGGATAATGCGATCAATTTTATTCTAAACACAATCTCAAATCGAATCATGATTATAAGTATCGCGGTATCTCGTCCAAGCTCGTTCGTTTTTTTCGATCTGGCTCGAAAAAGCCCAAAAAAAACTACCCGAAGCAACGAGGCAACCTGAGTGTACGTACGTACGTAACCACTCGAATCTGCTCGAATTTTTACGGCCCAACCCGAACATGTCCGAATTTGCCCGACCTCTTTAGGCCCAACGCGAACCCGATATATCCTGTACCGACATACTACTTTGTAATTTAATATGTAATCTGCCTTTACACTCATGAACAATTTCGAGTAAACTTATAATATTAGTTCTTTTTTTACTATTAAATGTAATAAATATAATTATAATAAATTATGATTATAAACAATATTTATTCATACTATTTGTCGTATGTTCATTCACTGTAGCTAACATGAGTAACGTCTCTATAATATCGTTAAAACTGCAACACCAAGAGGCGAATAAACTTAATGCATAACTTAACACAATTAGATACTAACACTTGGACACTAAAAATAAAACATTGTTGGAAATTCATAATAAAACGACTATTTGATGTACCATATCGGAACACTATCTTTTTTTATGCAAAATGAGTCACATAATATGGGAGTACAAGTATTTATGTTTCCATAAGATAAATTTGGAGTTTTCAGACTTCACTTTCGTTCGTGCAAACGTAATGCTATATTAAATTCAAAACTTAAGATTCAAAACCACAATAGCAAACACAATGTGTCTCTTGTAAACATAAAGTAATTTTATTAATATAGCTTTAGATATAAATAATTGTTTAATATCTTTTTTATTATTTTTTATTATTGTTTTATATCTTATTTACGAGATTTGTAATAATTTAGGTACTTCAGCTATGATTTATACGAGGTAAATCACAAAAATTTCAAAATCACATGAAAATTTATAGAAACTTATGCTACTTTATAGAAATCGATAAAAAATTGATGTAATATCGGAGAAGACGTATGATACTGAAATTTGAGAAGCTTTATTTTACAGTACTGATATTTGAGAAGGTAATTTAGATCTTTAAATATGTGTTCTAAACATGATAATTCCCTGTGGTTTCAATACCTATTTCAATTACCGTACATGGTCGAGCCTGAGAATTGATTGCCATACAATTGCGTAAATCAAATTGTCTGTGTAGTAAATATTGGACGAATTTCAGAAATTCGGTTTCTCATACCTTCTATTGACATTAGCTGTCAGTAATATATCGTTTTATATTGCGTACCACAGAAGGTAATATACCGACATCAAATTGGGAAATCGTGATGGTCATAAAAACTCTTCATAACTGTTCTTAATTGTCAAATTGCATGTAAGTCAACAGAAATTAAATACTTTGGTCGTCTCTTATGTGAGTTACGATAACTGGGGTACGCAGTGAATCTAAGGAAAAGGTTTTCGCGAATATTTCGTTCATCAGAGCGAAACTTCATTTATCCGATACGGTGCACGGACAAGACGTGTCGGATATTTGGCACAGTTGGATAGTAATAGAAATTCGTTAATTGTTCCTTTCCTCGCTGTTATTCGTACAATCGGAATTGAATGTAACTGGATTTTGCTTTTCATCATTTGTATTTTATTTTATTGATTATTTGTATTCAAATTGTATTTTATTGATTGTTTTAAACAAAAATAAAACAATTTATTAATTTAAATGAATATTTTTATCATTTCAAATAAAAAATTTAAAAACTATATATACAATATATGTAATATAATTCTTAATCAATTATTAATTAAATATATATATTATTATTATTAATATATATATGTAAAATTCATAACGTATAGCAATGTAAAATTAACAACATTAATACGTTGAAAAGTTACTTGACTCGACGTACTTGCTTTACTAAATGCTTAAACATAATTCACTAAAAACTTAAATACCCAATAAGTAGTATTAGCTCGTTACTTAACATTTGTATCATAATATGTGAAAGTCAAGTAGAGAAATTAATTTGTAGCCAATATACATCTCTTCATAGAAGGAATGTCTGAAACAACTCCAAGCATTATGTAACTTATATTCAGATGCACAGTGAGTTAAAACGTTTATTTATATTAGAGTTTGTTATAGTGAGACATAAATCAGCATGTTATGTCAGACAATAATTGGTATTAGCTTATGTACAAAAAAAAGGTACAAATAAAATTCAATTTTCCAAAATGTTATGTACATTACTTCCATAATATGTAACATTCAACTTATGATTATTAATAATTAGATTTACATTTTTTAGGAAGTGGAAAATTCTGGTACAAGTTGGGAGCATATGAAACTTTTTGCATAGTTTAAAAATATATTGAGAAAGGAATGTGTGATAAAATGAAACAAATAAAAAATGTAACTTGTGTTCTTACTATTAAGCTGCTTATTCATTAATTATTGCAAAATAATTATTTAATATTATTTAGACATATAAAATTTATTTGCTCCATACGAAGTACAGTAGAATTTCCAAAAATGACTATTGTAAAATGACTGGTATAAACTTTACGTAAAATCAAAATTATAAAATAGAATTATAAAACAAAAATACAAAATAAAACTAATATGTTTGTTATAAAAATAGATCTCTACGTTCCAAAAGTTGTGTAAATTTTAATTTCAACGTGGAAGTTTAATATTAAAGATCTACCTATAAAATAACTATGAGTTTACCTTATAATCCATTTGTTCGGAACAGTTAAACACATAAACCATTTGGCCCAATGCTCTCCCTAAATCTTTCGTGGTTTCTATCTTGCCAGTTCCAGCTGGGCCAGCTGGTGCTCCACCCATTATAAGATGCAAAGATTGTGTTAAAGTGATGTAACATCGATCGGTTAATGGTGTTATCACCAGCCGTGGAACATTTCCCAAATATTCGTAATCGTATTTGAAGGAGGCATCGCAGATATCAGCGAAACAATCACCAACTTTGTCGTCCCATCTGTAAGTTGTTCGGTCATTTGAAGCGAAACAAAAGAAGTTAATAAAATGTTGATAAATAATTGAGTAAAGAACAAGAGATAAATCGAGGCAATAAATGACTTTGTCTTTAAAGATGAGCTACATAACAGACAAATTTTCCAAGCAATAGTTTCTAAAAATATCACAAAAGTAAAATAATCTGTAAACAATGACTAAACAAATTTGATAAAAGAATTATGAAATTGAATATGCAATTAACGTAATTATGTGCAATTTTTATGTTATTAAATTTATTCCATTGTTCATCCAATTCGTTCTATTTAATATTTTATTTAGCACATTTATGTTGAAATTTTAAATATATAGTTCATAATCAATTGCTTCATTTATACAGTGCAACCTCTAGTATCTGAAACAATAGGGAGACATGGCTATTCTCATAATTAGTATACCATTCAAGGTGAATCACAAAGACTGAGCCACCCAAATAACTCTTTCAGTTTTTGAGATACAGAGAAACGTTTGAAACAAAGTTGTTTGATTCTGAGGGGGCTATTACGCGATGGAAAACATTTTTTATTAAATGGATATGTTTACGAGTGTTGTAGTATTTTTCGAAAAGGATAATGCAATAACAATTACGAAGAGTAAGATATAATACAAATAAATTATTTCAAAATTATTTATGGACCCCATATCTTTCTCGTTTATGTGACGTTTACCTTTCTCTACCTTAACACTGAGCTAACAAGGAGAGCCGATGGCATATAGTTACATTTGAGCGAAATAACGCTGTGATGTCATTTTTGCTAATTTTACGACCAAAAACCGATTCTTGTCGACAAGAAACTAAGGTCTTCTTGTCAATGCTTCTCAAAACAAGCCTGTTTCATTGTACTATTTTGAATAATATAATATAACGATAATTCATTGTAATTTCAGCATGGTACACATTGTACATATTTTGCAAAGAATCAGTTAGATCCTTTTATAGAAAGATTATAGTCTCTCAAAGTTCTAGGGTAAGTTCCTCACAGTCTGCTTAACAAGAAGATGGTCTAGAAGAAGTTTCTATTCCTTGGCAATGCAATTTTCATTTTGCTGACGAACCACCACTTTCTTTTTGGACCCAGAAATTTGGATCTCCATTTAATTGCTGATTAAATTTCTAAGGTTTCTCGCATAGCTTAAGCTACTCATATTGCTATTTTGCTGATTTGTAGAGGTTACTGATGTACAGCAATATCCACGTCTTCATTGAAATTTAGTCGCAAAGAAACTTGAATAATTTTCAATTGCATGTTCTTGTTTGTTAATTCCATCCATCGTAGATCTCTCAACGTGCGATACAATCTTGCGATTTTTGCAGTTTTTAAATTATCGTTAATGTTACAATTTGGTTGTACGATGTCATGACACATGAATTATATTGACACGTATAATGTCAACTTTATAGCATGACAATGTACGAACGAAATGACATTAAGGAAGGACATAACTACAGATACACTTCAAGTCAATTTGTTTGTTTGCGTGATCGTAGAGGACATAGGCAGAAAAATATAATGTCCGGATAATAGAAAGTTTGCATAGTGGAACGTTCGGATACTAGAGGCTCCACTATACGACCAAATCAATCGTCGTCGAGTTTACCTGTGCCCGAGTTGCGATTGCCACTGAAAAAAAGAATAGTGATCTGCCTTCATCGCGATCATTTTCGCTACAACGTCCCTTGCATGCACGTCGATTGTACAGATTGTCATGATCTTCATTCTATCGCTTTCACTCAAATCTCCACAGAGAAGTACTATCAACGCGTTTAGCTGATTAATTTGCTTTCGCTGATAATCTTTAAACGCATTCTCGAAACCTTTCTCTAATCTCATAAAGGCCATGTTTACTTCAGTAGTCCACCAGATTCGAGTTCCGCATAGCGCGGGTCGAGCTCGATGATCGAAAATCCATTGTTCACTTGGTTTCTCGTCGTACGTAGCTACTGCCTGAGATATATGATACCTTACCGATCTCTTCATCGCATCTGTTACGTTGTTCAACCAAACTTCCACCTAAAAAAATAATAGGGAAAATGAAATATGTTTTATGATAAATGATAAAAGTATTTGCATCAATGTTATTGACACTTCAAACTACTAGAAATTTTAGTTTTCTACTACGGATACATAAATCCAACTTGGTCCATCCATCTCTGCATACTCTGCCAATTTCGACCGGTAATTTTAAGTAACACTTAATTTCTTCCATATTCTTTTTTAAATTTTACTTTGCTTGGTAAAACGGCTGTTGTTTAGAAGACCCACTTCCAATAACTCTAACCTGCATACATGTTATCGAGGTCACCCTTCCGAGTGACCTTCTAAAGGTTTTAGTCACCACTCGTTGTTCGATAAAAAGTTATTAACAGAATAACCTAATTTCTTCAAAACGAAAATGGCAGACCCAGTGATTCTCGCATCTGGAAAATCTTACAACTGTTACAAGCGTATTACCTTTGATTAGCTAAATACTATTTATTTCGTATAATTCAATTTTGAATACCACGAGAGTAAAATGAGTATTGCCATCCATAAGTCAGTGAATTTTTGTATATACATATCTTTTATTTATATCCATTTTGTATCTTTTGTAATTTTTTTACGTTTTTTTTATTGCAAAAAGATTTAAGCACTTGGCTATCGCTTGTATCGTAAATTAGGGATTGTAAGAAGTATCTCAAAATCGTTCCAGATTTCTTTCAAATCCAAAACAATAAGAAGTTAAGCCACGGAGTGGAAGACTCACATTGCTAACCGCGTTAGTGAAAAAGCATATTGCCAGTAGAAAGTTCGAGTCAGTACGTGATACTGCTATACATGTATATACATGTATATATACACATATATTTTATTGCTTCGAACGTTCTATCTTTTGATTGTGCTGGTCGTTTGAAACCAAGTTTGTGTCTTGTTGAGATCTTTTTACTAAGGAACTCAATCAAAAAGAAGCGCGACGGATAATGAGAAACATATAAGACAATGCATAAAACATATAGACTCGACCTGTGGATTGCTTCTTTGTTCCACGTTTTAAACAGAGCAATCGTTACGGAACACGTGGAATGGTAACGATCTGCACTTGTCACTTTGTCCATCCGATTTCTCAACCCTTGCGTCAGGCTTGATCCTTACCGGTAACAAGATCGAAGTAGCGAAAAGCGTATTTGCATTTGGCTATCACGCACGATTAGACGACGAAGGCAGTGCCGGTAGTTACAAACGATCGTTCTATTCCAGCTCTAGTGATATCCGTGATGTATGTTAGGTTTGTATGTTACGACGAGTGTTAGGTTTTCTGGGTAAACCCTAATTTTTTCCCGTATGCCGACGTTGTCGGTAATATATACATATTCTGCTCTGTTTTACCGTCTGTTGTTTCTGCATCTGCGGGTTACATGGACATTTTGCGGCCGATGATATTGAGATAAGGAACGTAAGAGATTTGAAGAGATTTCAAGAGATAGTAATAAATTCCTCAATTGGATCTTTTATATTAATGTAAACATTTATATTCATTTAACGCCTGATTTTAGGTTAAAGTTTGGTTCAGTTTGCTAATCCTAGTCTAACCACGATTCGTATGAAATAAAACAATTACAGATCCAACATTTACTTTGTGTAACTTCTTAACATATTAAGTTTCTTTGGTTATTTAATATTATTATTATTATTATTATTTAAGTACTTCGTAACTACTTAACATCACCGATCGACCCGGAATTTTCTTGACAATTGAAATCATCATATGGAATGATATGCAGTAAAAAATCTAAAAAGCGTGTTGGAAGTAGTACAAAACGTGGAAGCTGGTTAATTCGGTAAACGGATTATAGGATCCCTTTACACATTCAGTCATTATGACAGTTATTTGTATCAGTAGTCAGGAAAAGAAGTTATTTTGGTTTTGAATAATTAAAAAAATAAAATAAAATTCATTATATGTTCTCTTTAGTTATAGCTGTAGAAGTCATTACATCATTGCGGAAAAGAAAGGTAACATGATTACGAATTTTAAAATAAAATTGTAAAACCAGTCATTTTAATTGATGTGGTAGTTCTAGCATTAATAAACAACGGGCGATGGCAAAAACCTTTTAAACAAGATAGGACCTTGATAACATATGTGAAAATGAAGGAGGTAGGTTCCTTAAACAGCAGTTTTATCTAAGAATTTTGGAGGGTTTTTTAAAACATAAAAATATCCTTAAAAAACTGTGTGGTCTTAAACGACTCAGTATGTAGACGACGTTGGTAAAAATAAGGTTGCAAACGGAGGGTTGAAAGCCTACCTTCATATTTATTAGCAGAAAGTACCTTTCCACTGCAATCGCAAGTCCCATGAATAGCCATTCCCTCACCGTCTGTGGCCATCATAACTCTCGCTTGCTTCGTTGGTTTCCCACCATCCATTTTTCAATGTAATTTTGCAATAGAATCGTACAACTTTGACAGATGTCTACAGGCCAATTCAGGATTGTTTCCTAAGGACAAGTAATATATTCAACAAATTTCAAATTCAGTATTAAGTTCATAAAATAATCGTTTTCAAAAGTGTTTTACTTAAATCAAATATTATTATGTTACTAACGTTGTTCTGCAGTATGTTTTGTTCAACTAGGACCGCCCAAATACCTGGAAAAATACGAATGATACAAAGAAATGCTTCAGACGAAAGCTGTATCGTATCAACGGGAACATACTGTGCTTTCATCTATTTGACCTTGTAATGGCCTTGAAACATCCTGTAAAGGTGACATTACAATTCTTAAATAAACGCCGCTATTTTTTATTACATATTCTTGTAATTAACAATCAAACATTTACAAAACACTTCAAACTCACGTCCTTTGCAAAATTCGCTATCGAGATACGAATTTTAACATTTGGTATGCCACCGGCATTGGCATTGCCCAATGTATACCATGGGAATAGATAAAGATGTTTTCCATAATTCGACCATAATTATAATATACATCTATTCGTAATTATAATTCTATTTATAATTGTGAAAATTTATAATTATAATGTAATATAATATATATAATTCTACATTAGTTCTACCACTGATATGTCATTGTCAAAACACAATTTCGCAATTTTCTAATGTTTTTAGAACAGTCAGTCAGTCTTTTCCTTGCTTTTTTTTTTTTTTTTTTTGAAAATTTGGAAACGTCTGAATGTTAAATACAAGAATATGTAATCAAAGATGAACCAATTCATTTGAAAATTTTAATGTCATCCTTACAGGACGTTTCAACATGATCGCAAGATCAAACAGATAAAAGTACAGTACGTGTTCTTCTATACCAAACAGCTTTTGTCTCAAACATTTTTTTCCTGACAATCGTATCTTTTCATGCAGTTAAGCGTCCTGAGTTAGATAGAACATATTATACATTTCAATCTAACATATTAAATATATGTTTTACTCCCTCGATTTTGCAACTGAATTTCGTACCAAATGACAGCTTACGATCTTATACTCATCAACGCGTCAGTTTGCACACTCCGAGGTGCGAACTTTCACGTTAATCGAATAATTCAAACAGGTATTCTTGGAAATATTGCTAACTGTTGACAATTTGTGTTTGTATCTTCAAAATTCAAAATGTCTGATTCAATCCACTGTACGATATATTTAAAGTAGCATTTATGTCTTGTATTTCATTGTCCTATTTACTGCAAATGATGATGATGGATACGTCACATATATTGTATGGGTGCATGTATCCCATGATTTTGACTATATCCAAAGAACCATGCATGTGTCATAACGTAGATGCAACAGCCAACAGTTTGTCATTTTTTCTCAGTCGACTCATCCGTCCTAGTTGCTCTTGTCCAGGTGATCTTGTTATCATCTTCCTTTACTTCTTTTCTCAAATTCCTAAAATATTTTGCAATTTCCACCATCCTGGGATAAAAAAAACAACAACAAAATTCAAATAGTAATTCAGTAGTTATTACACATGTAGAAATAATGTATCCATCTAAGTTTGAGAATTGATTCTAAAATTGATAAATATTTATTTTAGATTGTTAATTTTGAAAATTTAAATTCAAATGGCGAGTGAACAGTTATTTTACATAATAAGAAAAATGTATCAATTTAAACTTAAACGAATTGATACATACTATTTAGATTGTCACTGTCACTTTTGAGAATCTAAGTTCAAATTCACTAACAGCAGTCAGCAAAGCGCCTGAGACTGATTTTCTGAATTATCTGGTCCGAATAAAGAAATAAAGGACCACATACCAAAGCACGCATTGATGAGTACGAGCATGATAGACGCCTAATGCCTCGGGAATTAATTAATGCTTCAACTTGAAAATTTGACGTGACTGATATCTCATCATGCGATATCATTTTGGTAGCAAATTCAGTTTCAAGATCGAGGAAGCGAATATGAGCGAAAAACGCATCACCTTCCCATCGTTCCTTTTTTTTTCGCAGGTAAAGGCAATAAGAATTATTTATAGCTATCGATGTTTTCTAACCATTGCTTAAAATATCAAGTAAATCTGCTGCGGAGATGAAATAAAACCTTGGGTAAATTAATCTCTTTGTTTCCAAGTAATCGGCTAATGCTTTCTCGCAGAAATTTAGTTGCACTTGCAGTTCTTCTAGTTTATTTAAAAGTTTAGGCCGGTTAGTTGCTTTGACGATATTCAAATTGCTCAACATTTCCTTCAGCAGTTTCTTAAAAATTGTTACACGTATCGTTATATTATGTTATAATGTCCTCAAATATGTTTGAAAAGATATTATTTAATGTGTTAATTTCTTTAAACAAATGCTTAATTTAATAAAATTGTGGCATACATAGATAATCTATACAAGTATTATAATTTAATTGTAATGTAATTAGGTAATTTATATTTATAGAAAAGATGACTGTGTATTGCAGTACAATTGAAATGAAGGAAATTCGAAAATTGGAAATAAAGAAAACATTGAAAATTGGATTAGAAAACTTTCATTTTCAGGAAGAGTGCATTAGAAAATTATTCAAAAACGTGAGGACTGAATTGGTAACCGTTGTTTTTTCTTTTGTCATATGGTTATACATGTATACTTATCTAATGACTCTGATTATTAATTAAAATTATTTCAAACCAGCATTGCCAGCCGGATGATACTCTGGCCCAACCTGTAATAATTACAGATGTAACCAATCTGAGTGGTTACATGAATGGTTACATGAGTTAAGTTTAGCTTGGACTATATAAAAATACATCCGCCTTCGTCAGAATGAAACGTAATCGTGACATAAATTGTATTCAAGTATTTTGTGAATATCTCGGAAACTGAAGCCGAGCGGCGGTTACATGCACAAAAAGAAAGTTGTTCAGAATGTTGGTCTTGACTACATATTTCACGATCATCAAAATCGGTGAACTCTTTTTGTTACGACGATCTTTGTTCGATCTGAATGACTTTAGCTAGAATTTTCTAAGATTTATGGTCGGTACTTGAGATTCTTAAGGGTACGCAATAAGAATGTGCGGACATCTGACTGCCATCCCGTCCGCGATGTAGAGAGTCGGCCGACGTAACACTTTTCTATATAATTACTATATTTAATTAGCTTGGTATTATTGCGTTTGATTGAAAGCTTATTACCTATGTATAGTATAATGTTAATTATATTAATATTATTAATAATATTAGAGGATAATATTATACCGTATATACATAATAATATTATACATACAGAAAAGCTTTGTCGAATCTTTAGATAAAAATAAACTTTAACGCGAAGAATTATTAAAGTTTATCGTTTCGTTGCTCTATAACATAATGTTCGTGGTTGTTTCTGATTCAACATCGCTTTCGTGAATGTATGGTTTCTCTAAAATTGTTTGTTCTTCTGTTGCATTAAATTCATTTATTAATCCATTTGCCAGGTTCATCTTCGGGACCTAAATTTCCTTTCTGTTATTTTTCAATTTCGTACAGATCCTCATCAAACATTCGACGTAAATTTTAGCCCCAACTCGTAACCCATTCATTCTTCCTTTTTATTTCTATAACATTATAGCTATCTCTCTCCTTAATGAGTTAGGTTCAGGTATGAGTTAGGTTAGGTTGTACCATATAAAAATGTTATAAAATTAAATTTATAGAAGCTTTCTGCCAATACCTTGACAACATATTTCAAGGTCATTGAGATCCGTGCCCTTTTGTGTATAATTGAGGAACATGCTTTAAAAAATGCGAAGAAATGTATTTATTGTGTGAAAACATTTATAAAAGACACCTAAGTATATTTTTTTGAAAAGAAAGATTTTTCGTATTACGAATGAAATTATCAAAGAAAAGTACGGAAGATGTTAATAAACAGTTAATAGAAGTACATACTTTGAACTCCTTGTCAATTTTTTCAAACCGCTTGGTTTCTTCTGGAAGTTGGCTCCTAATATCTTCAGAGCCAATGAAGATGCTTTCGAGATAACCCCAAGCTCGTTGAACTTCGAACCATGCATTAATCACTGCATCTGCAGTGCTTAGTTTTCTCTGCCAGTCAAGAATTTCACCAAGAAAATATCCAACGAATTTCGAACCCAACTTGTTTTGCAGTTGCACCTATTATAAAGCAATAAGAAAGCGATATAGCACGTTGTCATAAGTTAAATAAGTCAACACAAGCAAATATCAAATTATTGGAAAATAAGCGAATTAAATAGGGAACTAAAAATAATAAAATTAAAAAAATAGATGAAGAGGAATTTCTGAGGATACTAAAGTAAAACAAAACGAAATGTCATTAATATACAAGTAGATAAATCACGCTGTGGTGAAGATCAATGTAATAAAAAGTAAATCGGTACATATAATTTATAAATTAGATACTTACTAACATTGGATGAATTTTAATTTTTATAAAAAATTTTTATAAAATTAAAATTTATATGTATAATGAAATTTAATCTCTCTACACGATGCTGAGAAAAGTTACAGCATACTTTTTTTTTTCTTTTTTTTTTTTTTTTTTTTTTTTATCGTGGGGAAATCCTCATGGACACTCGGCGCTGCGTAGCAACGACCGTGTAGTGTCGGACTCCTACCGACTAAAACCCCACGGTGGTCATCCCGACGTTCGGAGGTGCACCCGGGGTCTCTTGCGAATCACTACCGAGTGCAGCCTCGTCGTCTATCTCCCTGCCGTTGTAGTTGTCTAGGGAGGCATTCCGGCTTGAGTTGGGAAGCTAGGGGGAACCACTCCTCCTAGCGCCACGTCCCCTAATCTGGCGCACCCGGGGCAGCGACGGCGGCGCCGCGCCCCTGCGTCGTACGGAGCCCCTGCGACGTTGATGCGATGATCTGCTGGGATCGGCTCTTCTCTTCCGGTCCCTCTCTGCCCGCTCCTTTCTCTGCATAACCTCCTCGCAGTAGGCGCGGACAGCGTTGAACTCCCGGGGCCCTCGGAGCATGGCCTCAACGACCGCTTCCGGAGCCAACCTCTCGCCGATGTCGAGCTGCAGGACGCGCCGCGGTTCCGCCCACGCTGGACAGAACTCCAGCGTGTGCTGCGCCGTGTCCTCCTCTTCCCCGCAGTGGTGACAGGTGGACGTCACCTCCCGCCCGATCTTCAGCAGGTACTCACCGAAGACCCCGTGTCCGGCGAGCATCTGTGTCGTCCTGAAGGTGAGCGGAACCCCGCCTTGATCTCTCCAAGCCTCCCAATTGGGAAGCACGGCGCGGACGGCTCGGTGTGGCCGCCTGGCGTCCTCCTCCATCAGCTGGGAGCGCCACCGCTCCCAGATCTCCAGCTTTGCCTCTTCCCGGACGTTCGAGGCCGAGAGGCCGCCCAGCGACAGCGCCACCGTCGACGGCGGTGCCCTCAGGTGTTCATGCACCCGACAGAGCTCGAGGGCCCGCAGCTCGAACGGGGGGGACGCCGCCAGCACTGTCGCCGACTCGTAGGATATTGTTCGATATCCTCTGGCTATTCGGATAGCGATCGTCCTTTGCAGTCTCCTCACCAGGGTACGACTGCGACGGTTGGCCATCAGGTCTTGGGCCCACACCGGTGCCCCATAGAGGACCCGGGACCGGATCACTCCCTCGTAGAGTCGGCGGACTCCCGACCCTGCTCCGCCTATATTCGGAAGAAGGCCGCACAAGGCGTTGGCTGCAGCCGTCACCCTCGGGACCAGGAGCTCGAAATGTGGTCCGAACGTCCACCGACTGTCGATGGTGAGGCCCAGGTACCTCATACGACACTTCACCGGCACCGCTTCGCCATTTATGGCCACGGACAAACCATCGGGAGGGGATCCCCTGCGGCGGCGGTCGAAGAACCATAGGGCCTCCGACTTGGCCGGCGACACGTTCAATCCCAGTCGCTGAATAGCGTGCACCGCGCATGCCACAGCGTCTTCCGCGAGAATCACGGTCTCACTCCACCACCGTCCCCCGGCTAGTACCAAGGTATCGTCGGCGTAACAGACCAAGCCCGTGCCCGGGGGCATCGGGCATCGGAGGACGGAGTCGTAGGCCGTGATCCACAAGATTGGTCCCAACACCGAACCCTGCGGGACGCCGCGCTCCACGCGCCTTCTCTCTTCCCCGTTCTTCCCAGTGAAGGTGATCCACCTATCGTTTAGGTAGGCTCCGATGACCTCAACCAGGTACGCCGGCACCTCGAAATGTCGCAGAGCCTCCATTATCCTCGCCCAGGGGATAGAGTTGAAGGCATTGCTGACGTCCAGGGAGACCGCTACCGCCGTTCCGTAGCGGGAAACCATGTCCTCCGCCATGCTCCTCACCCGCTTCACAGCATCCACCGTGGAGCGACCCCGGCGAAAGCCGTACTGACTGTCGTGCCATCCGGGAACCCGCCCCGAGATATGGGCCTCCAGACGGGCGGCGATCACCCTCTCGAGGAGCTTCCCGATCTCGTCCAGCAGGCATATCGGCCTGTACGCTGACGGCGACTCCGGCGGACGACCCTCCTTTCGCAGCAGGACCAATCTCGCCATCCGCCATATCCGCGGGTAGATGCCCTCCCTCAGGCATCGGGTAAACAGATGCCGCACGCGAGGGGCCACCACCTCCATCGTCTCCGCCCAGACTCGGCCCGGAACTCCGTCCGGACCCGGTGCCACATCCCGGGACGCCATCTTCTTAGTCGCCGCGAGAAGCTCCTCCTGAGTGACCTGCAGCTCCTCGCTCCGCTCCGTCGACGTCGTCGCCACCGCTGCTGTTGACGACGTCTCGCCCCCGCCGGAGGAGAGGGACGATCCCGACCGCCCCGCGTCGCTGTCCTGCCGCGGAAACAGCGTCCCGATGACCCTGGCCAGCAGTACTGGATCCATGTTGGCGGTCAGCGAGGGGGCCGCGGGTCGCAACTTCTTCGTTACCACCTTGTACGGCCGCCCCCACGGGTCTGACTCAACCGCCTCGATCAGCTCCTTCCAAGACCGAGCCTTCGCGATCTTGATCTCCCGCTGCAGAGTTCGTCTCGCCTCTCTGTAGACCCCGTAGCAGCGGGAGATCTCCTCCTCGTCGCGCGTCCTTCTACGGCGACGGGCCCTCAGGAATCTTCTGCGTGCCCGTACGCAGCTCGCCCGCAATTCCGCTATCTCCGGCGTCCACCAGTGAACGCTGCGGTTGCGTCCACCGCCCGGGACGGAGCGCGGCATCGAGGCGTCGCACGCCGCGTTCATGTATTCTTGGAGGATCTCCGCCTCTTCGTCGACGCTTCCCAGACTGGTCGTCCCTTGGGCGTCCCAGCTCCACGCCGAGACGATGGCTGCCGCCCGCAACATCTCCCTGTCCCGCTCCTTCAGGCGCCATCTGGGTGGTTGCGGGCCGGAGCGGCTCGCACCACCTCGGGCGACTTGGTTGTTATTTTCGTCCAAGTCCTCCGAGACCACCTCCATAAGTATGTAGAGGTGATCGGACAAGGTCTCGACTCCCTCGGCCACTCTCCAGTCACGGATCCTCGGGTACAGCTTCGAGGTGGCCCACGTGATGTCGACCACGGAGGACCCCCTCCACGCCACGCAGGTGCTCGCCGTACCCTTATTTACCAGCAGGAGTCCGAGTCCCGCAGCCCAGTCTGTCAGCCATCTTCCTCTGGCGTTCGTCGCGGAGTTCCCCCACTGCGTCGAGTGAGCGTTGAAGTCCCCGAGGACCAGCACCTGACGGGGAAAGCACCTTTTGACGCATTCCCCGACATCGTCCAGAAAGTCCCCGAACGCGGCCAGGCCGCTGTTGGGGGAGACGTAGACCGCCACCACCGCTATTCCTGCCCATTCGACCGCGACGTAGCCGCTGCCACGGTCAAGCAGGGCGCCAAAGGCGCCCAGGGTCGGCGTCCAAGTTATGGCCGTCAGTCCGTCCAAATCCCCGATCCAGTTGGGAGCGTCAGGGGAAAAACATGGTAAGTGCCGCCCCGAAAGGCGACTGTGCCTTACCATTTATGTGTGTTCCATCCTTGTCTAGGGGAGTGCTAAACGTCTCTCCTTTCATACAACACAGTTACAGCATACTGTAGACGCTTACTATTAACGCAGAAAGTCTTAATAAATTGAATATAACAATAACGACAGTGACAAAAAAACTGTAACTAAAGAAATTTTACAAGATAACAAATAAAAAAATAGAAAGAAAGTTCATAAATTTTTGTATTGTTTTGTATTGTTTAATTTATTGCGTATGTATTTTGTATTGTGTATTTTATTATTTTATTTCTTTGACGAAGAAATATCTTGAAACGGTACCTGATTGTCCTCAAGGGTTTCAATAGTTTCCTCATCGATTTTAAGAATATTTAATTTCGTACGTTCGTGTATCTCTTTCCCAAATTCGAGCGTACTCCAAGTGTCGTTAAGTTCCTTTAGCACCTTTTCCATTGCCATTTCCTTCACTGATTTAGCAACAATATTTTTAACTTCTTCCTCATATTTGTGCAATTGTAACTTTAGCAAGTCTTCCAATGTTGTATTATCGGTTATGATAAATACCACCTACAGAATAATTAAATTCTATGATAAAACAATTACCTCTAATAATAAATAATATCATATTTATTATATTATATTATATTTATTATTTATAAATATATTATATTATGTATTTCGTATTATAGACAGTAATGTAAGTAGTGAAACTATTCCATAATCATACAGGTTCTTAAATTTTGTGTTTACAAAATTTTTCCATTTAAGGTCTTATTTTCAAGAAAACAAAATTTGAACATGTTTAGTTAAGAACTGGTTTGATAAACGCGCGTGATACATTTCCAAATTCATTTTTCTCGAAAATAAGTCATCTCGCGATAAAATTTTATTCAACACGTTTAACTTATTTTTACATGTAGTTCAAATTCCTACGAAAATGTAACCTTCTATTGATTTCGAATTTCATAACGGAACGATTTGTGGAGAACTTGAGTCGATCTTAGGATCGATACAGAGCGGGATGCAGTTATTACTTTCCATAAATTTTCACTTCATTCTGATATTCAAAGTCAACTGAACATTATATTACATTATAGAACGTTGAATTCGTTTTTCTAGTAACTACAACATAGTAAAAAAAGATATGCGGCGTCGTTTCAAAAATTCGACATATCTTAGAAAATAATTCATTCAAAAATCAAAATATATTCATTTGACAAGTTCCCTTAAATACAATAAATTGGTAGTAGCATACAATTTAGTGACTATCATAGATAGTTATCATTCATTTCTTTTTTTTTTTTTCTTTTTTAGCCGCAACATATTGATAAAGGCTATTTAAAATGATAAGATATCATTAAAAAAGTGTCACAAAGAATTCTAAGTGCATAAACGCAAATTAAGTAACAGAAAATAAACGGGAAACAGTTAAGAAAGAAATTTAATTTAATATTTGTCGATAATAAATTCAAATAACTAAAAATAACAAATAAAAAATAAATGAAAAGAATGAAACTCAATAGTTATATGGATCGTTATCAGGATCTAACTTATGGCTCGCTAACCTCTCAATTTTTGTATCACAATTATAAATTTCACATGTAGCTTTAAATATGTTGTCAATTATTACTTTGTAGGGTTTTTCCTAGATTGAGGTTAAGTTTAATTATAGTTCTAGAGAAAAATTAAAAATACATACCGATAATTGTCGCGACACTTTCGCTAACGTATTTGTGAAATATTTCTGATTGAAATAATACCAAACACGATGAAATTTAAATTTAGGATTGTGCGAATAACCGAAATTATGGTCTCGGGTCTGGATCCGGAAGTTTGTCAACATACAAAGATATTTGGGTCATGTCGGAATCCGATTTTCGATTCGGAATCGGAAGTTTAATTTAGAACGTACTTTTTTTGTTACCTTGTACTGAAACTAAGTTTAAGGTTAACTTGTACTTGAACTAATTGTAAATATTTATTGTAACAATTTAAATGAAATTTCAGTGTTTTACTGTTTTAGTACACTTAAGCAGTGTTTAGGTGCATGATAACAGAACAATTATGTTCTGAATGAACCCTCCGATCCCAAATTGAAAATCGGGTCCCGAAATAGTAGGTGTACGAATATGTTTATACGTCATTAAAATAGTAATCGGCTCAGGTTAGGACCCAAAACTTTATAACCATACAAGTATCATGCTGTTTCTGAATTTTACAATCAGATTTTGTACTTTAACTTCAAGATTCAGAATGATTTTCACATCTTTCTACAATAAAAAAGACAAAATCTCATGGAAACGTTATAAGTTTTCGGGATTCCGACCTAACCTGATCCCATTACTATTTCAAGTACCCGAACATTACAAACTACTGGGATCGCAACTCGATCCCGAGTAAAATTCACACACCCCTAAATTATATCATACTTACGTACATATTTAATAGAAATTAAAAATCTAATAGACAGAAAATAAGTTAGTGACACTAAATAGGGAAACATGTTGCAACTTATATCGTGTCTGATCTTGCTTTAATCAGAAAAGCCTCACGATTACATCGGCGTAAGTTTTAGTCAACAAAAATTAAAAATAAAAACGTTTCATCCTTGCATTATTATTATCTCGCCGATATGTTTTTTTTTTCTCTTTATAACAAGCCGATTCTCGGCTTCTCGGACTGCTCTCGAATTTATCGTATTTCTAATCGTTTTTAAATACTTTTCTTTGTCCTCAATGCCATTCTACAAATAGGTACGAATTATACTTTGCATTTGCCTGTATTTGGGCGTTCGGATCAGCGACCTTTCAAGATCAATTGATCGATTGGCGAAACGAGTTCAATGAGTGGTGGCAAAATGAATTTAAGACTGTTAAGTTTCCTACTGGCAGCAACGTATTTAATTTTTTCATCGAAAACGCAACAAAGAAGTTGGTTCCATGCAGCGAGAAGATACAGGCCTTTGAACTGGATCCTGATATACCTCTCCAAGTTCGTTTAAACAATTTTTCATTTTAAAAGATTCTTTAGATATTAAACAAATTTTAGAATAAGATAATTTAAGTCTTTATTCCTCGACTCGTTTCTAGAACTTCACCCTTTCTTTTTACTGAAGGATCTGCTGTAAATGCTTTACGTAGATCTTTATTATACGAGGAATTTCATTTTAATCGACCACAATCTAATGTAAACTATATGTTATTCGAAGAAGTGTTTCAAGTAAAACTTGTTCTGTCTCAAGGAGGACGTCTAATGACAACCATAAGATTTGTCCGTGTGGAGGACTTTTCAACATCTCAAGGTGACCCTTTTTTTGGATGGAACTGTATATTTTGTATACAGTAGTGCTTGAAAGATATTTCAGTACTAATTTCATGAAATGGAGTGTATAGAAGACTAACGAAACATAAATATAAAAGCGTTACCTTTCCTTGTATTTAATATCATTTTTTAGAGAAAATTAAAAAATGCATCGAATGATGAATAAAGAAAATGTATGTTTCCACTTTAAAAAGTAAAGGTAACATTGAAACCTCCAAGCTACGTCCATCTAGATAAAATCGTCATAAGATTTATTAATAAACCTTTCCTGCCAAATGCTTGCGTCAAGGTAACATTGTCGATATTCTTCTAATATTCGTAAAATATATTGTTTAACGCAAGTTTTATTTGAAACACATTTTCGAATAATATATAGGTTAGCAGATATTTACGTGGACCTATTGAGACGAGACACCCTATATTATACAATTTCTTATAATTTTGATATATACAGAGTGCACAGAAAGATTGAACAACAGGAAAAACTTTAGGAGCACGTAGTAATGATTAAAACAAACAAAAAGGGTTTTAATAAACCCATAAACCCATTTGTACCTGTGTTCATTGAGATTTCTTTACTTGTTTTAATGTGTGCTATATGCTCCTAAAAATTTTCCCTACTTTCCTGTGCAGAGAAGCACACAAACACATAAAATAGAATTTAAATAGCATAAGAAAATAGCTTGATCAATGAATGCGAAAATTTATTAAATATAAAATGCACAATCTTGTACATATTTGTCAATATCATAAGCAATTCATTCGCATTTTGAATGAAAGTTTAGTTCTTATCAAACTTACAGTGGACAATAGAGAGAGGCATAAAAGAGACGAAATCTTATCGACAAATATTGTTTTAAGTACAAAAAATCAATCATTTACAGAAACATGCTTCAATCTGGAATATTTTCAATATTATTAACGCCTTAAAATGTATTCACATGAATTGACTAAAATGTGACATTAAGTATACAAAGACTTCACATTTTTCTTGCTTGATGATATTTACGAATAAGAGTAGGAACTAAACACTTTGCAAATAAACATTAGTAATGTCATAACAACGGACTAGTTTTTCGTTCAGTATTGATTATTGATTTTTGATGAGTATGTTACGAATTATCTATCCTTCTTTAATTCTGTAAACAGCGTGATACAATACAAATGCAAAATACAATATAAATGGGATAAGAATTTCGTGTACATCGGTAATATGAAAATATAAGATATAAATTGTTCGAATTGTACTTGTACATTAGATGTTAATGGAAACATTTTTCTTTTCAATCTATATGGATAATTGGTATAGGGGGTTCTGTTAATTGATTATTTGTAACCTACGAATATATATGTAAATTTAGATGTTTGTAAATGCAATTAAAAAATACTTAAAGTCTAAGGAGAGATTTTATTTACATTCCATTTTTCGTAGATGGATAAACTTTCGCAGTTTACATATCGACATCGACCTTTTCCTTGAATGAATGATATTGCTATTCTTCTAAAAATAAATTAAATAAGTAAGGCGACTATTTAATAACATTATGCAGGGGCGGTACTATCTCTTCCAATAATGTATGTTTTTAATTCTGTTAAGCTTTTGCTAATTGAACATGCATATTCTGATTTTTTAAAATTATTTTACATTTGAATATGTATTTTCGGGAAAATCTGCTAACGTTAAATTATATTTAGATGTGTACTAATCTATTATATTGTGAATTTTGCTATTAAAATGATATATTTCCTTTCAGTCGTAATTATAACTCTTGTACTTTGTGTCGCGCAGTGTTTACAAATAATAGATAATTGCATTGATTTGAATATTAAATAAATCGAAATATGTATCAGATTGACGTACTTCTATCAATATTATACCGTTAAATATCAATAGTCTAAGGTTTTCGCGTATAACTTATGATATATATAATTGAAAGGATAATTGAATTACATTTTTAAATATTATTTTATTAAATTCAATTCTGGTGTAATAATATGACATCTGAAGTGCTTCCACATCCGTTGTGATCTATTTGTTGGTTTTGAAAAGTCAAAATATCGCAAAAGAAATGATAAACTTAATTTTTCCTTGAATATATCCGTATGTCATAAGATAAAAGTTAATATTTTAATTAATTCTTCATAAAACGGTACAAATTTAGCAAAATGAAATAAAATAGAATAACAAATTATAAATAGAAATCTGGTAGATTGTCATTTACTATATAGAATTAAAAAATTCAGCTATTAGAAACTATAACCTACCTCATTTGACTAATATTATTATTTGATAAATTATAACGCGAGAGAAATACCTGATTTAAGAATTTAATTAGTTAACTTGAATCTGTTGTTGTCTCTGAATCAGATTCCTTGATCGAGACTTCTATCGAATTCTCAACTTTTAGTATTTGACGTACAAGATAGTTATGGAAGAATGGTATTTGTTCTCCAGCTAATTTTACGTGTCTCCCAAACTTGACTTGTGATTTGCTGATAAAATCGCGCCCTAATACGCCATCTGTCTCTATGTAAAAGTCATCAGAAACTACTCGACAAGGATGTAGTATAGTTTTTTTATTTACGCGTATGCATAAGCATATTAAACATATGGTTTTAACACGAGAGCTGAATGCATCCTCTAAAGTAAGGGCTTCTCTAGCAGCAGTTACATTATCCTTTAACTTCCCTATTTTTATTAATGAAACTGGTGTACATCTAGAAACCACCATTTTTGCTTTTCGATTCTTCAATTCTTCGCATCTGATCTCGATAATATCTTTCACAGGAGTTATGTGATATCCACGGTAATCTCCTACTGTTGATTGGTTAGACATTTTTGTACTGTAATACGAGCTTGTTCTGTCGCTGGTAGTAGGTTGGTTCTCGGGATATGCACCATGTGGTATATCTTTTGAACAATCGGCTCTGTAAAGCTGCCTAGCATTATCTATTATCCAGTATTTATCTTTTTGTAATCTTCTACAATCCTGGACATGATGTCCTATTTTTTTACAGTAGTCGCATAGAAGCGTGTAACAATCTTCTCTGACATGTCCTACCCGGTTGCATCTTTCGCAAAAAATATTCATTTTAGTTTGCGCTTTCTTTTTGTTATTCATCTCGATTCACTTCTTGATCCTTTATGTCCTGAATTATTATGTTATTATATTATTTTTTATCATATTATATCATATTATTATACTATTATTGTATTATATAACTATCGTACATTTTCCACTCCTATTTGTTAGTCTTATTTTGATTGTAAATAGTTCAAAACTGTTCTATTAACAGATGGATTAATATATGTATATGTATATATATTCAAATTTTACATATAATGAATCTATTAGGATATATATCTTCCTACAATACATTTCTGTATTGTATTGTATTAAAGTACTGCTTATAAATAACATCTAATTTTAAATATACACACACTTATTTTATAGCAACGTATTAATAAAAACAGTATCTCTGAAATCCTTTAGAACGTGAAAGATAAAATGAAGGATTAAGGTTAAAATTTACCTCACTATCCGGTCGATCAGTAATTCGTGCTATTCTTCTTTGTTGTTGTCGATTCTTCAATTAAAATTTTCAAACTCAGAAAATTAAGTAAAGAAGAAATAAAGAACGCGCCGAGCCGCCCGATATTCGCAATTTATAAAATAATTAGAATAAGGAAGGGGAAAAGGACTGTACAATTTATATAGTAAATATAAAATAGATGAGATAGCGCAACGACAGAATGCGAATTACTTTAAAGGCGGTTAGACGTTTACTCTAGTACGTTTGAATAAGTAATACTAAATACAGCGGCTAACATACCATGGGCGAGAATCCTATTCGTAATAGAATGATAGACCGTTGACCAATGAAGAATTACTTGCCTTCCTGAACATTGGCAACGCCCATAAAAACACCGCCTTTAGGATAATGGAGCGAAATATATGTTATCTGAGTGAAAGAACCCAAGGTATCGGTACACGTTGCTTACATAGGGATTGAACTCCTGATTAGCGGTTTATGGTGTGTCAATGTAATTGTGGCGCAGAGAAAAACTCTGACTTTTTCGTTAACTCTACAAATTAGAAGTTCTTCTGATTATGAATGAAACTGAACCGAAATATGATAAAAATGATAAAAATATGATAAAAATATAATCAAACACTCCACAACAGAACAGATACTACAGCACCACAAACCTGGCTTAAAAGTAACTATTAAAATAATCATTTTTAACGTCTTATCAAAGCAGTTCAAATATGTTGTAATCGAAAATGTTATCGAAGACAAAGTAGATAGAGTGAACTATAAAATCAATATAGAATTTTTTTTTTTTTTTATTTGTTTTATTAAATTTTTACAATTTGTCCAGAAGGACATTTGGTAAAATGTTATAGCTTAGAGAATAAAAGAATAAAAAATAAAAAATAAAAATAAATAAAAATAAATAAAATATAGCATGTGGATGGTTACCCCCAGCGGGGTTCCATCTTCTAGGTTTCCTATTGCATCTCTATTTCGAGGTCTGCGGGATGCTTCCTCTTCAGTCTTCTTTCTATTTTGGTTTTATTTGTTTCAGCAGCCAGCTGGTTTGGGTGTGCTGCAAGTCTTTCTTTGTACTTTTTTGCGTATCTAGCGATTTCCTCTTTGACTGTTGGAATTTTTAGATCTTTTCGTAGGTCTTCATTTCTGACGTACCATGGAGCGTTAACTATTGTCCTTAAAATTTTTGCTTGCTCTATTTCTATTTTGCTTATGTGACTCATTGCTGCCGTCCCCCATAATGGGACTCCGTATGTCCAGATTGGTTTGATTATTGTTTTGTATATATTTAGTTTATTCATTGTGCTTAATTTAGATTTTCTATTGATTAACCAGTACATCTGCTTCCTTTTTGCACTTATTCTGTTTATTATTGATTTTATATGGTGCTTCCATGTAAGGCGTGTGTCTAAATTTATTCCCAGATATTTGACTTGCTTTGTTTGTGCTATGTGGGCGCCGTTCAGTTGAATATCTGGTGTTTTTCCTTTTCTAAGTGTAAATGTTATGTGGTTGCACTTGCTGGTGTTCACTTTTATTTGTTTGTTTTGCAGCCATTTTTCTATTTTTGTAGTGTGTTCTTGTAGTAGTGCGGCGGCCGTTTCTAGATTTGCATGCCTCACTAGTATGGCCGTATCGTCCGCAAACGTCAGTGTTTTACTGTTGACAGTTGTTGGTATATCTGCCGTGTATAGTGTGTATAATATTGGTCCTAAGACACTTCCTTGCGGTACTCCTGCCTTGATGTCCTTAATTTCAGAGTATGCATCATTTATTTTTACTACAAAGGTTCTGTTGTTTAAGTAAGATTTGAGTAGTTTGTAGATTTGTTCTGGAAATTGCTTTTTGATTGATTGAAGAAGTTTTTCATGGTTAACTTTGTCGAATGCTTTTTCGATATCCATAAAGAGTGCTGTGCAGTATTGTTTTGTTTCAAGCGACTGTAAGATTTCATTGACGAGTCTATGCATTTGTTCTATTGTAGAGTGTTTATTCCTGAATCCAAATTGATGGTTCGGTATTAGTTTTTCTTCTTCTATTGTTGGTTTTAAGCGGTTATATATTATTTTCTCTAATAATTTGGAAAACGCAGGTAGTAATGATATCGGCCTGTAGGATGCAGTTAGATGTGGGTTTTTGTTTGGTTTGGGTAACATCACTATCTGTGCTATTTTCCATAGTGCAGGAAAGTACTGTATTCTTAGAATTGCGTTAAATATTATCGTTGTTAGTCTTATTGCCTTTGGGGGAAGGTTTTTTAAGATTTTCCCATTGATCAAGTCAAATCCTGGTGCTTTACTTGTCTTTGTTGCCTCAATTAAGTTTGTAACTTCTTGCGCTGTTGTGCTGAATATGGTGCAGCGTTTATCAGTTGTGTTGCTGGCATTTTCCACTTCTTCATTTGTTTGCCATCCAGGGATGCTGTTATTAATTTCATACGGCGAAAATATATTTTGTAGGTGCTTTGAGAATTCTTCTGCCTGTTCTTCGTTGGTTCTGGCCCATGTGTTGTCCATTTTTCTGATTGCTGGGATTGTTTTTACTGTTTTCTTAATTTTGTTAGTAACTTTCCATAGGGAGTAGTCGGTATTCTCATGCGCGGATAGTGATTCGATGAATTTTGAGAATTCGTTATTATGATGTTCCCTTATTTTATTCTTTAGTTCCTTTGCAAGTTTATTTAGGTTTTTCTTGTTTTCTCGTGTTCTCTGTTTTTGCCATTTTGCTTTCGCTTTTCTTTTTTCCCTGATTTTGTCTAGGATGTCCTGCGGAATAATTTTTGATTGCCTGCTATTTGTTTCATAGGTGGTGGTTGCCCACGCTGCTTCCTGTATTATTTCTGTCAAAGTTGCTACTGCCTGCTCAATGTGTTCAGGTGTTTTCAACGGGATATTGCAGTTGATTTTGTTTTCGATCAGCTCCTTGAAAGTTTGCCAGTTGGTGGTTTTATTGCAAAGCGACTCTGACTTGTTATAAAGTAGTGGTTTGCTTGTATATTCTATTATAATTGGTGTATGGTCGGAGTTAAGCTCGAGGCTGGTTGCTATTTTTAATTTGCTTACATTTAGCCCTTTTGTTACTGCAAAATCCAACAGGTCAGGTATTTTATTGGGGTCTGTCGGCCAGTACGTTGGTTTTCCTGTAGATAGTACGTTGAGGTTGCTGCTTCTAATGTATTTTTCCAATGTTCTACCTCTCGGCGTGCTAATTCTCGAACCCCATAATGTGTGCTTTGCATTAAAGTCTCCTGCCGCTATATATTTGTCGCCTAAGGATTGGAAGTACTCTTCCCATTTTTTAAGTGTCATTTTGTGTCTCGGAGGTACATATACTGCTGACATCTGGAAGTAATTGTCATTGGTTTGTATTGTGACAGTGGTTGCTTGTAGGTGTTCTTGATTTGTTTGACTATGTAAGTGATGCTTGATGTCATTTTTTATTATTACTGCAGTTCCTCCATGTGCTTTACCTGAGGGATGTTTGGTATCGTAGATGGTGTAGTACGGTATTTACATGTAGTTTTTTAGAGTGAAATGTGTTTCTGAGACAAGTAGTATATCAATATTATTTTTATACAAAAATATTTTAGTTTCGTGGGCTCGCTGTTGCAAGCCATTGGAGTTCCAGACTGCTATTTTCAAAATGTCCATCTCTATTTTTTACTTAACAAGTTTGTGAGTAGTTGTAACATGATTGTTGTTTGTTGTGCTTGTTGTCTTAGTATTGTGTTTAGATCACTTACCATTTTTCCTAACATTTCCATACCTTTAATGGATTGTTTGAGCATTTCTTTGATGTCTGTAACGTCTTCGATGTTATTGTTTTGATTCTGATTGTTTGCAAGCGTTGCTTTGCTAATGTTTTTGGTTACTTGTGCGTAGCTTCGGTTACCTTGGGGATCTATGTTTCTGTTTATAGCGTTTAGTTCGTATTGTGCTTTCAATGTTGTTTCATTATCCGTAATACTTTGTTGCGGTTGGTGGTTATTGTATGATCTGCTGCGAAGTGGAGAAACAGTTTACGTTGTATTTGTTTCCTTATTTCACGTCCTTTGTAGCTGGCTGGGTGGTTTCCGTTACAATTATAGCATTTAACTTCTTCTATTTTTCCTGTGTATGGGCAGTGTATTGTTAGGTGATTTTTTGCACATTTAACACATGCCGGGCTTCTGCTGCAATAATTTTTTGTGTGTCCGTATTGTTGACACCGCATGCATTGTGGTATATCTTTTTTGTAGCGTGGTGGTTCCACTGTTACAATTGTATTTAGTATTTTTTTGATTTCATAGATTTCCTTGTTATTGGTTCTGGGTTCCAGTTCTATTAAGAATAGTGGCAATGGTTGCTTCGTATCGTATCTTGTCATATTGTTTATTGCTCTTGTTTCATGGCCAATTTTTCCTAATTCTTCACTTAATTTTTTTGTGTTAGTTTTTGGATGTAAACCTCTTATAACTATTTTATAGCTCCTTTCTGTTTTGAGTTGGTACGTGTGGTATATAGCATTTTTTTCCTTTAGTTCATTTATCACTTTCCTATAAACTTCTGGGGTGTTTGTTTGAATTTTTACTTGTTCTAATTTTGTTTGTTTTATTGTGTAGTTATCCTTCCCGACTACATTGTTTAGTAGATCAATAAGCAGGTCTATTATTTGGGTCTCAACAAATATTGGTGGTGGTTTTGATATGTAAGGTGTTTTAGTTATGGTTTTGCTTGTCGGGTCATTGTCTCTTTCTTCCGTTAGTGAGCTGAAGGAGTTTCTTAAAGGTAATTCTTGCAGCCATCGCTGCTTTCCTGTATCTGGGTTTCCTGCAGCATTTGTGCCTGGAATTATTTTACGTTTTTTGCTAGTCCTTGCTAGCTTCCAGTTTTCGTCCTGGTAACTTATTTTGTTGCCGTGTCTGCACTCCTCCTGTCTCCGCTGCTCTTCCATTTCTTCTATTTCCATATCATTTTGGTTGTTATTATTTTGCTGTTGTTGCTGTAAGCCTGGTAAATCTGACGACCCTTTTATGTAATATTTTTCTCCATTGGTTGCAATCTTGATCGTTGATATCTGCTGTTGCATTGTTTGTCACTATCACTATTCGTAGCACTTCTCTGAATCACTTGACTGGAGCACACGTTTGCTTACACACATCTGTTCGCCTCGGTTGCCCGAGCGATACTATGCGAGAAATGTGACGGTAAATGTGTAATTTGTGATTCTCATGCAAGACCTTGTAGTCTGGTTCGGATTTGTGATGAATGCAATTATGGATCTTATCAAGGGAGATGTGTTATCTGTGGTGGACCTGGTATGTCTGATGCCTATTATTGCAAAGAATGTATAATCCAAGAGAAAGATGTAAGTTTTTTAAAAACTAATTTAATATGTGTTCTTAAAATATTTGGTTCTTTACTTTTGAGTATAAAATTATGGAATTTGATTTATTAACCCTTTGCGGACGGGACGGTTCGAAGTTAACCGTACCGTACCGTGGAACCGAGCTGCTGCCGCGATAGTCATTTAAAATTGCCAGCGCACATTTCTGCTTAGCCGCGCTTTTCGTTCATAGAAATCAAATTCTAGACATATGTACATGCACAGATTCTTCACAGGATAAATAAGATAACGCACATTTGAGTCTTTTATTGAGGAAATAGTAGGTTGGTATGATCACTAGTTCCTACATGCTAAGTTGGTACGACTGCTAACGACGCTCTTTTGTTTTAGACGTCGGCCACGTGTTAATTACCTTAGTGTATCCGATATGTTCACACGTTTGAACTTGGAGGTGAAGTACAGAGTATACAAAACTAATCTGAGCGAATCAATAAATACCAAATTCCAAAAATCTATTGATTAACATTTTTTGATTCTGTCAGTTGTTTTCGCCGAATGTGTACGTGTTTTTCGCCCATAGCGACGCGTTTACATGGGACACATATATGAATCGTTCAGTTCTATCAGTTGTTTTTGCCAAACGCATATACGAGTTCCATGGCCAAATTGATGGCTTACGCAGAACGCATATATGCAGCAGTAGTCCGCAAAGGGTTAAATAGTCAGATTGTTAACTATTGTGATTTATATCTTTGTTATTTTTCATTTCATGTCATGCTTCAAAGCTGGTTCACGATCTTACTTAATTATATATATATATATATATATATATATCCATAAGAAAAGCCGAATAGTAAAAGATTTAAAGAAAGACAAAATTTAAAAATTGATCGATCTGATTGATATAATTATAATAAACGTATAGTTCATTTCTCATATTTTGTAATTTATAAAATTTTTAATAAAAGCAATTTGTTAATGTTATATGTATAATGTTTTCATATATTTGAGATTAAATATATATGTTTTATACCCCAGCATAAACCCAATATCTTTGTAGCCAGAATTTTTATCTTTTTTTTTTAATTACCTATAAATTATACATTGGTATACAGACATTTATGATATATATTATAATTTAACATTCATATTCTTAAGCAAGCAGAGAGGGATAGTGAGAAAGGAAGAGAAAGAGAGAGAAAGGGAGAATATTTACATAATTTTCTTGTTTATGTATTTAATAAATACTTTATGGATATTATCTACTTATTGGCTAAAGTACCACTTATATAATAAATTAGGGACTATAATAGATACCTCAGAATTTTCTTAGATTTTCTTAAAGCAAAAACAGTAAGAAATTAGGCAAGTTACTGAAAAACAAGTAATGCCGACCGCGATACTGAAATACCGACATTTGTGAAATACCATATTACCGACGGAGGGTTAAGGTATATAATTAGTACATAGGTTAGGTTAATTAAAACTGGATATTTTCTTTTGCTTTTTCAAATTACACAATTGTTTATTACCTGAGGTATTATTGATTCAGGAGGATCAGGACTGGGTTCCGCAATAATGAACAATCGCTAATCATCATGTGGATTCTCCGAGCATTGTTCCATCTTTTTTTCTAATGTAGGCAACAATTTCCTCACCAAATGAACATTTCGCAAAGTAACCCAGTGGCCTTGGTTCGCCGAAAGTTCTATGGCTTCTTCCGCTATGGGTTCTTGACCTTGACCCAGTGACACATTATGGAAATTTCTTCCTCTAAAAGTGAAATCCAATAGCATTCCCAGTTCTTCGACGTCCTGAATTTTTACCGTTGTCGTTATTATAAATACATGTACGATGTGATTACGTTGATTTTCGTACCATGTTTTCGTATAATTCATTTTAAATCATTATAATCCTCAATTTTAATTATCTTCGTTTAAGGTTATAAACTAATAATCGAAAGATATGTCGTCAAAAGCAACAGAGTATAGGAAAGAAAAAAAGTAAGAAGATATTACAATTATATTGCATTAAAGAAACATGATTAAATGTTGTGCAATTTGGTTATAGGCTATTGGTTGTTCAGGATATTCAGGAATTATATCTCATGACTTTGGTAGACGATCCTACACCTTCATATCGGTGGAGATTTATTAATGAAAGATACCGTATAATAGAATTTCAAAGCCAAACTTTTTGTACTGCATCGTGTAATGGATATCTAATGAATCGCGTAATATCTGCAAGGAACCATGGGTCGCAAATGAATCGTTCTTTCAGAATATGATCTTAAAGTTCCATTGGCTCTTATTGAAATCTATCTATTGAAATTACATTAGAAAATGTTTACATTTCCCAGTTAGATAAAAACTAAGTAATGCCATATTAATGAACGAACAGAAAGCTATTCCTTTGAATATATGATAATCTACGCTAAATAGAATGAAGCATCTAACTTTATCATTTCAAACATCATTACAAAATGATTTACTTTATGGAAAAATCTTTCGCATAAAAATTGAATAGCGTTGAAGAGAATACGATTTGGTATGTGGAACTGCAGAAACGTTAACTACTCTTCGATTTCGATGTTTTCGAATATGTTGTAGAAATCGATATTTCAAATAAGCTTTTCCTATATAAGAAGTGAATTCGCTTAGTTTCCGGGATATTCGCGAAAAACTACCGACATCGCTACAGTGAATTCTGCATCTGCAGTTGTGCAACTGTGACAGCGTATGCGTTAGTTTGGTTACCGATTGCCGGTCACTTATCTTCTCTTTGGAAACGAGGGTAGGGCGGCTTCGTAGCCTAGAGGCTTCGTGCACAACGTACACATGCGAGGCTGCAAGAGTCCGTTATAACCGGTAACTTATAACTCGATTAAAAGTAAATATCATCAATGTATTGGGTTCAAATATTAAATAATTAAATAATTGTTAATGTACAAAAGGTAAGTGACCGACGACTGGCAACCAGACCGACGCATACGCCGCTCTCGCAGATGAACAACTATAAGCAGAAGTACAGTATAATCGAGCCGGTAGTTTCTTACCAATATATTGAAAATTAAACAAGTTCAATCTTTATATACAGTATAGTAAATAGGTAAAAGTTGTTTAAAATATTTCTGCAACATATCCAAAAATCATAGAAATCCGAGGGTAGATAACGTTTCTACAGTTTCACCCTATATACCGTTATATATTGCATACAATATTATACGTATATAACAATAATAATAATATTATAAGGTAATAGTTAATATTAATAAGTTAATATTATAAGTTAATACAGTAGATAAGTAAATAAATAAATAAATAATCTTCAGTAAGGATTTCTGATGTTCTATCATCGACGTTCGGTCGCGCACGGCTATTTCGCACGCGATCGTAGCACGTATATATATATATGTATGTGTTCCATATACTTTGCAGTCGCAGAGTCGTGTCTTAACTTCGCGGTTGCGCGCGTTTGGTCGCGAATGGGAACAAGAATAAAGAGTAGACTTCGTTTAAAGAATCTTGCTACGGCGTGGGGAAAGCAGTGATGCCTTTTAGTAAGCAGATTGTGAGGTTTTCCAAGTTTAGGGATAAGAGTAATTAATGATATTTTTCAAGATTAGTATCGTATTCAAGGCGACGAATTGCATCAAAAATAGAGGTAATGAGAGCAATCCCTTTTATGAGAAGCTCCTTGAAAGCTTTTAAGAGCTGGTTCATACGTTGTCCTATATCGTAATACAGTTGCGACATCTCGATGCCGCGTGCGTCTTCCTCCTCGCTTAATTCTGCCAGCTCCAGTTGGATCGCGTTGAAATCACGCCCGTATTTGTCCAGATGTTTTTCGAGGAATAATAAATCGGACTCATCCTGACGACCGGATTGTTCGTACTCATCCAGTCGTTTCGATATGAGCGTGAATTGGCGGCTATAATGGCCTCGTCTCCGACACAACGAGGTAATTTTGTCTGCGGTTGCCATTGTTACGGCGGATAGTGGATCGGGAATGCAAGGAACAAGCTTACCTCGTTGTTGGGATTCGTGACTGTCGTGACTACTTTGCCTACCTGCGGCGGGAGGCTGCGTGGTTGCGTTCTTCAACCACCGGGTTTTGTCTCCTCAAACTTGACAGCTCCCGGCGTTACTGATTTCGCTGGTATCACGTCGGAGACACAAGAAATCGCGAAATTAACGGATCGCCGGTAATCTCCTCGCATCGCGGTTCCAACGAAATGATTCTTTCACGAATAGGGCGAAGAAAATTGAACTTCGTATGCGACAATGAAATTTATTATAGAAATCCAACAGAGTGACGGTTCAAGCGTTACAACAGAATGGTTGGGAATGTTAGAACAAACTGGTTTGAAATGTTACAACAGACTGATTCGAGCGCTTGTTTAGGAGGGTTTAGTCCCTTTGGAGGGTGTATCAGAGGCGCCTTTTAAGTTATTGTTTCGATAGCTGTGGCATGCAGGGTGTTTAATCTATCCGGTTACTGAGCGAGCGGCCCTTCTTGAGCGGGTGGTCTTCTTGAGCGTGTGACATTTCCCCCTTCTTAGACTCGCTTTGCTTCATTGAAGCGTATGACTCTGGTGGGTCGCCCGATTTGGATGATCCCGCTATCTTCATCTTCTGCGATGTTTTGGTAAGTAACCGTCCTTGGTGCTGTTGATGTTTGACCGATCCTGTTTACGCGAGCGGTAGGGCAGAGTATTTTGATACATACATTTTTGGGAAATGATCGACGTAGACATTCGAAAAGTTTACATTTCTACATTACATATATTGTTCCTAGTCCTAGGACTACGATTCCTAATATTTGTAGTGTGAATATGCCATATCCCTTCAACGAATTTATGCGTCGTTCACATTGCAGGGTACTGATTTGCATTTGCAACGTATCGAGGTCGGCTTTATATCGGTTAGAATTGTGAGTTACTCTTGGAGCTGTTTCTAATATTTTCTCTAATATTAGAACGTCTGTTTCTTCGAAGCTGTATATACTATTCTTAAGTTTGGTTTCGTAAGAGATATTTTTATGTGATCCTCCTATTTTCATAATATTATGATCGTATGTGATTATGCACCCGGTTTTCCTGCTAATTAAACTTGGTTGTCTAATTTCTAGGATTTTACGTGTCTTACATAATACGTCGATTTGTACATTCTTCTTAGGAATAATAATGTAATGGTTTTCTGTCTGCAAAGGTACGAACGTCAGTCCTTCCAATTTGAAGACAGCAGTCGGGCAAGTTTTGACTGTCCGTTGATTATTAATTAATTCTGACCCGCATTCAGGTGAATTGGTTCTATTGTGACTCGGTTCAGTTCTTTTACAAATGTGGATGATTGCTGTTCGTTTACAATATTTGTCTAAATAGTGACTATCGGCAAAGGTGTATTGTTCTGAGTTGGTTAGTATCAAGTCAGTTTCCATTACAGCTGCAACGAATACAGAGTTTTGTTTGGAAGGTATCGGATAAATTTTAGTTATTTTCCATTCATTGTTTTCCAAAACCGGCACATTGTATTGTATTGTATAAGTTTATAAGTTTGTATATTGTATAAGTTTGTATATTTTTAGTTTACTTAGATGTAGAATTAGTTGAAAATTTTGATCTGAAGGTTCGATATGATTAGTCATAAAGTTTAGTCTCGTTATTTGGTCAAGTGTTTTTAAGAATTGTTCAGGTTCTATAACTTGTGGATTTATGATTCCTTGTTTTCCTAACGTGACAGTGTTAAAAATTTCGTCGATGTTAACATGCAGTTCCGATATGGTAGATTCAGTTTGAATTACTAGGGAGACTAGCATTTCGTTTTTTTCATTGTGGTTTTCAATCTTGTGTATATCGTTGGCAAGGTTTTCGAGTTGATCTGTTTTGGTGTCGTCTAGCACGCGTTTGATAAGTGCGGTTTGCTCATTAAGCATTGTTTTTATTTTGTTGTTGGAGTCAAATAATGTGTCGATGTTTTCGTTAATGAGTTCTAGGTCCCTTTCGTCGAGAGTTGCAAATAAAGTTTTGGATACTGAGCCTACGACATTGAGCAATCCGCGTTTGCTTCTATAATGCAATAATAATTTGAGTTGCCGAGTCAGGTTTTGAAAATTTCTGTACTTAAATTTTAGGCTGCTTATTTCTGGTATGTGAGCGCAAGGTGGTTTACATTGTCGGTCTATTAAATCTATTACGAGTTGTAATCTATCAACTTGATTGGATCGTTAAGGCCTACTATAAGGGTGATATCTATTTGTTTGTTGTACAGATAGCAATCGTCGATGTGTTCCAAGAAAATGTTGGCGTAATTTAGTGGTTTTACCACTAGATCGCTTTTAATGTATTCGAGTGTTATAATGATCCATGTTACGGTCTTCTTCCTGAAAAGTAGGATTTTAGCCTGTTACCGTGGATTCTTTGCGTATGACCGTTGGAATGTTCGATAAGATAGGTGGGTGGATTAGAGGGGAGGATTTCTGCAGGTCCTAGCCATTCGTGATCTAGTTTGTTGGTTTTGTGATCGTTATGTACTCATACTTTGTCTTTTACTTGGAATATAGTTTGTGTTTTGATAATTTTTCGAATCTGATCTCTTTGATACCGCCTTTTGTTTGATTCAGTGATTTCTCTTGCTTTCGCTATATAGGCGTTATGTCGGTTCCTCCAGAGTTTAAATAATTCATCTTTAGTTAGGGTGAGGGTGTTTGATATCGAGGACGGCATGTTAGTCATTTGTCGTCCAAATGTTAGTTCGAATGGGGTATGTCCGGTCGTTTCGTGTACCGAAGTATTGTATCCCATGCATATTAGTTTTAAATTTTCGTCCCAGTCGTTTTATCGATCGGTCTTACAAGTTCGAATAAGATCTTTTACTACAGCACGTGTTCGTTCAAGAGATCCGTTAGATCGCGGGTGGAAAGAAGTGGTTTTCACATGTCGAATACGAAATTTCGTCCCATGTCCGTGAGGATACTTTTCGGTGCAGAAAATATATATGTACGATCGTAAATCTTTTGATAATTCAGGTGATCGATTTTGAATTCTGAAAATCGAGTTTTATTGTGAAAATAATTAGATAAAATACAAAAATAAACAACAATCGATATCCGTCTATAACAATAAATAACAATAAATTACATAAACGGGAAATAACAAGTTCCGTACAATGTTTGCCGGAAAATCGAGAATCGATTTTCAACGTCCTGAACTACCGATCTTTCTCCGTCGGTCTTCAAAATTGTAAATAATTATTCTGTGATCTTGTCTGTCTCTGATCTTGCTCTGTGTCCGTCCATTTGGGAAATGAGTGTCTCTCAAGTATGGTCGTCCGTAAAACATATAAGGGGGTAGCTCTGTCCGTGAAACAAATAACGTCGTGCTACCCGTAAAACAAAAAGAGTCCCTATCCCACGTGAATATATATATATATATATTTAATATAAATATTTAATTGAAATTGGTATAAAAAATGAAGCTGACAGGAAAGCTATATTAGAAGTGATAAATAGATCATAAAAAATCAGCGACACAATTTACTTATTTTTTATAGTTTATTTGTTACATAATAAAGCTGATTTAATGTATAAATCTATTCTTCATTTGACCTAACTGATTTATTTTTGCCATTATCAACGCAATATTGTTTTGATCCAATTTAATAAATTATAGAATAATTATATGTAACTTGAACTTAATCATACAGAATTTAGAATCATAAATATGTGTATACTGGATAAAAATGAGCTGCTACCTATATCAGATTTAGCTTTTGATAGTTTCTCCTTTTGCGTCAAATGTTTTTGTCTCTGATCTTTTTCTTCTGGTAGCTATTTTTAAACAGAGAAGATTATAAGCGAAGCATAAGCAATGAAAGTATAATAAAAGAAAAAGTAAGCTATGATTTTTATGATTTGAAATATATATGTATAATACAGTTTCATTTTACTAACAATAAGGGGAATAAAACAAGGAACAATTAGTTAGATTACTAAAAAAAAAAAAAAAAGTTAACTTTATTAACATTATTGTTTCTATTTGCATATTATAACACATTTTAATTTGATAACAACTATAAAATATGTTCATATTAGAGATATGAACATGCTAATTTATATATGTACATAATTATATATATAGATGTGCATGTATTATGGCAAATATATGTGAGTTAGGGCTTTAATTTCTGTTTTGCAAATTATGCATCGTGCAAAAGCACGCGAGCAATACCAGCATGTTACTAAATGTCCACAGGGTAGGAATATAATTGTTCCATCTCGTTCCGTGCAAACTTTACACGATCGAGTATCTTTCAATTTTTTATTTTTTTGCTCCAGAGCAGCTAAAATAGTAAACAGTATATTTAAATATAATATATAATAAAATTTATTATACGTGTACAGTTTTCACACAAATTAAAGAATTTGTGATTTTATTTTTATTACTTACCAAATTTCTCAACGAGAGTCATCTCGTTAGTTTCCTCTTCACTATCGGATCTCGTATCGTCATCAACAATTGGTTCCTGAAATAAATGTAATGTACATAAGTATATATTGGAATTATTAATTATACATATGGTTCATGGTGTAAGTTTCTTTTCTTTCTACTTACTTCTTCATAATTTTCGTAGATGTTTTGCTGTCTTAGATCATTAACAAACTGGTGGCCACGAACTGTTATCAAGTAACAACAGCTTGAAGACCAAATTGCATGTCTATCCCATGGATTTTCTCCTGGACTCCAACTTACTACACCAAGTCCACAATGATAACAGATAGACATACGATCTCTTTCGTTATAGTAAAAGCCTGCATCGGCTAATAGTTCTTTATTCATAGATGTATCAGTAAATGTTGAGAATGAATTTAATCGGGATTGGTAAGTAATATAATCCAAATGTTTTGGTTTCTTAACTTTTTTTAGTCCCAAACGGCTAAGATCATATGCCGTCGGGTCTTCTGCATCTGTTACAAATCGATGGTCATTAAAATCAAAGGACTGCGAATATTCTAAACCGTAACGACATAATATATTTCCATTTCTTCGTTCTGTCGGTTGAATTTCATCAGGGTGTGTACCAATTGGCACATTACCGCAATCTTCATTGCGGACAAATCTGCACTCTGGAGACCATATCTCGTGAACTTGCATGGGAGTACGACCCTCTAACCAGTGACTTACCACCACTCGACACACAAAACATTTGACTCTATCCATTTTGCCTGTATAATAGAATCCTGCTGCTGCAAGACTGGCAGGGTCAACGAGAGGTACAAGCCAGTTTCGAAAACTCCAAAGTCTTGCTGCTTCAAAACGAAAATCACCATGATGTTTTCGAATGCCACGCGACGTCGATGGAACCGACGACACTGGATTAATCATTGGTTCCGGCATCCGGTACCGGTGTCGGTACCGGTGCCAACGATTGGTATATGCCGGTATCGGTATCTGAATCACATCAGACGAAATTGAATCGTCTGACGATTCTTCGTGTTCTGGAGATTCTTCGTATTGTGGTAGCACAGGTTGGATGTTAGATATATGCAACATCTTGTCCTTATTGTCACTTGTAGAGTTTTCACACCTATTTAAAGGGGAAAAAAAAACCGAAAAAGAAAGAAATTAAAATACCTAGTAATTGTAACAAGCCGATATTATCGAAGTAATCTCAGTTCCGTGTGTTTTAGCGCAAAAGTTAAAAATTGTCTTTGAAGAATTACAGCGATTTTAATTGATATTTGAAGCGTTTGAAGGATCCCGAAACTTTCTGTACAATCTACATAAATTCTTTCGCTACGATATTTTGACTTACAAATGGTAAAACGTTTTTAGTTAATTTATTTTCGAGAAATATTATACGTGTACAGTTGATCAAACAGAAATATATTACAGACAAAACTTACGAATATGAGATGTTTAGGTATCGCTACAACAGCTCACCAACTCTTCAAATGGAATCTTCACAAAGATTTAATATCCTGTACTTGTATATTTTATATTGTTAAATTTACTAAAACTGCACTATCGTACGAACCAATCACACAAACTATTCCACTCTTACAGTAATACTGAAATTTGAATCCTAAAACTTTGAATCCTTGCTGCTAGTGCGTGTCTATTTTATATTACTATCCCTACCACATTACTCCTTCATCCCACCATAAGGCACTGTGCCGAGTGCGCAAGTTGTCGACCAATCAAATTTCACTGATGCTCCACCCCTTACCGTACCGCTCCTTATGTACCGTCCTGTATTATCATTACCTGTATATAAAATAATAAAATTATTTTTACAAATAAGTACACAATTTTTTCAATATGTGAAACATCAGGCTTTCTGCAGGAAAATTTAACCGTTTCTAACGTTTTATAAATTAATTTTCAGATAAAGTTCTCTCGCGATGCGAATAATAAGACGCCGTAGCATTATCTTATATTATATTTTATCTATCAAAGCACATCACTTGTCACTTTTCGCAAATGTTCCTTACGTTTGCCAACGATATACCATATATTTAGTTTGCCAGTAAAATTGTTAATTGCGTATGCACTAGATGATAATAAAAACGAAGATTGAAGCTATTACTTAAAGCAATACACTTTGCATGAAAAGCAATTAAATCTTGAAAAATATTGAAAGAAACGTTGTCGTTTGTCAAATGCGAAAAAAAGTATCGACAAAGTAAAACCATTAAAATTGTCGATGCCTCTGATTTGTTACTAACAATCCTGAAATTGCTAAAATGAGTGATCATTCTCATTATTGAATGTCTAGCGTTTATATTCGTGTTCAATGTAGCGACGTATCTACGGTATCCGATTTCGCTTGCTTTTTCTTTAATTTTCTTTATTTTTCTCTAGCATTTTGCATTTCATGCGTCTTAGGCAACAAAGATTCTTAGGGCCACAAGTGAACGTTCTAAATTTTCCATTTTTGTTGTATCTTGCTGTACGTTTCTATTTATTAAGAAAATAGCAAGTAGAATTTCAAAAGGAAAATCTTTCTATTTATAACGGTATTATGATAACGGAGGCGTTTCTTATTGGCTTTATCTCTCCTGAGAAAATTCACCTATTATTCTAAACATTCTATGTTTGTATGAAACCTTCAATAGCCTAAATGAGTTTTTCTTCAATGCAATCGAGTATGACGGGTGACAGGTATACGGGCTGATAGAACAAAGGCCGCCTGCTAATCTACGGGATATTAGTTAACTTGATTCTAAGATTTACAGCGGCTCCTCAGACTACCTCGACATACGATGTTTATGATGCATCAACCTCTGGGCGACCACCCTTATTTGGATAACTACGGGGCCGTTAGGGTGTTTATTGTCAAGTATCGGTACTTTCAAGTATCGGCCGATTCATTAAAGGCAATTTCACGTCTGTGTTAGGTGAAACGTTCATCCCGCCGTCACGTCCGTCACGTTTGTTTTTATCTGCGTATCCAATGTCTCGTAAATGGCTGTGCAATGTGGTCAAATACACAGCATACAAAACTAATTAATCTGTATGAATCAATTAAATATCAAAAGCAAAACCAATGTAATAACAGCTTTAAACAGCATCTGAAAAACGATAACATCCAAGGAAACAACTTGCGATTGAAAGAGTCGTATATCGAAAAATTCAAAGGTTTATTATTAATTGATATAAAAGGATTACTCTGAACATTTTTCAATGATTTTCTATGCAACAATAATATAATATTTCTATATAATAACTTTCTTTGTTAATGTTGTACATTATTTGACATTCTTTACTGTGAATTACCCATCGAAAGCTTTTCTATATTTGCTTATCAAACAAATTTAAATGGACTTGTGTTGCAACTGTCTACCCTATTCTATAAATTATTTCAGGAAATGTAAGTATAACAGCTGTTTCTTCCATATTTATGTAAAAAGGTATTAGACGAGTTTTCAACTAAACTATACTCTGTGACGCCGTCATTCTGTTTTTAGAAAATGATAAAAAATGTTTTTTTAAATTAAAAATTGAAAAAATATACCGATATTGCTTAGAAAATGTTTATTTTAGTTTATTTACTACCACTGCACATTTTTTCACGATATCGTACATTAATATAATCTTTTTGTCTTTTTGTACAGTTTCCCAGATCTAGCAACATGCAGATCTTCGTTAAGACCTTAACAGGGAAAACTATTAATCTTGAAGTTGAAGCTTCTGACACAATAGAGAATGTGAAAGCTAAGATCCAAGAAAAAGAGGGTATTATTATCATCAATGCTAGCAATTGGCAATGGAAATATATACAAAGTAACTAGGATATTTCAATTTAGCTGCATCGTTTGCAGTCCATTCGGCCACAAGATTTAAATATCAATCCTCTGTCCTTTGGTGATGCGTTACTTGATTTTATACTTAAAAGTTTCTGTTTATAATGGAGAATAGATTTTATTTACGACTATTGAATAGAAATTATTAAATATTCTGTGTAACTCACCGTAGTATCAAATGGAGTATCTTTGGATATCTGTAGCCGTTTACCGCAAACTCCAGGTAATTTCATAAGCATATCAGATAAAAAGTGTGTAATTCTAGATTCTTTTTCTCTATGTGGAATAATTTCTAATGGACTAGTTGCTACACACATTCGAGGATATGTAAAAACTTTGGATTTGGAAATTGAAAATTTAATTTCATAAAATAAAATTCCATCTTTATTTTTTGGAAAATAATATCCATACTAAAACGTTATACATATTAATATACATAAATAATATTTGAAGGGAAATTGCAAGATGAATAAACATAGATATTGTCGTTCATACCATATTTTTCCAGTGTCTACGTAATTGGTCACAATCTTTGAAAGCACATTTTGCTGCAAGATCTTTAGATACAGATAATAGTTTGCCTTTTTTTTTTTTTGCACTACAGAAAATAAAAAAAATTTTATTTTCAACCAAATATACATATATATTGCACTAAATGAAATACCTTACTGTTACCTTGGTAACACATGTACAAATGGAAGATTATAACGAGATAAATCTTTACGGTCTGCTAAAAAATGTGATATAATAGATGGTGAAAGACAGTCTTCAAGTCTTACATATGGAATTTTAAGTATTTCTGCATAAAGTTGCAAATACATTTTCCTTTCTAAAAACTTTTTAATGTTAATATTTCTCACATTATTTTAATATTAGTTATACGAAGAACAAAATTAGATTTTCTATTACCCCCTCCTATAAGTATATCTAATTTTAATGCTCTAGTTGCTTCTATAAAGTTGTAAAAATTTTGTTCCTTCAACAAAGTAATCATCAACTTTATTGCACAAAGGAGCTATCTTAGTTTGTATCGTATACCTAAGACAACTTTTATCAACTTTTGTAGCAACTGATCTTAATCCTTGATACTGACAGAAATAAAAACCAGTTTATCATGGAAATAATATATTTAGAGTCAACAAAGATTTGTATCGTGAATATACGACTAGTTGAAAATTTCTCAAAATTTTGTCCAATCTACCAGTTTCAGAAAATTGTTTATGCGTTATAACAAATATATATCTTTCTGTAGCCATTACTGGTGAAGCAATAACGTCCGATATTAAATGAATAAATAATGTAAAATTCTATTGGTAGTAAAATATAAGGATCATTAAGATCATTAAAATCATTAAGTATAATATTATGGAATACAAAGTTTTTGATTCGCAGAATTTGCCCTTGACTTACCGGCATTTCATTGTTTGCCAATAAAAATGTGATTTTGCCGATGGATCGTGAACTTCAACAAAATCAATTTCGCAAATTGCACAACATAGGTTACTCTTTTCCGGAAATAAAGCGTACAGAACCGACTGTTCTTTTTTTTTATTCATAAGATTACAAGCATCCATTATATATAATTGCTTGCTATTCTTAATTATTTGATGTTCTTGTAGATCCAATTTATACTAACAATTTTTCAAAAACGTATTTTCGAATGAATAGCCAACATTTAAAATTCTAAAAGTTGTAGTAAAATTTTAAATATGACTTTTAAGAAGAAGCTTTATTCTCAATTATGTTAAAATTAAACTTGCATGTGAGACATCTAATCTTTTCATATTTAAAAGAAATTTAAAATCTTGTTAAGTAAAAAGACGACACTTTTTCTATTACCAACAGTTTCGTTTTACTAACAATAAGGGCAATAAAACAGGGAACAATCAGTTAGATTACTAAAAGAAAAGTTAACTTTATTCAGATAAGATAAATAATTCAAATTAATGTTTAATTAAGTAACACTTGAAAAAGTAAAAAATGTATTTGATTAGTTTAATATTATGTTTCTATTTACAAATTACTGTAGAAATAGTACTAAAAGTAAAATATTTTCTCATTTCCTGATACATACATATACACTTAATTTAACCGTACGTAGTGTCACACATTTTAATGTGTGTACGTCATTTTTAAAACATTATAAAGTATATTCATATAAAAGATAGGTATAAACTAATTTATATATGTACATAATTATATATATAGATGTGCATGTATTATGGCAAATATATGTGAGTTAGGGCTTTAATTTCTGTTTTGCAAATTATGCATCGTGCAAAAGCACGCGAGCAATACCAGCATGTTACTAAATGTCCACAGGGTAGGAATATAATTGTTCCATCTCGTTCCGTGCAAACTTTACACGATCGAGTATCTTTCAATTTTTTATTTTTTTGCTCCAGAGCAGCTAAAATAGTAAACAGTATATTTAAATATAATATATAATAAAATTTATTATACGTGTACAGTTTTCACACAAATTAAAGAATTTGTGATTTTATTTTTATTACTTACCAAATTTCTCAGCGAGAGTCATCTCGTTAGTTTCCTCTTCACTATCGGATCTCGTATCGTCATCAACTATTGGTTCCTGAAATAAATGTAATGTACATAAGTATATATTGGAATTATTAATTATACATATGGTTCATGGTGTAAGTTTCTTTTCTTTCTACTTACTTCTTCATAATTTTCGTAGATGTTTTGGTGTGTTAGATCATTAACAAACTGGTGGCCACGAACTGTTATTAAGTAACAACAGCTTGGAGACGAAATTGCATGTCTAGCCCATGGATTTTCTCCTGGACTCCATCTTGCTACACCAAGTCCACAATGATAACAGATAGACATACGATCTCTTTCGTTATAGTAAAAGCCTGCATCGGCTAATAGTTCTTTACTCATAGATGTATCAGTAAATGTTGAGAATGAATTTAATCGGGATTGGTAAGTAATATAATCCAAATTTTGTGGTTTCTTAACTTTTTTTAGTCCCAAACGGCTAAGATCATATGCCGTCGGGTCTTCTGCATCTGTTACAAATCGATGGTCATTAAAATCAAAGGACTGCGAATATTCTAAACCATAACGACATAATATATTTCCATTTCTTCGTTCTGTCGGTTGAATTTCATCAGGGTGTGTACCAATTGGCACATTACCGCAATCTTCATTGCGGACAAACCTGCACTCTGGAGACCATATCTCGTGAACTTGCATGGGAGTACGACCCTCTAACCAGTGACTTACCACCACTCGACACACAAAACATTTGACTCTATCCATTTTGCCTGTATAATAGAATCCTGCTGCTGCAAGACTGGCAGGGTCAACGAGAGGTACAAGCCAGTTTCGAAAACTCCAAAGTCTTGCTGCTTCAAAACGAAAATCACCATGATGTTTTCGAATGCCACGCGACGTCGATGGAACCGACGACACTGGATTAATCATTGGTTCCGGCATCCGGTACCGGTATCGGTACCGGTGCCAACGATTGGTATATGCCGGTATCGGTATCTGAATCACATCAGACGAAATTGAATCGTCTGACGATTCTTCGTGTTCTGGAGATTCTTCGTATTGTGGTAGCACAGGTTGGATGTTAGATATATGCAACATCTTGTCCTTATTGTCACTTGTAGAGTTTTCACACCTATTTAAAGGAAAAAAAAAAAACCGAAAAAGAAAGAAATTAAAATACCTAGTAATTGTAACAAGCCGATATTATCGAAGTAATCTCAGTTCCGTGTGTTTTAGCGCAAAAGTTAAAAATTGTCTTTGAAGAATTACAGCGATTTTAATTGATATTTGAAGCGTTTGAAGGATCCCGAAACTTTCTGTACAATCTACATAAATTCTTTCGCTACGATATTTTGACTTACAAATCGTAAAACGTTTTTAATTAATTTATTTTCGAGAAATATTATACGTGTACAGTTGATCAAACAGAAGTATATTATAGACAAAACTTACGAATATGAGATGTTTAGGTATCGCTACAACAGCTCACCAACTCTTCAAATGGAATCTTGACAAGGATTTAATATCCTGTACTTGTATATTTTTTATTGTTAAATTTACAAAAACTGCACTATCGTACGAACCAATCACACAAACTATTCCACTCTTACAGTAATACCGAACTTTGAATCCTAAAACTTTGAATCCTTGCTGCTAGTACCTGCCTATTTTATATTACTATCCCTACCACATTACTCCTTCATCCCACCATAAGGCACTGTGCCGAGTGCACAAGTTGTCGACCAATCAAATGTCACTGATGCTCCGCCCCTCACCGTACCGCCCCTTATGTACCGTGTTGTATGTACCGTATTGCCTGTATATAAAATAATAAAATTATTTTTACAAATAAGTACACAAGTTTTTCAATATGTGAAACATCAGGCTTTCTGCAGGAAAATTCAACCGTTTCTAACGTTTTATAAATTAATTTTCAGATAAAGTTCTCTCGCGATGCGAATAATAAGACGCCGTAGCATTATCTTATATTATATTTTATCTATCAAAGCACATCACTTGTCACTTTTCGCAAATGTTCCTTACGTTTGCCAACGATATACCATATATTTAGTTTGCCAGTAAAATTGTTAATTGCGTATGCACTAGATGATAATAAAAACGAAGATTGAAGCTATTACTTAAAGCAATACACTTTGCATGAAAAGCAATTAAATCTTGAAAAATATTGAAAGAAACGTTGTCGTTTGTCAAATGCGAAAAAAAGTATCGACAAAGTAAAACCATTAAAATTGTCGATGCCTCTGATTTGTTACTAACAATCCTGAAATTGCTAAAATGAGTGATCATTCTCATTATTGAATGTCTAGTGTTTATATTCGTGTTCAATGTAGCGACGTATCTACGGTATCCGATTTCGCTTGCTTTTTCTTTAATTTTCTTTATTTTTCTCTAGCATTTTGCATTTTATGCGTCTTAGGCACCAAAGATTCTTAGGGCCACAAGTGAACGTTCTAAATTTTCCATTTTTGTTGTATCTTGCTGTACGTTTCTATTTATTAAGAAAATAGCAAGTAGAATTTCAAAAGAAAAATCTTTCTATTTATAACGGCATTATGATAACGGATGCGTTTCTTATTGGCTTTATCTCTCCTGAGAAAATTCACCTATTATTCTAAACATTCTATGTTTGTATGGAACCTTCAATAGCCTAAATGAGTTTTCCTTCAATACAATCGAGTATCGTTTATTGTCAAGTATCGGTATGGTCGATTCATTAAAGGCGAGCTATGCAATTCCACGTCTGCGTTAGGTGGAACGTTCATCCCGTGACCGTGGCTACGTACGGCGACCGGTTGTCTCCTCGAGCCCAACCTCATTCTCTCAAATTTCGAATAACTGTGTTTGGGTTGTTTCGTAATTGCTAAAGCATTCGTGTTTTTCCGAGTGATTCCAACAGGGGGTCCCGTTGTCCTCTCATCTCCGACATATGAATATATATAAGTGCCAAAGACTATATATGATTGCGATATATATATATAGCGGCGGTGTGATCCGAGCGCGGTGGCGGTCGTCTCCCCGAGAGGACAAGGAATTTATCCAAGGGCAGTTAATCTCATTTGAAAATTCATACTGCATACATCGCGAGCCCTGACGAATAAAATCGCTAGTCTAACGAATATGGAAAAATATCGAAAGTCGAGTCGAATTTCTATAAATCATTAACTATATCTATCACGAAACAATTTGTGACCCTTCTGATATTATTTAATTTATTGTTAAAAATACATGCTATATTAACCTGTTAACACAGTGTTAACCACTCCTGTTATCTTAATCGAAACAAAGGGACCGATTATTTCGCAGCGTCGATTATACGAATCGTAGCGAGAATTTACGCCTCTCGCTGACGCGTTTTCCTCCCGATCGCGTTTCTCCGCGAACGGTCGTAACAAACTTGTTTTGTTTCTCTACCACTTTGTTACATCGCCCTTCTATATTTTCACGAGCTTTTGTGACAACAAAAAATAAACACATAACCGACCAGTTCGTTCAGTAGATACACAGACACGCAACGTATCCGAACACTCGTTTGCAGATTTTTTTTTTTTTTTTTCTTGTCGTCATATCAAAGTAATGATGCGCATGTATGTAGCGGTGATTCGCAACAATGATCCACGACGATGATACGCGGTGATACACAACAAACGGATACGCATCTCTGGAAGAAGACATTTTTATAATTTCACAAGTATCATTTTGCAATGAAAATAGACTTATGACCGCAAACGAATTCGGAGAAGAATGTTTCCTGTGGCGGAAACCCAAGTTGAAGCTTTGTATTGAGAAACGGAACTGTAGAGCACTGTGACCATGCGGAAGAAATTTCTTTATTCAGAAATATTAGAAATTAGAACTTCCAATGATTTCTATCCTGTATGATAATGTATTGATGGATGGATTTATTACAATGGATTAAACAAAAAACGATGATTATTCAACGTGAACTTAACGCAATAGTGTGTATTACAACTCTTGACTTTTGACTCTCCGACGGCTAACTGAACATCAACGGCTGCGGTGCCGAAATATATTAATGGCCATTAGGGCTATTGAAGATTTCCGACCCTTTCGGCTTGTCGGAATTTGCGCTTTATCGTCGACATTGTTTGTATGTCGGGACATAAATTACAAGGGATTACACTAAATAGGGCTTTGATTGATCTTGGCAGGAAAAATTTTGCAAAGGGCCAAATCTACGTCGCTCTTCATTTAGCGCCGAACAATATTCTGAATAAACCGCATGACAAACGAGCACTTGCATAAATGCAAAAGTTACGATGATACTTTTCGCAAAGAAACAGCTGAGGTCCATTTCTTATGAACAATATGCAACGAAACGACTTCCAGAAACAATTTCGTAAAAAGGCTGCCCATTTTCATCGGTTCCATCGATTAGTTTGTGGAGAAACGATGAAATACAACGAAAAAGACAGGTATGACAATGATAAGTATGCGGAGCATTGGAGAAAAGGATTGGTTTGAATGGAACGATTTGACTAGTTTGCGTGATTGAAAACGAAATGAAACGAAGAATTGGTTTCAATCGAAAGATTTGACTGGTCAACGTGATTAAAAACGAAACGGATGGACCGTCAACGGGTCGTGTACCATTGCGTGCTTCCTATTCCATTGCTGAATTTTAGATTTTTGAACACGTAGTGGTGTAAACTATCGAGATAATCGATTATCTCGCGAAGCGGCGAAACTTGCCGAAGTTGACCGATGTGCAGCCGACGGTTCGAGATCGTTGATAAACAGATGCATCGCATCTTAACTAATGTTTGCGTCTAAATATGTAAATCGACGTTGCGTTACATTGTATTCGAGGAGCTAAGGAGAGAAAAGATAAGAGTAAATGCGGGACAAAGGACAGAGAAATACGAGGAGAAAATCAGGAAAATGCAACGAGGTGAGATTAGTAAAAAAATATCCGAGAGAAAAGGATTTATAAGAGGAAGAATAGAGTTTCGGTAAAGAAAGATTAGAGTATATACAAAGAGTAGCATAGTAAAACAATGATGGAAAATATATGCAACAAAAAGGTGCAGGTCAGTATCATATTGAAAACAGAACATTATGGTAATCAAAGATAAAGGCAATTTAATAAAATATAAGGCTCAAGGTATAATAGTAGGTATGAAGATATATAATTACTATATACTATATTATAGGTTACTAGAGTATTTGTCAGCAAGGACAAGCAAAAGTAGCCAAAAGCTAATTATTAGAGCAAAATATTAGAAGAATCCAGAAAGCAATAACATACGGGTTAGAGGAGCTCATTAATTATTAATACAGCTGATTGCGTTTTCTCCCTTTAAGCGAAGTTTTTTGTATCCAGTGTCAAGAGCTCTTTTGACAAAACGCTTTGATTCTAGTAGACTACAATTTTTCAACAATTCTATTTTCATTGCAACGACTTCTTTTACAGTTATGTTGTAATATTTGTTCTATCTGAAGGAACAAAAACGTGAGGATTTTCGTGAATAATTTATGATATACGGTCACACCGACCCTGCTATGGATTACAGAATTCTAATAAGAGTCAATGAAAATAAAAGAGAGAGACAGAGAGAGAGAGAGAGAGAGAGAGAACAACATTCGATGTATCCGTTTCTATTTCTAATGGATATATATTTATTATTTTGATTAGGAAAGTTACATTTTGATAGGAGAAGAAAAGAGCAGAAGAACTTGTTTCGTAGTTGTAGTCATAGTTGTATACACAGATCTGAAAAGTCCTGTGAAGAAAATCAATTTTAATAAACAGTAATAGCAGTTATAGGGAATAATTTATTTCTCAAAGTATAATAATAATATATATTTTCTCAAAGTACAAAAATATAAAAGTTTCGTATCGCTTCGAAATTGATGAAAATATTTTGTTAGAGGTCTTGAAATTTCTCTATGTAGTAGACAATAGAGGCTCGCCGCATGTTAGTCATGAAGAGGTTTCCTTCAAGACATACGGACAGAAACGGCAGGAAAATAAAATTACCTGCTCATTCGCCGCATTTGGAAAACATATTTTTCCACTCGATTGTATTGAAGAAAAACTCATTTAGGCTATTGAAGGTTCCATACAAACATAGAATGTTTAGAATAATAGGTGAATTTCTCAGGAGAGATAAAGCCAATAAGAAACGCATCCGTTATTATAATACCGTTATAAATAGAAAGATTTTCCTTTTGAAATTCTACTTGCTATTTTCTTAATAAATAGAAACGTACAGCAAGATACAACAAAAATGGAAAATTTAGAACGTTCACTTGTGGCCCTAAGAATCTTTGTTGCCTAAGACGCATGAAATGCAAAATGCTAGAGAAAAATAAAGAAAATTAAAGAAAAAGCAAGCGAAATCGGATACCGTAGATACGTCGCTACATTGAACACGAATATAAACGCTAGACATTCAATAATGAGAATGATCACTCATTTTAGCAATTTCAGGATTGTTAGTAACAAATCAGAGGCATCGACAATTTTAATGGTTTTACTTTGTCGATACTTTTTTTCGCATTTGACAAACGACAACGTTTCTTTCAATATTTTTCAAGATTTAATTGCTTTTCATGCAAAGTGTATTGCTTTAAGTAATAGCTTCAATCTTCGTTTTTATTATCATCTAGTGCATACGCAATTAACAATTTAAGTGCCACACAAAATATAAGGTATATTGTTGACAAACGTAAGGAACATTTGCGAAAAGTAACAAGTGACATGATATGATAGATAAAATATAATATAAGATAATGCTACGGCGTCTTATTATTCGCATCGCGAGAGAACTTTATCTGAAAATTAATTTATAAAACGTTAGAAACGGTTAAATTTTCCTGCAGAAAGCCTGATGTTTCACATATTGAAAAAATTGTGTACTTATTTGTAAAAATAATTTTATTATTTTATATACAGGCAATGATAATACAGGACGGTACATAAGGATCGGTACGGTAAGGGGTGGAGCATCAGTGACATTTGATTGGACGACAACTTGCGCACTCGGCACAGTGCCTTATGGTGGGATGAAGGAGTAATGTGGTAGGGATAGTAATATAAAATAGGCACGTACTAGCAGCAAGGATTCAAAGTTTTTGGATTCAAAGTTCGGTATTACTGTAAGAGTGGAATAGTTTGTGTGATTGGTTCGTACGATAGTGCAGTTTTAGTAAATTTAACAATATAAAATATACAAGTACAGGATATTAAATCTTTGTCAAGATTCCATTTGAAGAGTTGGTGAGCTGTTGTAGCGATACCTAAACATCTCATATTCGTAAGTTTTGTCTGTAATATATTTCTGTTTGATCAACTGTACACGTATAATATTTCTCGAAAATAAATTAACTAAAAACGTTTTACCATTTGTAAGTCAAAATATCGTAGCGAAAGAATTTATGTAGATTGTACAGAAAGTTTCGGGATCCTTCAAACGCTTCAAATATCAAATATCAAATATTAAAATCGCTGTAATTCTTCAAAGACAATTTTTAACTTTTGCGCTAAAACACACGGAACTGAGATTACTTCGATAATATCGGCTTGTTACAATTACTAGATATTTTAATTTCTTTCTTTTTCTCTTTTTTTTTTTTTTTCCTTTAAATAGGTGTGAAAACTCTACAAGTGACAATAAGGACAAGTTGTTTCATATATCTAACATCCAACCTGTGCTACCAGAATACGAAGAATCGTCAGACCATTCAATTTCGTCTGATATGATTCAGATACCGATACCGGCATATACCAATCGTTGGCACCGGTACCGACACCGGTACCGGATGCCGGAACCAATGATTAATCCAGTGTCGTCGGTTCCATCCACGTCGCTTCACGCTCAAGAACGATATGATCTACGTTTTGAAGCAGCAAGACGCTCGACTTTTCTATACTGGCCTCGATCCTTTTCCATTCCTCCTGCCACACTTGCAGCAGCAGGATTCTTTTATACAGGCATATCGGATACTGTCAAATGTTTTGCGTGTGCATTGGAGATAAGTAACTGGTCAAACGGTCGTACTCCCATGCAACTTCACGAGATATATTGTCCATGGTGCAGATTTGTCTGCAATGAAGATTGCGGTAATGTGCCAATTGGTACACATCCTGATGAAATTCTACCGACAGAACGAAGAAATGGAAATATAATATGTCGTTATGGTTTAGAATATTCGCAGTCCTTTGATTTTAATGACCATCGATTTGTAACAGATGCAGAAGACCCGACGGCATATGATCTTAGCCGTTTGGGACTAAAAAAAGTTAAGAAACCAAAATATTTGGATTATATTACTTACCAATCCCGATTAAATTCATTCTCAACATTTTCTGATACATCTATGAGTAAAGAACTATTAGCCGATGCAGGCTTTTACTATAACGAAAGAGATCGTATGTCTATCTGTTATCATTGTGGACTTGGTGTAGGAAGATGGTTTCCAGGAGAAAATCCATGGGCTAGACATGCAATTTCGTCTCCAAGCTGTTGTTACTTAATAACAGTTCGTGGCCACCAGTTTGTTAATGATCTAACACACCAAAACATCTACGAAAATTATGAAGAAGTAAGTAGAAAGAAAAGAAACTTACACCATGAACCATATGTATAATTAATAATTCCAATATATACTTATGTACATTACATTTATTTCAGGAACCAATAGTTGATGACGATACGAGATCCGATAGTGAAGAGGAAACTAACGAGATGACTCTCGCTGAGAAATTTGGTAAGTAATAAAAATAAAATCACAAATTCTTTAATTTGTGTGAAAACTGTACACGTATAATAAATTTTATTATATATTATATTTAAATATACTGTTTACTATTTTAGCTGCTCTGGAGCAAAAAAATAAAAAATTGAAAGATACTCGATCGTGTAAAGTTTGCACGGAACGAGATGGAACAATTATATTCCTACCCTGTGGACATTTAGTAACATGCTGGTATTGCTCGCGTGCTTTTGCACGATGCATAATTTGCAAAACAGAAATTAAAGCCCTAACTCACATATATTTGCCATAATACATGCACATCTATATATATAATTATGTACATATATAAATTAGTTTATACCTATCTTTTATATGAATATACTTTATAATGTTTTAAAAATGACGTACACACATTAAAATGTGTGACACTACGTACGGTTAAATTAAGTGTATATGTATGTATCAGGAAATGAGAAAATATTTTACTTTTAGTACTATTTCTACAGTAATTTGTAAATAGAAACATAATATTAAACTAATCAAATACATTTTTTACTTTTTCAAGTGTTACTTAATTAAACATTAATTTGAATTATTTATCTTATCTGAATAAAGTTAACTTTTCTTTTAGTAATCTAACTGATTGTTCCCTGTTTTATTGCCCTTATTGTTAGTAAAACGAAACTGTTGGTAATAGAAAAAGTGTCGTCTTTTTACTTAACAAGATTTTAAATTTCTTTTAAATATGAAAAGATTAGATGTCTCACATGCAAGTTTAATTTTAACATAATTGAGAATAAAGCTTCTTCTTAAAAGTCATATTTAAAATTTTACTACAACTTTTAGAATTTTAAATGTTGGCTATTCATTCGAAAATACGTTTTTGAAAAATTGTTAGTATAAATTGGATCTACAAGAACATCAAATAATTAAGAATAGCAAGCAATTATATATAATGGATGCTTGTAATCTTATGAATAAAAAAAAAGAACAGTCGGTTCTGTACGCTTTATTTCCGGAAAAGAGTAACCTATGTTGTGCAATTTGCGAAATTGATTTTGTTGAAGTTCACGATCCATCGGCAAAATCACATTTTTATTGGCAAACAATGAAATGCCGGTAAGTCAAGGGCAAATTCTGCGAATCAAAAACTTTGTATTCCATAATATTATACTTAATGATTTTAATGATCTTAATGATCCTTATATTTTACTACCAATAGAATTTTACATTATTTATTCATTTAATATCGGACGTTATTGCTTCACCAGTAATGGCTACAGAAAGATATATATTTGTTATAACGCATAAACAATTTTCTGAAACTGGTAGATTGGACAAAATTTTGAGAAATTTTCAACTAGTCGTATATTCACGATACAAATCTTTGTTGACTCTAAATATATTATTTCCATGATAAACTGGTTTTTATTTCTGTCAGTATCAAGGATTAAGATCAGTTGCTACAAAAGTTGATAAAAGTTGTCTTAGGTATACGATACAAACTAAGATAGCTCCTTTGTGCAATAAAGTTGATGATTACTTTGTTGAAGGAACAAAATTTTTACAACTTTATAGAAGCAACTAGAGCATTAAAATTAGATATACTTATAGGAGGGGGTAATAGAAAATCTAATTTTGTTCTTCGTATAACTAATATTAAAATAATGTGAGAAATATTAACATTAAAAAGTTTTTAGAAAGGAAAATGTATTTGCAACTTTATGCAGAAATACTTAAAATTCCATATGTAAGACTTGAAGACTGTCTTTCACCATCTATTATATCACATTTTTTAGCAGACCGTAAAGATTTATCTCGTTATAATCTTCCATTTGTACATGTGTTACCAAGGTAACAGTAAGGTATTTCATTTAGTGCAATATATATGTATATTTGGTTGAAAATAAAATTTTTTTTATTTTCTGTAGTGCAAAAAAAAAAAAGGCAAACTATTATCTGTATCTAAAGATCTTGCAGCAAAATGTGCTTTCAAAGATTGTGACCAATTACGTAGACACTGGAAAAATATGGTATGAACGACAATATCTATGTTTATTCATCTTGCAATTTCCCTTCAAATATTATTTATGTATATTAATATGTATAACGTTTTAGTATGGATATTATTTTCCAAAAAATAAAGATGGAATTTTATTTTATGAAATTAAATTTTCAATTTCCAAATCCAAAGTTTTTACATATCCTCGAATGTGTGTAGCAACTAGTCCATTAGAAATTATTCCACATAGAGAAAAAGAATCTAGAATTACACACTTTTTATCTGATATGCTTATGAAATTACCTGGAGTTTGCGGTAAACGGCTACAGATATCCAAAGATACTCCATTTGATACTACGGTGAGTTACACAGAATATTTAATAATTTCTATTCAATAGTCGTAAATAAAATCTATTCTCCATTATAAACAGAAACTTTTAAGTATAAAATCAAGTAACGCATCACCAAAGGACAGAGGATTGATATTTAAATCTTGTGGCCGAATGGACTGCAAACGATGCAGCTAAATTGAAATATCCTAGTTACTTTGTATATATTTCCATTGCCAATTGCTAGCATTGATGATAATAATACCCTCTTTTTCTTGGATCTTAGCTTTCACATTCTCTATTGTGTCAGAAGCTTCAACTTCAAGATTAATAGTTTTCCCTGTTAAGGTCTTAACGAAGATCTGCATGTTGCTAGATCTGGGAAACTGTACAAAAAGACAAAAAGATTATATTAATGTACGATATCGTGAAAAAATGTGCAGTGGTAGTAAATAAACTAAAATAAACATTTTCTAAGCAATATCGGTATATTTTTTCAATTTTTAATTTAAAAAAACATTTTTTATCATTTTCTAAAAACAGAATGACGGCGTCACAGAGTATAGTTTAGTTGAAAACTCGTCTAATACCTTTTTACATAAATATGGAAGAAACAGCTGTTATACTTACATTTCCTGAAATAATTTATAGAATAGGGTAGACAGTTGCAACACAAGTCCATTTAAATTTGTTTGATAAGCAAATATAGAAAAGCTTTCGATGGGTAATTCACAGTAAAGAATGTCAAATAATGTACAACATTAACAAAGAAAGTTATTATATAGAAATATTATATTATTGTTGCATAGAAAATCATTGAAAAATGTTCAGAGTAATCCTTTTATATCAATTAATAATAAACCTTTGAATTTTTCGATATACGACTCTTTCAATCGCAAGTTGTTTCCTTGGATGTTATCGTTTTTCAGATGCTGTTTAAAGCTGTTATTACATTGGTTTTGCTTTTGATATTTAATTGATTCATACAGATTAATTAGTTTTGTATGCTGTGTATTTGACCACATTGCACAGCCATTTACGAGACATTGGATACGCAGATAAAAACAAACGTGACGGACGTGACGGCGGGATGAACGTTTCACCTAACACAGACGTGAAATTGCCTTTAATGAATCGGCCGATACTTGAAAGTACCGATACTTGACAATAAACACCCTAACGGCCCCGTAGTTATCCAAATAAGGGTGGTCGCCCAGAGGTTGATGCATCATAAACATCGTATGTCGAGGTAGTCTGAGGAGCCGCTGTAAATCTTAGAATCAAGTTAACTAATATCCCGTAGATTAGCAGGCGGCCTTTGTTCTATCAGCCCGTATACCTGTCACCCGTCATACTCGATTGCATTGAAGAAAAACTCATTTAGGCTATTGAAGGTTTCATACAAACATAGAATGTTTAGAATAATAGGTGAATTTTCTCAGGAGAGATAAAGCCAATAAGAAACGCCTCCGTTATCATAATACCGTTATAAATAGAAAGATTTTCCTTTTGAAATTCTACTTGCTATTTTCTTAATAAATAGAAACGTACAGCAAGATACAACAAAAATGGAAAATTTAGAACGTTCACTTGTGGCCCTAAGAATCTTTGTTGCCTAAGACGCATGAAATGCAAAATGCTAGAGAAAAATAAAGAAAATTAAAGAAAAAGCAAGCGAAATCGGATACCGTAGATACGTCGCTACATTGAACACGAATATAAACGCTAGACATTCAATAATGAGAATGATCACTCATTTTAGCAATTTCAGGATTGTTAGTAACAAATCAGAGGCATCGACAATTTTAATGGTTTTACTTTGTCGATACTTTTTTTCGCATTTGACAAACGACAACGTTTCTTTCAATATTTTTCAAGATTTAATTGCTTTTCATGCAAAGTGTATTGCTTTAAGTAATAGCTTCAATCTTCGTTTTTATTATCATCTAGTGCATACGCAATTAACAATTTTACTGGCAAACTAAATATATGGTATATCGTTGGCAAACGTAAGGAACATTTGCGAAAAGTGACAAGTGATGTGCTTTGATAGATAAAATATAATATAAGATAATGCTACGGCGTCTTATTATTCGCATCGCGAGAGAACTTTATCTGAAAATTAATTTATAAAACGTTAGAAACGGTTAAATTTTCCTGCAGAAAGCCTGATGTTTCACATATTGAAAAAATTGTGTACTTATTTGTAAAAATAATTTTATTATTTTATATACAGGTAATGATAATACAGGACGGTACATAAGGAGCGGTACGGTAAGGGGTGGAGCATCAGTGAAATTTGATTGGTCGACAACTTGCGCACTCGGCACAGTGCCTTATGGTGGGATGAAGGAGTAATGTGGTAGGGATAGTAATATAAAATAGACACGCACTAGCAGCAAGGATTCAAAGTTTTAGGATTCAAATTTCAGTATTACTGTAAGAGTGGAATAGTTTGTGTGATTGGTTCGTACGATAGTGCAGTTTTAGTAAATTTAACAATATAAAATATACAAGTACAGGATATTAAATCTTTGTGAAGATTCCATTTGAAGAGTTGGTGAGCTGTTGTAGCGATACCTAAACATCTCATATTCGTAAGTTTTGTCTGTAATATATTTCTGTTTGATCAACTGTACACGTATAATATTTCTCGAAAATAAATTAACTAAAAACGTTTTACCATTTGTAAGTCAAAATATCGTAGCGAAAGAATTTATGTAGATTGTACAGAAAGTTTCGGGATCCTTCAAACGCTTCAAATATCAATTAAAATCGCTGTAATTCTTCAAAGACAATTTTTAACTTTTGCGCTAAAACACACGGAACTGAGATTACTTCGATAATATCGGCTTGTTACAATTACTAGGTATTTTAATTTCTTTCTTTTTCGGTTTTTTTTTCCCCTTTAAATAGGTGTGAAAACTCTACAAGTGACAATAAGGACAAGATGTTGCATATATCTAACATCCAACCTGTGCTACCACAATACGAAGAATCTCCAGAACACGAAGAATCGTCAGACGATTCAATTTCGTCTGATGTGATTCAGATACCGATACCGGCATATACCAATCGTTGGCACCGGTACCGACACCGGTACCGGATGCCGGAACCAATGATTAATCCAGTGTCGTCGGTTCCATCGACGTCGCGTGGCATTCGAAAACATCATGGTGATTTTCGTTTTGAAGCAGCAAGACTTTGGAGTTTTCGAAACTGGCTTGTACCTCTCGTTGACCCTGCCAGTCTTGCAGCAGCAGGATTCTATTATACAGGCAAAATGGATAGAGTCAAATGTTTTGTGTGTCGAGTGGTGGTAAGTCACTGGTTAGAGGGTCGTACTCCCATGCAAGTTCACGAGATATGGTCTCCAGAGTGCAGATTTGTCCGCAATGAAGATTGCGGTAATGTGCCAATTGGTACACACCCTGATGAAATTCAACCGACAGAACGAAGAAATGGAAATATATTATGTCGTTACGGTTTAGAATATTCGCAGTCCTTTGATTTTAATGACCATCGATTTGTAACAGATGCAGAAGACCCGACGGCATATGATCTTAGCCGTTTGGGACTAAAAAAAGTTAAGAAACCAAAACATTTGGATTATATTACTTACCAATCCCGATTAAATTCATTCTCAACATTTACTGATACATCTATGAATAAAGAACTATTAGCCGATGCAGGCTTTTACTATAACGAAAGAGATCGTATGTCTATCTGTTATCATTGTGGACTTGGTGTAGTAAGTTGGAGTCCAGGAGAAAATCCATGGGATAGACATGCAATTTGGTCTTCAAGCTGTTGTTACTTGATAACAGTTCGTGGCCACCAGTTTGTTAATGATCTAAGACAGCAAAACATCTACGAAAATTATGAAGAAGTAAGTAGAAAGAAAAGAAACTTACACCATGAACCATATGTATAATTAATAATTCCAATATATACTTATGTACATTACATTTATTTCAGGAACCAATTGTTGATGACGATACGAGATCCGATAGTGAAGAGGAAACTAACGAGATGACTCTCGTTGAGAAATTTGGTAAGTAATAAAAATAAAATCACAAATTCTTTAATTTGTGTGAAAACTGTACACGTATAATAAATTTTATTATATATTATATTTAAATATACTGTTTACTATTTTAGCTGCTCTGGAGCAAAAAAATAAAAAATTGAAAGATACTCGATCGTGTAAAGTTTGCACGGAACGAGATGGAACAATTATATTCCTACCCTGTGGACATTTAGTAACATGCTGGTATTGCTCGCGTGCTTTTGCACGATGCATAATTTGCAAAACAGAAATTAAAGCCCTAACTCACATATATTTGCCATAATACATGCACATCTATATATATAATTATGTACATATATAAATTAGCATGTTCATATCTCTAATATGAACATATTTTATAGTTGTTATCAAATTAAAATGTGTTATAATATGCAAATAGAAACAATAATGTTAATAAAGTTAACTTTTTTTTTTTTTTTTAGTAATCTAACTAATTGTTCCTTGTTTTATTCCCCTTATTGTTAGTAAAATGAAACTGTATTATACATATATATTTCAAATCATAAAAATCATAGCTTACTTTTTCTTTTATTATACTTTCATTGCTTATGCTTCGCTTATAATCTTCTCTGTTTAAAAATAGCTACCAGAAGAAAAAGATCAGAGACAAAAACATTTGACGCAAAAGGAGAAACTATCAAAAGCTAAATCTGATATAGGTAGCAGCTCATTTTTATCCAGTATACACATATTTATGATTCTAAATTCTGTATGATTAAGTTCAAGTTACATATAATTATTCTATAATTTATTAAATTGGATCAAAACAATATTGCGTTGATAATGGCAAAAATAAATCAGTTAGGTCAAATGAAGAATAGATTTATACATTAAATCAGCTTTATTATGTAACAAATAAACTATAAAAAATAAGTAAATTGTGTCGCTGATTTTTTATGATCTATTTATCACTTCTAATATAGCTTTCCTGTCAGCTTCATTTTTTATACCAATTTCAATTAAATATTTATATTAAATATATATATATATATATTCACGTGGGATAGGGACTCTTTTTGTTTTACGGGTAGCACGACGTTATTTGTTTCACGGACAGAGCTACCCCCTTATATGTTTTACGGACGACCATACTTGAGAGACACTCATTTCCCAAATGGACGGACACAGAGCAAGATCAGAGACAGACAAGATCACAGAATAATTATTTACAATTTTGAAGACCGACGGAGAAAGATCGGTAGTTCAGGACGTTGAAAATCGATTCTCGATTTTCCGGCAAACATTGTACGGAACTTGTTATTTCCCGTTTATGTAATTTATTGTTATTTATTGTTATAGACGGATATCGATTGTTGTTTATTTTTGTATTTTATCTAATTATTTTCACAATAAAACTCGATTTTCAGAATTCAAAATCGATCACCTGAATTATCAAAAGATTTACGATCGTACATATATATTTTCTGCACCGAAAAGTATCCTCACGGACATGGGACGAAATTTCGTATTCGACATGTGAAAACCACTTCTTTCCACCCGCGATCTAACGGATCTCTTGAACGAACACGTGCTGTAGTAAAAGATCTTATTCGAACTTGTAAGACCGATCGATAAAACGACTGGGACGAAAATTTAAAACTAATATGCATGGGATACAATACTTCGGTACACGAAACGACCGGACATACCCCATTCGAACTAACATTTGGACGACAAATGACTAACATGCCGTCCTCGATATCAAACACCCTCACCCTAACTAAAGATGAATTATTTAAACTCTGGAGGAACCGACATAACGCCTATATAGCGAAAGCAAGAGAAATCACTGAATCAAACAAAAGGCGGTATCAAAGAGATCAGATTCGAAAAATTATCAAAACACAAACTATATTCCAAGTAAAAGACAAAGTATGAGTACATAACGATCACAAAACCAACAAACTAGATCACGAATGGCTAGGACCTGCAGAAATCCTCCCCTCTAATCCACCCACCTATCTTATCGAACATTCCAACGGTCATACGCAAAGAATCCACGGTAACAGGCTAAAATCCTACTTTTCAGGAAGAAGACCGTAACATGGATCATTATAACACTCGAATACATTAAAAGCGATCTAGTGGTAAAACCACTAAATTACGCCAACATTTTCTTGGAACACATCGACGATTGCTATCTGTACAACAAACAAATAGATATCACCCTTATAGTAGGCCTTAACGATCCAATCAAGTTGATAGATTACAACTCGTAATAGATTTAATAGACCGACAATGTAAACCACCTTGCGCTCACATACCAGAAATAAGCAGCCTAAAATTTAAGTACAGAAATTTTCAAAACCTGACTCGGCAACTCAAATTATTATTGCATTATAGAAGCAAACGCGGATTGCTCAATGTCGTAGGCTCAGTATCCAAAACTTTATTTGCAACTCTCGACGAAAGGGACCTAGAACTCATTAACGAAAACATCGACACATTATTTGACTCCAACAACAAAATAAAAACAATGCTTAATGAGCAAACCGCACTTATCAAACGCGTGCTAGACGACACCAAAACAGATCAACTCGAAAACCTTGCCAACGATATACACAAGATTGAAAACCACAATGAAAAAAACGAAATGCTAGTCTCCCTAGTAATTCAAACTGAATCTACCATATCGGAACTGCATGTTAACATCGACGAAATTTTTAACACTGTCACGTTAGGAAAACAAGGAATCATAAATCCACAAGTTATAGAACCTGAACAATTCTTAAAAACACTTGACCAAATAACGAGACTAAACTTTATGACTAATCATATCGAACCTTCAGATCAAAATTTTCAACTAATTCTACATCTAAGTAAACTAAAAATATACAAACTTATACAATATACAAACTTATAAACTTATACAATACAATACAATGTGCCGGTTTTGGAAAACAATGAATGGAAAATAACTAAAATTTATCCGATACCTTCCAAACAAAACTCTGTATTCGTTGCAGCTGTAATGGAAACTGACTTGATACTAACCAACTCAGAACAATACACCTTTGCCGATAGTCACTATTTAGACAAATATTGTAAACGAACAGCAATCATCCACATTTGTAAAAGAACTGAACCGAGTCACAATAGAACCAATTCACCTGAATGCGGGTCAGAATTAATTAATAATCAACGGACAGTCAAAACTTGCCCGACTGCTGTCTTCAAATTGGAAGGACTGACGTTCGTACCTTTGCAGACAGAAAACCATTACATTATTATTCCTAAGAAGAATGTACAAATCGACGTATTATGTAAGACACGTAAAATCCTAGAAATTAGACAACCAAGTTTAATTAGCAGGAAAACCGGGTGCATAATCACATACGATCATAATATTATGAAAATAGGAGGATCACATAAAAATATCTCTTACGAAACCAAACTTAAGAATAGTATATACAGCTTCGAAGAAACAGACGTTCTAATATTAGAGAAAATATTAGAAACAGCTCCAAGAGTAACTCACAATTCTAACCGATATAAAGCCGACCTCGATACGTTGCAAATGCAAATCAGTACCCTGCAATGTGAACGACGCATAAATTCGTTGAAGGGATATGGCATATTCACACTACAAATATTAGGAATCGTAGTCCTAGGACTAGGAACAATATATGTAATGTAGAAATGTAAACTTTTCGAATGTCTACGTCGATCATTTCCCAAAAATGTATGTATCAAAATACTCTGCCCTACCGCTCGCGTAAACAGGATCGGTCAAACATCAACAGCACCAAGGACGGTTACTTACCAAAACATCGCAGAAGATGAAGATAGCGGGATCATCCAAATCGGGCGACCCACCAGAGTCATACGCTTCAATGAAGCAAAGCGAGTCTAAGAAGGGGGAAATGTCACACGCTCAAGAAGACCACCCGCTCAAGAAGGGCCGCTCGCTCAGTAACCGGATAGATTAAACACCCTGCATGCCACAGCTATCGAAACAATAACTTAAAAGGCGCCTCTGATACACCCTCCAAAGGGACTAAACCCTCCTAAACAAGCGCTCGAATCAGTCTGTTGTAACATTTCAAACCAGTTTGTTCTAACATTCCCAACCATTCTGTTGTAACGCTTGAACCGTCACTCTGTTGGATTTCTATAATAAATTTCATTGTCGCATACGAAGTTCAATTTTCTTCGCCCTATTCGTGAAAGAATCATTTCGTTGGAACCGCGATGCGAGGAGATTACCGGCGATCCGTTAATTTCGCGATTTCTTGTGTCTCCGACGTGATACCAGCGAAATCAGTAACGCCGGGAGCTGTCAAGTTTGAGGAGACAAAACCCGGTGGTTGAAGAACGCAACCACGCAGCCTCCCGCCGCAGGTAGGCAAAGTAGTCACGACAGTCACGAATCCCAACAACGAGGTAAGCTTGTTCCTTGCATTCCCGATCCACTATCCGCCGTAACAATGGCAACCGCAGACAAAATTACCTCGTTGTGTCGGAGACGAGGCCATTATAGCCGCCAATTCACGCTCATATCGAAACGACTGGATGAGTACGAACAATCCGGTCGTCAGGATGAGTCCGATTTATTATTCCTCGAAAAACATCTGGACAAATACGGGCGTGATTTCAACGCGATCCAACTGGAGCTGGCAGAATTAAGCGAGGAGGAAGACGCACGCGGCATCGAGATGTCGCAACTGTATTACGATATAGGACAACGTATGAACCAGCTCTTAAAAGCTTTCAAGGAGCTTCTCATAAAAGGGATTGCTCTCATTACCTCTATTTTTGATGCAATTCGTCGCCTTGAATACGATACTAATCTTGAAAAATATCATTAATTACTCTTATCCCTAAACTTGGAAAACCTCACAATCTGCTTACTAAAAGGCATCACTGCTTTCCCCACGCCGTAGCAAGATTCTTTAAACGAAGTCTACTCTTTATTCTTGTTCCCATTCGCGACCAAACGCGCGCAACCGCGAAGTTAAGACACGACTCTGCGACTGCAAAGTATATGGAACACATACATATATATATATACGTGCTACGATCGCGTGCGAAATAGCCGTGCGCGACCGAACGTCGATGATAGAACATCAGAAATCCTTACTGAAGATTATTTATTTATTTATTTACTTATCTACTGTATTAACTTATAATATTAACTTATTAATATTAACTATTACCTTATAATATTATTATTATTGTTATATACGTATAATATTGTATGCAATATATAACGGTATATAGGGTGAAACTGTAGAAACGTTATCTACCCTCGGATTTCTATGATTTTTGGATATGTTGCAGAAATATTTTAAACAACTTTTACCTATTTACTATACTGTATATAAAGATTGAACTTGTTTAATTTTCAATATATTGGTAAGAAACTACCGGCTCGATTATACTGTACTTCTGCTTATAGTTGTTCATCTGCGAGAGCGGCGTATGCGTCGGTCTGGTTGCCAGTCGTCGGTCACTTACCTTTTGTACATTAACAATTATTTAATTATTTAATATTTGAACCCAATACATTGATGATATTTACTTTTAATCGAGTTATAAGTTACCGGTTATAACGGACTCTTGCAGCCTCGCATGTGTACGTTGTGCACGAAGCCTCTAGGCTACGAAGCCGCCCTACCCTCGTTTCCAAAGAGAAGATAAGTGACCGGCAATCGGTAACCAAACTAACGCATACGCTGTCACAGTTGCACAACTGCAGATGCAGAATTCACTGTAGCGATGTCGGTAGTTTTTCGCGAATATCCCGGAAACTAAGCGAATTCACTTCTTATATAGGAAAAGCTTATTTGAAATATCGATTTCTACAACATATTCGAAAACATCGAAATCGAAGAGTAGTTAACGTTTCTGCAGTTCCACATACCAAATCGTATTCTCTTCAACGCTATTCAATTTTTATGCGAAAGATTTTTCCATAAAGTAAATCATTTTGTAATGATGTTTGAAATGATAAAGTTAGATGCTTCATTCTATTTAGCGTAGATTATCATATATTCAAAGGAATAGCTTTCTGTTCGTTCATTAATATGGCATTACTTAGTTTTTATCTAACTGGGAAATGTAAACATTTTCTAATGTAATTTCAATAGATAGATTTCAATAAGAGCCAATGGAACTTTAAGATCATATTCTGAAAGAACGATTCATTTGCGACCCATGGTTCCTTGCAGATATTACGCGATTCATTAGATATCCATTACACGATGCAGTACAAAAAGTTTGGCTTTGAAATTCTATTATACGGTATCTTTCATTAATAAATCTCCACCGATATGAAGGTGTAGGATCGTCTACCAAAGTCATGAGATATAATTCCTGAATATCCTGAACAACCAATAGCCTATAACCAAATTGCACAACATTTAATCATGTTTCTTTAATGCAATATAATTGTAATATCTTCTCACTCTTTTCCTTTCCAATACTCTGTTGCTTTTGACGACATATCTTTCGTTTGTTAGTTTATAACCTTAAACGAAGATAATTAAAATTAAGAATTATAATGATTTATAATGATCCTTTTCTTCTGGTAGCTATTTTTAAACAGAGAAGATTATAAGCGAAGCATAAGCAATGAAAGTATAATAAAAGAAAAAGTAAGCTATGATTTTTATGATTTGAAATATATATGTATAATACAGTTTCATTTTACTAACAATAAGGGGAATAAAACAAGGAACAATTAGTTAGATTACTAAAAACAAAAAAAAAAAGTTAACTTTATTAACATTATTGTTTCTATTTGCATATTATAACACATTTTAATTTGATAACAACTATAAAATATGTTCATATTAGAGATATGAACATGCTAATTTATATATGTACATAATTATATATATAGATGTGCATGTATTATGGCAAATATATGTGAGTTAGGGCTTTAATTTCTGTTTTGCAAATTATGCATCGTGCAAAAGCACGCGAGCAATACCAGCATGTTACTAAATGTCCACAGGGTAGGAATATAATTGTTCCATCTCGTTCCGTGCAAACTTTACACGATCGAGTATCTTTCAATTTTTTATTTTTTTGCTCCAGAGCAGCTAAAATAGTAAACAGTATATTTAAATATAATATATAATAAAATTTATTATACGTGTACAGTTTTCACACAAATTAAAGAATTTGTGATTTTATTTTTATTACTTACCAAATTTCTCAACGAGAGTCATCTCGTTAGTTTCCTCTTCACTATCGGATCTCGTATCGTCATCAACAATTGGTTCCTGAAATAAATGTAATGTACATAAGTATATATTGGAATTATTAATTATACATATGGTTCATGGTGTAAGTTTCTTTTCTTTCTACTTACTTCTTCATAATTTTCGTAGATGTTTTGCTGTCTTAGATCATTAACAAACTGGTGGCCACGAACTGTTATCAAGTAACAACAGCTTGAAGACCAAATTGCATGTCTATCCCATGGATTTTCTCCTGGACTCCAACTTACTACACCAAGTCCACAATGATAACAGATAGACATACGATCTCTTTCGTTATAGTAAAAGCCTGCATCGGCTAATAGTTCTTTATTCATAGATGTATCAGTAAATGTTGAGAATGAATTTAATCGGGATTGGTAAGTAATATAATCCAAATGTTTTGGTTTCTTAACTTTTTTTAGTCCCAAACGGCTAAGATCATATGCCGTCGGGTCTTCTGCATCTGTTACAAATCGATGGTCATTAAAATCAAAGGACTGCGAATATTCTAAACCGTAACGACATAATATATTTCCATTTCTTCGTTCTGTCGGTTGAATTTCATCAGGGTGTGTACCAATTGGCACATTACCGCAATCTTCATTGCGGACAAATCTGCACTCTGGAGACCATATCTCGTGAACTTGCATGGGAGTACGACCCTCTAACCAGTGACTTACCACCACTCGACACACAAAACATTTGACTCTATCCATTTTGCCTGTATAATAGAATCCTGCTGCTGCAAGACTGGCAGGGTCAACGAGAGGTACAAGCCAGTTTCGAAAACTCCAAAGTCTTGCTGCTTCAAAACGAAAATCACCATGATGTTTTCGAATGCCACGCGACGTCGATGGAACCGACGACACTGGATTAATCATTGGTTCCGGCATCCGGTACCGGTGTCGGTACCGGTGCCAACGATTGGTATATGCCGGTATCGGTATCTGAATCACATCAGACGAAATTGAATCGTCTGACGATTCTTCGTGTTCTGGAGATTCTTCGTATTGTGGTAGCACAGGTTGGATGTTAGATATATGCAACATCTTGTCCTTATTGTCACTTGTAGAGTTTTCACACCTATTTAAAGGGGGAAAAAAAAAAACCGAAAAAGAAAGAAATTAAAATACCTAGTAATTGTAACAAGCCGATATTATCGAAGTAATCTCAGTTCCGTGTGTTTTAGCGCAAAAGTTAAAAATTGTCTTTGAAGAATTACAGCGATTTTAATTGATATTTGAAGCGTTTGAAGGATCCCGAAACTTTCTGTACAATCTACATAAATTCTTTCGCTACGATATTTTGACTTACAAATGGTAAAACGTTTTTAGTTAATTTATTTTCGAGAAATATTATACGTGTACAGTTGATCAAACAGAAATATATTACAGACAAAACTTACGAATATGAGATGTTTAGGTATCGCTACAACAGCTCACCAACTCTTCAAATGGAATCTTCACAAAGATTTAATATCCTGTACTTGTATATTTTATATTGTTAAATTTACTAAAACTGCACTATCGTACGAACCAATCACACAAACTATTCCACTCTTACAGTAATACTGAAATTTGAATCCTAAAACTTTGAATCCTTGCTGCTAGTGCGTGTCTATTTTATATTACTATCCCTACCACATTACTCCTTCATCCCACCATAAGGCACTGTGCCGAGTGCGCAAGTTGTCGACCAATCAAATTTCACTGATGCTCCACCCCTTACCGTACCGCTCCTTATGTACCGTCCTGTATTATCATTACCTGTATATAAAATAATAAAATTATTTTTACAAATAAGTACACAATTTTTTCAATATGTGAAACATCAGGCTTTCTGCAGGAAAATTTAACCGTTTCTAACGTTTTATAAATTAATTTTCAGATAAAGTTCTCTCGCGATGCGAATAATAAGACGCCGTAGCATTATCTTATATTATATTTTATCTATCAAAGCACATCACTTGTCACTTTTCGCAAATGTTCCTTACGTTTGCCAACGATATACCATATATTTAGTTTGCCAGTAAAATTGTTAATTGCGTATGCACTAGATGATAATAAAAACGAAGATTGAAGCTATTACTTAAAGCAATACACTTTGCATGAAAAGCAATTAAATCTTGAAAAATATTGAAAGAAACGTTGTCGTTTGTCAAATGCGAAAAAAAGTATCGACAAAGTAAAACCATTAAAATTGTCGATGCCTCTGATTTGTTACTAACAATCCTGAAATTGCTAAAACGAGTGATCATACTCATTATTCAATGTCTCATATTTAATGTTTATATTCGTGTTCAATGTAGCGACGTATCTATCTTCTTTTGTTTTTTCTTTAATTTTCTTTATTTTTCTCTAGCATTTTGCATTTTATGAGTCTTAGGCAGCAAAGATTCTTAGGGCCACAAGTGAACGTTCTAAATTTTCCATTTTTGTTGTATCTTGCTGTACGTTTCTATTTATTAAGAAAATAGCAAGTAGAATTTCAAAAGAAAAATCTTTCTATTTATAACGGTATTATAATAACGGGTGCGTTTCTTATTGGCTTTATCTCTCCTGAGAAAATTCACCTATTATTCTAAACATTCTATGTTTGTATGAAACCTTCAATAGCCTAAATGAGTTTTTCTTCAATGCAATCGAGTATGACGGGTGACAGGTATACGGGCTGATAGAACAAAGGCCGCCTGCTAATCTACGGGATATTAGTTAACTTGATTCTAAGATTTACAGCGGCTCCTCAGACTACCTCGACATACGATGTTTATGATGCATCAACCTCTGGGCGACCACCCTTATTTGGATAACTACGGGGCCGTTAGGGTGTTTATTGTCAAGTATCGGTACTTTCAAGTATCGGCCGATTCATTAAAGGCAATTTCACGTCTGTGTTAGGTGAAACGTTCATCCCGCCGTCACGTCCGTCACGTTTGTTTTTATCTGCGTATCCAATGTCTCGTAAATGGCTGTGCAATGTGGTCAAATACACAGCATACAAAACTAATTAATCTGTATGAATCAATTAAATATCAAAAGCAAAACCAATGTAATAACAGCTTTAAACAGCATCTGAAAAACGATAACATCCAAGGAAACAACTTGCGATTGAAAGAGTCGTATATCGAAAAATTCAAAGGTTTATTATTAATTGATATAAAAGGATTACTCTGAACATTTTTCAATGATTTTCTATGCAACAATAATATAATATTTCTATATAATAACTTTCTTTGTTAATGTTGTACATTATTTGACATTCTTTACTGTGAATTACCCATCGAAAGCTTTTCTATATTTGCTTATCAAACAAATTTAAATGGACTTGTGTTGCAACTGTCTACCCTATTCTACAAATTATTTCAGGAAATGTAAGTATAACAGCTGTTTCTTCCATATTTATGTAAAAATGTATTGGATAAGTTTTCAAGTAACCCATACTCTGTGACGCCATCATTTTTTTTTTTTTAACAAAATTTCAGCTGATTATAATGATGTTTTTATAAATTAAAAATTTAACAAAATTTACAGCTATTGCTTAGAAAATGTTTATTTTTGGATTTACTACCACTGCATATTTTTTCACGATATTGTACATTAACAGAATCTTTTTGTCTTTTCCTACAGTCCCCCAGATCTAGCAACATGCAGATCTTCGTTAAGACCTTAAGAGGGAAAACTATTACTCTTGAAGTTGAAGCTTCTGGCAGAATAGAGAATGTGAAAGCTAAGATCCAAGAAAAAGAAGATATTATTATTACCATCAATGCTAGCAATTCGCAATAGAAACATATACAAATAACTAGGATATTTTAATTTAACTGTACTGTCTGCAAAGATTACAGTCCATTCGGTCACAAGATTTAAATATTAAAGTATAGACAGAGAAGATCTTGATACTTGTGTTGAATATGTGCTTGAATTTAATCCATTGCGCCAACAAAATGTTCCTCCAACTATGAACGATGAAAATGTATTGAGGGAAAATACACCAACGATATGTATGTATGTATGTATGTATAAAATTTTATTATAAATTAATATTGTAAATTTATTTTAGGTTGACTTTGATTTGTTTATGACTTATAACTAATGAAGATTTAATTGAAATTGGTATAAAAAATGAAGCTGACAGAAAAGCTATATTACAAGTGGTAAATAGATCATAAAAAATCAGCGACACAAAAGGAATTTATAACCTTTTATTAGTTATATCTAACTATATGTTATTATTTTATTTGTTATATACTAAAGCTGATTTAATGTATAAATTTAAAAATATAATATGTTATGTTATAGCACATTAGTATTATTTCTTATACTAACATAGTACACTTAAAAACACATATGGTACATTTCTATTTTTACTTATAAAGATACATTTACATACATTTACATATTGCCTGTACAATTGCTGTATTCTTGATGTGCGATAATACTTTATTATTAAGTACACTTTCTTTTTTTTGCTTTAGGATCATGCGGAATTGAACGCACATTTAGACAATCACTCGATTCACTATTCTTCATTTGATCTAACTGATATATTTTAGCAATTGTTTCCGCAACATTGTTTTGATCCTATTTAATAAATTATAGAATAATTATATGTAATTTTAACATAATCATACAGAATTTAGAAACATAAATATGTGTATACTGGATAAAAATGAGCTGCTACCTATATCAGATTTAGCTTTTGATAGTTTCTCCTTTTGCGTCAAATGTTTTTGCCTTTGATCTTTTTCTTCTGGTAGCTATTTTTAAACAGAGAAGATTATAAGCGAAGCATAAGCAATGAAAGTATAATAAAAGAAAAAGTAAGCTATGATTTTTATGATTTGAAATATATATGTATAATACAGTTTCATTTTACTAACAATAAGGGGAATAAAACAAGGAACAATTAGTTAGATTACTAAAAAAAAAAAAAAAAAGTTAACTTTATTAACATTATTGTTTCTATTTGCATATTATAACACATTTTAATTTGATAACAACTATAAAATATATTCATATTAGAGATATGAACATGCTAATTTATATATGTACATAATTATATATATATGGATGTGCATGGATTAAGCAAAAACGACACGAACTACAGCATTGACTTCTTTTCGGCAAACTATACATCGATCGAAATTTGAAGAGCAGAAATTACATGTTGCCAGATGTCCACAAGGTAGGAATGCATTTGTCGCTTCTCGTTCCGTGCAAACTATACACGATCGAGCATCCTGTAATTCTTGATTTTCTTTCTCCAGAGCAGCTAAAATAGTAAACGGTATATTTAAATATAATATATAATACAAATTTATTATACGTATACGGATTTCATACAAATTAAAGAATGTATGATCTATCTGTGTTTTTATTTTTATTACTTACCAATTTTCTCAACGAGAGTCATCTCGTTTGTTTCATTTACACTGTCGGATCCCTCATGATTCTCATCTGTAGTTTCTGTTGCTTCCTGTAATAAATATAATGTACATAAGTATATATTGGAATTATTAATTATACATATGATTCATGGTGTAAGTTTCTTTTCTTTCTACTTACTTGAATAGAATTTGAATAGAGATCTTGGCCTGTTACATTATTAATGTATTCACAGCCCCGTGCTTCGATTATATAACAACATGCAGGAGATGAAATTGCATGTCGAACCCATGGATCTTCTCCTGGATTCCAATTTTCTATACCAATGCTACAATGATGACAGATGGCCATATCATTTCTTCCGTCGTAGTAAAAGCCTGCATCGGCTAATTGTTCTCTACTCATATGTGTATTAGGAAATGTTGCGAATGAATCTAATCTGCATTCGTAATTAGCATATTTCAAATTTTTTAGTTTCGTAATACAGTTTGGTCTCAAACGGCTACGTCCTTCGATTGGCACATTACCGCAATCTTCATTGCAGACAAATCTGCACGATGGACAATATATCTCGTGAAGTTGCATGGGAGTACGACCGTTTGACCAGTCACTTATCTCCACTGCACACGCAAAACATTTGACAGTATCCGATATGCCTGTATAAAAGAATCCTTCTGCTGCAAGTGTGGCAGGAGGAATGGAAAAAGATCGAGGCCAGTATAGAAAAGTCGAGCGTCTTGCTGCTTCAAAACGTAGATCATATTGTTCTTGAGTGTGAAAAAACGTCGATGGAACCGACGACATTCGATCAATCGATAGCACCGGAAACGGAAACATTTCTGATATTGACGACGCCGTACTAACGAACCACACAAACTATTCCACTCTTACAGTAATACCGAACTTTGAATCCAAAAACTTTGAATCCTTGCTGCTAGTACGTGCCTATTTTATATTACTATCCCTACCACATTACTCCTTCATCCCACCATAAGGCACTGTGCCGAGTGCGCAAGTTGTCGACCAATCAAATGTCACTGATGCTCCACCCCTTACCGTACCGATCCTTATGTACCGTCCTGTATTATCATTGCCTGTATATAAAATAATAAAATTATTTTTACAAATAAGTACACAATTTTTTCAATATGTGAAACATCAGGCTTTCTGCAGGAAAATTTAACCGTTTCTAACGTTTTATAAATTAATTTTCAGATAAAGTTCTCTCGCGATGCGAATAATAAGACGCCGTAGCATTATCTTATATTATATTTTATCTATCAAAGCACATCACTTGTCACTTTTCGCAAATGTTCCTTACGTTTGCCAACGATATACCATATATTTAGTTTGCCAGTAAAATTGTTAATTGCGTATGCACTAGATGATAATAAAAACGAAGATTGAAGCTATTACTTAAAGCAATACACTTCGCATGAAAAGCAATTAAATCTTGAAAAATATTGAAAGAAACGTTGTCGTTTGTCAAATGCGAAAAAAAGTATCGACAAAGTAAAACCATTAAAATTGTCGATGCCTCTGATTTGTTACTAACAATCCTGAAATTGCTAAAATGAGTGATCATTCTCATTATTGAATGTCTAGCGTTTATATTCGTGTTCAATGTAGCGACGTATCTACGGTATCCGATTTCGCTTGCTTTTTCTTTAATTTTCTTTATTTTTCTCTAGCATTTTGCATTTCATGCGTCTTAGGCAACAAAGATTCTTAGGGCCACAAGTGAACGTTCTAAATTTTCCATTTTTGTTGTATCTTGCTGTACGTTTCTATTTATTAAGAAAATAGCAAGTAGAATTTCAAAAGGAAAATCTTTCTATTTATAACGGTATTATGATAACGGAGGCGTTTCTTATTGGCTTTATCTCTCCTGAGAAAATTCACCTATTATTCTAAACATTCTATGTTTGTATGAAACCTTCAATAGCCTAAATGAGTTTTTCTTCAATGCAATCGAGTATGACGGGTGACAGGTATACGGGCTGATAGAACAAAGGCCGCCTGCTAATCTACGGGATATTAGTTAACTTGATTCTAAGATTTACAGCGGCTCCTCAGACTACCTCGACATACGATGTTTATGATGCATCAACCTCTGGGCGACCACCCTTATTTGGATAACTACGGGGCCGTTAGGGTGTTTATTGTCAAGTATCGGTACTTTCAAGTATCGGCCGATTCATTAAAGGCAATTTCACGTCTGTGTTAGGTGAAACGTTCATCCCGCCGTCACGTCCGTCACGTTTGTTTTTATCTGCGTATCCAATGTCTCGTAAATGGCTGTGCAATGTGGTCAAATACACAGCATACAAAACTAATTAATCTGTATGAATCAATTAAATATCAAAAGCAAAACCAATGTAATAACAGCTTTAAACAGCATCTGAAAAACGATAACATCCAAGGAAACAACTTGCGATTGAAAGAGTCGTATATCGAAAAATTCAAAGGTTTATTATTAATTGATATAAAAGGATTACTCTGAACATTTTTCAATGATTTTCTATGCAACAATAATATAATATTTCTATATAATAACTTTCTTTGTTAATGTTGTACATTATTTGACATTCTTTACTGTGAATTACCCATCGAAAGCTTTTCTATATTTGCTTATCAAACAAATTTAAATGGACTTGTGTTGCAACTGTCTACCCTATTCTATAAATTATTTCAGGAAATGTAAGTATAACAGCTGTTTCTTCCATATTTATGTAAAAAGGTATTAGACGAGTTTTCAACTAAACTATACTCTGTGACGCCGTCATTCTGTTTTTAGAAAATGATAAAAAATGTTTTTTTAAATTAAAAATTGAAAAAATATACCGATATTGCTTAGAAAATGTTTATTTTAGTTTATTTACTACCACTGCACATTTTTTCACGATATCGTACATTAATATAATCTTTTTGTCTTTTTGTACAGTTTCCCAGATCTAGCAACATGCAGATCTTCGTTAAGACCTTAACAGGGAAAACTATTAATCTTGAAGTTGAAGCTTCTGACACAATAGAGAATGTGAAAGCTAAGATCCAAGAAAAAGAGGGTATTATTATCATCAATGCTAGCAATTGGCAATGGAAATATATACAAAGTAACTAGGATATTTCAATTTAGCTGCATCGTTTGCAGTCCATTCGGCCACAAGATTTAAATATCAATCCTCTGTCCTTTGGTGATGCGTTACTTGATTTTATACTTAAAAGTTTCTGTTTATAATGGAGAATAGATTTTATTTACGACTATTGAATAGAAATTATTAAATATTCTGTGTAACTCACCGTAGTATCAAATGGAGTATCTTTGGATATCTGTAGCCGTTTACCGCAAACTCCAGGTAATTTCATAAGCATATCAGATAAAAAGTGTGTAATTCTAGATTCTTTTTCTCTATGTGGAATAATTTCTAATGGACTAGTTGCTACACACATTCGAGGATATGTAAAAACTTTGGATTTGGAAATTGAAAATTTAATTTCATAAAATAAAATTCCATCTTTATTTTTTGGAAAATAATATCCATACTAAAACGTTATACATATTAATATACATAAATAATATTTGAAGGGAAATTGCAAGATGAATAAACATAGATATTGTCGTTCATACCATATTTTTCCAGTGTCTACGTAATTGGTCACAATCTTTGAAAGCACATTTTGCTGCAAGATCTTTAGATACAGATAATAGTTTGCCTTTTTTTTTTTTGCACTACAGAAAATAAAAAAAATTTTATTTTCAACCAAATATACATATATATTGCACTAAATGAAATACCTTACTGTTACCTTGGTAACACATGTACAAATGGAAGATTATAACGAGATAAATCTTTACGGTCTGCTAAAAAATGTGATATAATAGATGGTGAAAGACAGTCTTCAAGTCTTACATATGGAATTTTAAGTATTTCTGCATAAAGTTGCAAATACATTTTCCTTTCTAAAAACTTTTTAATGTTAATATTTCTCACATTATTTTAATATTAGTTATACGAAGAACAAAATTAGATTTTCTATTACCCCCTCCTATAAGTATATCTAATTTTAATGCTCTAGTTGCTTCTATAAAGTTGTAAAAATTTTGTTCCTTCAACAAAGTAATCATCAACTTTATTGCACAAAGGAGCTATCTTAGTTTGTATCGTATACCTAAGACAACTTTTATCAACTTTTGTAGCAACTGATCTTAATCCTTGATACTGACAGAAATAAAAACCAGTTTATCATGGAAATAATATATTTAGAGTCAACAAAGATTTGTATCGTGAATATACGACTAGTTGAAAATTTCTCAAAATTTTGTCCAATCTACCAGTTTCAGAAAATTGTTTATGCGTTATAACAAATATATATCTTTCTGTAGCCATTACTGGTGAAGCAATAACGTCCGATATTAAATGAATAAATAATGTAAAATTCTATTGGTAGTAAAATATAAGGATCATTAAGATCATTAAAATCATTAAGTATAATATTATGGAATACAAAGTTTTTGATTCGCAGAATTTGCCCTTGACTTACCGGCATTTCATTGTTTGCCAATAAAAATGTGATTTTGCCGATGGATCGTGAACTTCAACAAAATCAATTTCGCAAATTGCACAACATAGGTTACTCTTTTCCGGAAATAAAGCGTACAGAACCGACTGTTCTTTTTTTTTATTCATAAGATTACAAGCATCCATTATATATAATTGCTTGCTATTCTTAATTATTTGATGTTCTTGTAGATCCAATTTATACTAACAATTTTTCAAAAACGTATTTTCGAATGAATAGCCAACATTTAAAATTCTAAAAGTTGTAGTAAAATTTTAAATATGACTTTTAAGAAGAAGCTTTATTCTCAATTATGTTAAAATTAAACTTGCATGTGAGACATCTAATCTTTTCATATTTAAAAGAAATTTAAAATCTTGTTAAGTAAAAAGACGACACTTTTTCTATTACCAACAGTTTCGTTTTACTAACAATAAGGGCAATAAAACAGGGAACAATCAGTTAGATTACTAAAAGAAAAGTTAACTTTATTCAGATAAGATAAATAATTCAAATTAATGTTTAATTAAGTAACACTTGAAAAAGTAAAAAATGTATTTGATTAGTTTAATATTATGTTTCTATTTACAAATTACTGTAGAAATAGTACTAAAAGTAAAATATTTTCTCATTTCCTGATACATACATATACACTTAATTTAACCGTACGTAGTGTCACACATTTTAATGTGTGTACGTCATTTTTAAAACATTATAAAGTATATTCATATAAAAGATAGGTATAAACTAATTTATATATGTACATAATTATATATATAGATGTGCATGTATTATGGCAAATATATGTGAGTTAGGGCTTTAATTTCTGTTTTGCAAATTATGCATCGTGCAAAAGCACGCGAGCAATACCAGCATGTTACTAAATGTCCACAGGGTAGGAATATAATTGTTCCATCTCGTTCCGTGCAAACTTTACACGATCGAGTATCTTTCAATTTTTTATTTTTTTGCTCCAGAGCAGCTAAAATAGTAAACAGTATATTTAAATATAATATATAATAAAATTTATTATACGTGTACAGTTTTCACACAAATTAAAGAATTTGTGATTTTATTTTTATTACTTACCAAATTTCTCAGCGAGAGTCATCTCGTTAGTTTCCTCTTCACTATCGGATCTCGTATCGTCATCAACTATTGGTTCCTGAAATAAATGTAATGTACATAAGTATATATTGGAATTATTAATTATACATATGGTTCATGGTGTAAGTTTCTTTTCTTTCTACTTACTTCTTCATAATTTTCGTAGATGTTTTGGTGTGTTAGATCATTAACAAACTGGTGGCCACGAACTGTTATTAAGTAACAACAGCTTGGAGACGAAATTGCATGTCTAGCCCATGGATTTTCTCCTGGAAACCATCTTCCTACACCAAGTCCACAATGATAACAGATAGACATACGATCTCTTTCGTTATAGTAAAAGCCTGCATCGGCTAATAGTTCTTTACTCATAGATGTATCAGAAAATGTTGAGAATGAATTTAATCGGGATTGGTAAGTAATATAATCCAAATATTTTGGTTTCTTAACTTTTTTTAGTCCCAAACGGCTAAGATCATATGCCGTCGGGTCTTCTGCATCTGTTACAAATCGATGGTCATTAAAATCAAAGGACTGCGAATATTCTAAACCATAACGACATATTATATTTCCATTTCTTCGTTCTGTCGGTAGAATTTCATCAGGATGTGTACCAATTGGCACATTACCGCAATCTTCATTGCAGACAAATCTGCACCATGGACAATATATCTCGTGAAGTTGCATGGGAGTACGACCGTTTGACCAGTTACTTATCTCCAATGCACACGCAAAACATTTGACAGTATCCGATATGCCTGTATAAAAGAATCCTGCTGCTGCAAGTGTGGCAGGAGGAATGGAAAAGGATCGAGGCCAGTATAGAAAAGTCGAGCGTCTTGCTGCTTCAAAACGTAGATCATATCGTTCTTGAGCGTGAAGCGACGTGGATGGAACCGACGACACTGGATTAATCATTGGTTCCGGCATCCGGTACCGGTGTCGGTACCGGTGCCAACGATTGGTATATGCCGGTATCGGTATCTGAATCATATCAGACGAAATTGAATGGTCTGACGATTCTTCGTATTCTGGTAGCACAGGTTGGATGTTAGATATATGAAACAACTTGTCCTTATTGTCACTTGTAGAGTTTTCACACCTATTTAAAGGAAAAAAAAAAAAAAAGAGAAAAAGAAAGAAATTAAAATATCTAGTAATTGTAACAAGCCGATATTATCGAAGTAATCTCAGTTCCGTGTGTTTTAGCGCAAAAGTTAAAAATTGTCTTTGAAGAATTACAGCGATTTTAATATTTGATATTTGATATTTGAAGCGTTTGAAGGATCCCGAAACTTTCTGTACAATCTACATAAATTCTTTCGCTACGATATTTTGACTTACAAATGGTAAAACGTTTTTAGTTAATTTATTTTCGAGAAATATTATACGTGTACAGTTGATCAAACAGAAATATATTACAGACAAAACTTACGAATATGAGATGTTTAGGTATCGCTACAACAGCTCACCAACTCTTCAAATGGAATCTTGACAAAGATTTAATATCCTGTACTTGTATATTTTATATTGTTAAATTTACTAAAACTGCACTATCGTACGAACCAATCACACAAACTATTCCACTCTTACAGTAATACCGAACTTTGAATCCAAAAACTTTGAATCCTTGCTGCTAGTACGTGCCTATTTTATATTACTATCCCTACCACATTACTCCTTCATCCCACCATAAGGCACTGTGCCGAGTGCGCAAGTTGTCGTCCAATCAAATGTCACTGATGCTCCACCCCTTACCGTACCGATCCTTATGTACCGTCCTGTATTATCATTGCCTGTATATAAAATAATAAAATTATTTTTACAAATAAGTACACAATTTTTTCAATATGTGAAACATCAGGCTTTCTGCAGGAAAATTTAACCGTTTCTAACGTTTTATAAATTAATTTTCAGATAAAGTTCTCTCGCGATGCGAATAATAAGACGCCGTAGCATTATCTTATATTATATTTTATCTATCATATCATGTCACTTGTTACTTTTCGCAAATGTTCCTTACGTTTGTCAACAATATACCTTATATTTTGTGTGGCACTTAAATTGTTAATTGCGTATGCACTAGATGATAATAAAAACGAAGATTGAAGCTATTACTTAAAGCAATACACTTTGCATGAAAAGCAATTAAATCTTGAAAAATATTGAAAGAAACGTTGTCGTTTGTCAAATGCGAAAAAAAGTATCGACAAAGTAAAACCATTAAAATTGTCGATGCCTCTGATTTGTTACTAACAATCCTGAAATTGCTAAAATGAGTGATCATTCTCATTATTGAATGTCTAGCGTTTATATTCGTGTTCAATGTAGCGACGTATCTACGGTATCCGATTTCGCTTGCTTTTTCTTTAATTTTCTTTATTTTTCTCTAGCATTTTGCATTTCATGCGTCTTAGGCAACAAAGATTCTTAAGGCCACAAGTGAACGTTCTAAATTTTCCATTTTTGTTGTATCTTGCTGTACGTTTCTATTTATTAAGAAAATAGCAAGTAGAATTTCAAAAGGAAAATCTTTCTATTTATAACGGTATTATAATAACGGATGCGTTTCTTATTGGCTTTATCTCTCCTGAGAAATTCACCTATTATTCTAAACATTCTATGTTTGTATGGAACCTTCAATAGCCTAAATGAGTTTTTCTTCAATACAATCGAGTGGAAAAATATGTTTTCCAAATGCGGCGAATGAGCAGGTAATTTTATTTTCCTGCCGTTTCTGTCCGTATGTCTTGAAGGAAACCTCTTCATGACTAACATGCGGCGAGCCTCTATTGTCTACTACATAGAGAAATTTCAAGACCTCTAACAAAATATTTTCATCAATTTCGAAGCGATACGAAACTTTTATATTTTTGTACTTTGAGAAAATATATATTATTATTATACTTTGAGAAATAAATTATTCCCTATAACTGCTATTACTGTTTATTAAAATTGATTTTCTTCACAGGACTTTTCAGATCTGTGTATACAACTATGACTACAACTACGAAACAAGTTCTTCTGCTCTTTTCTTCTCCTATCAAAATGTAACTTTCCTAATCAAAATAATAAATATATATCCATTAGAAATAGAAACGGATACATCGAATGTTGTTCTCTCTCTCTCTCTCTCTCTCTCTGTCTCTCTCTTTTATTTTCATTGACTCTTATTAGAATTCTGTAATCCATAGCAGGGTCGGTGTGACCGTATATCATAAATTATTCACGAAAATCCTCACGTTTTTGTTCCTTCAGATAGAACAAATATTACAACATAACTGTAAAAGAAGTCGTTGCAATGAAAATAGAATTGTTGAAAAATTGTAGTCTACTAGAATCAAAGCGTTTTGTCAAAAGAGCTCTTGACACTGGATACAAAAAACTTCGCTTAAAGGGAGAAAACGCAATCAGCTGTATTAATAATTAATGAGCTCCTCTAACCCGTATGTTATTGCTTTCTGGATTCTTCTAATATTTTGCTCTAATAATTAGCTTTTGGCTACTTTTGCTTGTCCTTGCTGACAAATACTCTAGTAACCTATAATATAGTATATAGTAATTATATATCTTCATACCTACTATTATACCTTGAGCCTTATATTTTATTAAATTGCCTTTATCTTTGATTACCATAATGTTCTGTTTTCAATATGATACTGACCTGCACCTTTTTGTTGCATATATTTTCCATCATTGTTTTACTATGCTACTCTTTGTATATACTCTAATCTTTCTTTACCGAAACTCTATTCTTCCTCTTATAAATCCTTTTCTCTCGGATATTTTTTTACTAATCTCACCTCGTTGCATTTTCCTGATTTTCTCCTCGTATTTCTCTGTCCTTTGTCCCGCATTTACTCTTATCTTTTCTCTCCTTAGCTCCTCGAATACAATGTAACGCAACGTCGATTTACATATTTAGACGCAAACATTAGTTAAGATGCGATGCATCTGTTTATCAACGATCTCGAACCGTCGGCTGCACATCGGTCAACTTCGGCAAGTTTCGCCGCTTCGCGAGATAATCGATTATCTCGATAGTTTACACCACTACGTGTTCAAAAATCTAAAATTCAGCAATGGAATAGGAAGCACGCAATGGTACACGACCCGTTGACGGTCCATCCGTTTCGTTTTTAATCACGTTGACCAGTCAAATCTTTCGATTGAAACCAATTCTTCGTTTCATTTCGTTTTCAATCACGCAAACTAGTCAAATCGTTCCATTCAAACCAATCCTTTTCTCCAATGCTCCGCATACTTATCATTGTCATACCTGTCTTTTTCGTTGTATTTCATCGTTTCTCCACAAACTAATCGATGGAACCGATGAAAATGGGCAGCCTTTTTACGAAATTGTTTCTGGAAGTCGTTTCGTTGCATATTGTTCATAAGAAATGGACCTCAGCTGTTTCTTTGCGAAAAGTATCATCGTAACTTTTGCATTTATGCAAGTGCTCGTTTGTCATGCGGTTTATTCAGAATATTGTTCGGCGCTAAATGAAGAGCGACGTAGATTTGGCCCTTTGCAAAATTTTTCCTGCCAAGATCAATCAAAGCCCTATTTAGTGTAATCCCTTGTAATTTATGTCCCGACATACAAACAATGTCGACGATAAAGCGCAAATTCCGACAAGCCGAAAGGGTCGGAAATCTTCAATAGCCCTAATGGCCATTAATATATTTCGGCACCGCAGCCGTTGATGTTCAGTTAGCCGTCGGAGAGTCAAAAGTCAAGAGTTGTAATACACACTATTGCGTTAAGTTCACGTTGAATAATCATCGTTTTTTGTTTAATCCATTGTAATAAATCCATCCATCAATACATTATCATACAGGATAGAAATCATTGGAAGTTCTAATTTCTAATATTTCTGAATAAAGAAATTTCTTCCGCATGGTCACAGTGCTCTACAGTTCCGTTTCTCAATACAGAGCTTCAACTCGGGTTTCCGCCACAGGAAACATTCTTCTCCGAATTCGTTTGCGGTCATAAGTCTATTTTCATTGCAAAATGATACTTGTGAAATTATAAAAATGTCTTCTTCCAGAGATGCGTATCCGTTTGTTGTTTATCACCGCGTATCATCGTCGTGCATCATTGTTGCGAATCACCGCTACATACATGCGCATCATTACTTTGATATGACGACAAAAAAAAAAAAAAAAAAAAAAAATCTGCAAACGAGCGTTCGGATACGTTGCGTGTCTGTGTATCTATTGAACGAACTGGTCGGTTATGTGTTTATTTTTTGTTGTCACAAAAGCTCGTGAAAATATAGAAGGGCGATGTAACAAAGTGGTAGAGAAACAAAACAAGTTTGTTACGACCGTTCGCGGAGAAACGCGATCGGGAGGAAAACGCGTCAGCGAGAGGCGTAAATTCTCGCTACGATTCGTATAATCGACGCTGCGAAATAATCGGTCCCTTTGTTTCGATTAAGATAACAGGAGTGGTTAACACTGTGTTAACAGGTTAATATAGCATGTATTTTTAACAATAAATTAAATAATATCAGAAGGGTCACAAATTGTTTCGTGATAGATATAGTTAATGATTTATAGAAATTCGACTCGACTTTCGATATTTTTCCATATTCGTTAGACTAGCGATTTTATTCGTCAGGGCTCGCGATGTATGCAGTATGAATTTTCAAATGAGATTAACTGCCCTTGGATAAATTCCTTGTCCTCTCGGGGAGACGACCGCCACCGCGCTCGGATCACACCGCCGCTATATATATATATCGCAATCATATATAGTCTTTGGCACTTATATATATTCATATGTCGGAGATGAGAGGACAACGGGACCCCCTGTTGGAATCACTCGGAAAAACACGAATGCTTTAGCAATTACGAAACAACCCAAACACAGTTATTCGAAATTTGAGAGAATGAGGTTGGGCTCGAGGAGACAACCGGTCGCCGTACGTAGCCACGGTCACGGGATGAACGTTCCACCTAACGCAGACGTGGAATTGCATAGCTCGCCTTTAATGAATCGACCATACCGATACTTGACAATAAACGATACTCGATTGTATTGAAGGAAAACTCATTTAGGCTATTGAAGGTTCCATACAAACATAGAATGTTTAGAATAATAGGTGAATTTTCTCAGGAGAGATAAAGCCAATAAGAAACGCATCCGTTATCATAATGCCGTTATAAATAGAAAGATTTTTCTTTTGAAATTCTACTTGCTATTTTCTTAATAAATAGAAACGTACAGCAAGATACAACAAAAATGGAAAATTTAGAACGTTCACTTGTGGCCCTAAGAATCTTTGGTGCCTAAGACGCATAAAATGCAAAATGCTAGAGAAAAATAAAGAAAATTAAAGAAAAAGCAAGCGAAATCGGATACCGTAGATACGTCGCTACATTGAACACGAATATAAACACTAGACATTCAATAATGAGAATGATCACTCATTTTAGCAATTTCAGGATTGTTAGTAACAAATCAGAGGCATCGACAATTTTAATGGTTTTACTTTGTCGATACTTTTTTTCGCATTTGACAAACGACAACGTTTCTTTCAATATTTTTCAAGATTTAATTGCTTTTCATGCAAAGTGTATTGCTTTAAGTAATAGCTTCAATCTTCGTTTTTATTATCATCTAGTGCATACGCAATTAACAATTTAAGTGCCACACAAAATATAAGGTATATTGTTGACAAACGTAAGGAACATTTGCGAAAAGTAACAAGTGACATGATATGATAGATAAAATATAATATAAGATAATGCTACGGCGTCTTATTATTCGCATCGCGAGAGAACTTTATCTGAAAATTAATTTATAAAACGTTAGAAACGGTTAAATTTTCCTGCAGAAAGCCTGATGTTTCACATATTGAAAAAATTGTGTACTTATTTGTAAAAATAATTTTATTATTTTATATACAGGCAATGATAATACAGGACGGTACATAAGGATCGGTACGGTAAGGGGTGGAGCATCAGTGACATTTGATTGGACGACAACTTGCGCACTCGGCACAGTGCCTTATGGTGGGATGAAGGAGTAATGTGGTAGGGATAGTAATATAAAATAGGCACGTACTAGCAGCAAGGATTCAAAGTTTTTGGATTCAAAGTTCGGTATTACTGTAAGAGTGGAATAGTTTGTGTGATTGGTTCGTACGATAGTGCAGTTTTAGTAAATTTAACAATATAAAATATACAAGTACAGGATATTAAATCTTTGTCAAGATTCCATTTGAAGAGTTGGTGAGCTGTTGTAGCGATACCTAAACATCTCATATTCGTAAGTTTTGTCTGTAATATATTTCTGTTTGATCAACTGTACACGTATAATATTTCTCGAAAATAAATTAACTAAAAACGTTTTACCATTTGTAAGTCAAAATATCGTAGCGAAAGAATTTATGTAGATTGTACAGAAAGTTTCGGGATCCTTCAAACGCTTCAAATATCAAATATCAAATATTAAAATCGCTGTAATTCTTCAAAGACAATTTTTAACTTTTGCGCTAAAACACACGGAACTGAGATTACTTCGATAATATCGGCTTGTTACAATTACTAGATATTTTAATTTCTTTCTTTTTCTCTTTTTTTTTTTTTTCCTTTAAATAGGTGTGAAAACTCTACAAGTGACAATAAGGACAAGTTGTTTCATATATCTAACATCCAACCTGTGCTACCAGAATACGAAGAATCGTCAGACCATTCAATTTCGTCTGATATGATTCAGATACCGATACCGGCATATACCAATCGTTGGCACCGGTACCGACACCGGTACCGGATGCCGGAACCAATGATTAATCCAGTGTCGTCGGTTCCATCCACGTCGCTTCACGCTCAAGAACGATATGATCTACGTTTTGAAGCAGCAAGACGCTCGACTTTTCTATACTGGCCTCGATCCTTTTCCATTCCTCCTGCCACACTTGCAGCAGCAGGATTCTTTTATACAGGCATATCGGATACTGTCAAATGTTTTGCGTGTGCATTGGAGATAAGTAACTGGTCAAACGGTCGTACTCCCATGCAACTTCACGAGATATATTGTCCATGGTGCAGATTTGTCTGCAATGAAGATTGCGGTAATGTGCCAATTGGTACACATCCTGATGAAATTCTACCGACAGAACGAAGAAATGGAAATATAATATGTCGTTATGGTTTAGAATATTCGCAGTCCTTTGATTTTAATGACCATCGATTTGTAACAGATGCAGAAGACCCGACGGCATATGATCTTAGCCGTTTGGGACTAAAAAAAGTTAAGAAACCAAAATATTTGGATTATATTACTTACCAATCCCGATTAAATTCATTCTCAACATTTTCTGATACATCTATGAGTAAAGAACTATTAGCCGATGCAGGCTTTTACTATAACGAAAGAGATCGTATGTCTATCTGTTATCATTGTGGACTTGGTGTAGGAAGATGGTTTCCAGGAGAAAATCCATGGGCTAGACATGCAATTTCGTCTCCAAGCTGTTGTTACTTAATAACAGTTCGTGGCCACCAGTTTGTTAATGATCTAACACACCAAAACATCTACGAAAATTATGAAGAAGTAAGTAGAAAGAAAAGAAACTTACACCATGAACCATATGTATAATTAATAATTCCAATATATACTTATGTACATTACATTTATTTCAGGAACCAATAGTTGATGACGATACGAGATCCGATAGTGAAGAGGAAACTAACGAGATGACTCTCGCTGAGAAATTTGGTAAGTAATAAAAATAAAATCACAAATTCTTTAATTTGTGTGAAAACTGTACACGTATAATAAATTTTATTATATATTATATTTAAATATACTGTTTACTATTTTAGCTGCTCTGGAGCAAAAAAATAAAAAATTGAAAGATACTCGATCGTGTAAAGTTTGCACGGAACGAGATGGAACAATTATATTCCTACCCTGTGGACATTTAGTAACATGCTGGTATTGCTCGCGTGCTTTTGCACGATGCATAATTTGCAAAACAGAAATTAAAGCCCTAACTCACATATATTTGCCATAATACATGCACATCTATATATATAATTATGTACATATATAAATTAGTTTATACCTATCTTTTATATGAATATACTTTATAATGTTTTAAAAATGACGTACACACATTAAAATGTGTGACACTACGTACGGTTAAATTAAGTGTATATGTATGTATCAGGAAATGAGAAAATATTTTACTTTTAGTACTATTTCTACAGTAATTTGTAAATAGAAACATAATATTAAACTAATCAAATACATTTTTTACTTTTTCAAGTGTTACTTAATTAAACATTAATTTGAATTATTTATCTTATCTGAATAAAGTTAACTTTTCTTTTAGTAATCTAACTGATTGTTCCCTGTTTTATTGCCCTTATTGTTAGTAAAACGAAACTGTTGGTAATAGAAAAAGTGTCGTCTTTTTACTTAACAAGATTTTAAATTTCTTTTAAATATGAAAAGATTAGATGTCTCACATGCAAGTTTAATTTTAACATAATTGAGAATAAAGCTTCTTCTTAAAAGTCATATTTAAAATTTTACTACAACTTTTAGAATTTTAAATGTTGGCTATTCATTCGAAAATACGTTTTTGAAAAATTGTTAGTATAAATTGGATCTACAAGAACATCAAATAATTAAGAATAGCAAGCAATTATATATAATGGATGCTTGTAATCTTATGAATAAAAAAAAAGAACAGTCGGTTCTGTACGCTTTATTTCCGGAAAAGAGTAACCTATGTTGTGCAATTTGCGAAATTGATTTTGTTGAAGTTCACGATCCATCGGCAAAATCACATTTTTATTGGCAAACAATGAAATGCCGGTAAGTCAAGGGCAAATTCTGCGAATCAAAAACTTTGTATTCCATAATATTATACTTAATGATTTTAATGATCTTAATGATCCTTATATTTTACTACCAATAGAATTTTACATTATTTATTCATTTAATATCGGACGTTATTGCTTCACCAGTAATGGCTACAGAAAGATATATATTTGTTATAACGCATAAACAATTTTCTGAAACTGGTAGATTGGACAAAATTTTGAGAAATTTTCAACTAGTCGTATATTCACGATACAAATCTTTGTTGACTCTAAATATATTATTTCCATGATAAACTGGTTTTTATTTCTGTCAGTATCAAGGATTAAGATCAGTTGCTACAAAAGTTGATAAAAGTTGTCTTAGGTATACGATACAAACTAAGATAGCTCCTTTGTGCAATAAAGTTGATGATTACTTTGTTGAAGGAACAAAATTTTTACAACTTTATAGAAGCAACTAGAGCATTAAAATTAGATATACTTATAGGAGGGGGTAATAGAAAATCTAATTTTGTTCTTCGTATAACTAATATTAAAATAATGTGAGAAATATTAACATTAAAAAGTTTTTAGAAAGGAAAATGTATTTGCAACTTTATGCAGAAATACTTAAAATTCCATATGTAAGACTTGAAGACTGTCTTTCACCATCTATTATATCACATTTTTTAGCAGACCGTAAAGATTTATCTCGTTATAATCTTCCATTTGTACATGTGTTACCAAGGTAACAGTAAGGTATTTCATTTAGTGCAATATATATGTATATTTGGTTGAAAATAAAATTTTTTTTATTTTCTGTAGTGCAAAAAAAAAAAAGGCAAACTATTATCTGTATCTAAAGATCTTGCAGCAAAATGTGCTTTCAAAGATTGTGACCAATTACGTAGACACTGGAAAAATATGGTATGAACGACAATATCTATGTTTATTCATCTTGCAATTTCCCTTCAAATATTATTTATGTATATTAATATGTATAACGTTTTAGTATGGATATTATTTTCCAAAAAATAAAGATGGAATTTTATTTTATGAAATTAAATTTTCAATTTCCAAATCCAAAGTTTTTACATATCCTCGAATGTGTGTAGCAACTAGTCCATTAGAAATTATTCCACATAGAGAAAAAGAATCTAGAATTACACACTTTTTATCTGATATGCTTATGAAATTACCTGGAGTTTGCGGTAAACGGCTACAGATATCCAAAGATACTCCATTTGATACTACGGTGAGTTACACAGAATATTTAATAATTTCTATTCAATAGTCGTAAATAAAATCTATTCTCCATTATAAACAGAAACTTTTAAGTATAAAATCAAGTAACGCATCACCAAAGGACAGAGGATTGATATTTAAATCTTGTGGCCGAATGGACTGCAAACGATGCAGCTAAATTGAAATATCCTAGTTACTTTGTATATATTTCCATTGCCAATTGCTAGCATTGATGATAATAATACCCTCTTTTTCTTGGATCTTAGCTTTCACATTCTCTATTGTGTCAGAAGCTTCAACTTCAAGATTAATAGTTTTCCCTGTTAAGGTCTTAACGAAGATCTGCATGTTGCTAGATCTGGGAAACTGTACAAAAAGACAAAAAGATTATATTAATGTACGATATCGTGAAAAAATGTGCAGTGGTAGTAAATAAACTAAAATAAACATTTTCTAAGCAATATCGGTATATTTTTTCAATTTTTAATTTAAAAAAACATTTTTTATCATTTTCTAAAAACAGAATGACGGCGTCACAGAGTATAGTTTAGTTGAAAACTCGTCTAATACCTTTTTACATAAATATGGAAGAAACAGCTGTTATACTTACATTTCCTGAAATAATTTATAGAATAGGGTAGACAGTTGCAACACAAGTCCATTTAAATTTGTTTGATAAGCAAATATAGAAAAGCTTTCGATGGGTAATTCACAGTAAAGAATGTCAAATAATGTACAACATTAACAAAGAAAGTTATTATATAGAAATATTATATTATTGTTGCATAGAAAATCATTGAAAAATGTTCAGAGTAATCCTTTTATATCAATTAATAATAAACCTTTGAATTTTTCGATATACGACTCTTTCAATCGCAAGTTGTTTCCTTGGATGTTATCGTTTTTCAGATGCTGTTTAAAGCTGTTATTACATTGGTTTTGCTTTTGATATTTAATTGATTCATACAGATTAATTAGTTTTGTATGCTGTGTATTTGACCACATTGCACAGCCATTTACGAGACATTGGATACGCAGATAAAAACAAACGTGACGGACGTGACGGCGGGATGAACGTTTCACCTAACACAGACGTGAAATTGCCTTTAATGAATCGGCCGATACTTGAAAGTACCGATACTTGACAATAAACACCCTAACGGCCCCGTAGTTATCCAAATAAGGGTGGTCGCCCAGAGGTTGATGCATCATAAACATCGTATGTCGAGGTAGTCTGAGGAGCCGCTGTAAATCTTAGAATCAAGTTAACTAATATCCCGTAGATTAGCAGGCGGCCTTTGTTCTATCAGCCCGTATACCTGTCACCCGTCATACTCGATTGCATTGAAGAAAAACTCATTTAGGCTATTGAAGGTTTCATACAAACATAGAATGTTTAGAATAATAGGTGAATTTTCTCAGGAGAGATAAAGCCAATAAGAAACGCCTCCGTTATCATAATACCGTTATAAATAGAAAGATTTTCCTTTTGAAATTCTACTTGCTATTTTCTTAATAAATAGAAACGTACAGCAAGATACAACAAAAATGGAAAATTTAGAACGTTCACTTGTGGCCCTAAGAATCTTTGTTGCCTAAGACGCATGAAATGCAAAATGCTAGAGAAAAATAAAGAAAATTAAAGAAAAAGCAAGCGAAATCGGATACCGTAGATACGTCGCTACATTGAACACGAATATAAACGCTAGACATTCAATAATGAGAATGATCACTCATTTTAGCAATTTCAGGATTGTTAGTAACAAATCAGAGGCATCGACAATTTTAATGGTTTTACTTTGTCGATACTTTTTTTCGCATTTGACAAACGACAACGTTTCTTTCAATATTTTTCAAGATTTAATTGCTTTTCATGCGAAGTGTATTGCTTTAAGTAATAGCTTCAATCTTCGTTTTTATTATCATCTAGTGCATACGCAATTAACAATTTTACTGGCAAACTAAATATATGGTATATCGTTGGCAAACGTAAGGAACATTTGCGAAAAGTGACAAGTGATGTGCTTTGATAGATAAAATATAATATAAGATAATGCTACGGCGTCTTATTATTCGCATCGCGAGAGAACTTTATCTGAAAATTAATTTATAAAACGTTAGAAACGGTTAAATTTTCCTGCAGAAAGCCTGATGTTTCACATATTGAAAAAATTGTGTACTTATTTGTAAAAATAATTTTATTATTTTATATACAGGCAATGATAATACAGGACGGTACATAAGGATCGGTACGGTAAGGGGTGGAGCATCAGTGACATTTGATTGGTCGACAACTTGCGCACTCGGCACAGTGCCTTATGGTGGGATGAAGGAGTAATGTGGTAGGGATAGTAATATAAAATAGGCACGTACTAGCAGCAAGGATTCAAAGTTTTTGGATTCAAAGTTCGGTATTACTGTAAGAGTGGAATAGTTTGTGTGGTTCGTTAGTACGGCGTCGTCAATATCAGAAATGTTTCCGTTTCCGGTGCTATCGATTGATCGAATGTCGTCGGTTCCATCGACGTTTTTTCACACTCAAGAACAATATGATCTACGTTTTGAAGCAGCAAGACGCTCGACTTTTCTATACTGGCCTCGATCTTTTTCCATTCCTCCTGCCACACTTGCAGCAGAAGGATTCTTTTATACAGGCATATCGGATACTGTCAAATGTTTTGCGTGTGCAGTGGAGATAAGTGACTGGTCAAACGGTCGTACTCCCATGCAACTTCACGAGATATATTGTCCATCGTGCAGATTTGTCTGCAATGAAGATTGCGGTAATGTGCCAATCGAAGGACGTAGCCGTTTGAGACCAAACTGTATTACGAAACTAAAAAATTTGAAATATGCTAATTACGAATGCAGATTAGATTCATTCGCAACATTTCCTAATACACATATGAGTAGAGAACAATTAGCCGATGCAGGCTTTTACTACGACGGAAGAAATGATATGGCCATCTGTCATCATTGTAGCATTGGTATAGAAAATTGGAATCCAGGAGAAGATCCATGGGTTCGACATGCAATTTCATCTCCTGCATGTTGTTATATAATCGAAGCACGGGGCTGTGAATACATTAATAATGTAACAGGCCAAGATCTCTATTCAAATTCTATTCAAGTAAGTAGAAAGAAAAGAAACTTACACCATGAATCATATGTATAATTAATAATTCCAATATATACTTATGTACATTATATTTATTACAGGAAGCAACAGAAACTACAGATGAGAATCATGAGGGATCCGACAGTGTAAATGAAACAAACGAGATGACTCTCGTTGAGAAAATTGGTAAGTAATAAAAATAAAAACACAGATAGATCATACATTCTTTAATTTGTATGAAATCCGTATACGTATAATAAATTTGTATTATATATTATATTTAAATATACCGTTTACTATTTTAGCTGCTCTGGAGAAAGAAAATCAAGAATTACAGGATGCTCGATCGTGTATAGTTTGCACGGAACGAGAAGCGACAAATGCATTCCTACCTTGTGGACATCTGGCAACATGTAATTTCTGCTCTTCAAATTTCGATCGATGTATAGTTTGCCGAAAAGAAGTCAATGCTGTAGTTCGTGTCGTTTTTGCTTAATCCATGCACATCCATATATATATAATTATGTACATATATAAATTAGCATGTTCATATCTCTAATATGAATATATTTTATAGTTGTTATCAAATTAAAATGTGTTATAATATGCAAATAGAAACAATAATGTTAATAAAGTTAACTTTTTTTTTTTTTTTTTAGTAATCTAACTAATTGTTCCTTGTTTTATTCCCCTTATTGTTAGTAAAATGAAACTGTATTATATATATATATTTCAAATCATAAAAATCATAGCTTACTTTTTCTTTTATTATACTTTCATTGCTTATGCTTCGCTTATAATCTTCTCTGTTTAAAAATAGCTACCAGAAGAAAAAGATCAAAGGCAAAAACATTTGACGCAAAAGGAGAAACTATCAAAAGCTAAATCTGATATAGGTAGCAGCTCATTTTTATCCAGTATACACATATTTATGTTTCTAAATTCTGTATGATTATGTTAAAATTACATATAATTATTCTATAATTTATTAAATAGGATCAAAACAATGTTGCGGAAACAATTGCTAAAATATATCAGTTAGATCAAATGAAGAATAGTGAATCGAGTGATTGTCTAAATGTGCGTTCAATTCCGCATGATCCTAAAGCAAAAAAAAGAAAGTGTACTTAATAATAAAGTATTATCGCACATCAAGAATACAGCAATTGTACAGGCAATATGTAAATGTATGTAAATGTATCTTTATAAGTAAAAATAGAAATGTACCATATGTGTTTTTAAGTGTACTATGTTAGTATAAGAAATAATACTAATGTGCTATAACATAACATATTATATTTTTAAATTTATACATTAAATCAGCTTTAGTATATAACAAATAAAATAATAACATATAGTTAGATATAACTAATAAAAGGTTATAAATTCCTTTTGTGTCGCTGATTTTTTATGATCTATTTACCACTTGTAATATAGCTTTTCTGTCAGCTTCATTTTTTATACCAATTTCAATTAAATCTTCATTAGTTATAAGTCATAAACAAATCAAAGTCAACCTAAAATAAATTTACAATATTAATTTATAATAAAATTTTATACATACATACATACATACATATCGTTGGTGTATTTTCCCTCAATACATTTTCATCGTTCATAGTTGGAGGAACATTTTGTTGGCGCAATGGATTAAATTCAAGCACATATTCAACACAAGTATCAAGATCTTCTCTGTCTATACTTTAATATTTAAATCTTGTGACCGAATGGACTGTAATCTTTGCAGACAGTACAGTTAAATTAAAATATCCTAGTTATTTGTATATGTTTCTATTGCGAATTGCTAGCATTGATGGTAATAATAATATCTTCTTTTTCTTGGATCTTAGCTTTCACATTCTCTATTCTGCCAGAAGCTTCAACTTCAAGAGTAATAGTTTTCCCTCTTAAGGTCTTAACGAAGATCTGCATGTTGCTAGATCTGGGGGACTGTAGGAAAAGACAAAAAGATTCTGTTAATGTACAATATCGTGAAAAAATATGCAGTGGTAGTAAATCCAAAAATAAACATTTTCTAAGCAATAGCTGTAAATTTTGTTAAATTTTTAATTTATAAAAACATCATTATAATCAGCTGAAATTTTGTTAAAAAAAAAAAAAATGATGGCGTCACAGAGTATGGGTTACTTGAAAACTTATCCAATACATTTTTACATAAATATGGAAGAAACAGCTGTTATACTTACATTTCCTGAAATAATTTATAGAATAGGGTAGACAGTTGCAACACAAGTCCATTTAAATTTGTTTGATAAGCAAATATAGAAAAGCTTTCGATGGGTAATTCACAGTAAAGAATGTCAAATAATGTACAACATTAACAAAGAAAGTTATTATATAGAAATATTATATTATTGTTGCATAGAAAATCATTGAAAAATGTTCAGAGTAATCCTTTTATATCAATTAATAATAAACCTTTGAATTTTTCGATATACGACTCTTTCAATCGCAAGTTGTTTCCTTGGATGTTATCGTTTTTCAGATGCTGTTTAAAGCTGTTATTACATTGGTTTTGCTTTTGATATTTAATTGATTCATACAGATTAATTAGTTTTGTATGCTGTGTATTTGACCACATTGCACAGCCATTTACGAGACATTGGATACGCAGATAAAAACAAACGTGACGGACGTGACGGCGGGATGAACGTTTCACCTAACACAGACGTGAAATTGCCTTTAATGAATCGGCCGATACTTGAAAGTACCGATACTTGACAATAAACACCCTAACGGCCCCGTAGTTATCCAAATAAGGGTGGTCGCCCAGAGGTTGATGCATCATAAACATCGTATGTCGAGGTAGTCTGAGGAGCCGCTGTAAATCTTAGAATCAAGTTAACTAATATCCCGTAGATTAGCAGGCGGCCTTTGTTCTATCAGCCCGTATACCTGTCACCCGTCATACTCGATTGCATTGAAGAAAAACTCATTTAGGCTATTGAAGGTTTCATACAAACATAGAATGTTTAGAATAATAGGTGAATTTTCTCAGGAGAGATAAAGCCAATAAGAAACGCACCCGTTATTATAATACCGTTATAAATAGAAAGATTTTTCTTTTGAAATTCTACTTGCTATTTTCTTAATAAATAGAAACGTACAGCAAGATACAACAAAAATGGAAAATTTAGAACGTTCACTTGTGGCCCTAAGAATCTTTGCTGCCTAAGACTCATAAAATGCAAAATGCTAGAGAAAAATAAAGAAAATTAAAGAAAAAACAAAAGAAGATAGATACGTCGCTACATTGAACACGAATATAAACATTAAATATGAGACATTGAATAATGAGTATGATCACTCGTTTTAGCAATTTCAGGATTGTTAGTAACAAATCAGAGGCATCGACAATTTTAATGGTTTTACTTTGTCGATACTTTTTTTCGCATTTGACAAACGACAACGTTTCTTTCAATATTTTTCAAGATTTAATTGCTTTTCATGCAAAGTGTATTGCTTTAAGTAATAGCTTCAATCTTCGTTTTTATTATCATCTAGTGCATACGCAATTAACAATTTTACTGGCAAACTAAATATATGGTATATCGTTGGCAAACGTAAGGAACATTTGCGAAAAGTGACAAGTGATGTGCTTTGATAGATAAAATATAATATAAGATAATGCTACGGCGTCTTATTATTCGCATCGCGAGAGAACTTTATCTGAAAATTAATTTATAAAACGTTAGAAACGGTTAAATTTTCCTGCAGAAAGCCTGATGTTTCACATATTGAAAAAATTGTGTACTTATTTGTAAAAATAATTTTATTATTTTATATACAGGTAATGATAATACAGGACGGTACATAAGGAGCGGTACGGTAAGGGGTGGAGCATCAGTGAAATTTGATTGGTCGACAACTTGCGCACTCGGCACAGTGCCTTATGGTGGGATGAAGGAGTAATGTGGTAGGGATAGTAATATAAAATAGACACGCACTAGCAGCAAGGATTCAAAGTTTTAGGATTCAAATTTCAGTATTACTGTAAGAGTGGAATAGTTTGTGTGATTGGTTCGTACGATAGTGCAGTTTTAGTAAATTTAACAATATAAAATATACAAGTACAGGATATTAAATCTTTGTGAAGATTCCATTTGAAGAGTTGGTGAGCTGTTGTAGCGATACCTAAACATCTCATATTCGTAAGTTTTGTCTGTAATATATTTCTGTTTGATCAACTGTACACGTATAATATTTCTCGAAAATAAATTAACTAAAAACGTTTTACCATTTGTAAGTCAAAATATCGTAGCGAAAGAATTTATGTAGATTGTACAGAAAGTTTCGGGATCCTTCAAACGCTTCAAATATCAATTAAAATCGCTGTAATTCTTCAAAGACAATTTTTAACTTTTGCGCTAAAACACACGGAACTGAGATTACTTCGATAATATCGGCTTGTTACAATTACTAGGTATTTTAATTTCTTTCTTTTTCGGTTTTTTTTTTTCCCCCTTTAAATAGGTGTGAAAACTCTACAAGTGACAATAAGGACAAGATGTTGCATATATCTAACATCCAACCTGTGCTACCACAATACGAAGAATCTCCAGAACACGAAGAATCGTCAGACGATTCAATTTCGTCTGATGTGATTCAGATACCGATACCGGCATATACCAATCGTTGGCACCGGTACCGACACCGGTACCGGATGCCGGAACCAATGATTAATCCAGTGTCGTCGGTTCCATCGACGTCGCGTGGCATTCGAAAACATCATGGTGATTTTCGTTTTGAAGCAGCAAGACTTTGGAGTTTTCGAAACTGGCTTGTACCTCTCGTTGACCCTGCCAGTCTTGCAGCAGCAGGATTCTATTATACAGGCAAAATGGATAGAGTCAAATGTTTTGTGTGTCGAGTGGTGGTAAGTCACTGGTTAGAGGGTCGTACTCCCATGCAAGTTCACGAGATATGGTCTCCAGAGTGCAGATTTGTCCGCAATGAAGATTGCGGTAATGTGCCAATTGGTACACACCCTGATGAAATTCAACCGACAGAACGAAGAAATGGAAATATATTATGTCGTTACGGTTTAGAATATTCGCAGTCCTTTGATTTTAATGACCATCGATTTGTAACAGATGCAGAAGACCCGACGGCATATGATCTTAGCCGTTTGGGACTAAAAAAAGTTAAGAAACCAAAACATTTGGATTATATTACTTACCAATCCCGATTAAATTCATTCTCAACATTTACTGATACATCTATGAATAAAGAACTATTAGCCGATGCAGGCTTTTACTATAACGAAAGAGATCGTATGTCTATCTGTTATCATTGTGGACTTGGTGTAGTAAGTTGGAGTCCAGGAGAAAATCCATGGGATAGACATGCAATTTGGTCTTCAAGCTGTTGTTACTTGATAACAGTTCGTGGCCACCAGTTTGTTAATGATCTAAGACAGCAAAACATCTACGAAAATTATGAAGAAGTAAGTAGAAAGAAAAGAAACTTACACCATGAACCATATGTATAATTAATAATTCCAATATATACTTATGTACATTACATTTATTTCAGGAACCAATTGTTGATGACGATACGAGATCCGATAGTGAAGAGGAAACTAACGAGATGACTCTCGTTGAGAAATTTGGTAAGTAATAAAAATAAAATCACAAATTCTTTAATTTGTGTGAAAACTGTACACGTATAATAAATTTTATTATATATTATATTTAAATATACTGTTTACTATTTTAGCTGCTCTGGAGCAAAAAAATAAAAAATTGAAAGATACTCGATCGTGTAAAGTTTGCACGGAACGAGATGGAACAATTATATTCCTACCCTGTGGACATTTAGTAACATGCTGGTATTGCTCGCGTGCTTTTGCACGATGCATAATTTGCAAAACAGAAATTAAAGCCCTAACTCACATATATTTGCCATAATACATGCACATCTATATATATAATTATGTACATATATAAATTAGCATGTTCATATCTCTAATATGAACATATTTTATAGTTGTTATCAAATTAAAATGTGTTATAATATGCAAATAGAAACAATAATGTTAATAAAGTTAACTTTTTTTTTTTGTTTTTAGTAATCTAACTAATTGTTCCTTGTTTTATTCCCCTTATTGTTAGTAAAATGAAACTGTATTATACATATATATTTCAAATCATAAAAATCATAGCTTACTTTTTCTTTTATTATACTTTCATTGCTTATGCTTCGCTTATAATCTTCTCTGTTTAAAAATAGCTACCAGAAGAAAAGGATCATTATAAATCATTATAATTCTTAATTTTAATTATCTTCGTTTAAGGTTATAAACTAACAAACGAAAGATATGTCGTCAAAAGCAACAGAGTATTGGAAAGGAAAAGAGTGAGAAGATATTACAATTATATTGCATTAAAGAAACATGATTAAATGTTGTGCAATTTGGTTATAGGCTATTGGTTGTTCAGGATATTCAGGAATTATATCTCATGACTTTGGTAGACGATCCTACACCTTCATATCGGTGGAGATTTATTAATGAAAGATACCGTATAATAGAATTTCAAAGCCAAACTTTTTGTACTGCATCGTGTAATGGATATCTAATGAATCGCGTAATATCTGCAAGGAACCATGGGTCGCAAATGAATCGTTCTTTCAGAATATGATCTTAAAGTTCCATTGGCTCTTATTGAAATCTATCTATTGAAATTACATTAGAAAATGTTTACATTTCCCAGTTAGATAAAAACTAAGTAATGCCATATTAATGAACGAACAGAAAGCTATTCCTTTGAATATATGATAATCTACGCTAAATAGAATGAAGCATCTAACTTTATCATTTCAAACATCATTACAAAATGATTTACTTTATGGAAAAATCTTTCGCATAAAAATTGAATAGCGTTGAAGAGAATACGATTTGGTATGTGGAACTGCAGAAACGTTAACTACTCTTCGATTTCGATGTTTTCGAATATGTTGTAGAAATCGATATTTCAAATAAGCTTTTCCTATATAAGAAGTGAATTCGCTTAGTTTCCGGGATATTCGCGAAAAACTACCGACATCGCTACAGTGAATTCTGCATCTGCAGTTGTGCAACTGTGACAGCGTATGCGTTAGTTTGGTTACCGATTGCCGGTCACTTATCTTCTCTTTGGAAACGAGGGTAGGGCGGCTTCGTAGCCTAGAGGCTTCGTGCACAACGTACACATGCGAGGCTGCAAGAGTCCGTTATAACCGGTAACTTATAACTCGATTAAAAGTAAATATCATCAATGTATTGGGTTCAAATATTAAATAATTAAATAATTGTTAATGTACAAAAGGTAAGTGACCGACGACTGGCAACCAGACCGACGCATACGCCGCTCTCGCAGATGAACAACTATAAGCAGAAGTACAGTATAATCGAGCCGGTAGTTTCTTACCAATATATTGAAAATTAAACAAGTTCAATCTTTATATACAGTATAGTAAATAGGTAAAAGTTGTTTAAAATATTTCTGCAACATATCCAAAAATCATAGAAATCCGAGGGTAGATAACGTTTCTACAGTTTCACCCTATATACCGTTATATATTGCATACAATATTATACGTATATAACAATAATAATAATATTATAAGGTAATAGTTAATATTAATAAGTTAATATTATAAGTTAATACAGTAGATAAGTAAATAAATAAATAAATAATCTTCAGTAAGGATTTCTGATGTTCTATCATCGACGTTCGGTCGCGCACGGCTATTTCGCACGCGATCGTAGCACGTATATATATATATGTATGTGTTCCATATACTTTGCAGTCGCAGAGTCGTGTCTTAACTTCGCGGTTGCGCGCGTTTGGTCGCGAATGGGAACAAGAATAAAGAGTAGACTTCGTTTAAAGAATCTTGCTACGGCGTGGGGAAAGCAGTGATGCCTTTTAGTAAGCAGATTGTGAGGTTTTCCAAGTTTAGGGATAAGAGTAATTAATGATATTTTTCAAGATTAGTATCGTATTCAAGGCGACGAATTGCATCAAAAATAGAGGTAATGAGAGCAATCCCTTTTATGAGAAGCTCCTTGAAAGCTTTTAAGAGCTGGTTCATACGTTGTCCTATATCGTAATACAGTTGCGACATCTCGATGCCGCGTGCGTCTTCCTCCTCGCTTAATTCTGCCAGCTCCAGTTGGATCGCGTTGAAATCACGCCCGTATTTGTCCAGATGTTTTTCGAGGAATAATAAATCGGACTCATCCTGACGACCGGATTGTTCGTACTCATCCAGTCGTTTCGATATGAGCGTGAATTGGCGGCTATAATGGCCTCGTCTCCGACACAACGAGGTAATTTTGTCTGCGGTTGCCATTGTTACGGCGGATAGTGGATCGGGAATGCAAGGAACAAGCTTACCTCGTTGTTGGGATTCGTGACTGTCGTGACTACTTTGCCTACCTGCGGCGGGAGGCTGCGTGGTTGCGTTCTTCAACCACCGGGTTTTGTCTCCTCAAACTTGACAGCTCCCGGCGTTACTGATTTCGCTGGTATCACGTCGGAGACACAAGAAATCGCGAAATTAACGGATCGCCGGTAATCTCCTCGCATCGCGGTTCCAACGAAATGATTCTTTCACGAATAGGGCGAAGAAAATTGAACTTCGTATGCGACAATGAAATTTATTATAGAAATCCAACAGAGTGACGGTTCAAGCGTTACAACAGAATGGTTGGGAATGTTAGAACAAACTGGTTTGAAATGTTACAACAGACTGATTCGAGCGCTTGTTTAGGAGGGTTTAGTCCCTTTGGAGGGTGTATCAGAGGCGCCTTTTAAGTTATTGTTTCGATAGCTGTGGCATGCAGGGTGTTTAATCTATCCGGTTACTGAGCGAGCGGCCCTTCTTGAGCGGGTGGTCTTCTTGAGCGTGTGACATTTCCCCCTTCTTAGACTCGCTTTGCTTCATTGAAGCGTATGACTCTGGTGGGTCGCCCGATTTGGATGATCCCGCTATCTTCATCTTCTGCGATGTTTTGGTAAGTAACCGTCCTTGGTGCTGTTGATGTTTGACCGATCCTGTTTACGCGAGCGGTAGGGCAGAGTATTTTGATACATACATTTTTGGGAAATGATCGACGTAGACATTCGAAAAGTTTACATTTCTACATTACATATATTGTTCCTAGTCCTAGGACTACGATTCCTAATATTTGTAGTGTGAATATGCCATATCCCTTCAACGAATTTATGCGTCGTTCACATTGCAGGGTACTGATTTGCATTTGCAACGTATCGAGGTCGGCTTTATATCGGTTAGAATTGTGAGTTACTCTTGGAGCTGTTTCTAATATTTTCTCTAATATTAGAACGTCTGTTTCTTCGAAGCTGTATATACTATTCTTAAGTTTGGTTTCGTAAGAGATATTTTTATGTGATCCTCCTATTTTCATAATATTATGATCGTATGTGATTATGCACCCGGTTTTCCTGCTAATTAAACTTGGTTGTCTAATTTCTAGGATTTTACGTGTCTTACATAATACGTCGATTTGTACATTCTTCTTAGGAATAATAATGTAATGGTTTTCTGTCTGCAAAGGTACGAACGTCAGTCCTTCCAATTTGAAGACAGCAGTCGGGCAAGTTTTGACTGTCCGTTGATTATTAATTAATTCTGACCCGCATTCAGGTGAATTGGTTCTATTGTGACTCGGTTCAGTTCTTTTACAAATGTGGATGATTGCTGTTCGTTTACAATATTTGTCTAAATAGTGACTATCGGCAAAGGTGTATTGTTCTGAGTTGGTTAGTATCAAGTCAGTTTCCATTACAGCTGCAACGAATACAGAGTTTTGTTTGGAAGGTATCGGATAAATTTTAGTTATTTTCCATTCATTGTTTTCCAAAACCGGCACATTGTATTGTATTGTATAAGTTTATAAGTTTGTATATTGTATAAGTTTGTATATTTTTAGTTTACTTAGATGTAGAATTAGTTGAAAATTTTGATCTGAAGGTTCGATATGATTAGTCATAAAGTTTAGTCTCGTTATTTGGTCAAGTGTTTTTAAGAATTGTTCAGGTTCTATAACTTGTGGATTTATGATTCCTTGTTTTCCTAACGTGACAGTGTTAAAAATTTCGTCGATGTTAACATGCAGTTCCGATATGGTAGATTCAGTTTGAATTACTAGGGAGACTAGCATTTCGTTTTTTTCATTGTGGTTTTCAATCTTGTGTATATCGTTGGCAAGGTTTTCGAGTTGATCTGTTTTGGTGTCGTCTAGCACGCGTTTGATAAGTGCGGTTTGCTCATTAAGCATTGTTTTTATTTTGTTGTTGGAGTCAAATAATGTGTCGATGTTTTCGTTAATGAGTTCTAGGTCCCTTTCGTCGAGAGTTGCAAATAAAGTTTTGGATACTGAGCCTACGACATTGAGCAATCCGCGTTTGCTTCTATAATGCAATAATAATTTGAGTTGCCGAGTCAGGTTTTGAAAATTTCTGTACTTAAATTTTAGGCTGCTTATTTCTGGTATGTGAGCGCAAGGTGGTTTACATTGTCGGTCTATTAAATCTATTACGAGTTGTAATCTATCAACTTGATTGGATCGTTAAGGCCTACTATAAGGGTGATATCTATTTGTTTGTTGTACAGATAGCAATCGTCGATGTGTTCCAAGAAAATGTTGGCGTAATTTAGTGGTTTTACCACTAGATCGCTTTTAATGTATTCGAGTGTTATAATGATCCATGTTACGGTCTTCTTCCTGAAAAGTAGGATTTTAGCCTGTTACCGTGGATTCTTTGCGTATGACCGTTGGAATGTTCGATAAGATAGGTGGGTGGATTAGAGGGGAGGATTTCTGCAGGTCCTAGCCATTCGTGATCTAGTTTGTTGGTTTTGTGATCGTTATGTACTCATACTTTGTCTTTTACTTGGAATATAGTTTGTGTTTTGATAATTTTTCGAATCTGATCTCTTTGATACCGCCTTTTGTTTGATTCAGTGATTTCTCTTGCTTTCGCTATATAGGCGTTATGTCGGTTCCTCCAGAGTTTAAATAATTCATCTTTAGTTAGGGTGAGGGTGTTTGATATCGAGGACGGCATGTTAGTCATTTGTCGTCCAAATGTTAGTTCGAATGGGGTATGTCCGGTCGTTTCGTGTACCGAAGTATTGTATCCCATGCATATTAGTTTTAAATTTTCGTCCCAGTCGTTTTATCGATCGGTCTTACAAGTTCGAATAAGATCTTTTACTACAGCACGTGTTCGTTCAAGAGATCCGTTAGATCGCGGGTGGAAAGAAGTGGTTTTCACATGTCGAATACGAAATTTCGTCCCATGTCCGTGAGGATACTTTTCGGTGCAGAAAATATATATGTACGATCGTAAATCTTTTGATAATTCAGGTGATCGATTTTGAATTCTGAAAATCGAGTTTTATTGTGAAAATAATTAGATAAAATACAAAAATAAACAACAATCGATATCCGTCTATAACAATAAATAACAATAAATTACATAAACGGGAAATAACAAGTTCCGTACAATGTTTGCCGGAAAATCGAGAATCGATTTTCAACGTCCTGAACTACCGATCTTTCTCCGTCGGTCTTCAAAATTGTAAATAATTATTCTGTGATCTTGTCTGTCTCTGATCTTGCTCTGTGTCCGTCCATTTGGGAAATGAGTGTCTCTCAAGTATGGTCGTCCGTAAAACATATAAGGGGGTAGCT